>NC_142482.1:51151709-51776709 GCF_049115385.1 Moschus berezovskii | reverse complement strand
AAGTCTGCAACCACTGCTTGTAATCAGTATCTCCTCTGGCTTGACAGTATGATTCTACTTACAGATGATCTGGCCAACACTTGAAAAGAACCTAACATTTCTTACTGTGCCTTAGTTTTTCCATTTATACAACTGTTGATTTATTTTCTATCTGCCTCATGGGAGAAGGCAATGGCACCCCACTCCAGTACTCTTGCCTGGAAAATCCCATGGACAGAGGAGCCTGGTAGGCTACAGCCCATGGGGTCGCTAGGAGTCAGACACGACTGAGAGACTTCACTTTCACTTTTCCCTTTCATGCATTAGAGAAGAAAATGGCAACCCACTCCAGTGTTCTTGCCTGGAGAATCCCAGGGACGGGGGAGCCTGGTGGGCTGCCGTCTATGGGGTCGCACAGAGTCAGACACGACTGAAGCGACTTAGCAGCAGCATGGGCATGTTGATGTGTACCAGAGAAAGGCAATTATTAGCTAGAGAAAGGTAAATGACAAATAGACCTTTTGATGGGTTCCACCCTTATTTCTGGTAGAGCAATCCAGCTCATTCTGGGAGCCAGTCTGGAAGCCATTTATTTATCAGGTTAATGACATCACACCCAGGTTAGATCTGTTTATCCGCTCCACGTCCCTATGAACTTTGCAGCACTTTCCCTACTGCGGATAACAACCTAGGTACACATCAACATGCACTTTCAGTGTTTTTCTACAAACACACACAACCCTCACGTGCACCACGATGACATAAACCATGGGATAACACTGTGGTGACATTCCAACGATACAGCGATCACTCAATAAACAAAGTCCCAAGCAGCTGCTCAGCACCTAGAAAGGCACCAGAACCTGTTAGGATGGGAGCAGGAAAAAAAGAAGACAGTGCCCTGCCCTGCTAAAAAACAATTTATGACCCAGTTGGAAAAAAATAATGCTCACCCATAGCAAAATTAGAGGACAAAAATCATATTCGGTTAAGTGCAAAATTGCAGAGTACAATTAGCAAGCTAGAAGGTTTATTAGAAGAAACAGTAGCTTAACAACTCTTCTTAGTATAAAGCCATAGTGCAAGTCGGCTTAAACATCAAATCTGGTTTCCCACAACTGATTAACCTGAAAATGGTTTAGCACAACACTAATCCTTTAATTTAACAATCTATAAATGCCTTCTCTAATAAGTTCCACAGAGCCCTTCCTTGGATTCATAGTGATGAGGCAACTCTAACAGGTTCTCCAAAGCTTGTTTTAATGAGCACCTCTGGACCTTAATGAAATATCACAGGTCCAACTGAGCATCAATTAAAGAGAAATCATCTCAAAAGGTATAAACGGTGACACATCAACAGTGGCACGTTGCTCCAGGTTAGCAGTGTTGAAAGGATGCTGTGAGGTTAGAGGGTAAAAGTGCCCCCGAGATCAGCCACTTCCACCTCTGCGTGACGTGGACATAGCTGGGCCATGGGATAAAAGGAGGAAACCCCAGCACATAAATATTATGGGAATACTATGGAAGGAGAAACTCTGAAAGAAGAGAAATACATCTGTTCAACACAGAACACCTTTGATGCAAACTGCGTGTTTTCTTCTATTTTTCCAAGGCAAAGAGGAGAGCGTGGCATTAGCTGGAGTCCCTAAAAAATGTCGAATTTTTGCAGAAATGCAAAAAGCCCATGTGGCAGCAGTGAGCCCTGCTTAACTCTGCTTCCAGAGAACACTTCTTAGATGGGCAGAGAGAAGGTGCCCACTCCACCACCAACCTAGTGACTTGGCAGAAGTGCCGTGGAGGACAGAGAATGAGAAAGGCTGGATCAGGTCAGGACAGTTCCCTGCTCCCTGTAAACAGAGACCAGATGTGTCCAGACCCCAAGACCACATCAAAAGAACTCCGAGGCGAAAGGCGTACTAAGGAAAGCTCTGGGATTAGCAGGAAGGCATGAGGATTTGGAAATGATACATTATTGCCGAGGCTTGATTCCTCTGATTCCCATGACTAAGCCATCTTCAACAGACTACTCTCCCCACCAACCCCAAGCACTAATAGTTAAACGTGAAGCTCTACAGCCCTGTTGCTTAGGGTCCAAAGCAAATATCTGCAGGAAAAGTGTCTCTGAGGACACAGCTGTCAACGATTCTGCAATTCCTTTATCTACTACAGACGCTACCCCCAGCCCACCAAATGTCCCTCCGTGTCTGGTTACAGAAATAGGAGAATTTAAAAATTCTTTTTCCATCCTCATTCTTTCACTCTGAAGATCACGGCAGTTTCTGGGGGAACCTGGATGGAACCCTTTATTTAATTTTGGATCCTGAGAAAAGGCTTGGCAGTACAAACTCCTTGTGATTTGTAAATAAATGCTGTGAAAATTCCCCTGATAATGTTTGTAGCTTTGTTTCTTTTCCTGTTTCTTGCCCTCCTATGATGGTTAAAAATTTAAGGGCTCCCGCTAACTCCAATTTAGCCATCTGGGCCCTGTTCTGATATGGGTCGGGCAACACCCGTATTAGGTCAACACCGATTCAAGAATCCAAACAGTTCAAGCTACTCGCTTTGGAAAACATACTTCCTTGTGAATATATTCCATGGCCTCTATGTTTCCTTCTGCTATAAGAAAAAAAAAACTGAACAGGAAAAGGAGGAAAAAAAAAAAAAAGCCTGACAAAAATGGACTCTCTGTCCAATTAGCTATAGAGTTTCCAGCAGGGTTTTGCTTCAGACACTGTGCGAGTTAAATATCTGCACAAACCCTGGGCACGGGTGTTCCTAACCCCCACAGCACGGCTGCCTGCAGGATGGTACATGGAACACTAATAGCACACTTATTATTAGATTTTCTGCATGGTTACATAAGCCTACAAAAGGGGAAAATGTAAATGATTCAGGAAGATATTCTTCATGTGGTTCTCATGAAATCTTTAATATCTTAAGACTTAGGAAGAACTCTCCTGGCAAGATACAATCAATTTTCATGCTTCATTGGGGGGGAAAAAAGTCCTTTCAGTAATGTCAAGGAAATGGCTATAAGCAAAAAAAAGGAAAAAATATTACACCCTGGACTGAACAAAACCCCAAGGCACTTTGGACTAAATCCTTCTTTCGTGCCCACAGCATAGTGGAAATGTAAAGGAATATTCACTTGGGGTCTGTGGGGATTGTCTCTGGACTAGTCTGTCTACCCACAGGATTTCACTTCATCTGGCAGAACTCATCATCGATCGGCCAGTTTTTTCATGTATCTAAATAGACTGTAGGTTGAACCGACCACAGTGCCCCCTTCCAAAAACAACACACACACACACACACTCCAATGACAAGAAGGGGGAGGCCAACGTGGGGCCTGAGGAGGTGAGGGAGGACAGGCAGGGAGACCCCCCCACACAGAGTTTCTTCAAAGGTGAACGAGTAAACTGCACCAGTGTATTACTTCCATTTTCATTTAAAAAACAACAGATTTTCAGACAGTTTCCCTTCATTTCTTAAAAACTAAGGATACAAAAACACATTTCTTAAGAATGCCACTTACATTATGTTTTCTACCACTCAAATAATAGATTGCAAACTCCAAATTCCCTCCTTTTTTAAAACCAGATGTTGACACCAAATTCTACTTTTTGATCTCAACCCGTTTTTCAGTTCAGTTCAGTTCAGTCGCTCAGTCGTGTCCGACTCTCCGCGACCCCATGAATCACAGCACGCCAGGCCTCCCTGTCCATCACCAACTCCCGGAGTGCACTCAAACTCATGTCCATCGAGTCGGTGATGCCTTCCAGCCATCTCATTCTCTGTCGAAGCATTGTCATTCTGTAGTTACACTCACTCAAAGAAGTCACTGTGCAAGAGAAATAGTTTTTCCTGAAAGGTGGGAAACATACACAGAAATACGGGACATCTAGGCGAGGGGCCTAGCCAGCTAGTTTCAAAATGGCTTTCTTCATTCATTCACTTACACAAGTGCTTTTGTCAATTTATTTCCAGCATCCTCAAGAATTAGACCATAAAAAAACCCCACATATTTAAATAAAATGGACCATATTTATAAATGCAAATAAAAACAGCAATGTGATCACTATTTCTGCCAAAAGCCCCCAGATATGTCAACTGCTTCCCTGGTGCCTCAGATAGTAAAGAATCTGCCTGCAATGCAGGAGATCCAGGTTTGAGTCCTTGGTCAGGAAGATCCCCTGGAGAAGGGAATGGCTACCCACTCCAGCATTCTTGTCTGGAGAATTCCATGGACAGAGAAGCCTGGTGGGCTGTACAGTCCATGGGGGTCGCAAAGCCACTCCCCTCCCCCTGCCCATCCAAGATGGCCTTAGTTTAGGAAGGTCAGGTCAAATTCCTCTCCCCCTTCATTACACGAAGCTCAGACCATTTACTGCCCATACCTCTCTGCTGGCTGGGGCTAACCCAGATGACGCCTTGTGTTGTAACAACAATATACCTTATATTTACACATCATTTCATCACTCACAAAGCTCACATACATCATTCCCTTTAATACCTACCCAGTAATCCTTTAAGAGTGGCATCAGGCCCATTTTCCAGACCAGTAAACTGAGGGTCAGATAGGTTACATTGCATGGCCATAGAAAACATAACTTGTGGAGCCAAGACCGGGCTCTGAATCTCTGAAGCCCATATGCAGTGCTCTTTCCATTATACCACTGGCCTGCTACCAACCTATTAAAGCATTAGGATGCTGTTTGCTTGCAGTAAGTCCATTTTTTATCTTTCACAGTGTAAACAGTTTGGAAGAATGCCCTCCCGCCAATTACACTTCTTTGAGTCCTCCACGACACAATGCGATGCAAGCACACAGCAGGGACTCATTCGTTCATTTGGTCAGTTTATCAATGTCCATGTGCGGAACACCTAGTTTGTGCTGCTACTGCTAAGTCACTTCAGCCGTGTTCGACTCTGTGAGATCCCATAGATGGCAGCCCACCAGGCTCCCCCGTCCCTGGGATTCTCCAGGCAAGAACACTGGAGTGGGTTGCCATTTCCTTCTCCAATGCATGAAAGGGAAAAGGGAAAGTGAAGTCGCTCAGTCGTGTCCGACTCTTAGCGACCCCATGGACTGCAGCCTACTAGACTCCTCCGTTCATGGGATTTTCCAGGCAAGACTACTGGAGTGGGGTGCCAGTACCTTCTCCGTAGTTTGTGCTAGCCACGCACTATTTTAGGTATTGGGAAAACAAAGACTCTCCCTCCCCCCGCCCCCCCCCAAATGCAGTTGAGACTCTGAGCCCTACTGGGAGACGGGTGTGTGGAGAGGTCACTATAGTGCAGGCTGATAAAAGTCTCCTCAGAGGCCTCCACGAGATGCTGGGAGGACAGGAGCCAGCAGCAACCGACTGCCCCCAAGTATATGGGCAGATAAAGACGGGTCAGGTCTGAAGATCCCCTCAAGATGGGGCTTGAAGGGATATGCGTAAAAACTGGCTGAGGGAGGAAGGGAAAACAAGAAAGAGAGAAGAATGAATGGTTCTGCTTTCCTCAGGCAGGCTTCAGTTGCGCTGCAGGGTTTCTGCCAAGTCGGGCTGTGGATCTCTCTGACTGCACTCAGGATGCAATCCAGGCGCCCATCACTGACTCAGGAGCACCTGGCATGCCCGGATTGTGCGCACGGGGTGATGCGAGCCGGGGAACGGGGCACCAGGCTGCCCCCTCCTTAGAAGGGAGGCCGGAGGAGGGACAAATGCAGGGACCTTCACCATCCGAGCCCAGGGGACAGAGAGCCCGGCTCTCGTCTGTTCACAAATTTCCGGTGGGTTTCTCCTGCATGCCAGGTGGACTAACAGTACGAGAAACTAAGCTTAATGGTCCTTAAATATCAGGAGGCAGCAGACACTGTGCCCTCGCTCTAGGCTTATTCAGAGGCTTGATCACGGTCTGAGAGCCCAGCAGGTCCTGGTGTCTGGATCTCTGTGTTTGGGCTCTTGCAGGGACAGAGTAAGGAGCTGGCATCCACGTGCTGTTTTTTTTAAAAGGCTTCTCTACCTGAAAATGCCAGACACATTTCAGATGTCAAATCTAAAGCGATGCTCGGGGTGGGTGACTGATCCAGGTGAGGGCTCTTACGTGGGAGCAGAAGCCTGTCTGGCTGACTGTCTTTCCCGCACATGCGCGTTCCGGTGTTCACAGACTTGTAGGCCACAAATAGCTCTTAGGGGCGTGTGAGAACGCATCACAGGCGCGAGAGGGCCTCCGCACCTGAAATCAGTGAACGCCTGACACTCGTCTCCCTAAAAGGGGACTCTGTTGAACGAAGGGCCGCTAGACTCAGCCTGAGCCCTCTAAACCGTCACTTGGGAGAATCGTTAGGGGCTGGATTGTGACCCCTTAAATGCATATGTTGAAGTCCTGACCCCCAGCATCTCAGAAGGGGGCTCTATCTAGAATTAAGGTTGGCACAGATGTAATTAGTTAAAACGGGGCCAGACCAGAGTAGGGTGGGCCCCTGATGCAGAGCAGCTGGTGTCCTTACAAACAGGGAAGTCTGGAGTTGCTGCTGCTGCTAAGTCACTTCAGTCATGTCCGACTCTGTGTGACCCCATAGATGGAAGCCCACCAGGCTCCCCTGTCCCTGGGATTCTCCAGACAAGAACACTGGAGTGGGTTGCCATTTCCTTCTCCAATGTGTGAAAGTGAAAAGTGAAAGTGAAGTCGCTCAGTCATGTCTGACCCTTAGCGACCCCACGGACTGCAGCCTACCAGGCTCCTCCATCCATGGGATTTTCTAGGCAATAGTACTGGAGTGGCTTGCCATTGCCTTCTCCGAGTCTGGAGTTAGGCTCCCACAAGTCAAGGGATCACAGAGGCCTGAGACGGATTCTTCCCCAGCACCTTCAGAGGGAGCATGGCCCTGACACCACCTTGATTTTGGATTTCTAGTCTCCAGAGCTGTGAGAGAAAACATTTCTGTTATTGAAGCCACTCAGTTTGTGGGGCTTTGTGAGAGCATCCTTGGCAAACTAATATAGGGACACGATGCTCTGTGTGTGTGAAGGAAGGACTTGAATCATCGAGCGACTGGAAATCAGTTTTCATGTGATAATATTTAATATCATCGAAGTGTTCTCAGCTTACGCTGTGCCCACACACCCAAACCACAGAGTTCCTACCGAACACTACAGACAGGTGCATTGTATAATACAGTAACCTGAACTGTCACCCTTCCAGAATGGACAACTCTATCGGCCAGGTTTATCCACCCTTGATATCACAACGCACCACACTATGTCTCTGGTAGGGACCACACCTCCCGCAGAAGTTCCCGGCGGTCAGACCGATATGCAGTATCATTATTAATGTATTCAATCTAAGAGCTACTGACATTTCTATGTTGATTACACTTCTACACTTACAGCTTTACAACACTGAGTCATACTGAATGGAAGCTTATTCAAAATAGACCACACAGCCTGAATTGAGGCTCCACTATCGGTAATTGACTATTATTAGTAATTTTACCCAATGAGGAACTAAGCATTCGCTCAGAAGTTTGTGCTTTTTATGGAAATAGGATTGACTAAGAAAGTGAATAATGCAAAGAAGCTAGGGATAGGGTAGGCTAAGCGGATAGGAATGTTTAAACTATTATTTATCTATATATTTTTTAAAATGCAAAACTCTTTTAAAGCTGTCTTCCCATTTCCCATTTATCCATGGCCATGAAAGCGCTGACTTTCAATGTCTGTGACTTAGCCCAGGTAGAGATGAAGACTGGCCTTCCACAGTGTGTGGCACATGTAGTTTTTCTTTAGCTGCTCAGTCGTGTCCGACTCTTAGCGAACCCATGGACTGCAGCCCACCAGGCTCCTCTGTCTGTGGGACTCTCCAGGCAAGAATACTGGAGAGGATTGCCACTCCCTTCTCTAGGGGATCCTCCTGACCTAGGGACTGAACTCGGGTTTCTTGCATTACAGGCAGATTCTTTACTGTCAGAGGGTTACATGTAAAGGAAACATAAATCTGACAGCAGGAAGCACTGGTTCCAGGCTGTTAGGTAGGTCTGGGCCCTGTCTTCCGAGGAGGCATAGAGAAAGCAAGAGTGGATGGAAGGGCGGGGAGTAGGGTGGAAGCACTCCAGGGCGCCGCGTACAGAGAGACTTCCCGAAAGCCCTTTTACACCTCTCCCCCAAGTTTCAGTTCACATGGGAGCTGCTCCTCATCTTGCCTCCCGCCGCCCCCGACTGTCTCTCAGTGGCCTCCGCACTAGCTGCTCTCAGGCCCCTCCCTCAGTGGTCACGGGATTTCTCTCGAGGAGCAGTCTGGACTACTCTCAGGTAAGCCATTCAAAATGTTCTGATCTCACAGCAAACAGCATGGTAGACAAGCAGGGAACTAGTCCTCAGATGATGTGGGATGGAGAGGACTGTGAATGTTTATGGTTCGTCATTTTTCTTCTTTTACACGTGGCACACCCCGTATTAATGCAAGCAGAAATGGGAGGCCGTCTACTTGGGAAGACTCTGTCATCCCAAACTTATTCCACTCGAGCTCTTTATGACACTAAATGCACTTTTAAATTATGCGTCCTTTCCTTTCTCTCAACTATAAAATTTAGTCTTTCACCTAATGAGAGAGGCAGTAAAGCTTAGTACGCACAGTAAATGCTCAATATATTTCATCCATTATTGATGATAATTAATACTGGATTTACACCCCAATAATTCACCACTTATTAAAACATAATTCTTGAAATATAAGTTGCCCCCACACACTTTCTTATTTATGGTCGTTAGATCATCCCGCTAACAGCTTTGCCTGAACAATATATTTTTTTAACATCAAAGTGCCAGGCATTCAGCTAGTAACCTGGAGGCAGAGATGGTTAAGATCCCATCATTCCTGCCCCACAAGGATGATGAGGTTGATACACAAGGAAATTAGTTTGACTTGGGTCTACTGTCTTTTGGCCAATGAATTAAAGGCCAGTGCACTAGTATATAAAAAAAAAAAAAGAGTAAGCTGCCTTTAAAAAGTTTACGAATGCAGTAACAACTACAGGATACTTCCATTTACTATCATGAACTTGAGTCTATAAAGGAGTTCTTCATTTAAAGGGAAAACCTGAATAAATTTAAATTAAAAAAAATAAAAGGCAGAGGAACCAAGATCAAATTGCCAACATCCGCTGGATCATCGAAAAAGCAAGAGTGTTCCAGAAAAACATCTATTTCTGCTTTATTGATTATGCCAAAGCCTTTGACTGTGTGGATCACAATAAGCTGTGGAAAATTCTGAAAGAGATGGGAATACCAGACCACCTGACCTGCCTCTTGAGAAACCTGTATGCAGGTCAGGAAGCAACAGTTAGAACTGGACATGGAACAACAGACTGGTTCCAAATAGGAAAAAGAGTACGTCAAGGCTGCATATTGTCACCCTGCTTATTTAACTTATATGCAGAGTACATCATGAGAAATGCTGGGCTGGAGGAAGCACAAGCTGGAATCAAGATTGCCGGGAAAAATATCAATAACCTCAAATATGCAGATGATACCACCCTTATGGCAGAAAGTGAAGAGGAACTCAAAAGCCTCTTGATGAAAGTGAAAGAGGAGAGTGAGAAAGTTGGCTGAAAGCTCAACATTCAGAAAACTAAGATCATGGCATCTGGTCCCATCACTTCATGGCAAATAGATGGGGAAACAGTGGAAGCAGTCTCAGACTTTATTTTTCTGGGCTCCAAAATCACTGCAGATGGTGACTGCATCCATGAAATTAAAAGACGCTTGCTCCTTGGAATCTCTAAACATAGTGTATGACGTTCCTTGGGATGAAGTGACTGTGAGACAGAACAAATGGTCCAGGTGCCCAGGGACACAGACATGTGACCCCTCTTCATAGTCAACGCCACTGGCATTCAGACCCAAGGCCTCACCCACTCAGAGGAGGCAGTCTGTCCCAGGCACACGAAACAGAAGATCGAAAAGACATCGTTCTTGCTCTCAAGTCCATGGTACCTACCATGCAAACACTCTCAAGAGAACAGACAGTAGAAATCCTATGTGGGCAGGAAGCACACACAGCCTGGCTAAGTAAGACCACAAGGGGGCAGTGAGGCTGGACTCCTTGGAGGAGACAGCAACCCTGAGTTTGAAGAACACATAGGATTTATCTGTCTTATATGAAACCAAGGAGAACAGCTCTAGACAGAGGAAGGAGTGTGTGCAAAGGCACAGTGTCACATGAGGGATCATGGCACACGGGGGGAGCTACAAGAACACAGTGTCAGGAGGGGCGGAAGGAAGAGAGCAGGGCCCCTCCTACACAAGGTGTCTCCTGAAGGCCACGAAAAATCTTTGAGGGGCTAAGAAGGGTTATTTTCATATTAAAAAGGTCCCGTATGAACACTGTGTGTATGTGCTTAGTTGCGGCCAACTCTTTGGGACCCTATAGACTGTAGCCCACCAGGCTCCTCAGTCCATGGGGCTTCTCCAGGCAAGAATACTGGAGTAGGTTGCCATGCCGTCCTCCCAGGGGTCTTCCCGAACCCAGGCCTCCCTGATTGCAGGTGGATTCTTCACTGCCTGGGCCACCAAGGGAGCCCACGAATACTGGAGTGGGTAGCCCATCCCTTCTCCAGGAGATCTTCCCAACCCAGGAATTGAACCGGCGTCTCCTGCATTGCAGGCGGATTCCTTACCAGCTGAGCTACCAGGGAAGCCCATACATATACTGCTATGTATAAAATAGATAACTAAGGAGAATCCACTGTTCAGCAGAGGGAAGCCTACTCAAGGCTCTGTGTGACGAAGAGGGGATATATACATACAGATGGCTGATTCACTTTGCTGTACGGCAGAAACTAACATAACGTTATAAAGTGACTGTACTATGATAAACATTAAAACAAACAAACAAAAAGTCAAAACAAACAAAAAAAGGGTCACTCTGGTACAGTGCAGAGGATGGTAGGAAGGGACCATGTTCCGCAGGCAGGGGAACGGTTGGGAGGGTCTTGCTCCAGTGTTCCTGGAATGTCATGAGGTCCAGCCTGCTGCCGGGTGGTGAAGAAGGGCCGGGGGAGAGACATTGTGCCGGTGGAGTGCACACCACAGTCACTGGATAGCCGGCTGTGCACACACACAGGAGCAGGTTTTGGCTTGGCTACTGCCACTCACACAAGGGATACAGGAGAAAGGATGCAACAGCTTCTCTCTAACCCCAGAGCTCTAATTTCCCATTTTGACTCTAGGATAAAGTTAAAAGACGTTAACTTAGCATCGAAGGCTCTCTCCAGTCCTCTACACACAGTGAGGACTCAAGACACACCAGTTGAGCCCTCACTGGAGACTTGAACAGACACACCCAAGGATCATTTTCTCCACCTGACAACACATCTGCCTTTCCTGAATTACTCTGCCTTCGTGAAAGAAGAGAGACAGCTTGCAACTTATTCAAAGAATAAATGCAAATGTTCCTCTGGTAACCCACTCATTTCCAACACATCTCCCCTCCCAATGCAGGATTCCAGTCCACTCATCTGATTATCACCAACAACCCCTCCGATCTTTTTCTTGGGTTGGGTCTCTGTCCTTTCCTTCACCCTGAAGGCTATTCATCTTCCACAAGATAAAGGGTTTCCTTTATCCAAGTGGAAACAAACTCTGGGTCTCAGAGAAAAAGCCATCATCCCCAGACACAATGACACATCCCAGGCTCTTACAGCAGTCTGTATTACTGGATTTTTTTTTTTTTTCTGGCAAAGAAGCCACAATTCAGGAATCTATGCAAAAATCATTAAGTGAAGGCTGCTCCTCAAAGGCCCCATCCATCACTCCTCTGCCCCATCCCGCCCCTCCTGGGATGACAACACATCGGCTCAGTCACTCTCGTGGATGTCTGCAGCAAGGTTTCTGCCTTGCATCTGCAGCTGCTCTGTAGACTGCTGGGGAGGGGCGACAGCGCGCTCGCCACAAAAAATGTGAGTTCGGGACTGGAGGTGGCTGAGAACATTTTAACATATTGGCAGAGGCATCAGAGAGTTAGAATAGTTATGCTGAGAATGTTAACGTTCCCTTTCAGGTCCTATCGAGCCCCCAACTTAAAAACTTTTTCATAAAAGAAGGACACATGGATAATAAAGCAACACATGGGCAGGGATGTTGTGATCGTCTAGAAAGTCCAGAGAGCAAATGGGAGAACTCCCTGACCAGATGCCTCAGGCCAACTTGATATCAGCTCCCTGGTGAAGGAGCACAGTGGGAGATGAAATAAAAGAAATACAAAGAAACGCCCAGCATGACTGAAAGAGGTATGCACAAAGCCATTAGCATAACCCGTTAGGCTGACAGACTGAACGCCTCCAAACAGGAACGAACACCCTTCCCTGTGTTTCCTATTATTTAAGGACAAGGGTCACATCTTAGTCGTTTTAAGTATGAGGTGTTTACAGCACCTGACATATAATAGATGCATCAGAAAGTGCATTTGGAACAAGGGATGAAGCAAATCCCTGAATTACAGATTGATTAGGAAGATCAATGGCTCGATGGTGGTCAAGGACTAGCGCTTAAATGAACCAAGAATTCTGCTGGAAGTGTGTGTACAGATGAAGCAGAAGGAAAGTCACCCCCCCTCCCCAACACTGCACTAAACTGCCTCTGTTCTCTGCAGGGTCATCAGAAAGCTTAGCCCCAGCCCCTCCGGAGGTACAGAACAAAAAGGACAAGTCAGAGAGAGCAGAAGGTCCTCCCTCTGGAAGGAATGGAAGACTTCTGCAATGGCCTTTGGATGGGGGTGGTGGCCATGTTACTTTGGTTCAGAGCCAAGCTCAGACTGTGCTTTGCCAGCGATTCTCAACCAAGGAGGGACATCTGAAGAGGAATGGGGGCATTCTGGATTGCTACAGTTACCTTGGGGACAGGACTAGAATGTCAAGCCTAGAACAGGGGTACTAACAGCATTATAATGAGTGAGAGGGTGTTCTTCGCTGAGGACGGCCTGCCTGCCTCCCTTATGAAACGCTGACAGTATAAACATTCTCTAGAATAGATGGCACTGTCCTAGGGCTCTTGTGTATTTAATTCTCTCTGCATGGAATATTGACTCAGGTTATCCAACATCCTCTGTCCGAGTCTTCTATCTGAGGATGTCTAGGAAGCCTGGCATGCTGCAGTCCATGAGGTTGCAAAGAGTTGGACACGACGGAGCAACTGAACTGCGTAATAGTAATGTTGATAGCCAACACTTATTGAGCATCACTGCATGCTGGTGGTGGCTATCTCACACACAACTGAATCTTCACGACAACAAATTTGGTTGACACTGTTTTTTAATTCCCAGATGAGTAAACTCATTCTGAGAGAAAAACGCAACTTACCAGTAAGCTGAGAAGCCCAAGATGTGAACCCAGGTTCCTCAGGTCCCCAAGTACACATACTTAACTGTCCGACAACCATCCTAGATCTCAGTTCAGGCAAGAACCCAAAGCCTGGTACACACAGTTCAGCTCAGTTGCTCAGTCGTGTCTGACTCTTTGAGACCCCATGGACTGCAGCACGCCAGGCCTCCCTGTCCATTGCCAACTCCCGGAGTTCACTCAAACTCATGTCCATTGAGTCAGTGATGCCATCCAGCCATCTCACCCTCTGTTGTCCCCTTCTCCTCCTGCCCCCAGTCCCTCCCAGCATCAGGGTACACATAAGGGAGCGTGAAGATGCCCAGGAGCTGGGGCTGAGCCAGAATCACTGAAGAAGTCTCCTAAGCAAAGAACCTGCAGACAAGGTGAAAGGGACTGTAGGTCCCCGGACAGTGCTGACCTCTGGAGTCCTGGGGAGAGTCCGGTCAGCAGCACTGGTGCTCTACTCATCATGTGTATTTGACTCACTTCTTGCTGAGGTCTCCGCTACCAAAACATAGAACTTGCCTGAAAGAAATTCCTGGAAACAATGGAGGATCCAGAGAGCTAGATAAGACCCTGATGCTGGGAAAGATTGAAGGCAGAAGGGCAAGAGGACAACAGAGGATGAGATGGTTGGATGGCATCACCGACTCAATGAACATGAGTTTGAGCAAGCTCTGGGAGTTGGTGATGGACAGGGAGGCCTGGCGTGCTGCAGTCCATGGGGTTGCAAGGAGCTGGACATGACTGAGCAACTGCAATGAACTGAGATAATATCTGGGCCTCGCAGGGGGCACAGTGGCAAAGAAAATGCAGGAAGTGTTTTCTTCCTGCAAAGTGCCAATGCAGGAAAAGCAGGAAACATGGGCTTGCTCCCTGGGTTGGGAAAATCTCTTGGAGGTGGAAATGGCAACCCACTTCAGTATTCTTGCCTGGGAAATCCCATGGACAGAGGAAACTGGTGGGCTACAGTCCACTGGGTCACAAAGAATCGGACATGACTGAGCGACTAAACAACAGCAACTACCTTCATTTATGTAATTCCTCTTTATCATCCTTCTCTTTTCCTGAGCCCAGTGTGCCCAGATTAAAAAGACCTTAGCATCCCTCAGTGGCAACTATATGGAAAACCTCCATGAAGACTTTCCCTGAAGCAGAGACTGCAGAAGGAACTCTGAGTGGCAGGCACTCTATAGAGCACTGGCTGTAAAGCTGCTTCCCAGGTTCACTGGACTTCCTTCTGTCTTGACAGCCCTTAATCTTCTTGTCACCTTGAGGCTGTAAAACTAGGGAATGAAGGAAGGGGAGCAGTAGTCATGGTTTCTGGGTTTATTGGAAATCCTTTCCCTAGAACTACACAGCCGATAATATGCAAGTGTGTGATGTACCTTCTGTTCACTCTCCTTCTTGTGAAAAAGAAAACGATGGCAGCAAAGAGGGTCAGCGGGGTCATGACCGTCACAGGCGCTGCATAGCTCTACTCCAGATGAGTGGGACCAGTCCAGGGGCTTACAGGCTGGCAGTGCATTCATTGGGCTGCAACTAACTGTTCAAGCTGTTCCCCACGGATGAAAGGAGGTGCCCCTTGCAGTAAGGCCAGTGTCCCAGGATCAGTGCTGAAAAGCCCTGTACAGGGGTCACCTGTCAACCCCCCTCACCCACTCACTGCCCTCAGCCACATTCTTGCTATTCATTTACCAAAGGTAGATTTCTTCCCTGTGAGGCATGTGTACAGACTATTAATTTGCCAACTCTTTATCGTGCAGCTGGGGAAAGCAAGGCTTGTTCCAGGTGATATAACAAAGTATATGCAATATCTTGGCTAACTTGAGCTTCCTGGATTTCAAAGAGGAGGTGGTACCAACCTGCAGACTCAGGACCACCCTCGTGCTAGTCCTCTAAGTTTGAGATCCTTGACCCGTAACCCCAGAACTCTGGTTTTACTTCCCAAGTGCTGGTAATGGAAATCCTTATCTCCGAACTCTGGTGTTATCAGTATCTGCTGCTCTATCACCTTCCTGACTAAGCTCCATTACCCTCCATGGCCTGGATCTTGGACCTCACTGGACCCCACACATGCATACATTTTTCTTGTACATTTCTCTGTATGGTATGCAGGCAAATAATCTCCTCTCCTGGACTGATCTGCCTTTTTGATGCTTGCTTCTCTCCTATACCCACAATAGCCCGGCTGTGCAGCAGACAAAGTCTGGCCTTGCTCCCTGGTTTAGAACCTGGGCTGTGAGACGCTTGGGCGTCCCTTAGCCTCCAGCTGTGTTCAATTTGGCTTCTCCACTTTGATCATCTCCCTGATGATCCATGTTAATGGTAGTCATCTATTCATGGAAAGCAAGATGACAGATCGAGGTATCAAAAACAAATACCCCCAAGAGTAAGCAACAAAGGGGGAGTCGTGGAAAGCGCACGAGACAGGGAGCAGCAGGGCCCCTGTCTCACTTCGGCTCCTCTCTGTAGAGGCATCTCAGACATACAATGGTGCCAGTAATACGTGTCCTGTCCTCCCCCTCCCAGGAGCACTGGAAGGAACAATAAAACAATCGTTACAAAGGCTTTTCAAAAACAAGAGAACACTATTCAAATCAAAACGATCAGAGTTATGGATTCTGGCCCTTCCTAAAGAAAGAAGCTTTTATCCTTTGAATTTCCCATAAGGCAGAGTCACCATCACTATCAAACCTGAGCACTGCTCAGAGTTCTGAACCCATGACAGCCCTTCAGAACCAGGGCCATGCCTGACAGGGAACACAGATGCTCAGACAGCCCCAAGGACCTGTGGAACTTGAATTTTCTGGCTTGGTGCAAAGGAATTTTTTGAAATTCCCCAAAGGATTCTGATCAACTAGGTTTGGGATCCCCTTTTTAAAAACAAGTTCCTCAGGACTTCTCTGGTGGTCCAGTGGTTAAGAATCCGCCTTCCAATGCAGAGGACGCAGGTTTGATCCTGGGTCAAGGAACTAAGACCCCACAGGTGGCAGGGAAACCAAGCCCACCCAACTCTGGAGCCCACACGACACAGAGAAGTCTGAAACTAAGACCCAACACAGTCAAATAAATTAATTAAAAACAAAAAAATATAAGTTTCTCTGTAACAGAAGAAATTTAAGTATAACTATGATTCATGAATTTGTGCCTTCCTGCAGAGGCTATCTGTTTAAGTATCAGTTTTCTCAGTGGAACTCTGGAGTCGAACAACTTCCCTGGCTAAAGAGTTCCCAGGAAGCATGCTGGCTCTGGAAGGCACTGGAAAAACAGTGTGTCCGGTGAACCAAACTTTGACCCACAGGTATGGTAGGAGGAGTGTGTACATGGCAGCCGATGACCCCAGGGGCTTTGGTGCAGCCTCCAAGCCTGGCATCCCTTTCAGATCTCCTTCCTTCCCTGCAGTCCAGGCCCAGTGGCCCAGACAGAAGTCAGTATCCTTCATCACCTGAAGCATCTCCTGATGCTTCTGCCCGCCCTGGGGTGTCTCCTCCACCTAGCAGTCTAGGGATCGATTTTGCAGTGAACACTCAGCAGCCAGTTACTAGGATTAGTGACATCTGAGAGATGGCTTTAGAAGAAGAAGTCAGGAGGGGGAGAAGCTGAGCTCAGGGGTAGAAAACTCTCCGATCCCCCAAAGGGAACCTGCACCTCTTTCCAGAGGTGATCAAGTACACGCCGGAAAGCTCTGAATTTCTGGCTGGCAGTAGGAATGACGCTCGCTAGCAATCATCAATAACCTTGCTGCCTTCTCCTTTTCAGATGGCTATTCTGTCTGTCCAGTTTGGGAGAAATCCCAATGCCACCAACAGAAGCATGCCATGTGGAGGGGGCAGCTAAGAGCACAGACAGAAACCTGGGCTTCCCAGCTGACACCCAAGGATGAAGAAACGGGCAGTCTTAGAAGTCCCCTAGAACTGAGCTTAGCAGCAGTTGTGAACTGGAAAACTGCCAGGTATAATAAATTAAGTGTTTTTAAAACAGCCTAATACCTTCCCTTCCTCCTTAGAATTCTGAAGGCCTGATGAGCTAGTAATGGTCATTTTACGCTGACTGATTTGCCTGACACTTCTCCAATCCATTCATTACTCTAAAATCACTAATTCGTGGTTCTCCACGTGTGGGCCTCAGGATCAGGAAGACCACCATCACCCGCCAACATCAGAACTCCCAATTCTCAGGCTTCATTCGGACAGAAGGAACGAAGGAGCGCAGGGCTGGGGTCCGGCCCTCCACGTGGTGTGCTGACCCACTAGAAATTTGACAGCCATTACCATTGAAATCCCTTAATGTAAACGCACGAAAATGAAGTAAGAATCATTTTCTTTCAAGAATCTTCAAAATTTTACTTGATCTCAGTGAATTTTTAAACAAAACAATAACAGACGGACATTTTTGCTTGATGAAGGCTATTTTTTTTTAGAATGACTAAAAGAGCGCATATTTCCCCAACACAAAAAGAGCCTATGATTTACAGATTTTCAGATAGGAGAGTCATGATGAGTTGTTTCATTCTAAAATGCATGACTTGACCACTTTATTTGCCTGCAAACAGCTTTACCAAATTCATGATAGGTGATCTATGTGTTTAAAAATCATGGGCCTATGGCATTAATATTTTAAGTCCTGTTCAGGAGAATAAAATGCAGTATTTCAGAGGGGAATGAATTTCAAAATATGGGGTTTTTTTTGCAATTAACCTACAATATATTAAAAAGCAGAGACATTACTTTGCCAACCAAGGTCCGTCTAGTCAAGGCAATGGTTTTTCCCGTGGTCATGTATGGATGTGAGAGTTGGACTGTGAAGAAAGCTGATCGCCGAAGAATCGATGCTTTTGAACTGTGGTGTTGGAGAAGACTCTTGAGAGTCCCTTATACTGCAAGGAGATCCAACCAGTCCATTCTAAAGGAGATCAATCCTGGATGTTCATTGGAGGGACTGATGCTAAAGCTGAAACTGCAATACTTTGGCCACCTCATGCGACGAGTTGACTCACTGGAAAAGACTCTGATGCTGGGAAAGGTTGGGGGTGGGAGGAGAAGGGGACGACGGAGAATGAGATGGCTGGATGGCATCACCGACTCTGTGGACATGAGTTTGAGTGTACTCCGGGAGTTGGTGATGGACAGGGAGGCCTGGCGTGCTGTGATTCATGGGGTCGCAGAGAGTCGGACACGACTGAGCGACTGAACTGAACTGAACTGAACTGAATGGATATACTTTATTGTAGGTTAATTGCAAAAAAACAAAAGTGTATTTTAAAATTCAGTCCCCTCTGAAATACTGCATTTTATTGGGCTTCTCTTGTGACTCAGCCAGTAAAGAATCCGCCTACAATGCAGGAGACCTGGGTTGGATCCCTGGGTTGGGAAGATCTGGAGAAGGGAAAGGCTACCCACTCCAGTATTCTGGCCTGGAGAATCAAACCCATGTCTCTTGCGTCTCCTGCATTAGCAGGCTGATTCTTTACCACTGTGCCACCTGGGAAGCCCGAGGCTTTTAGGTCTTTTGATGTTAACTGTAAGGCTGCCTTTTCTCTGTGTTAGCCAGGCTTCTCAAATCCTCCACAGCCACAACATGGCTGGTCAGACATGAGGCCTCCATCAAATCACCTACTGATTAAAGAAGGAGGTACAAGTCATCTGCAAGTCTCTTTTCATGATGAACACGTACATCACGGATGGGCTAAAATTTTAACCCTTTGTTCCCCAATGGCCATTTCCTCCTGAACCTTTTGAGAGAGCTTAAAAGAAGAAAAAAAAAATTACCCTTTCTCCTTGAGAATAGATTCCAGATTCTTCTTTCAATGACCAACAAAAAGATCCTGCTCTAAGTCTTCACTAATCTTTAAAATAATGAAAAAGTTGAAACTTTCAAATACTAACCCCAATAACTAGACCCATAGATCATTCTCATAAACCAATGCTCACTTTGTCAGCCGAAGGGAAACACAGTATAAAACTGTGAGACCTAGAGTAGACGGCTCATCCAAAGTCCACAGAAATTAAAATCCACTTTCCATGCCAGTTTTCCAAGACGGTCCTGAACTTGCTGACTTATGGTACAAGACTGTGCTTTAACATAACCAAAGAGAAGCGGTGGCATGTCGGAGCCAGCTTGTACCAGCCGGCTGCTAAATTTGCGAGTGTCAAACGGTCAAACATCGCCATGATTAAACATGAAATTACATATAACTTACAGCTTAACAAGTTATATTCAAAACCCATCACTCCCTCGTTATTTTACCCTGTTTGACTATTATCTATATGAGTGAGGTTAATTCCATCAACCTGCATAGTGGAAATACCACATAGCGGTGAGTCACTATGTACCTTTTCCTGAAGACTCTCACTGTCGTGTTGATGACAGGAAACTGGTCACTGTGGGAGTATTAATATTTACATCACAGAAATTACCAAAATGCTACCAATCGGAATCTCCGTCATCTCCAAGCCAGGAGCCAAGCTTAGAATTGCTGTTAAGCAACTAATGGCATTCACTCTAGCCTTTTCTTAATGGGACTAGAGTTAGAATTCTGAAGGTGAGAAGAGACGGGCCGGTGGACTTTCCATCATGACAGGCACAGGCCAGCACACCAGCTACCACCAGATCATTACTGGTCCTGAGCTTCCAATTAAGCTATGGCTGATTTACTGTTTCCATGATCTGCAACAAAAATTAAGTCTGACTCAGCATGGTAGCTGTGTATGTGTCACCAAGAACTCACTCAAGAATAATATCTGCAAGAAAAAAAAGGCCACTTGACATTTGTACAGTCTTTCTCCATGCTCACAGAATTTGATGGATCAGTTCAGTGAGTCCCCATAACCACTCTTAGGTTGGGTTTCACTATCCCTGTTTAAAGATGAGAAATAAACATGAGAAACAAATAAGGAGGTCAGGTGACCCACCCAAGGTCATGACTAGTACATTGCACAGCCAGCACTCAAACCCAGCACTCAAACCCAGAAACCCAAGTCTAGTCAGTGTTACTTAGTCTCTACCACAGATTACTGCTTTCCTGTCAGTCTGTTTTGAAAATAGGAATTTTCCTTTTCAAATGATCAACATCTGGGTTCACTTTCTTCCTGCCTTTGATTAGCAATGCAGTCAGCTGGGACAGTGCACCCATGTCTCCACGGATGGATAATCACCCCCCACAGCCCTGCTCTCTTCTTGACCACACGCAGAAACGATGTCCACCCTGCCATGGCCCACATAAATCAGATCCAGATACGCTTCAACTTGAATTCCTAAAAATGCTGTGGGCAGGTGGGCATGATAAGGAGGGGCTCTATGCTTTGGATCTGACTTATTCAAATCCAGCGGAAAGATCTGCAGTATCTACTTAAAGTAAAATCGTAACAGTGCATTAAAAAGCCAGATTCTCACAGTGGTAAAAATGGATGCATATGTATGTGTGCAAGTATAGTTTTATATAGCTTATTTTATGCACACGCACACTCCATATGCATACATATACACAAGTGTGTGTACAATGTGCATATATATATATATATGCGCTAAGTTGCTTCAGTCACGTCTGACTTTTTGCAACTCTGTGAACTGTAGCCCACCCGGTTCCTCTGTCCATGGGATTCTCCAGGCAAAAATATTGGAGCAGATTGCCATGCCGTCCCCTCCAGGGGATCTTCCCCACCCAGGGATTGAACACACATTTCTTATGTCTCCTGCTTTGGCGGGCAGGTTCTTTACCACTAGTGACACCTGGGAAGCCCCAAATATATACATATACATGCTTTTCCCTATAGTTTGTTTTTTCCCTTCCTTACGGAGCTATACAGTAGAAAAGAAAAAAAAAATCACTCCCTTTATCAGATATGTACACATTTTATCCTTGCAATATGTTTAAAATGATTTTATGACTAAATCCTGGGAAAAATGTGAAGAATGCCTGGCTAGATACATGCTTTTCCAGTAAAAACACAGCATTGCTTATTAACTGTAGCATTTGGAAAAGCCTTTTCGACATGATGTACATTTTTGTTTTAGCTTGAGACTAAATCCTGTTTGGATCTAAGTTTTCTTTGGCTCTAAGAGAAAGTTTAACTGATTGTACAAGATGGGCCCTTGGGCTCTCCAGGGCATGTTCACTACTTCTCCCCCCACCCCCAGCCACTGCCCCCCGAGGCCAGATGAAGTGCTAGCCTGTTAAAGTTCCTCTCTCCCAAGACCGAGCCAGGCTTAAAACCTTGAGATGTTTTTCTCAACACATTAAGCAGAAATAAACTCTAACAACGGGGAAAAAAGCAAATCCATCTGTCCCCTTGTCAGGATTTTTGAGACTGTCAATTGACTGATCTTGGAGTTGGAAAGCATTTTACAGGCGGTGGAAGAAAAGTTCAATGTGGTCAGAGATGGATACAGAGAAATTCTTAGAGGTTACAAGTGAATCATGAATACTGGGATCCTGAGAACAGATGATGGAGTTTCCATTTTATCTCACAATTTTGGTGGGTGTGTGGTGATGACTTAAAATGATGTTAGGTTACTGAGCCAACATATTCTTGGAAAGAAATTTCCCTACTGTTTTACTCAAACTGTAAGTAAATGGGGCCGAGGTGCGGGTCTGAGCTGAGGACACTTTAAAGTAATCAGGCTGTTAAATTAAAAGCAAACACTTTCTCAGCATTTCTGAAGACTGAAATAGTGAAAAGTGTATTGCATTCTAAGTATATCAGAGTTAAGTCATTTCTGCCTCGTGGTTCTGGAAGACAGGAGGTGTGCAAGTACGGGAAGGCCCCTAATTCTCCTTCTAACTCACTGAATCTCAACCAGGGAAAATTCTGTCCCCCAAAGGAGAGAGTCCCTTGAGAGTCCCTTGAACAGCAAGGAGATCAAACTAGTCAATCCTGAAGGAAATCAACCCTGAATATTCATTAGAAGGACTGAAGCTGAAGCTCCAATACTTTGGCCACCTGATGCTAAGAGCCTACTCATTGGAAAAGACCCTGGTGCTGGGAAAGACGGAAGGCAAAAGGAGAAGAGGGCAGCAGAGGATGAGATGGTCAGGTAGCATCACCGACTCAGTGGACATGAGCAAACTCCAAGAGACAGTGGAGCACAAAGGAATCTGGCATGCTGCAGTCCACGGGGTTGCAGAGTTGGACACAACTGAACAACAAGGGACACTTGGCAATGTCTGGAAATGTTTCTGTTGTCACAAACATGAGATGGTGCTACCAAGCATTCAGTGGGCAGAGGCTAGGGATGCTGCAAACATCTTACAAAGCACAGGCCAGCCCCTTGCCTCCAACCTCGCACTCCAACAAACAATTCTCAGGCCTCAAATGTCAAGAGTGCTACTGTTGCGATCCCCTGCTCTTAACAGGAAGCAGAAATGATCAGTTGCAATAGAATCTTCCATTGATATTCCAACTGGTCCCCCGGCTTCCCAGGCCCCCTCAACACCCTTCTCTCCCACGACCTAAAGAGATGCTACTTACAGTGTGGTCCACAGACCACCAGCGAGCTTCCTACAGATGTAGGGCTTCAGGCCCCAGCAGGCCAACAGGACTAGTATGTGCATTTCAGTAAGAACTCCAGGGTACTCTTAGACATTTTTCAGTGTGAGAAGCACTGTGGAAGTGCCCCTTCCCCCTCTCCTTCAGTCTGTCCCCACAGGACTGTCTGTCCTTCTCCTGTTCACTCAGCATTAACTCTGCACTCTGCCTTCCAAGGAAGCAGATCTAGGAAAAAGCAGCTCTCCTCTCCAACACTTTTTTTCCGAAAACTCCCCTCCAGCAGAGAGGCTCCCCCTGGCTCTCTGCAAACACCAGTTCATTCTACAGCCCTTTCAGGAGAAGGCAGCTCATCTCCCACAGCGCCTTTGACTAGTCAAGGAGCACGCCATGTGGAGAAAAACATCAGAAGGCAAAATCATTAAATTTAAAAAGAAATCAGGTAAAAGCCAAAAGAGAATTTTTGAAAAACATCTGAAAAGTCAAGGTGCTCAATATCTATATTCATCTATTTATCTAATGTTGGATACAAGGCTTCCCAGGTGGCTCAGTGGTAAAGAATCCACCTGCCAATGCAGGAGATGTGGGTTCAACTCCTGGGTAGGAAGATCCCCTGGTGAAGGAAATGGCAACCTACTCCAGTATTCTTGTCTGGGAAATCCCACGGACAGAGGAGCCTGGAGGGCTACCGTCCACAGGGTCGCAAAAGACTTGGACACGACTTAGCAACTAAACGATAACCATGTTGGATACATGAATGCATTTTCTTCTCTGGATGCATACCTTATAGAAATTTGATTTTCTAACTAGAATCTAATGTAGAAGCTCATCCTTGAGTTTCATCAGAAGCAAGGTATCAAATAGAGAAAGGAAAAAGGAAAGAAAATTCTTGGCTGAAGCACTGAGAACTATGTGAACTTCTGCGTTCTCTTCCTTGGATACCTTTGCCAGGTCATAAAAGCATAAAAATTGGTCTAAAAAGGACTGGGGAATAACTGCTAAGTTATCAAGACAATAATAAGTCTAGTTAGCTAAACAGGAAGCTTATTTCATTAATACCATACTTTTGTGAACAGGGGGTCAATTTCTCTTTTACAGGCATGTGAAACATGTTGTCATAATTTGGACAGTTATTTCTCCCAAAAGTCAAGCAGCTGGTGAGGATGTGGGACTCACCCTGACAAGAGTTTAACACTTCACATGTTTGTATAAACTACTTATCCACCAGTTGAGACTGTTTTTTTAAGATATGACACCGGTATGGTTGCAAAGCTGTGAAAGTGGAAACAGAGAGAGCTGGGGCTGAGACTTTTATCTTAGTTGGAGCAGATGAGACAGTGTCAAGAAAGGTTACATCACCAACAAAATCAACCTCTAAGGATTTTGCCTCTAGGAGGAGTGCCCAGGCTTCCCTGGTGACTCAGCTGGTAAAGAATCCGCCTGCAATGCAGGAGATCCCGGTTCGATTCCTGAGTTGGGAAGATCCCCTGGAGAAGGGATAGGCTACCCACTCCAGTATTTTTGGGCTCCCCTGGTGGCTCGGACAGTGAAGAATCCACCTGCAAGGCAGGAGACCTGGGTTCGATCCCTGGGTTGGGAAGATCCCCTGAAGGAGGACATGGCAATTCACTCCAGTGTTCTGGCCTGGAGAATCCCCATGGACAGAAGAGCCTGGGGGCTACAGTCCATGGGGTCGCAAAGAGTCAGACACAACTGAGCGACTAAGCACAGGAGAAGTGCCCACTGGTAGAAACCCTTTGAGTCTCTAGTTAAAGAGGACAATAATCAGTATTGACTTTTAACTGTTCAGCTATCAGTGGCTGGAACAGAAGTACAACTGACCCTTGAACAACATGGGTTCAAATGCGTGGTTCCACTTATATGCACATTTTTTTTTCAACAAATATGCAGCCAGCCCTCTGGGTTCTCAGATTTGACTAACCTATATGCTATCTGGATGAACCTGTGGATAATGGGGGGGGCAGAGCACAGGACTTGAGCATTCCTGGAGTTTGCTATTCACGGCCGAACCAATGGAACCGATCCTCCATGGATACGTTTAAATCTGTGTTTAAGTGCTGTGTTTAAATCTCATGAGTGTAACCGAGCACTTTTCCCCCTGTAGGGCCAACAGCTCTGCCCCAGGGCTCACTTGATTCTGAAATCTCAGGCTGCTGCCTTTTCTCAATCACCAGTTGATCCATATGGTTGAAGAAAATAAGCTCTTCCTATATCGCCTGTTATTTGTTTCTAGGTCTATCACTTGCCACTCGCGTATTTCTCTAGAATTTAGAGTATTTTGTGTGCACGCTTCTGACAGCCTCCCTTTCATTTGCCCTTTTAATGTAGTTTCATAAAACAGGGACAGAGTATATTGCTCAGGGAGTTTTTATGGGTTTTCTAACTTTTTTAGAAATTGAAGTGTAGCTGATTTATAGCGTTTCAGTTGCATAGCACAGGGATTCAGTTATATAAACTATATTCTTTCTCAGTTTCTTTTCCATTAATATCGGCTGTTACAAGATATTGACTATAGTTCCCGGTGCTATGCAGTTACTGCTGTTTAGTCACTAACCTGTGTCTGACTCTTTGCAACCCCGTGGGCTGCAGCCCACCAGACTCCTCAGTCCATGGTATTCTCCAGGTAAGGGTACTGGAATAGGTTGCCATTTCCTTCTCCAAACCTGCTGTACAGCACTCAGCAGTCAAGAATCTGCCTGCAACGAGGGAGATGTGGGTTTAATCCCTGGGTCGCAAAGATCCCCTGGAGTAGGAAATGGCAACCAGCTCTAGTATTCTTGCCTGGAAATCCTATGGACAGAGGAGCCTGGTGGGTTACAGTCCGTGGGGTCGCAAAGAGTCGGACATGACTGAGCGACTTCACCTCCCTATACAACAGGTCCTTGCTTATCTATTGCATACACAGAAGTGTATATCTGTTAATCCCCAAATGGTTTTTTAAAAATTAGAGGTAACTGGCTAACAGAAATGTTCTGGGTGACAACAGACACACAGCTTCACGAGCTAAGAACGACAGAAGAGGAGAGACAGAACACACTACTTCTGGGACCCGTGCCGCCCAGGATCAGGACTACAACGCATGCAAGGCTTAGCTGGAATAAACTTGGAGAGCTGGGTCTCCTTTCAAGTGAGAACCATTTCCACGGGCCCAGGCCTCTCCTGTTCTTATTAATCCAACTTCCAAGTCTCACAGATGTGAAGCAGGAACAGACATCATCTCTGATGTCAGAGCCAGCTCCTGTCCACCCGGGGCTAGAGTCTCCGCCTGCAGAAAGTGAAGGGGACACCTGTGCACATGGAGGTCATGGCCTCAAAGTCACTAAGCTTTGAAGGAGAACTACCTTCCCTCCACCCTACATCAAATGGTATCTAGAAAGATTTTACAATACCCAGAACCTTTCCCTGCCAGCCAAATGAAAGAGGTGGTTTGACCCTGGGCTGAATTCAGATTTACTGATAAAGAATTTTTAATAACTGTTAAAACAATGTTTTGGATTTTGAATATCTTGTTGGTTATGCATGGACATGCATACATAGGTGCATGGGGGAGTCTGTATATAAACATACATATACGCACTCACATGCAAGTACAACACTCAGAAAGACTGGGGCTCTAGTGGGAAGCAGAGCTGTGGCACATCCCAAACCTAGAAGACATCCAGCTGCGGACAGGCACTGCTGCCTTCGGAGTAGAGTTGAACACGTGAGACATTTCATGTGGCTTCATATGATGCCAGGCAAGCAGATGGAAGCCCAGGCCCTGGCTTGTCAGCTCAGAGATCGGGCTTCTGCCGTTCCCTAAGGCGGGGAGAGCTGCTGGGCCCTTTAAGCTAAGCCATTTGTACAGCACATGTCTCACATGTTCCTTCTCAACACCATCCTCTGACCACTTCTTCATCCCCCTCTGCTCTGCCCCCTCAAACTTGCCTGATCCTCAGAGAAGTATAGACAGCAAGAATAGCTGGTCTCTGGTGTTGGGGAAACACAGCAGGACCCTGTGATCCTTGCCCCCCATGCCCTCTGCCTGCCTTCTGTCTGCAGAAAAACTTCAGTTTTTCTGCTTAAAAGAATACATTTAGTCAGAGAACTGAGAACATGAAGAAACAAAGGAAAACAGTCAAAAGGAAACCAAATAATAATACTTTAGTCATTAAGCATAGTCGAGGACTTCCAGTTCCTTCTCAAGGGCGGCAGACAATATTCTGAGCCATATCCTGTGAACTGTCTGGCTGATACTGAAACCCCTACCAGGTAGAACAAGTTAACTACATGATGACCAGACTGTAGCCATGATATAAGCTGCCACAATTCTGAGAATTGGCCACAAAGAAATAGAAATAAACCAGTGCTGGAATTGAAGACTAACCGTACTTAAAACAATTAAGATGATGCTGGTCAGACCACCGATGACCAGTTTCAAGATGACTGTATGCTGTTTCTGCATGTAGACCCCTCCCCCTCCACCTATAAAAGCTCTGGCCCATTGATGGTCAGTGTGGGGGGACCTGGCCTCTGGACAGGTGGCCGCCCTCCTCCCTGGATGCAGGCCTCCAAAATAACACAGACTTTCCTTTCCACCAACCTGGCCTCTTTAATGACTTTTGAGCGGCGAGCAGTCGGACCCCGCTTTTGGTTACACTAGGGATGCATGAGACATTTCCAGGCATCATATGCAGCTCTTGCAATGAATATAAAGAAAAGAAAAAATGCTCTCCCTGATATTGTTAAAGAAATATTGATCTTAGGGAAAAAAAAAAAGCTTAAAATTAATATGACAACACAGTGACACTGGAGGGAGCTCTAAACATCTAGTGACAGGAAAATATACTGAAACTATACACTCTTAAAACTCAAAAGAGATGTCTACATTTAGGGGATTGATACTGTGCTGAATTCTGGCTTTTGCTGGTCAGTGTGTCCATCCCTGATATGGATTCAGAGCAGCCGACTGTCAGTAATATGAATAATAAATGTGAGCACGGGGTTGGGGGAGCAACTAAAACTTGCCTTGACTTCAGTCCTTGGCCAAAAAAGGAGGCCAATTATTCTTGGCTTCCACAGGACCTCTAAAAAGCATTCCCTGGAAATCTTTTCTTGGAGAGTTCTTTTAAGCAAGCGTATTTAAGAGACAGAGGAAAATAACAACAAAAAAAGGATCAGAGAAAGTGAAACTTGTTGAAACTGGGTACGTTTTGGCTTCTCCTTTTTCCAAAAGAAGATGCTTTGGGAGGAATGTGCCCTCTGGCCACACCTCTGCCCTCCCAAAGCCTCCAGTGATGAAAGGACAGGTGGCCCACATCTGCCCTAGGGGCCAGAACCTAAACAGATAAAAAAAGTTCTGAACCGGCAGGCCACGTGCAATACTGGGCACGGGGCCCTTTCAACATGCTGGGATTCTCACACTCAGTCACCTACTTGACTTTAACGTCCAAGCTCACAGGAGGAGGGCAGACGCCGCCTAGTGCAGTCTAGTCCCTGGATTGTCATCAAGCTGTCTCCCCAGCCCCCCACCCGGACGCATGCTTGTATACACACATTCCAAGTGGGCTGTTTTCTGATCCACACCCTGTGAAATGCCAGTGCACCCTCTCAAGCAGTTCATCTTTCAGCCCTACGAGTGTGACTACAAGCAAAGGGCTGCCGGTGCGGGTTGGAACGTCTGTCCAGCCAAGGAACACAGGCTGTATCTTATATGCATGATGATCACTTTTCCAGTCACCATCTCTGAGTCTAGGAAATTTTCTTCCTTCATTTAACAATATATATTGAACATCTGAGACATTCATCCACTGTGCTAGGCTTGGAAGATGTCCTGGGATTTGTCTAATTTCTCCAAAGAAAGCCTTTCACATTTGGATCTTGTGGAATACCAACTGCCACCTGGACACAGAAAGCCACACTCCAACCTACTGCCCCACCCTGCCCTGGAATAAGAGTCGGATCCACATGTGAATTGCATTTGCATCAGCATTCCCCTACACACATGTCAGAAGATAAATCTGCTCCATAATAAGTACATCACAGGCACACAAAACTTTCTAGTCAACTTTTGACTCAAGACAGTCTCTAGTCTTAAGGAGTCATCTATTTATATCATACTGATAAAAGCCAAAAGGCCTTGCTTGGGCTATAAATGACTATACAGTAAGAGTTCGGACCCATGTGATATTTTGTATTTTAATCCAGAAACACCTTTATTTGAATTTCCCAGCCTATCTCCTCTCAATTTCAGTTAATACGGGTTTGACAGCATTTCACCAATGTCCACTATGATGTCATGAACCTTGTAGATGGAAATCACCCAAGCTATAATTCAAAGCGCTCTCAGGGAGCTGAGTACAGAAATCCAACAGACTGGTCATGCAGGAAGCAATAAAACAATCTGGTTTAATAAAGCCTGGGCTTCATAAAACCAGATGAGAAGCGATCTCAGAGGTGAACCCCGCCAAGTGCTCCTCTTGGCAGCTGAAGCACCAGGCTCCTGGTCGCCATGGTGGACTGGAGGAGACCCAGTCTTCAACCACAACTCCTGCCCTCCACCCGTCCCGCAGACCACTGACAGCACATCCCATCCCTCTGTCTTGGCTAATAGTCATGCATTCCATGTGCAAAGTCTGCTGATGTCCTTTACAGAACATTCATAAAAGCGGCGCTCGAATGGCAGCGTTTAGTTTACTGGAGGTGAAAGAAGAGACAGCAAATGGGGAAAGGCACTGGTGTCAGGGGACTGAGAAGGCAGTTTGGGCTTGAGAACCTAAACCCTGCTACCCACTACTTCGTGAAACGACAGTGCATCAGCTAGCATAGGAAAGAGCGTTCACCCCATGCCGTCCATTTTGGGAAGGGAAAAGCTAAGAACGTGTTTGGGATGTTTTCTTCTACTTTAAATGCAGATGAAGCTGATGGTCCACAGCCTCATCTTCTCTTTCTTTTCATCCTCCAGAGATTTCCTTCTTTCAGTTAAAATGACAGGACACCAAAGAAGTGGAACCCCTGGAGGAATGGTGAGGTGGCTAGAATTTTGGGTCTGTTTTCTCTCCAAATTAATCATACGCCAAAGAACACAAGTGAGATAGCTTTTCAAGAATCGAAAGGAAACCTCGAGCAAGCCCTTCACTCCTAGTCCATGCCTAATGAAGCCATTTCTATGTTCAGGGTACTGGGAAGATGGAGCTTGAACTTAACACGTGTACTGCGTTCATAACCTTTGAAGGCGTGACCAGGTGTCTTGTTTCCTTCATCATCTGCCACATGGAATCAGGTTGGTGCAAGTTCACAGCATGAGGTTAGAGGTCGTTCACGGGGAGCTGTGGCTCGGAGAGAAGATGAGACGTGGCCAAGGTCACAGAAGTAGCAGTGATGACTGCTAACTTGGCTCAAGTTTAAAAGAAAACATTCCAAAGGTACTATCCTTATCCGAAAGTTTTAATTTCAGGTTAAGGACAAAAACACATTATTAAAACGCTTTTCTTTTCAATTCTAAGGTTATGTTTTAATGATGCAAAATAATATGGATGGAAAGGCTGGAATGTGATATTGCATGCAAACCAATGTCGAGGTCAGTCTGTCCTAAGAATACGTCGATACACACTCTTCAAAAGTGTCTACATCACCCTTTAGATACTGAAGATGGTTTCATTTACAACATCGTATTTACTTATATGTCACTTTCAATTAGATATTGTAAGGTGTTTAATAAAAGCCACGTTTTAGTTAAAGAAGTGGAGAAGGAAGGAGGTGACTAAAATGCCAGAGGGCACTATACTGTTAGCAAGTTGAAGAACTAGCTAGACCTACAGTCTAAATCCCAGTTCAGTAGCTTCTCACCAGTGTAGCGAGAAGCCCAGGTGGAGGGTATGAGCTGCCGCACACCCACCATGAATCTGGGTGAGTCTGGGTGGTCTGTGACGTCAGTAGAAAGACTTTGCATCTGTATAGCAGCCTGTCTGATGAGGCTTATGGCAGAAAACCAACAGTGACTGACACACACTATCTGAAGGTCAGTATTTCCTGGACGTTTTCAGGGCTGAGAGTCTAAGGAAGGAACTGACTCTGAGCAGAGGGTCGGGTCTATCTGTGAGGGATGCTGGGGGAGGGCAGAGTGACGTTGATAAAAAGGGAAGTCACGGTGGGAGCACCACCAGCCCAGCCTCTTGGAAAGGCGGCAGGAAGGGCAGTGGGGTCATAATGCCGTGTTTCAGGGTCTAAAAAGATAAATTATGACACTCAGGAGGGAGGGGACACATTTCCCTGTCTCTTCTTGGCAAGAGAACAGAAGAATGGCCAATCACCAACCCTTTTGACATCAAAGGGCAGAAACAGGAGGTGATGAAATATTCCAGAAGGGTGTCTGGGGACCACACCATAAACATATAGGGCAGGATGGAGGGAGGAGGGGCTCACTGCAAGCCTGCCAGGAGCAGGGCTGGAAGGTGCTTGGGAGAACCTTGGTGACATCCCAGGAACAGGGAGGACAGGTAGACTGGGGTGGGGGGTGGGAGTTTGAGGAAGAAGGTATTGACTTACAGGTACCTTAATGCGTCCTTCTTGAATGTATCCTTAGGATGGTGTAGCCTTGTGAAATATGAGTTACTGTCTGTTCCAGATTTTTAAATAAACTGTAGTTATTTTAAATAATGGCTTTACCAAAGCTGGCTTTCACATTTGCTCCCCCTTCCCACTTCTAAATCCAGTTCGCTGTTAAATGTGTTAATGTTAAGCTGCTGAGTTAAACATTTCTTTCACCAAATTGGTACCCTGAAGATAAAAACGAAGAGTATGATGAGAAAAAAAGAATATGATGATGATGGTAATGAAAGTTAATGATAACTTAGGCCTTGCATTCTGATAGGCAGACATGCATTTTGTCATTTAATTTTCAGAATAACCTCTGTGGTTTTAATGGAAGGAAAACGAGGACAGTATGGTTAAGTGAACTTGTTCAACTTCTCACAGCTAATTGGTAGTGGGAGTAGAATAACATGAACCCGAGGGTATCCAATTCCAAAACCTATTTCTTACCCTGGCCCTTAGCAGAATGTTTGGCACACAGTAGGTGCTTAATAAATATTGCTGACAGAACAAATGAACTGGCTAGAACAAAACACGGCTTCTAACATTTAGCCAATCAAATGGCACAGTGCACTTCATTCTTCATTGAAATTGGTTAAATATACCTCAGTCACTTAACACAATAGAAACAGTTATTAAAATCGAACAATGTCACCAGATCAATATTTCCTGCCAAGGAATAAATGACTCTGACTTGCTTTGACATTTATTTCCCAAAAAAATGAACTCTGCTTTGCCCCGACATTTACAAATCAGCAGGAGATGGGTACCCTGAGAGGCTGCCTGTTCTCCAGGATTGCCTCCGCTTTTGTTTTCTCTATGCAAAGCACAACAATAATAAAAGCAAATTTTAAAAAGAAACAAACACGGTAACTGTTGTTATTCTATACCTACTTGTTAAACCTAGTGAAGAATCTGACTTGCAGTTTGTATAATTTAAAAAGCCGGCTGATGGAGGTCTAGGGTTGTTTAAAGACCATTTTAAAAAGCTCTCAGACAAGCAGAAGCCAGGCCCTTCTTGGCCCCTTCACCTCACATAGCGTGGTTTGTGGTTTGGTTTTTTGTTTTTTAAAGAACAGTTGGTTTTGTAGACGGTCCACACAAGTGGACTCCCCCTGCTGGTCTTCTGTGGAAGTGCTACCTGGACTGACATGCTGAATGACAAAGGTAAAGCAAGGAGCAGGTTGAAACTGGCTCTATAAGGATGCTTTACAAGGAACCCTTCAAGAACTAAGCTTAGGTTCATGCTCTTTGGCTGGAGGGGGGATGTGTGTCAAATTATCAAAAATCTATGACAACCTTGACATGAAAGGGTTCTTACGTTGCTTCCGTCTCTTATCTTCGGTGACCCTGGGCAAGTCACAATCCCAAGCCACCTTCCTCTCTCCTGATCATTACTTTCTGTTTTGAAATACTACGCATCCACTGCGTGCTTAATTGAGGTCTCTTCCCTGGAAGGAATTTATAATCCGGCAGATGATTTAAGACCTACTATCATAAGCCAATTAGAGAACCAAATAAGTGATGAAAGGCCTTTCAGGGAAGAGGAGACCCTGAGATGACCTCTGAAGAATGCATCTGATTTATGAAGGTGAGGAGCAGGAAGACATGCCTTGCTGATCTTGCATTGGGATTTCCAGCTGAGACTCACTTCACAGGCTCTGCCTGGCTTTTTTTGTCACGTAGCAACATTTGGGAGATGACAGTTTAAACAGTGGTTTGTCTCAACCCAAGTAAGGGGATGCCTTCTAACATACGGCCCCTTGTTTTCAGAGAAGCTGACGTGCACAAAATTCAGAGGTTTAAAATGGTGCAATCCTTTGCTTTGCTAACTTTTTCTTTATTTTCTAAAGCCTTCATCATGAACTTCCTTTAAATTGGGAACCTCTGAAGAACGACAAGTATATCGGAATCACATATATTCAGGTCATACACAGCATCTGTGGAACAGAATGGAGTATTCTCTGAAGTGTAACAGTGGTTGTTTTGAATGAGAATGAGACCAGCGCTCAAAGATGTGACGTATTCAGAAAAGGAAGTCTAAAGGATGCGTGCTGATGTGACCCACAGTCTATGCTCCTGAAAATGACTTCTATCAGGCATAATCAATAATAGTTATATATATCACTAGTTTTCATGTCTTATTGACTCTAGGTCTGTCTGTCTCTATTCATCTTACTAGTATCACATGTTACTGATACTGAATTAAAGTCAAGGGTAGATCTGTAATAAATTAATAGGTACACAGGAAAATGGGAGGCTGAGACACCTACTCATGGGTAATGCTCAGTGAAAGCCCTTGACCACGTGGTTACTGCTGAGACCTGGAGCTAGCGCACCCAATCGTAGCAACGTGGACCTGGTATTTTCCTATGAAGACAGGCAGGAATCCAGGAGCCCTCACCCAGATTCTTCTTGAAGGTAAAATACAAAACAGCCCTTGCTGACTGCATCAGCGTTTAAGGAACGAGGGAGCCTGGAGGGATACAGTGCATTGGGTCGCAAAGGGCCGGACACGACTGAGCATCTGAGCACACACCAGGGAAGGGGTGAGGTAAGGCTAGGAGCGGATGAGAGGAGGGATGCAGATCCATGATGAGGTTCAAGGATGAGCAAACTCCTGCCCATTACTGACCTGGGGGAGAAATGAACGTCATCACAGTGTGGAGGTTGCAGGTCCCAGTGTGGAGACAGGGGTCCGGTTTCTAGTGAGTCAGAGTCCCGACTCAGAAATACCTCCTGCCTTTCTCTGATTTCCTCAGAGGGAAGTAATTTCTCCACCCACCAGAATCCAGTCTCTCTTCATTCATAATAGGATTGCACATCGTCCCTGTGTTTAAGCTGTTCATACAAGAGTCTTCCCTCCCTATGGAGGCTGTCAGCCTTCTTGAAGTCAGCTTATATGTTTTAACTCATTTCTCTCAAAGTTTAATATATGAAGATATTAAATATTAGTTGAACACATAACTAAATGCATGAAATACAGGTTTGCTAAATCAAAGCAACGATAGTAGTTTAGTTGCTAAGTCACGTCTGACTTGTCTGTGACCCCATGGACTGTAGCTCACCAGTCTCCTCTGTCCATGGAATTTTCTAAGCAAGTATACTGGAGTGGATGGCCATTTCCTTCTCCAGGGGACCTTCTTGACCTGGGGACTGAACCTGGGTCTCCGGCATTGCAGGTGATTTCCTGCATTGCAGGCGGGTTCTTTATTCTGAGATGTCATCACCTAAGTTAATGTAAATGTTGATTCCTGGAATTGTGAACTACAGAATACAAACTCTGCCAAATAGCAGAGAACTTTCTAAAAGCCTTCCCTGTTGCTGTGCTTGCTCCCCGGCATCCAGTCCAGACCCTGCCTCCAAACACTAAAAGGTAAGAAAAATGTAGCTTGAAATAAGTCAGGTCTTCATCGGGAGAGCCTATTAAGATGAAAACACCGCCATGGGCAGCCTCCCGTGTGTCCTTATCCCTTAAGGGTTTACTAACGCTGTTACCCAGTGTTCCTTATCGCAGGAGACCATCAGATCATTATACTCCATTGCCCACACTCCTCTCTGCCCTAACTTACCCCAGTTTAATTGTCCCTTTCCAGAAAACAAAACAACAAAATCAAACTCTACCAAGTACTTAACTGTATTCAAATATCCATACAATTCTATCTATGGCAACAGTCTCCGTCTTCCAGAAATTTAATAGCCAGCATCCCCCACCTCCACGGACAATAGAAGAAAATGGGCCTCAGTCTCACAAACTTCGGCACCTCTCAAGGAACTAATTAAATCTCCTAGGACGCCCTCACCCACACCCTAAGAAATTTGAAGGGTGTGCAAAATCCCAACCCAATTCAATGCTCTTATAATAAAAGCCCTTTACTTGATATAAAGCTTCAGCTTGAATTTCTTTGTCTTTCTCCCCCTACAGAGTAGTAAATTTCCAAATTCCCGAAAGGTCATGCGTTTGGCAATAGAACAACAGCGTCCTAAGGGGAGGGTGTTAGTGAGTGTACTTTTCTCCAGGCCACTCCGCGGGGCTGCTGTCTCTCTTGGGAGCTACAGGCGTCATCAAAGTGGATGAACGCTGGGCACAGCAGGAAACAGTCTCTGGGGGTGATGGTGGAAAACTCAGTACCTGCACCCAGTGGGGAACGCAGCGAACCAGATCTTCTGGCATTAGGTGCTGTCCCCTGGGGGGTGCCAAAAGTCCTACACAGCTCTCAAGTGTTGGGGTGATAAGTTGTCTATTTACAAGAGGAAAAGGGTTCTCCCAACTCCTACCCTGGGGAGCTTGAAAACAGAGAAGAGGGAAGGGAAACAGCACTTGCTGAAATGGCTTAAAAGCGCCAATGATCTTGCCACGTGTTTCAGCCTCTTCATACCGCCCTACAAAGTCGGAACCATTACTCCCTTTAAAGATGATCTGAAGCTCAAAAGAACACCCTCAAAATGACACAGCTAGTCATTTACAGATGCAGGATTCAGACCCAGGGCTGTCTAGGTCTTCAACCCCTGTTCTTACCACACGGCACGCTGCCCTTCCAAAGGAAAACCTGGCTTTTAGGTGCAAAATAGGATTTGTTCATTTGGTAGAAGGTGATACTCTGAATTCACCCTTTTTTGTTATAGACTTGGGTGATCACATCCACTTACTCTTCGTCTGACCCTCTTGCACTGTGAGCTCTTGGCCATGAAATAGGAACCCGGTCATGGAAGCCAACCTTCCGTCTTATCTTATGGGACAAATGTTTAATACATGGATGAATGAATGAGAGTCAGTGGGGAAAGAACGAATGAACCTGACAGGCCGATCTGGCCTGAATCAGCAATCTCGGTCTTCAGCGCGTCTCAATCACTGTTTCTTTAAATCCACATGACATGACATTTCCGTGTCTAAAGTGAAAGCCTGGAAGTGTGATACTGGTCTGGGCTTTTTCATTGACACAGCAGCCTGCCTGACACAATGCTGATTTCTACAAGACATTGAACTTAGCCTGAAGCCATGATGTCCTTTGGAAGGATAGAGTCTGAGGAAATAGATATTAAAGAGGTGGCTATCTGGGCAAAGGAGTTAATTCAAATTCCTCTCTACATTCTAAGAGTGAAACACATTCTCAAAAAGTCAGCGAGTCGGGAAAATCAAACACTGTTTCATTTGGAGTTTTGAAAATAAAATGCTGTTTATAGTAGAGATGCTTAATTCAGGGGATAAAAACTGAACTGCTTTCTGGGGCCTCGAGGAGCTAATTAAAATGTGACCAGGCAGTGATTATATACTCAGAGGTGTCCCACGGGCCCTTAGATTTCCATAGCTCAGATAATCTCACTCGCGACTATCATTTATTTATACCAGGTGTCAGATACTTGATACAGAAATGGATTTCTACCGTCTCATCTCACTGTTCAGGGAATCCCGGTCAATTCCTTGGTGTATTGTACATGAAATGAGGTGGCGATACACTACATCTAACTAACAGCTATCAGAGAGTAAGGTTATAATGCTTATCCAACCAACTCATTTAGGTACGATCCCCGAAGCTCCTGAAGCCCTGGCCTTCATCCTCTCTCCACTCAGAATTCACGCGAAGCTATTATAAGGAAGCCAAAGATAAAACAGCTTCTGCATAATGAAACGCTAATCCCAGGAGTGAGACGCCCACGACACGAATGAATGCTAGACAGAAGATAACCAAATGTCTAGACTGATTCAAACCTGCTTCTCAGAGTTCAAACTCCTATTCCAGGCTTTATCAGCCTATGAGGCATCAACTGGATTAAAAACACACAACTAAACAACAAGAAGCAGCTAAATCCTGTAGGACCTCTTCAGTGAAGAGGGTTTAGTCAGTGATTTTAGTATTTTAGTGATTTTATTCGGTCTGTGTTTATCTATCCAAACACAGTAACACCTTCTTAAACTGATAGCCACTTATTGAAAGTAATATACAGTTTGAGGATGATGACTTTTGTCCAGACTTTTACTAAACATATTGGTAGATAGGAATATTCCCTGATAAGTCTGTTTTTCTGGCTCCTTAAAGTTAACAAAATTGTACCATTTAAAGGTCTGTGGGTTTGTGTTAGGTACAATGGCCTGAAAGTATGGCTCTCTGGGTTCTAGAATGATAATGTTAATATATCTCAGACATTTTATCAGGAGCCTCATTTCATTCCTATTTTAACTCTCCCAGGGACCCAATTTCCTACCTAGGATACCGGTCGTGTCTTCTGGCAAATTACCTTATGCTTTGATTTCTCCAACAGAAAATGATAATTTTAAAATAGGAAGGATTATGTGGAATAAAAGGATGGCCAATTCATATTAAACAGCAAAACAGCTGGTATATAGGCACATATAATATATAATTTTAACATAAGTAAGTTTTTTTCTTTTGAGCTTCCAGCACAGGTTCCCACTAGCCATCTATTTTACACGTGGCAGTGTATACATTGGAGAAGAAAGGGCAACCCACTCCAGTACTCTTGCCTGGAGAATCCCATGGACAGAGGAGCCTGGCGGGCTACAGTCCATGGGGTCAGAAGAGTGGGACACGACTCAGCGACTAAAGAGAGAGAGTGTGTTTGTGTCAATCCTAATCTCCCAGACGTCCCACCCTTCTCATCTCCCTCTCCATCCACACGTGTTCTCTATCTCTGCAACTCCATTCCTTCTCTGCAAATAGTTTCATCTGTACCTTTCTTCCAGAATCCACATATATATGTTAATATATGATATTTGTTTTTCTCTTTCTGTCTCACTTCATTGTGTATTAACATAAGTAATTCATTTTTCTTGTATGCCTTTGTCAAGGTACCTCTTAGAACAATTTCTAATGAACGTAAAAACTGGATTCGAATTTTGGAGATCACTTTGACAGAGATTAGATATTAATGTAGAAGGCCTCACTGATTTGTACCCCAAAGGAATGTACTCATTCACGCTGGGGCTTTACCATTTACCTTTCATTATGCACAGAAATAAAATGTGCTAAGAAAAGGGACAAGTCAATTGTATTATCACTTTGGCACAAATATTTGTATTGGACAATTGTAGATTCCATAGGAGTTAGTTCAACATCTAAGTCCCAGTTTTCCCTAGGTAGGTGGGAAATAGGACTCCTTAGGAAGCGAAAAGCAGAAGCAACTGAGAAAAGCATCCATCAGTGAATTCCGCCCGGTTTGTGACTCCCTCTACTCCAGCGCCAGGGAGGACTCAGGCCAGGAACCTTAATTTACCCGTTGCCTGTCAAAGTCAAGGTACAGCTAAGTAACTTTTTTTTGTTTTTTATCCCCAGCTTACTGGTTCCTTTTTATTTTATGTATTTTTTAATTGAGGTAGAGTTGATTGACAATATTATGTAAATTTCAGGTGTACAACACAGTGATTCACAAATTTTAAGGGTTATCCTCCATTTATACTTATCACAAAATATTGGCTATATTCCCTGTGCTGTACAATATATCCCTGTGGCTTACTTGCTTCATATTACTAGTAGTTTGTACCTTTTAAATTCCCCATCTCTTTCTTGCCTCTTCCCACTTCCCTCTCCCCACTAGTAACCACTAAACATTTTTATTCCTGGGGAAAAAAAAAATCCCTTAGTTATAGCCAGAATAAATACTTAAATCTCATTTGTTCCGCTCTTATCTAGAGCCTTCCTGCCTCAAGTATGGAACAAAATGGGGTTCTGAGAGCCCCTTTTCCCATATCTCTTTTGGAAGCAAGAATTATCTCAAGGCAGGAAAAATAAAGTGAGGATATTTTTAATTGTTTTTTTTTCTCCCCTCCTCTCAAATAAGTGAGGGGAATTCTACACAGTGAGGGGAAACAGGACCTGTACCAAAGTCAATCATGTAAATAGGATTGCAGACAAATGTTTCATTTATTCATGGGGAAAACACCAGACTTTCTTTCACATCCATTTCTGCATCCAGTGTGCTGATAACAAACAGCCACTATCTGATTTCTATAAAGCAGTGTTTATGAATTGAAAAAAAAAACAACTTTAACCAATAATTTATATGTCTGGAGTGTACACGAAGTAACACAACTTATTTTTCTAGAAGGATCCCATAATTTAGATCAAATGAATGTAAAATGATTTTTCTCCCCCCAAACCTAAATTAGAGAGATTTTCCTGGCCCAATAATGAACACTGCATTACATACTATGACTTTCCTTTGTATCCTCTACCTGTGTGGCCTTTTAATAGAGACAAAGCTTTTGCTATAACCATGGAGCATACAATAGAGCAATCTGTAAAATATCAGAAAGAATAATGTCTATCTTACAGGGTTGTTGTGGGGATTTAATGAGACAATTCACGAAAAGCACTTAGTGTAATGTCTGGTACATATTAAATATTCCATAAATGTCAACTATAATTATTATTCTTCTCAGTGTATAAACTTCTATTTAATAGAGAGCTATCTTCTAAAGAAATCTCCAGGTTATCTTGCACACCCTAAATTTTAAAAGAGTTTCTCTACATACAATAGCTTGGACCCCCCGAATCCCATCCCATTTACAATGTACAGCTTTCTTAGCTCCTATTTTGTTCTCCTTGTATTATGGCATGTACATATCTGAACTCCTCTATCAGAGCTTCAGTTTCTAGAAAGCAGAAACCCTACTTACCATCGTATACTCAGTAGAATATGGCTTAGTGCCATGTACAGTATAGGTTTTTATTAAGTATTTATTAAATGAATAAATGAATGAGTGGATAAATAAATAAATATGCGATGACATAAATCCTAGGGTCCAACAGGCAACTACCCTATTGATATTTTAAGTTTTTGTCAACTTCCTCTGAAATGAACATTTAGTGTTCCTTTCACACATCCCAAATTGTTAATTCTCTAGGATATACCTTCAAGAGAAAAAAAAAAAAGGTTTGCCTGTAAAAAGGAGGAGGTCCATCCCATCTTGATTAACTTTTGTACCCAATGTACTAACCCCACCCCAGTTTGGTTCTTAGACAACACTGCTGGGATTTTGGGAAGGTTTTTTTGTCATGAAGGCAAGGCTAACACCAACAATAATTTCTCAGCCATAGTTCCTAAAGGAAATCAGAATAGGAAAGCATTTGATTATATGCCTACTTTAATCAACAGAGGGAGTTACACTTTTTTTTTAAAGGTCCACCCTGCTTTTCAGTTTATGAATAGTGTATCTAGCTATTGAACAATTGATGCCCTTTGGGCTCAAAGAACAAATCTATGCCTCTGTCCCTAAGAAGGCTAATCATAAATTATTAGCATCTCATACTTTAAGGATATTGCCATTCATGCAACAGTACTCTGTACATTGAGATCTGAGCCAAATAAGTACATGTTCAGCAGAACAATATAATCAAACTCTATACAACATAATTGAGAAGTACACCAGCAATGATGATCAATTCAGGTAGAATTATATTCAGTAATAATAACTTACATAAATGTGTACTTTTTGACAATTTACAGGCTCTTGTAGAAGGACAGGACTACATAAGTCTAGCATGGGATGATTGGCTGCCACTGGTGTGGGATTTCTAAGTTTTAGCTTTTTATCAGGAAGAGACAAATTGGAGGAACATGGGACTTCCATGTTTCGAATATGATTCTCCAGTTTAGAATATAATTCTTCCTTTAAAGACTTGGTTCAAAAGTCAACTTCTCAGAAGCCCGCCATATTAATTCCATCTTTAACCTGAGGGCTCTTGAGATTAAAACCTGTGTGAACGAATGAATGGATAATTTAAAAGAAAGAGTAATGAGCTGAAGTCATTAATGCGAATGTGTATCCGTTTACTCTGGTACAGCAAAAGACTGAGAAGTGAACCCGGTCCTAAAGCTCCCAAGAGATATTTGGCACATAACGGATGCTTAAAATGTTCATTAACTGAAAAAAAACTAATGAATAGTTCTCTGTTGAACTGCTTATGTGTAGAAGATGCAATTTCTCAAATTATTGTCATTATCAAAGTAGATACTGTTCCCTGTGCTATTATTTTCTTCCTCTAATCTTTGAACCCCTGGTTCCCTGTTAAAAGTTCTTATAGTCATACAAAAATGGAATTGTTGGGGCGGCAGTCATACTAAGTGGTACCCCTCTCAGTGACACATTAACTTCCCCCTCGACTTCCTCCAATAGAGCATTTCCAGAAATGTTTGGTCTTTGGAATAAAGTAGCAAGTGCAGAAATCCACTGCAACACAGGGCATGGTATATGTCCAATCAAAGACAAAACAGAGAAGCAGGAGTCACTCATGAGACTGGAACAGTTTGACCATGCAGTCCTCCGAACACTAGCAACTGTAGGTATTAATGGTAACAACTTAGTGGAAGTTATGTTACAAATTTCTATTTGTTTCCCAGGTATTTGATGTGGACATCAGGCATGGTCTGGAACTTGACCAGTACATTCCATTTCAAGATGTTTCAGAGTAGAGTACGTACCACACATCATCTATGTGGGAACCACACGCTGTCCCCAGCCTGGGACATGTCCACAGAAGGTGGCCTGGTTAGTCCTCCTGAATCGGCTCCTCCATTTACTACCCAGCCTAAGCCCCTAACGAGCCTCAAAGCCTCGTTTCTACTAAATGAGGCTAAGAGGACATCATGAGCTTCCGATGAGCTGATGCTCATAGATATTTTAGCACAGTGCTTGGCACATGAGAAATGCTCAGTAAATGTTATTATACTCATTATTACTTTACAAAATGATTCCCACTCTAAATTTTAAAATATTTAGAAACAATGAATGAACGAATCACCATGTCCAAATGGTTTGCAAAAAGAAGGGACATTTTCCTCCATGGAAGAGGATCTGAGTCTTGGGAGTGCCATTTTCAGAGGAGTGAGACCCAAGCTGGACCACATTCTTTGGAGAAATCAGCAAATATGATGATCAAAGGTGCAAGGGGAGCTTTGAGGGGGAAAGCACCCAAGGGAAACAGCTGGATGTGTGTGGTGAGCGGATTCCCAAGGCTGCCACTGAGGTGCTTAGGGCAAGCAAGGTGAGGCTGCGAGGGGAAGAGCCGGTAACACATCTGAAGGAATCTCAAGGCTTTCTGCCAGCATTTGGCAAAGTCCACTCTCCTACTCCAGCGGAGGGAATGTGTGGGGGGTGGTGACAAACAAGCCACCGCTCGTTTTATTATCTACTGAGCTTCTAAAGGGTGAGCCCTCAGTCTTTGGCCCACTTGGCCATAATCAGAGCACACGTGGTAGGTACCAAGATACAAGGATGGAGGATGGTTTGGGAGACCAGTTACTTTTTATATAACACACACACACACAGCCACCTTGGAGGATATAGCCGGTAAGTACTCTGTCGCAACATAAATGTACTCTTAAAATGATAGAAAGTCGCACATTAATGCAAATTATGTAAATCCTCACTAAGTAACTTGAATCAAATGGAAATTACAACCACACCAAGATCCTCTATAAACGCTGAGCTGGAGTATTCTATGCTGCATTTTGCTTCTGCGGTGTGAAGGTGGCTAGAGATATGGTGGTATGACTGTCACTGTCCCTAGGGACTTTCAAACAAATGAGCTGTCTGCCGAAACAGTCCCAGGATGCCAATGTTCTAAATAAATATTAAAATGCACTTACTGTCTGCATCACTTAAAAGGCTGAGGATGAGGAGGGCATGCATTGAAACACTCGCATGGTTTTGTTTAACAACAGCTCAGCTATTAGACAACCAAAAGAATTAAGAGGACAGTCTCAGAGTTATGCTGGTGCTCTGAGGGTATCTTCACAGCATGCATGGACAGGAAGATCATTTACGGGTATAAATGATCTTGTTGTTGTTGTTTAGTTGTGAAGTTGTATCTGATTCTTTTGTGATCCCATGGACTATAATCTGCCAGGCTCCTCTGACCATGGGATTTCCTAGGCAAGAATACTGGAGTGGGTTGCCCTTTTCTTCTCCCGGGGATCTTCCTGAGCCAGGGATCGAACCCAAGGTCTCCTGCATTATTAGGCAGGTTCTTTACCACTGAGCCACCAGGGAAGCCCCAAATGATCTTGTTATTCTGCCCCAAGTGGTTGAAACGCAGACCCAAATAATCCACAGTTGACTAATCTGTATTCACTGTGACAAGTCCTTAGTGTCAGACCTGAAGTAATTATTAGAAAGTGAGAAAACAGACTTTCCTTTTGGGAAGCTGGGAGATGGCTTTCTACCCTAAGTTGGCACTAAATAGAATGACCCATAAAAATAACTTGGAAGGCTATTACCTTACAACCAGAACTTATAATATCTAACAGTTACAGATGGTGTGTCTTTCTCCTGTGTGTTTTAATTAAAGATTTCAAAGACACAGAAACTGAAGACGTGCACATAACCCATCTAATTTTGCATAATCTCTCATTAGTTGCATAGCGGATTGTCGCCCTGCATGACCCTGATTTATTTGTGATACACACACATTTACGAGCTGCTGGCATTAAAAAATGCTCTGGATGGGTATCAGTGTCCTCTTTGATTCACACATGAAACCATCAGGTTCCCAGCTGGAATTGAGTAGAAGCACATTAGGAGAGGGGACAGTTTTGGATTACGCTTGTCCAACGCAAGTTGCCAAGGGAGCATGCGCTTTTTAACAACTGCTGTTTCTGACCTTGCTGTTTTAGGGTTTTATCTGCTACAGTGTGAGAAGACACAAGTTCAAGGCATCTAAGGGTGCGATTATTCAAACAAAATGGAACACAGCACATGGCTCCCACATATCAATCAGCAGTGTCATTTTAACAGTGGCAAGGACACAGAAAAGAAGCAAAATCATTTACTGCACTAACAGTTACATTTGCCCGCCCCTCCTTGGGGAAACAATGACTAAAATCAGTAATTTGTAAATAATGGATGAGTACAGCTCTGAGATCAAGGGGATGGAAAGTAATGTATAAATGCGCAGAATTGTGCGCACTGGAGTCTTTCCTTTTCCTCTGAACAAGCATTTTTCAAAAACATTTTGAACGTGAAAAGCTATAGAGTTAACCACTGGGCTGCCTCCTACTTTATAAAGTTAAACACAGGCTCAGGGGGAGGCCAAAGCAGACACATGCAAAGCTTCACACATGTGCTGGGGAGGGGCATGAGTTTGCACACATACACACACATACTTGCATACCAAGGTAGGAATTAGGCCAACCACACTGTGACAAATTCAAATCAAGCACAGTGATGTCCCAAACTGATAATTTTCTATGGAAATTAACAGGGAGAACAAAGTTTAGCCAAGATTGACTTATAAGCCCATTTCATGGCTATGGCACATGTATTTCTTCTAATATTCGAATCTCAGCACCTGTTGCAAAGGCAGTGCTTACCCAGGATATGCATTTTGTGAAGGACATGAGGGCTTGCTTTTCATCTCTGTGTGCAAAATGAATGGCAAAGTCATATTCCTGCTTGAACTCAGTTGGAGCAGAGCCACCTGGGTTTGCTGCCCGTGCTTCTCTTTAGAGAGGCCACAAAACTGGAGATGGGCGGGGACTAGACCCTAGTCTGATATATACATCAAGATATATCAGACAGTCAGTCCCTTGGCAATGCACTGAACAAATGTTTCTGCCAACAGGGGGGCTTCAGTGGGCTCACCACGCGGGTGAGGGGAGGGGGTTGTGCATATAATAGGGGCCAGGAGGAGAAGTCCAGATCACACTGCTCTTCTCCACTTACAATACGTTCATCTCTCGTCTTCTGACACCTTCTAAACCTTTGCCTTCAATGAATGGAAGGTCTGAGACAGCTATAACCTTGTTGGGTGAGATTCTTACTCTTTGACTTAAGAAGATCCCCCATTCTTGGAGTGAGACTTAGCAGAGAGGGGTTCCAAGTCCCTCCAGTCCTGGCTGGCAATTCTGCATCAGTGAATCATATTCCTAATTCTGCAGTGAAATCTCTCCAAGCAACTGAGGGGCAACAACAGGAAAGAATGAAACGCCACCATTTGCAGCGACACAGATTGGACCCAGAGACGGCCACACTGCGCGAAGAAGGCCAGGCAGAGAAAGACAAAAACTGTATGACATTACTTGCTCGTGGAAATCTGAAAACAATGCAAATGAATCTACATGGAAAACAGAAGCAGACTCACAGATACTGCAAACAATCTTATGATTACCAAACGGGAAAGGAAGTGGGGGGGAGATAAATTAGAGTATGGGAGTAACAGATACAAGCTATTAATACTATCCATTACATGGATAACAAACAAGGATTCACTACAGAGCACAGGATTGTCCCCAGTATCTTGTAATAACTTACAAAAGTGAAAGTTGCTCAGTCATGTCTGAGTCTTTGCAACCCCACAGACTACACAGTCCATGGAATTCTCCAGGCCAGAATACTGGAGTGGATAGCCCTTCTCTTCTCCAGGGGATCTTCCCAACCCAGGGATTAAACCCAGGTCTCCCACATTTCAGGCAGATTCTTTACCAGCTGAACCGCCAGGGAAGCCCATTTGATTATAAGTAACAGCCTGCTTATTTAACTTATATGAAGAGTGCATCACGCAAAATGCCAGGCTGGATGAAGCACAAGCTGGAATCAAGACTGCTGGGAGAAATATCAATAACCTCAGATATGCAGATGACACCACCCTTATGGCAGAAAGCAAAGAAGAACTAAAGAGCCTCTTGATGAAAGTGAAAGAGAATGAAAAAGTTGGCTTAAAGCTCAACATTCAGAAAACTAAGATCATGGCATCTGGTTCCATCACTTCATGGCAAACAGATGGGGAAACAATGGAAATAGTGACAGACTTTACTTTTTTGGGCTCCAAAATCACTGCAGACTGTGACTGCAGCCATGAAATTAAAAGACGCTTGCTCCTTGGAAGAAAAGTTATGACCAATCTAGACAGCATATTAAGAAGCAGAGACATTACTTTGCCAACACAGATCCATCTAGTCAAAGCTATAGTTTTTCCAGTAATCATGTATGGATGTGAGAGTGACTATAAAGAAAGCTGAGGGCCGAAGAATTGATGCTTTTGAACTGTGGTGTTAGAGAAGACTCTTGAGAGTGCCTTGGACAGCAAGGAGATCCAACCAGTCCATCTTAAAGGAAATCAGTCCTGAATATTCATTGGAAGGACTGATGCTGAAGCTGAAACTCCAATACTTTGGCCACCTGATGCAAAGAACTGACTCACTGGAAAAGACCCTGATGCTGGGAAAAATTGAAGGCGGGAGGAGAAGGGGTCGACAGAAGACGAGATGATTGGATGGCATCACTGATGCAATGCATATGAGTTTGAGTAGGCTCCGGGAGTTGGTGACAGACAGGGAAGCCTGGCGTGCTGCAGTCCACGGGGTTGCAAAGAGTTGGACACAACTGAGCAACTGAACAACTTATAATCGAACATAATCTATAAAAAAGCCCACAAATGAATCACAATGCTGTATAACTGAAACTAACAATACTGCAAATCAACTATACTTCAATTTTTAAAAGATACTTAATAAAACTAGGTTTTCAAATAGTAAAATAAATATTTGGATTTATGTAATTTTTTTAAAAAATGAGGGACAGTAATAGTAAGAGGTCCTGCAAGTTGCCAAATCAAATATGGAATTCACTCAACCAGGCACACCCTATCTCTCATTATAAAGACCCAGTTGTGAATTCTTTCCTTCCAAAAAAGTCTCCTTAGGTGGGGACATGCTACCCAAGCAAATGCAGGGCAATAGTAGGGGTTGGAGGGGGGTGGGGTGGGGGGGTTCCATTATTCACAGAAAGATGTTTCTTCCATCTGTATTATCTCTGTTCATTGTTGAACTTGGGCCAATGAGGTATTTTCATTTTTTCATATTTTTCCAAGGCAGAGGGAAACCAGGAATGTTAAAGTTTTACTACTGAAAAAGACTTTATTTTTAGTAAAGTGCTTCAAAAATTGCCTTAGCATTTTTGAAGTTTATAACACAGTACCGTTGACTATAATCACTATGCTGTGTATTAGATCTTCAGGATTTATTTATCTTCTAGTTATAGGTTTGTATCTTAAACAACATCTCCCCAATTCCACCCCGACCAAGACCCTGTTAACAACCACTCTACTCTCTGTATATCTTAACTGTTCTTACCATGAAGAAGAAATGATAATTACGTGATGAGACAGAAGTGTTACCTAACATTATGGTGGCAATCAGACTGCAATATATAAATGTATCAAATCAACAAAGTGAAGTGCTAGTCACTCAGTCGTATCTAACTGTTTGTAACCCCATGGACTATAGCCCACCAGGCTCCTCTGTCCATGGAATTCTCCAGGGAAGAATACTGGAGTAGGTAGCCATTCCATTTTCCTGAGGAACTTCCCTACCCAGGGACTGAACCCAGGTCTCCTGCATTGTAGGCAGATTCTTTACTGACTGAGCCACCAGGGAAGCCCATCAAATCAACATGTGTGAGTTAAACTTACTGTTACATGCCAATTATATCTCAATAAAAAGAATAACACTGTCACATGATATCTGATTTAGGTAACAAACTTTGGAGAGGGAACTAAAATTCATTTTTAAGGAAGGGGAAATTAGTGACAAAGATGGGGCAGGGTAGGATTCTTATAATCACACACCCATTTCTAATATATTTACTTTGTTAATTCACAAGTCTGAGGGTTGGAGGGATGCCTCTGATCTGTTATCTATTCAAGAATGAGCTCAACAGTCCTGAAAGTTGGTGGTGAGCTCAGCTTGGAACTGGGGGGTTCTCACCTTCAGTTCCATCTGTAATTGTTGCTAAAATATAATTGCTACTAGAAGCCAAAGCAGAGGGATGCGTTCAAACAAAGGCAGGAAACAGGTATATAAGTGTGTGTGTACAAGTGTGTGGGAGTGTGCTGAGAACTGTCCACGTGACTCGTGGAAAATCACTGTGGCAGAAAGGTGACATTTGAACCCTGTTGGGAGCCTGACTGCTGACTGTCCCTCCCTCAAAAACCTGTCGTGGTTGCATCAGCAAATCCTGGCTATTTAACACTGGCATGGAGTTGACTCGGAGAAGGCAATGGCAAGCCACTCCAGTCCTCTTGCCTAGAAAATCCCATGGATGGAGGAGCCTGGTAGGCTGCAGTCCGTGGGGTCGCTAAGGGTCGGACACGACTGAACGACTTTACTTTCACTTTTCACTTTCACACATTGGAGAAGGAAATGGCAACCCACTCCAGTGTTCTTGCCTGGAGAATCCCAGGGAAGGGGGAGCCTGGTGGGCTTCCGTCTATGGGGTCGCACAGAGTCGGACACGACTGAAGTGACTTAGCAGCAGCAGCAGCAGCAGCATGGAGTTGACTTACTTCCAGGGTCTGCCCTGTTTTCTAAGCACAAGCACACATCAGCTCATGCCCCCCAAGAAAGTGGCCATTTCATGGAGAATAAACCAGAATTCTCCTCTTTGTTCTTACCCCCTCCCCACTTCAAATGCTGGTTTGAGGGATGTTTATGGAAGCCTCTCAAAGATCTTGCTGTGTGTGGCTTTGATAGGATCGCCTGGGATCTCTGAAGGGGTTAGGAGTCAAGGGGTTGAGAAAAGTGTCCTAGGGACTAGGGAAGTGTGGGTGTTCTGTGACTAACCATCGGGAAGATTCAGAGCAGCTCAGGTCAGGCTGGAAACACCCAAGCCCTGGTGCCGTGTCTCCTCTGAGGACCTTCCAGAATCTTCTGAGGTTGCTGGATCTGGGCAGGGACTCTCCACTTCCTTGTGGGCCTGAGGTCTTCTATGAATGGCCATTTCTGGTGCCTATGCAGACAATTTCACCATGTGCCCATGAATAAAAGTGAACAACCAAAAGCAGAGCAATATTTCCCTTCCCTCTAAAATGCTTCCAAGTACTAGCTCTCCTTAATTCTTTCCTACTTTAAACACACAGATATGCCTGATTTCAGGGTCTCATGGAGCAGAATAGAACAAATATCTATGGGTGCTGTCTCAGGACCTCTCTGAACTCACAAACTTCACATTCAGGAAAAGAAGGACCCACGTCACTGTACCAAGAAGTTCACCCAAAGTGACCCATCAGGTACTTGCAGTCCTCACTCAAGTGTATTAGTTTAAAATGTCTTTTTGTATAGCAGCATTTTAAGAGTAATTATCCCTTATTATCTAGAAATGCTCTGAATATATTATACTGGAAAACAAAGTCTAGCTACAGGTCACAGAAAAGCATCATTCTCACCCCATGGATTCTTTAGATTTTTCCTACCTTCTTAATCATCGTTCAATTTTTCCCCTTTCCTTTAAAGCAGCAGTTTTCAGCTATTTTTTTTTTTTAAACAAAGCTTTTCCATTATAATTTGGGTCCATAAGGCTTGAACATTTATCTTCTAAACAAAAAAAAGTTTACCATTAGATTTACTTCTTGGTTCTTGCGATTTCCCTCCCGACTTGTGCTACTCACTTTTTCACAATTTAGGAATGAGAAATCGTTGGGAGAAGGTCTGTCCCACGTCCATCACACATTCCCTTGCTCAACCACAAACACGCCTGCGATAGTGGAGTTAGTGGTCCACGTCCCATACCTCGTTGGCCAGTGAGAGATGACCCTGCGTGTCAGAGCGAGGCGTGTGCACAGTTTGGACATGATGACACTGGAGTCAGACTTCAGAGCTAGCCTCAAGACGCTCACAGACTGATATTAACCACGGTCTGCTGCAAGCATATGGGGAAAGACAGGCTGGAGCAGATCCCAGGGAAAAGACGCAGTGGCATATTTGCCCACAATACTGCTATGGTGGCAGAGCTTGGAGAGTGAGAGGCGGGCGCCCACCCGCTGCGCCACCCTGGAAGGGGCATCACGCGTGCAGAGAACGACCTGCAGACCTCGTGAGGACCGAAGGCAACACTGCCTGGAAGTTGGGGGTCGTGAGCCGTTGGGGGCGGGGGAAGGAAGTTGATTCTGTCATTCATTCTGACAGGGCTTCTTAACAGGCACGGAGAGGGCTGAGGGTTGGGGGCGGGCGGGGGAGACACAGAGAGAGGCCAGAAGGGTGAAGCCAGCCGGGCAAACGAGAATGAGAAATCGCAATTATGGACCTTATGGAGGAGCTGCTGGTAAGCTACTCCGGCCAAAGGAAAATGTTGATTGGACCGGTTTTCTGTGGGAAACAGACAGCCCTTCTGCAAGCAGATGGATGACAAGTCTCTGGGAGGAGGCTGTGTTGTTCATGTGTGAAACGGTCTCAGCCGAGGAGTAAAAGCGCCAAGCCATGTATGTAAGCAGGAGCCACCTGGCCTGCATGTGGTGGGGTGTGTGTGAGAAGGATGGAGACGCTGGCAGCCAAAGCTCTGAGAACTCCAGGACCACTCACCCAAGCGAGTCTCCATTTGTACATTTCTCTTCCTCTCTTGCCTTCCCCCGTCTCTTCCCAGCATCCCCACCCACCCAGCACCCTCCTGCCATTTTAACCCTTCTCTAACTGCTAGATGCGTCTCGTATCTCGTGGTGCTATTCAGTATAAAACTAAGAAACTAGGAGTAACTCAAACACAAGGCAGGAACTGACATGAAGGGACCAGAAGTGATCTGCCAGCCAAGAAAAGCGTCAGAACCAGCCTGTCCTCACGGACTAGGATTTCCTGAGGAGGAAGACCAGGAAGGGGCCTGTGTGGGAGTGCTCTGTCCGGGTCCAGAGGTAAGCCCCACGTGGCCTGCGGGGAGGTCCGTGGCTCTCCTCCGGGCAGATCCAACAGACATTCCTCGCCAAGAATGCCTATGGTTCTTTTGAGGCTAAAAAGTAAACCAGGCTGCTCAAGAAATTCTTTGACGGACTCAGAGTTTTCATTGCCAGGGCCTGGGTTCAATCCTTAACTAGGAAACTAATATCCCACCTTTACAGATGCTAAACAATATCGCCAGTCTCTACTTACTAGACACGGATAGCACCTCACCAAGTCGTGACAACCAAAAATGTCTCCAGATATTGCCACCTGCCTCCTGGGGTGGGGCGAGATCAGAACCACAGAGGCAAACGTCACATAGGGTTGGCTGGTTCCAAGTGGAGATACCACCTTGCTCTGTGCATGAAGGTTAAACACACACACAAACACACTCATAAGCACACCCTCACACAATATTATATACAAAGACTCTAAGGACAGGTGGTTCTCACTGCTGATTTTTTTCATACTTTTATCCACCTGATTTGCTATATATGCTTCCACAACTGGAGAAGAACTTCCAGGGCTCCGTTTTCAAAGTGCCCTCCAGTGTTTACAGCCCTGAGCCTTAGAAACTGGGAGGGAAACATTCAGCCAGGATGAACTCCCATTCTTTCATTTGGCTTCTGCAAAATAACGCTGCACACAGACGCTTGCCTCATCACGGGGCTCTGCTGAGTGTCTGCACCCAAAAGAGAAAGCAGACGCCTAAAGACGATTGGAGATGTTCCCCACAGGGCTTGGCGCTTGTTTTGAGATACTCTGACTCTGCACAGATTCTTCAGTGACTGGAAGGATGGGGCTGTGGGAGGGGAGGCTTGTTGCACTCTGAATTACTTAGCTGACTCGATGGAACAGATTTGCGTGTGGTCAGATGTACCTGAACCAATGTGATATGTATGGATTGGGTCTTTGCTACATGTAAAGTCCAGTTACAAGGGCTAAAGGCATGTACAAGACATCAGGTCTACTATTGCTAGTATTTAAGTGCTTACACAGTGCTGTAAGAACGGTACCTGCATTTAACCCCCACAATGCCTTTGTGAAGGCGCTATGGTGGCGCTAGTGGTAAAGAACCCACCTGCTAATGCAGGAGACATAAGAGACATGGGTTTGATCCCTGGGTTGGGAAGATCCCCTGGAGGAGGGCATAGCAACCCACTCCAGTATTCTTGCCTGGAGAATCCCACGGACAGGGGAGCCTGGTAGGCTACAGTCCATGGGGTCGCAAAGAGTCAGACACGACTGAAGCAACTTAGCACGCACATTAGTAAGCCACGTCTGCAAATGAGGAGACTAGACAGAGAGGTGAAGTACTTACACCAGTTACGGCACTCGTAGGTGGCCTAGTAAAGGGGCATTTGAACTCAGGCAGGCTCACACCAGCGCCTGCACATCTAGCCAGCATTCTGCACTGCCTTTTCTGCTACAACAGCTATACAGAATTACATGATCGGGCAGGCTGTGCTAAGTATTATAAATAGCAAAGAAGTACAAATAATAAAGGGATCTGGGAGCCCAACAAAGAGGCAGGCTTTGCAGTTGGAAGTGTTCCTGGAGGAGATGGAGGGTAAGCTGGGTCTGGAAGCCTGGGGAGGATTCTGTGATGGGCTGGGGTCAGAATGAAGGGAACGTGGACGTGAATACGCAGGGAATGTTGGAATTATGACGGGAGACAGGGTTGGCCGGATCATGGGCTACCAATGGGGAAAAGAGCGAGAGGGAGGGCTGGGGAGAGGGGACAGAGGTCACCTTGGCCCTGTCCCCTCCTCGCCATATTGCTGAGAGCTTAGGGGTTTCTGAGAAGAGGAGCAGCACCTTCTGAACCGTCTCTCTTCCCAAGAAACCAGAGTCTGCCTAATACTTCTTCCCCATAAAAAGATGTCCCTCCCTCCACTTCTTCCAAACACCTTTTTCTCTATTGACCAGGGACTCCCCAAGTTTCTCACATTTTAAAGTACACGTGCCCGACAGGCTTGCCGCTCCGGCAAAATCACGAGTCTCAGAAGAAGGAAAGCAACTAAATTCGCCTGGAACGACATTATTTTTATGGTGGGTGTTGAGATTGAGAACAGCTAAATGCCGAAAAGGAAAAGAATTCCTAAAACTGAGTGGCCTGGACCCGTGTTGCTGCACTCCTGGGACCAGCACTAGATGGAAACGATCCAATCAGGGGTTACGGTGGGGATGGGGGTGGGTGAGCTAGTACATTTCAAGACATGAGTTGCCAAGTCACCCACGTTTTTGATGTGGCTTTCCAAATCACAGCAACTACTGTAATAAAGCTATATGGTTTGTTCAACAAGAGCCACAGAGAATAAAGGAAGGAGGAAAGGAAGACAGAACAAAAAAACAAGAGAAGAACAAGAAAAGGCACACCCTTCGGAGGCCACGAGGTATCAAGGAGCCCAGCCCGCGGTCCCCAAAGCTGACAGCTATTATGCGTAATTAGCACAAAGCAAGACTCTCTATATACACACTATCTCCAGACATGTTTTTAAAACAAGGGCTCTGCCTTTTACCACCAATAATTTGTCTTGTTGTATGTTGTTACTTACACAGATGTTCCATAATTTTTTACATATGGCTCAGCCAAAGAAAGCTTTTCCCTCTTCCCTTTTTGGGAAAGATGCAAAGATGCGACCGCCTGTGTGAGGGAGAGGAGGATGACTAGTTTTTACAGAACTTTCATGGTGATGATAGGGGTGAGGGTGGCTGGGGCGTACATGTGCGCGCCTGTGTGTGTATCTGTGTATATAATAACAAGATTCTCTACCCAATCCTGCCAACCGCACTTTATCTGACTCTCTTTACTGAGTCATCCAATGGGATTTGGGAGTACTCAGTACATCCAGGGTTCATGGCATTTGCTGGGATAAGACATTATCAAAAGCCTCTCTAAAAAGGGTTTGAATATTTACAGAAGAAAAAAAGAGGCGGGAGAGATGCAAATACATTTGAGGTGTTTTTTCTTTCTTTCTTGGCAGTCTTTGCAACTGAGAACAGCAGAGCCCTCTCATGGTTCTCTGACCTTGCTCTGCGCCGTCCAGTATGCACATATACGGTATCAGAGAACGTCCCTGCTCCATGCTTTCTTGGGAAGGAAGGTCTGTGCGGATGTGGTTTATTTGGGGTGGGGGGTGGGAGTGCAGATATCAGAGGGATGAGGTCAAATCCAAGCAAACTGGGTTTTTAAGATAAAGAAATACAACTAGTTGAAGAGAAGAGGAAGAAAGGCAGATTTAAAAAGATACATCTTCTTTTTTATTGCGATACCACCAATTGAGAGAACATTCTGCTCTTGGGGGGGGGGGCGGGGATGTCTGCCAAGGACTTCTAATTCAGTTTGTTCCACCATTTTATTTTTAAACTCAAGTGCAGATTTTATTCCTGGAATGTTATAGGATTGGTGTGGGCAGAAATGGGCAAATTTACTTCAGAGGTGTTTTATAACAACTTGGAAAAGACCCTCTAAATTCCTCCAAGTCCATTTCAGGGGTGAATTTCATTTCCTTTCTCTTCTTTGGAAAGTTACCTTGATGGTTAAAAAATTTTATATTACAAAGGAAAACCTGATTATATAATTCGGAAAGCATTTCAAGATTCTGATAGTATCTATTAGGCATTTACTGTGAGCCAGGCACGGTAAGAATTTGCCTCCTCTCTCACTTAATGTCACAGTTCTCACATACGGGTGAGAAACCAAGGTGGGAAGGGATGCCAGAGCGTATAGTTCAAATCCCAGTCTTGACAACAGCAAATCCTTCTTGGTCACCATGCAATTATGCTTCCATGTGTCAATGTCTGGCAAGACATACAATTAATCAAATAAATAGACAACTTGGCCAGTAGGCTACTATCTCTTATTCTAACAGGATGGTGGCAAAAGCAGATTCCTTAGCCTGCTTTACCGGTGTTGATACAGCCAACAGAGGCTTGCAAAATCTCTCCAGTCTCTGAGCAAAAGTTTTGGTGCTGGGAATGGAGCACTCTCAAAAGAACAGAGGAAGGCTTCCCAGGTAGCTCAGTGGTAAAGAATCTGCCTGCATTGCAGCAGATGAGGGTTCGATCCCTGGTTCAGGAAAATCCGCCGAAGAAGGAAATGGCAAACCACTCGAGTATTCTTGCCTGAGAAATCGCACAGACAGAGGTGCCTGGTGGGCTACAGTCCATGGGGTCACCAAAGAGTCAGATATGACTTAGCGACTAAAACAAAAGAGCAGAGGAATTGGTGGGTGTATATTTATTTCAAAATGCAATGGCACCAATACCAAAACTTGCTCATCCTACCCTGGCAACGTTAAAGACTGATAGAATGTCCCTCCCTGCCCCGTCTGCCAAAGCATTTACTTCAAAAATCGGTTTCCTCTGCCACTAATTATTGCCGCATTTTGCTCAGTGGTTCTGAGAAACCTCATGGAAAATCACAATGTTACACTTGTTAAATTGACCCTGCAGGGCTCTCTACCACTAGTACATGCCACATCCCAAGAGGTAAAAAGGCAAGTCAGCCAGGCTCACGCTGAGAATATCATCATGAAACCAACAAGGATATGCAAATCTGTCTGCTCTAGATCATTTGCATAGCCTTTCATTGGTTTTGTGGAACCTCTATACTAAATGTCAATTTCCTTTTCTTTCCTAAAGCTTATTAGCTGTTTGTGATGTTTACAGCTTGAAGACCAAACAGATTTAATAGGTAAAACATTTCAGCTATATAATTAAAAAGCAAGTGAAGAAGAAGGGGAAAAAAAGAGCTTCTGATATAGATCAAACGCGGAGATCTACTTGGGCTGTTAAAATATGCTTTCCAAGTTTGGAAGCTGTAGGGGCCTCATGCATGTCTGTGCACGCATAAGCACCGCCACAAAATTTGCTTAACCTATTTTTTTCTTTTTTTGGCAATGATTTAGGAAAAGTAGAAAGATTTGCTTATAAACGACCAAGGGCTTGAACCTAGTCACTGAGTACACATTTTACTCACGACAAAATCTGAATGGAAGTCTGCCAGCATCTGGGCTGACATTCAAATATTCTGAGTTTCTATGTATCCTGATCCCTCAAAGCTATGTTTTAGAACTTAAAGTTCTGATATTTTCTGAGGCACCATAGAACTCAGTCCTCACCTCTCAGTACAGAGTGAATATACAGCAGTAATACTGTGCTCTAAAGAAGTGCAAGGAAGTCCTTTCCCACACAGCATTTATCGACAGTGTCAATTCAACAAATACATGACGGGTTCTGTACCAAATTATTTTCCTTTTGGGGTGTCAGATTTAGGAACTGGGTGAAGGTTTAGAGAAACCTTGGCAAAGTCTATAAATATTCCTTAAAGTCTATAAATATTCTTTAAAGTAATCACCTAAATAAGAAGCAGAATCATTCAGACACACTTTGTGGAATCAAGTGTAGAATCTTTCGTACTTTGAATGCAGTGGCTGAGGTCAGTACCTACAGCTATTAGTACTTAGTTCAGTAGCCCCTCCAAGAGGTAACTGGTGATTCACACTTTCAAAGTGCTTCTTTACTGGCAACTTTAACACAATTAGCTGCCACTCCAAATTTCACATGGGCTACAGGAGAAACAACTATTCCACTTCAAATTAAATTTTATGATTGGCTTTACAAAAAGCCAAACACTCTTAGGAGGTTCTGGAGGTGGGCAGACAAGAGCGATCTATCACTACAAACAGAGACAGAGGTCTTTCCAGGTTGGGCACCTCCTTGCCATGTGGAGCCCTGGTAGAGCCATGATAAAACATCACTGGAATGTTTTAATACTGCCAGGGCTACAGGCACTTTTATGTCTTGATGGAATTCAGCACACACAATCCATCCTGCTGTAAATTCCTTTCTCCCTCTCACAGTGATGGGCAGCAGGGTGAAACAGGTTGCATACAACGGCATGAAAGAGAAGGGAGGCAAAGAAAACACTGAAAGTAAAGGCAGAAATGGTGAGGCTTCAGCCACAGTCCACAGGCCTAGGTCTCATTGGCTCTACTGATGAGTTATTTCCAAAGCTCAGGCAAGCCAGTCATCAGCTCCACGCCTCTCTCCTCATCTGCTAAACAAGGGTCACCACACATCCTTTGACCTCGAGGAATTTTTGTGAAATTGAGAAGCTTACAAAAAAGCACTGCAAGCACGGATGCCAAACTATTATCTCATAATTCAATGTGCCCACATCAGACCGAGACAAGTGAAACCCCAAATTAATTTGATACCATATGCGATGGGTTGCATTTTCCAACAGCCTTCAAAAATTGGCATTTATAATATTTGTGGGTTCATCCTTTTCCATGTACGAAAACATGCGCACACATCAAAACAGACCCAGTTAAATCTTAATTATCCGGTGGAGGATTATCCAAGAGTCCTACTGTTTCTTCTTTCCCTTGATGCCCATTTGTTAGCCTTTCTGGCAATTCTTATATGATCAAGGAAAAGAGATGGCATGGAAATCAATAAATCCCTTTCCTTATTCACTGTAATTTCAATGCCCTGTGTCCCCTTAGCCTTCACTGGCAGAAATAAGGGACAGGACACTATTTGTGCTCACAGTGGGATGAAAACATTTATCTGCATTATTGGGAAATGAAGTATTTACAAAAATTAACTGCTCTTCCCTTTCAAAAAATTCACTTACCAAATTGAAATTTTTCTAAGATCTGTTCCTTTCATAGTGCTATATTTAGGTATCTGTCTTTTACTTATTTTTTTAAAAATATTAATTTGTCTGTACCGGGTCTTAGTTATAACATGTGAGCTCTTGGTTGCAGCATATGGGATCTAGTTCCCTGACCAGGGATCGAACCTGGGCCCTCTGCATTGGGAGCTCAGAATCTTAACCACTGGACCACCAGGGAAGTCCCGGTAACTGCCTTGTAAAATAAAGAATAATACATTCTAACCTTTCTTTGATGACTCAGTATTATCAATAACCATCCACTTATTATGATGCTGTACTTTACGGCATAATTTTCTATCTGCTCTTGAACATTCTTTCTTCTCCTCTGATCTCAGTCTATCATGTGATACATCTCAGTTATTTTTTTCATTTAACAAACCAAATCTTATGCAGTGTCTCCTATATGCCGGGCATTATGCTACTAGGAGCTAAGGATTTAATGAGAAAAACAAGCATGGTCCCTACTCTTGGATAGCTTGCCTTCTCTTTGGGGAGAAAAGACATTAATGATATTATCACACAAATACATATGCCTATATGTGAAAACAGCTCTCAGAGAAAGGTATAATATGATATGAAACAGGTGAAAGTGGAATAAGAAGACCAGGAACTTGGGGCTCCGAGAGAGAGAGGGGTGCATAAAGGGTATTATATTAAGAAGATCTATCTAGTTACCTGCATAAACATTCAGACAGGAACTGTTCCAAGTGACCCCAGCACATTATGAAGTAACTGTACATCTTTTGCCCAAAGGACTAAAAAGCAAAACAAAAGTGAAAAGTTTTTAGTAAACATATTGTTGGGGCGTCGCTGGTATTTTTATTCAGAAATTATGGTGAGTGTAGTGTGGGTAAAATGAGTAAATTGTGTTGGTGTGATTGAGAACTGCTGTTTTCCGCTTGAAAATAGAAAATACTGGAGGAAGACGAATGAGATCAAGAAGAATTAGCACACCAGTATAAACTTATGATGTATTTCACCTTAAAAAATATATATATATAAATTTAAATTTATAAATATAGAAATATTTAAATATATATATTTATATATATCCATGGGTGTTCATTGGAAGGACTGATGCTGAGGCTGAAACTCCAATACTTTGGCCACTTCATGTGAAGAGCTGACTCACTGGAAAAGGCCCTGATGCTGGGAGGGATTGGGGGCAGGAGGAGAAGGGGACGACAGAGGATGAGATGGCTGGATGGCATCGCTGATTCGATGCACGTGAGTTTGGGTAGACTCAGGGAGTTGGTGATGGACAGGGAGGCCTGGCGTGCTGCGATTCATGGGGTCGCAAAGAGTCGGACACGACTGAGTGACTGAACTGAACTGATAGAAAGAGAAATTGATTCATTTCCTAACTCTGGCTGTGCCCACTGAAAAGGCTGAGAAACAATGACAAACCCAGTCATAATGAGAACACCTGAGCCCAGACTGTGGTCTCCAAATGCCATCGCTCACTAAAAGGAAGCAGGTTTCCTTGCAAGAAAAGGTGTTCCCAGGTCTAAGGCAGGAAATGTACAAGAGGAGCCTAGAACTTACTGTCATATTAGAAAGCAAGACAACTATATATATATATATATATATAAATCCAAAAAAACAGAAAACAACTAGTATTACATGGAAAGGACTAAAGAACCAAACTGAACAGTTAGCAGTCGATAGTCAAAATGAGGCCATTTGAGTATCAGTTAATGGTAAAATCTATAACTGATTGAAACACAGCAGATATATACCATTTAAGTTCAAGAGTTTACCGTAATACTTTTAAAAATGGTGACTAGGGAGAAAATCATGAACAAATTTTATGTTCAACACCGGTAAATAAGAGTCAAGTATTCATCCTGCTTTTTATACAAAACTGGAAGCACTGAGTAAACAAATCGTAGGTGAGGGGAAGTTTCTCGTCTCGAACAAGGGTTCCTGGTAATTAATGAACAAAGAATAATAGAATTAGACTAGCATCATTTCGCAATTCCCTGTAAATTTAATAATTTAAACAAAGATCTCATTGCAAAAAGATACACTACCGACCAACGACCCCCAAACACAAGACCAACTGGAAAGCTGTCGGGCAAAACAAAGCGAACCAGACAATGCCTCTAGGGCTTCCCAGCAGTTCCCTAGGGAGACAGACCACAACGGAACACGCCCAACACCACAAACACGCCTAACACCACCATCGAAATCCACCATCAAAATCCAGACGGTGGAAATTCTACTGGACAAATGATCTGGTTTCTTCTACAGAAAAAAACTATAACATTAAAAAAGAAGAAAAGGTAAGAGATGGCACCAGTAGCTTATAAGAAGTTTAAGGGACATAAATAGACTATTTATCCTCTGATTCGAGTAAACTCTGAATTCTGGCATAATAAGTAAGCGTGTGGCAGAACATGGTGGAACAAAATTGAGGTATTGGCTTTGCAGTGACCTAGGTAACCATGTACGATAGCAAAATGCCAGCATGAAATTCAAAGATTGGGCTCACCACGCCAAAAAAGGTAAACTGTACCTTCTGGAACTGAACAGACAGAAATGGGCCCCCAGGCTTGTAGGTTTCCTCTTTTTTTTTTTTCTTAAAGACATCAGTGAGCATCTTATTAATGTTATAATTTGAAAAAGTACTTTCTGCCTCTAATGGAAGATTTGGACTAGCTGAGGAAACGACCATTGGTTCCCCCAGTTGCAGCCTTTCCAACTAAAAACTGCAAATTGTTTCATATCGTTAATGATTTCAACTTTGAAAGAAGCTGTTTCTACTCTTCCTTTTAAGTGAATGAGTTCTAAGTGGATAAGTTTAAATGTAAAAATATCCTAAGATTGCAAGGAAGCTCTTTAAAAAAAAAAATACAATACCCTATCATTACTTGCAACTCATTTTTTTAGGGAACCAGGATTATTTTCTCAAGACTGTGCAACAATATTAAAAAAAAATCAACAACAACAAAAGGGAATAAATTGGAAACTGAAGTTAGAACAGCCTGCAGCTGTCATCCGTAACACTGATTTTAAATTTCTGTGTTCATCCACAAAGCCTCATTGTTCTTTTTTCTGGGTTTTATAAGTCAGCATTATACATTGAATTTTAACAAACATTATACTAACAAATTTTTCCTTTATCAGTTTTATATATTGAGGTTTCACACCAGATTGTGTTTGAAAAAAGGAGTTGAAACTAAAGATCAACAAAGTGAAGAGGGTCCTGGGTGTCGGTGGGGGCGGGGTGGGGGAAATCTTAGAATTTGGAAAGTGAAGAAGAGAACAATGTTTGCTGATCTGTTTATTATCGTATTAAATTCTATACTTGTCTTTTTAAATGATTCATCATTGCATATAATGTATTGAATACCATACATGATATGGGTAGCCTTTCCCTTCTCCAGGGGATGTTCCCAACCCAAGGAATCGAACCCAGGTCTCCGGCATTGCAGGTGGATTCTTTACCAGCTGAGCCACGAGGGAAGCCCAAGAATAATGGAGTGGGAGGCCTATCCCTCCTTCTCCAGGGGGATCTTCCTGAACCAGGAATCGAACCGGAGTCTCTTGCATTGCAGGAGGATTCTTTACCAACTAAGCTATGAGGGAAGCCTTATTGAATACTTTTACCATGGAAAATATCAAATCAATGTCATAAAATAAATATTTCGGATTAAACTGCAAAAAAGAAGAGAAAAGAAAAAAGATAATAAAAATATTTGTAAATCATCAAATAAAGGTAGAGGATGATATTTGCACCTGTGGGTGATTATTGCTGTAACTCTACAATGCCTAAAATGCAGGAAAGAAAAGGAAAAAAAATGGAGTTCTTGTATAATTTTCCTCCCACATGACAGCAAATACTTGGATGCCAGTAACGTCTCCGTGGTCTCTTTAACCTTTTTCACATGTAAAGTTACGCAGGCGAAGGGCTGGAACCATCAGGGATGCAACACATCTGCATACGTGAATGGGTTTTCAGAGACCAGAAGGAGGTGGGCAGAAAGCTTTTCATCTACCTGTGGTATCATGGCCCCTTGCCATCACCTGTCCCGCTGGTACTTTCTGATTCAAGGGAAGGAATGTGATGTGGAGAGGGCATGGGTTTTATTACTCAGACTTACTTAGGGTCAAAACCAGCATGATTATTATTAGCAGGGTAGCTTTGAGCTGACTCACTTCCGTTTTGCGTAGCCTCTCTTATCTGCAACATAGAGATAGCAATATCCACCTTGTCAAGATGTCTATCTTATCAAGATATCTTCTAAGAAAATAACATAAAATTCACCTAGACCCAGACTCGGTGTTCAGTAAATAGCTTCCACGCTCTTCTTGGGACCTTGCAGGAACGCTGACCAGCCTATTTTAGCAACAGGGATCAACGTTCTGTCTTGGAAATGGACTTTCCAGGCCACAGAGGCAGCTCATCCTGTTCCTGGGAGTCACGGAGAAGCTCTGCCAGAAATCCAGCCTTGGGTCTCATCCTAGCCTCCCTGAGCCCCACTTTAGTGTTCATCTGTGAACACACCTGATCCAGAGGAGAGGAATAAAACAATGGGAGGGAAAAAGGAGAAGACTCCTCCAAAGGCCAACACCAGAACAAAAACTCTGCTTTTTGGTAATACCAATCCCCATTACTAGGCCCTGGAGACTTTTCCTTTTGTTTAAATCAAAGTCAACATTTTCTAAGCCTTAAATGAAAAGTGAAAGTGAAAGTGGCTCAGTTGTGACTCTTTGCGACCCCATGGACTATTCTGTTCATGCAATTCTCCAGGCCAGAAAACTGGAATGGGTAGCCTTTGCCTTCTCCAGGGGATGTTCCCAACCCAGGGATTGAACCCCGGTCTCCCGCATTGCAGGTGGATTCTTTACCAGCTGATCCACAAGGGAAGCCCAAGAAAACTGGAGTGGGTAGCCTATCTCTTTTCCAGTGGATCTTTCCAACCCAGGAATTGAACTGGGGTCTTCTGCATTACAGGTGGATTCTTCACCAACTGAGTTATCAGAGAAGCCTAACATGAGGGGGCACCTTCTCTCCACATTTAAAAGCAAGCACTTGCCACTTCAGCTTTCAAATTACATAGCATTGAAAATAGTATAGCTGAAAGAAATGTGGCCTTTGTAATTAAGAGGTCTCTCTCTTTTCTTTCCCCTTCTGAAAGCCAACAGGGGAACAGACTGAACTGAAACATGGTTGTTGAAAAGGTTTTCATGCCCCTGGGTTCTATCTTTAGCCTTGCTATCTTTGTATAAGGCACAGAAGATGTTGCCCCAACGTATAGACAATGCGAGCACACACAGGGAGCTGCAGTGACAACAGCTCTTCTAGTATCACTGGGGCAGTCCTCTTTCCAGGAAACCAAACAGCAAGCTACTCACTGATCCCTTTGCCTTTTCCCCTCAAACTCTCGAGCTTATAAAGTGCCTAATGAGCAATATGGCTGCTCACTACAAGCAGGAAGAATTCTACAAACAGCATTCAGTTGTATCCACAGAGAGAGAAAGTCTGGAATTTGGTGGAAGAGAAACAAAGTGTTTGGTGAATCGAGAACCAGAGTCAAGACTGTGAGCTTCTTTAGGCCAAAGATTCTGTGGCTGGCATTCAATAAATATTTGGAGAACTACTTAAATGCAGGGATGAATATGGGATGTCCAGAACTGCTCATGAATTATATGAGAAGACCTTTCCCAATTTTGTAGATAGCGTAAAATTAAACTCAACTGACAAAAACGAGAAGATTTAGGAGTATCCATCTCATGTCCGAGTGATTATGTCAGTTTTCAGAGGAAAAATTAAATATTTCATTAAAAAACAAACAAACAAAAACAGGAGGGCAGTTTCTGAAAACTCATTTGTGAATCAAAACCGAAGTAGACCAAAGTGACTAAACATTTAAATGAAAGGGTAAAAAAAGAAGAGAGATTGCCGATTTTCTTTTCCTCTTGCCAGTGTGAAATTTTAAAGGCAATTCTTCCTGTCCAAAGGGTGGCATCAAATGTACTTAAAGGATCCGCTTAAGCTTGCCTCTTCACATCCCTATTCTCATAGTACACCATCTATTCTCATCTCATTTCACCTCACCAAGTTCTATAACAGCAGGTAGGTTTACGCTTCCATCACTTGATTCTTTGAAAATGCGACCATCAATTCACACTAAAACTCCACTAATTCAGACCTTTAAGAGTTCGTTAGACCTGGAAAACTCTCACTAGCATCTAGCTTAAGCCTACATTTTTCAAAAAAGGTTTAGAAATGTTTATCTCATTTAAGCATTCCTAAGTGGAGAAGACTCTTGAAAGTCTCTTGGACTGCAAGGAAATCCAACCAGTCCATTCTAAAGGAGATCAATCTTGGGTGTTCATTGGAAGGACTTATGCTAAAGCTGAAACTCCAATACTTTGGCCACCTCATGTGACGAGTTGACTCACTGGAAAAGAGTCTGATGCTAGGAGGGATTGGGGGTGGGAGGAGACGGGGACGACAGAGAATGAGATGGCTGGATGGCATCACCGACTCGATGGACATGGGTTTGTGTGAACTCCGGGAGTTGGTGATGGACAGGGAGGCCTGGCGTGCTGTGATTCCTGGGGTCGCAAAGAGTCGGACACGACTGAGCGACTGAACTGAACTGAACTGAAGTTTACTTTATCACCACCATTTGTATCAAATAACATGATAATTGAAGGTGATCTAGGCTTTAAAGTGAGTCTCTGTGCTTTGCTAGTCACTCAGTCGTTCCGACTCTTTGTGACCCCATGGTCTGTAGCCCGCCAGGCTCCTCTGTCCATGGGGATTCTCCAGGCAAGAATACTGGAGTGGGCTGCCATGCCCTCCTCCAGGGGATCGTCGCAACCCAGGGATAGAAGCCAGGTTTCCCTCAATGCAGGCGGATCTTTTACTGTCTGAGCCACCAGGAAAGCCCTAAAAGTGAGTCTAGATTAAACCTTATAATGTTTGGTATAGATGAAAAGTCCTTGAGATTTGAAGTAAAAAGTTAAAATGTCTGGGCTCAAGTTCCATTTATGTCATGTACCATTTGTGCAATCTTCCACAATCATTTAACTTTGCTGAGCACCAGTTTCATCATTTATGAAAATGGGAATAGAAAGAAATACTTCTCTAAGAGTTGCTCTGAGGATTACATCGATGTAAAGCAATAAATTTTATGAGCTGTATGCAAATTATATAGTTATCATCATCACAATTATCATCCCCACCATTGTCCAGACTTAAATAAGAGAGGGTAAGAAAGAATCAATGGTTCCTCAGCCTCCTTAACCAACACCATGCTGTAGACTGTGCCACTTTAGGTCACAAAAAGAGCCATATTATCAACATATAAATTTCTACGTGTTATATAGAAATAAATTGGTTCTGGCTCTAGAAATTGAGGAAAAGAGAGGGTGAAGCAGGGTGTGATGAATTTATTATTCAGGTATGTTTCATGAATTAAATTGATAAATGTTTATTGAGCATTTATTATATACCAAGCTCTGTTTTAGGTGTGAGGACAGAGCAGTGAGCTAAGCAGACACAATCTCTGCTACTGGAGAGCTGACAATGAACTGATACTTGTTGATTCTAAATTGCTATCTTCCCCATTTCATATTATGCCAGTGAGTGTTGGAGCTCTCTCCTCCACGTGTTTTCTCTCTATCCTCTTCCCTCTCTCTCTCTCGTCACAACTCACAGAGAAACTAACACCTGGCCAGCAACATACCAGCATAAGCGGTCAAGCCCCGGCCTCCTGCCCCCACCAGGGGCTCTATAACCTCAGGGTTTAAGGATGCCCAAAGGCTGACGTATCTGTAGCCCATTTGTGGTAACACATGGGCTGGGAAGCTCTGTATTATCTATAATGTAGTCAGTGATTCAGAAATTTCACTAATTAACATTGACTTCCTCCCACATTAACTATTACTGCATACATAGACCATGCAATTCCTCGTATTAGATACACAGCAGCTTATATCTCTCACTTACTGCTATCAATTTACTGCTTTTAGCAGGTCAGAAAGATGAAGTTAAAATGACTTCAGTAGTCTGCAGGGAAAACTAAATAGGCACCCGAAATAACATTTTAAAAATATGCTATTAAATCATTACAGCAAAGAGTAAAATTTAGGAATTAATGTAAAGGAGCCAAGGAATTTCTGAAATTTAACACCAGAAATCAACCTAAGCACTGTGATCTACGTTAGGCAAGCTACATTCTTGACTCCTGCTCTTGTCTTGGATATTCTAACAAAGCAGCAGCCTGGGCACCAAAGGAGGTAGATAAGCTCGCATTCAGGAGGACGCAGAGTGACCACCACTCTGAGAGATCCATGCGTTCATCAAGGAAGGACAGTGTGCCTTCCAGTAGTAAGCAGTCTAATAAGCAGTAAGAACCAGCTTGAGTTAAAAAAGAAATAACCGCAAAAATAGAGCGACAGGGAAAACAACGTTATTAGAAAACAAACGATCCAATTAAAAAAAATACATAAAAGACCTACATACACACCTTCCTACAAAAGATCTTTAGAGAGCAAACAAGTTATGAAAAGACGCTCCAAATCATATGTCTTCAGGGAATTTCAAGTTAAAAACAACAAAATACCACTAAACACACCGGCCAGAATGACCAAAATTCAGAATACCAAATGCTTGTGAGGGCGTGAAGCAATGGGAAATCTCACTCATTGCTGGAGGGAACACAAGATGGTCCCATCACTGTGGAGGAGTTTGGCAGTTTCTTACAAAATGAAGCATGGTCTGACCATATGATTCAGCAATCACACTCCATGGTATTTACCCAAAGGAGGTGAAAACTGAGGTCCATATAAAAACTTGAACATGAACGTTTATAGCAGCTTTATGCACTGCCAAAACTTGGCAGAAACCTAAACGTCGTTCAGTAGGTGAATGGATAAATTGCAGTAATCTGTGCAATGGAATATTATTCAGTGATAAAAAGAAGTAAGTTATTGAGCCATGAAAAGATATGGAGGATCCTTAAATATATGCTACTGAGTGAAAGAAGCCAGTGTAAAAAGACTATGTACTGTATTGGTCCAACCATCTGACATTATGGAAAAGGCAAGACTATGATGCGAGTGAAAAGGGCTTGGGGGTTGGGAGGGAGATATAAATAGATGGAGAACGGGGAATTTTTAGGGTGGTGAAACTATTCCTATGATATTGTACTGGTGGATACATATCATTATGCTATTTTGCTGCTTTAGTCGCTAAGTCATGTCCAACTCTTTGTGACTCCATGGACTATAGCCCACCAGGCTCCTCTGTGCATGGGATTCTCTAGGCAAGAATACTGGAGTGGGTTGCCATGCCTTCCTCCAGGGGAATCTTCCTGACCCAGGGGTTGAACCCCCATTTCCTGCATTGGCTGGTAGATTCTTTACCACTGAGCCACCAGCGAAGCCCATATCATTTTACATTTGTCAAAACCCATAGACTGTATCAGAACTATGGAAAAATCCAAATAACTTTTATGGCCAAGCCAATACAACAGAAAGAATGAACTCGACTGTAAATCTTGGACTTCAGTTACGACCAATATATCATTATTGGTTAATAACAGAGGCCACTGGCTTGGGGCAGGAGGGAGGCAGGGAATGTGGGAACACTCTGTACTTTCCCATCAACTTTCTGTAAACCTAAAACTGCTTGAAAAAATTAAAGTCTGTTAATTAAAAAAACAAAACTGGTTTGAGGTTTTTCCTTCCAGATGACTTTCCAGATTTGATTGGAGCCCTATGGAAGGTACCAGAGAAGACGCCATCAAGATGACCCCTGTCCAGGTTTTGAAATCCCAGCAGGGACTGGTTTGTGGGTCAAGAACTGGGAGGACATGGTGTTTCAGATGGAGGTGATGGCACAGGCAAGGCTTAGCGGTAGAACCCACTGGCAAGAGTGGTCAATAGAGCACTGCACTTGACCACAAGACAAAGGTCACAAGTTGACAAGTAACTGGAGATCAGGTTGGAGGTGTTGGACTTTGCCTAGAGCTTCAAAGTGGGTTCTGAAAGGTGAGTGGGATCACTCCAGACTACCGGAAAGGGACATGATGGAGTAAAAAAGAAGTGTCTCTGCTTGATTCAGGCCAAAGGAGAGACCCAAGAGAAAGGGAACCCCACTGCAGGTGAGGTAATGAGTCATCAGTATTGAGGGAAAGGCAACAGAAGATACTGGGAATCTAAGGGAAAATAAAATTCCCAAGAAAAGACATGCTGAGTGTGTCGAGGAGGCCAAGATGGAAGAGCAATACTTTCTCAGAAGTCCTGATGCAGAGGCGGGGACTCAAGAGCACAGCTCTCTATCTAATAGGGTATCTTGTCTTCACTCGGGTTTTTCATCTGACCATAGTCAAGAGCAGAGCAAGAGGCATGTGATGGATCCTAGCAGAAAAGAGAAAAAAACAGAGGAACAAAAAGGGCACATGCAATTGGTGAAGTCAGAGGACCTTCACTCTTATGTCCGTGCATCAGAAAGCTCAGAAGCCATAAACGTTTTAAAGACCTATATTTATCAACAAGGAAAGATGTTCCCAACAGACAACAGAGTGATAAAAGAAGGTTCAGAAAAGTCTATCAGTTATAATTCCGTTTTTGTAAAACCGCCTCTGTTCATTTGTACACACACCCATAGAAAAGATTCTAGAAGAAAACACTCAAATGCCAACATCTATAGGTGACAACCTGAAGGAAATCAACCATGAATATTCATTGAAAGGACTGATGCTGAAGCGGAAGTTCCAATACTTGGGCCACCTGATGCAGAGCTGACTCACTGGAAAAGACCCTGATGCTGAGAAAGATTGAGGGCAGGAGGAGAAGGGGATGACAGAGGATGAGATGGTTGGATGACATCACTGAGTCAATGGACCTGAGTTTGAAATGCTCCAGGAAATCGTGAAGGACAGGGAAGCCTGGCGTGCTGCAGTTCATGGGGTCACAGAGTTGGACATGACTGAGCGACTAAATGACAGCAACATGGCAGGTTTTTTATATTGCAGCTCTAGTTTAACTCCTCTTCAAGCTATTGCAGAGATTACTTGTAAGAGACAACTGTTTCAAAGGAAAGAGGTAACACTCCATCTCATAATTCAAGATTCCAATAACACTCTCCTTGTTAAGGGGAGAATAGCTAGTGCCTCACACAAAAGCCACGCTGGCTTCAGATCACCGTGGTGCAGCCTCTCATGACATAAATTACTTCAACAGCCACGTTCTGATGTCTAAGGAAAAAAAAAAAAGAAATGGCAATTCCAAAGAACTAAAGTTACAGAAAGTAATGGCAACAGAAGCAAGAACAGCAGCAGAGGGAAAAATGTCTGAGGAGGAAAGGAGATAGACCACCCCACCCCCCGCCCCCCACATATTCTCAGCACTTGTTTCCTTGACTCTGGAGGAGGCTTCTTGATTAGTCTATTCAAAAAACTGTTATTGTAAAATAAAAATTCCTGGCTAAAAATAGCATTAAAATGCACAAGATATGCAGAAACACCCCACGATGCAAATTATTTATGAAGATAATGTAGAAACACGACCAGGAATTAGCATGACTGAGTTGTTTTACAACTGAGCTGGGGTCCCCATCCACAAACCAGAGGGATGCACGAGCCAATCACCAACGTCAGATTCAGTGTTTGTTTTTATCCTTCAAAGCTGTTTTTACATACAGAGGAGGGAGTGGTGGTGGTAATGGTCCTTAGGGTGGGGAGGAATCCTATAAAAGGTACTCAGCAACAGTGTTTCTAAAGACTTATCATCTTTGCTAAACTAACAATTTCATCTTGAAATTTGTTACAGGAAATACCTTTAACCAAAAGCCATCTGTTTCAAATTCTTCCTTTCTATGGGCATAAATTCGCTACAGCTATTTACTGTAGTTCAGTATTTAGGCATATTGCTATTATCTTTTCTGTAACTTTCATTTCGACTGCATTAAAGTAGGAATACGAGAGAGCCAGAAGGGGAAATGTCTAAAAAACATTTGACTTTAAACTTTATTACCTGCTAACAACTCTGTCCAAATGTTTAATAGAGGAAAAAGCCAAACTATGGTCTAAAAAGAAGCCTAAAAGATTGTCTGAAGATTCCACTTATTCCTGTTTTCTTCTGTTCCTTATAAAATGAATCCTGTGAATCCTAAAATATGTTCTTCGTAAAGATGTCCAATTTGTTTCAATGTAGTGACCAACAAATCTTTAACTGTTTACCTACCAAATAGGGAACTGTACCAATAATCACAATTTCATCTTGAAATCTGTTACAGGAAATACCTTTAACCTTTACAATAACAGTGACAACAACAATATAAACCCAAATGATAATTTGTCTATTAGCTTTGATAGTAACATCGCTGAGAACTAACAGATTCTGAGGCTAGAGCCTAAAGTCATAATTTAGTTTAGGATAGATTCATTTACAAGGTAATAACCATCATCTGATGAAGGGGGACATACCTTAAGGGAGTGCATGTTATCCCTGGGCTGTGAGTTGCTAGTATACATTGAGGTATACAGTTATAAGTCAACACAGAGCATACTAACCCAAGGACTCGAACCGTGGCCCCCATTCTAAGGAGATTACTATTAACAATGTGCTAAGTGACTGAAGTGAATGTATGCATTTATAAAATGTCCATGCTTGATGTTGGTTGGAGATAGGGACACAGTCTTCTCGTCTCACTGTCTTAATTTTGAATAGAAGAATGTAAACTTACTTAGATAGATGCTGCTTCTGAACGAAGCAAAGAAACTGGGGAGATTTGTGATAGAAAACTGAGAGGCTGAGTGACTCATCTAGTTCAAGGTTCTGCACCAAAAAGTGTAGAAAGGCAGATCTGAAGGTTTCTAAAATCTTCCAAAACCGTATGGTGGACAGAGTTATCTTCGGCCACCCAAAACCAGAAAGGCAGAAGTTTAAGCTCCACTTGAAGACATAGAGGGGGTACTCAATAAATGCCTGGTGAATAAATGCATGAATTTTTACTCAGAGGTGTCTGTGGGCAACATTTACTAGGGCCTGAAAAACCAACATAAATTTTACAAGGATCTTATCCTTAAGAAGCTTGTATTCTATCAGGAGAAGCAAAATAATATCAATGAGTAACTTTAATACAGTGTGATACTTGCAGTAATAAGGCTATAAATGCAGTAATAAGGCAAGGCAATAAATATATTTATTGGGTTTCCCAAGTGGTGCCAGTGGTAAAGAACCTGCCTGCCAATGCAGGAGAAATAAGAGTCACAGGTTTGTTCTGTGGGTTGGGAAGATCCCCTGGAGACAGGCGTGGTCTCCTGCATTGCAAGCAGATTCTTTATCATATGAGGCACCAGCGTTGAACCGCTATTAATGGCATTTCAGGTATCAGGTGAGATTTAGCAGAGGAGATACTTCAGATAACACTCCTGGGCACAAAGGCTACCTAGTTCTATTCAGGAAAAAGGTTCAGCGAGGGTAGGTACATGTCTTCTTCAAGCAACTATATCTGGCAAGCACATAAAAGAAAGCTGGTGAAGTGTTCTGAACAGATATTTGCACACCCATGTTCAGAGCAGCATTATTCAAAATAGCCAAGAGGCTGGAAGCAACCCAAGGGTCCATCAATGTATGAATAAATTTAATATATATTCAGTAGACTACATATATTCTATACGTTCAGTAGAATGTTATCCATCGTTAAAAAGGAAGAAAGATTCTGACACATGCCCGCAGCATGAATGAACCTTGAGGGCATTATGCAAGATAAAGTAAATTAGTCATAAAAAGACATGCATTATAGGATTCCACTTGTGGTGAGTTACCTAGAAGACAGAAGGCAGAATGGTGCTTGCCAGGAGCTGGGAGGAGGGAGAATGAAGAGTTAGTGTTTGATGGTAAAGAGTCTCCATTTTGCAAGGTGAAAAGCATTCTGGGATGGTGGTGATGGTTTCATGACAATGCTAATGTACTTAATACCACTGCACTGTACACTTAAAAATGGTTAAGATGATATGCATGGCCGGGTCCCTTCACTGTTCACCTGCGATTATCACAACATTGTTAGTCAGGTATACTCCAACACAAAAAATTTTAAAAATTTACATAACAACAAAAAACCCAAAAATGGTGAAGATGGTAAATTGTGTTGTGTGTATTTTAATCACAATTTTAAAAAGTGGGAACAAAAAAAGTTGGTGAAGCATACCATAGCTTTGAAATTCATATACAAAGTTCTTAGGGTATTATAAAGATTGCCATCAATTATTATACATGGAAATTTATAGCATAGAAGACCAGAATGGATAGCACGTATTGACTAGATGCATAGGTGCTTGCTTCCAAATATGTTTGAAAAAATGACACCTAAAGGATCGCCTCCAGAATCAGCTGAAATTCCACCATTAAAAAATTTCAATCCTGAATCCCCGAGCTTTTGTAAAGTGTGACTATTCTGGCTGAGGTCCCTATCAGCTTAATATGTAGTTACCAGAGTGTTTCTCCCCAGCTCAGTCACGGCGCATGAACTGATGGGAGGCATCTGGGAGAGAGAAAGATGAGGTCCAAAACAGAAGAGGGAGTCCAGACAGTGAAAACCGTGGGTCCACATGAACCACTGAAATCCAGTTGTGTTATTTGGAAATTCTCCCCACGCCACCTGTGACCTTTTGACACAGGTGTTCACGGACACCTAGCTCTGCTTTCTCATCTTCTCTCTCTCCCTTCTGTCTGAAAAGGCTCCCAGCAATGCAAAAGGTCCCAAGGCAGAACCTGGATGGAGTTCTATCCAAAGATCAAACGTGGCTTCTGCTAAACAATATTCAACTCTGGCCACATATTTCATCATGGAAACTAATCTGGAGTTTTCAGTTTCGTGAACTGAAGTACGGCCAGCCAGTCTAAGATTGAAATGGAATAAGTAAATACATAGGCTTCAGAGCTCTGCATTTCTGAGTCGGCTGCAATGAAGAGGTTAGGTTCAACGAATCCAGATCTGGGAACGGTGTAAGAGATAAGAGACTGGATGAGAAGGGCTTTAACCTTATGCCCGTTATCCTAGAATCTGGGCCCAGAAAGTTAGCTGTGTGCAAGGCTGCCATGGTCTCTGTAGTCAGGCCGCCCCTCTGTAGCTGGTTTGCTTTCAGTAGAGCATACCAGGGGAAGAGGCGTCTATGTATGTTTGTGTCTGAGGGAGGGAGAGACAGAGAGACTCTACTGTGATTACAGAGAGTATACCTAAAGTGAGGAGAAGCAACCATATTCTGAAAGGGATAGCCTGTCTCCCATTGTAAGACACTCAGAATCCTCAGCAGGCATCACAGTCTCCACACCCGCTGTCAGACCTTAGCTGACAGTGACTACCTCTGGATACTCATCAAGGAGCTTCAAAGAAAGTTCCACCTGTTCAGACTTCAGCAATATTATTAAAACTTCTCAAAAAGTCTGTAACAGGAGGTGGTTTTGATCAGCATTCATTTTAATTGTGTACCTATGTCCCTGGTGGATTCCTAGCCTTGTTTTATTGCTTAAGGTACTGGGGAAAGCACAGGTGGGTAAGGAAATAAGCTGACAAAACCTGTGAAATAATACACAGGTGGCAGCAAACACACACTGCCATCTTCACCCTGCTTTAAAAATAAGATTCTATTTTCCTCCTCCATACGCTACGCATGCTCAGACAGACTGAATAGGTATCTGTAAAGAGATATATATTATTTTGATTAATATTTCACGATAAACCTCCTGGAAGGTCCTACTTGTACCGAAAGAATACAGGAGTTAGACCTTCCTTGATCCACATGGCTGGGCTCCCTCCCTCACCTGGCATCATTCTAGGCTCTGTGACGTCACCAGGCCGAGTACAGTAATCTTAGCTTCCTCTCAGGATCAGATACAGCCAGTCAGTGTGTGTCCTGTGACCCTCCGGTAAAGCAAGTAAGTAGAATCGAGAATTCCCCAGTGGGACTTTCCTGGTGGTCCAGTGGCTAAGACTCCACACTCCCAATGCAGGGGGCCTGGGTTCAGTCCCTAGTCAGGGATCCCACAGGGCGCAGCTAAGAGTTCGCATGCTACAACAAAGATACGGTGCAGCCAAATAAATAGATTTTATATATATTTATATATTACATATAAAGAATTTCCCAACACACCACATTTCCATTTCCATTTCACAAAACGGTGAAGCTCACCCCATTGGGACATTTTAAATTCTGAGGTTCCCTTCCTTTACATAATTGTTTGAGACTTTCTGCTAAAAACATCTAAAATGCTACCTGTTTCTCAGGAGCAAACAAATGCCTCTATCGCCTCTGACCCTGCATCGGGGTTTCTGAAACCCTCTCCTGTTTGAAAACGCGTCCCATTCAAGTAGCAGTGCCTGGCGATCAGGCCTGCCAAGCACAGGGGCAAAGTCTCCAGTCCCAAAGGGGCAAAGCTGTCCGCTCAACTGACTTCAGTGGTTACCCAACACTTGTATCAGTGAGCACAAAATAAAGAGCTAATACCATTAAGTATCCTCACCAGAGGCTGGTTTTGAAACTCTCTAAGTGGAGAAAATAAAGGACTCTGAGCTGCAAAAGCGGCCGGCCTGCCCGGAGGACCAGGCTCTGGGTTTTCAGGCCTCCTCATCTCATCTTCCTCTCTCGCCTTGATTTCCACTTGCTGTCAGTGTGGCGGTCAGGGAAGGTGTCCCTCAAGGCAAAGAGTAGAACTCAGAGGCCACCCCTACTGCAGCCTGCACCACCCTATCGACGCTCTTCTGTACTTCCCACTTTACTGGAAAATTAAAAAGAAAACATGGCAAATTATGATCCGCTTAATGCACATTTAGGTGTCCCCTGCCTCTTTTTCTTTTACAAAAAGAAAAAATCTATAGAAGATAGTACTTTCCACATTGGAGCTATAGCCTCCAGGCCTGAACAGGATCGTGCCAACTCCTACCCAATATCACACAGTTTCGGTGACAACAAACTGGGTCCCAAATGGCCCGGTGAAAACCACAAGTTCTCGCTCTCGGTGACTTGAATTTAGTGAAATGAAACAGTCACTTCTATTTTAGTATTTTTAAACAGTGATGCTGAATAGCATAGGTAAAAGGTCAGTTCTTGAAATTAATGAGTGAGCCCTGGTCCCATCCAAGGATAGAGAAGGATTTTTTAGGGGGTCTGAGAGCCCCTGGAACATACTGCCTATTTTGAGGTAACAGGGAAACCAGTTGGAAAGAAGAGTCTTCAGCTGGGGTGACACTGTCACATTACCTACCAGGCAAAGACATATATATATTTTTTATGAGTCTTTTAATCAACCCATCAGTAACCCATCAGAACCCGGGCAGGATCCCCCCAGAAAGAGATGCGATGAACGCTGCCTGCAAGGTCCAACCCCCTTCACAGGTTCCGAGACCTCCCGGCAGACTTCACCGAGACACTGCCATGACTGGAGCCGCTAACCTTCCTGACACCCCAGGAGGCTCTTCATCCTCTTTTCTGGTCTGTTTAGAAAGCACATGTCAACTTGGAACCACCCCTCAGCTGCAATGTTTCTGTCTTCTCCAGCAATCCCTGGGACGTCTAGGTTGGGATTAGAAAGTTTAGAAACTTTCCCAAATTGTCTAGGCTGATAAATGCTTTTAGGCATTCGCCATCACCCATGTTTTTACATATGGAATTGATTATGTCCACATCCTAGTACAAATCTTTCAAGGACTCCTCTCCTGTCTTTAAGACAGATTTCAAACTCTTCCGCAGAGCTTCCTCAAAAGAAGCTCTTGGTGATCTGGCCCGTCCCTTGACACTTCTCCCCTGCTTTGCTCTAGACTCTCTGGACTCTGTACACTTTTCCAAGATGGCACATTCTCTCTCATCTCTGAGCTTGGCACATGGTGTCCCCCATGCAATCAACTAAAGTTAATACCCATGTTTCCCCCATCCCTTGAATCTGAGCTTATTAGATGACTTGCTTTGGCCACAGGGAGATTAGCAAAGATTTTCCAAGGAGAGGTTTAAATGTACTTGCATGCTGGACTTTGTCCCCTCTCGCTGCTCCTGGGAACCCTGAGACCACAATAAGAAAGCTCAGACTAGCCGCCTGGAGGATGAGTGACCATGTGAAGCAGGGACCAGCAGTCCCAGTGGACAGTCCTGTCCCCCCAACCAGCCTTACGACAGTTGGACATAAGAGTGAGGTCATCATGGACCAACCAGTCCTAGGCAAGCTACCCAGCCTAGAATAGCCAAGCTGGCTCACAATACATGTTTGTTGTCTCAAGTCATTAAACGTTGGGGTGGCTTGTTACATATGTATGCCAAATGATATACCCACTTTGTTTCCGAGTTAACAGCTGTCAGTTCGGCAGGTCTAGGGGTGAAGGCTTCTCTGAGCCCAGAAGATGCCACATTGGTCTGCATCCACAGCATACTCCGGGTACCACTAAAAGACAGGAATTGCTTATCTTCTCCCCTCTCTTTCCAGTGACTGGAAGCTTTTTTAGCTGTTATGGAAGCTTTCCTTAGAGCACATACCAGGTAAATATTTGCTGGAAGAAGATACAGGAATGTATACCTCCATCTTCTGACTTATTCTGTCTTTAATGTCAAAGAATTAGCCCAGGTAATTTTCACCTATCTCCACGTAGACATGGTGGCTACATCAAAATACCGTAGTTTTTCTTTCTCAGAGTTCCACTCATATCAATAGCTTTTGGGAATCTCCCTACTCTTTTTAGAGACGAGAGTAGTGTCTCTTCCAAACTCACTGTGCCTTTCAGTTTGACTAATGCTAAAAAATTTACCTAAAATACCAAGGCCCCTTAGACTATGCACATGGATAATTCTGACAAATGCTGCCACCTTCACCATCATAATTACTCTACTATACATGTCAAAGAAGCAGAAGACTTTGACAAGACATAACCGACTTCACTGGCAATGCAAAGACACTGACAGTTAATGACAATTCCCGTTACAGAGGAAGCATCTCCACAACAAGGAGACTAGCAAGTTTCAACTGTTCACCTGTCCTGTTCACCTGTTTGTTTCAGCAACGCATCACGATAAATTTTGGTTTGTGCAATTTATTATCATAACAGCATTATAGCTGCCATGGTTACTAGGGAGCAACCTCTGGGCTAATATTTAGAAACATTCTCTCATTCATTTCGCTCAATAATTCTGCGGCATAGGTATGACCAGCCCTATTTTACAGATGAGGTAAGTAAGACTCAGAGAAGTTGGGCAGTTTCCTCAGGAACACACAACTAATGAGCGGCAGATCTAGGATTTGAATCCAGGTATGAGTCCCTGTAGCTCAGATGGCAATGAATCTGCCTGCAATGCAGGAGACCTGGGTTCTATCTATGGGTCAGGAAGATTCCCTGGAGAAGGGAATGGCTACCCACTTCAGTATTCAAGCCTGGACTTGAACTCCATGGACAGAGGAGCCTGGCAGGGTACACATGGGATCACAAAGAGTCAGACACAACTGAGTGACTAACATTATGAGTCCAAAAGTCCTTAGTTGGATGAATACCTTTAAATTTGATGCTGTCAGATGGAATAAAGAACGACCTTCCTTTGGAAGACATGGGAATAGGAGCACAGAGAAAGACAATGGCTTGCCCTTCGTCTCACGGGGTGGAAGGGAAAGGAGACCCAGGTGTCCATTCTTAAGCTGATGCTTCAGCACCAAGCCCCAGGCATCCCCATCTTCTCCTTGAGTTATTAATATTTAGATTCACACCTACCTCTGTGACTGACAACAAATTCAAGAGGAAGAGATAACCCAGGCTTTCTGTACTAGGTGTGCTTCCAATTACTGTTTATCTAGATAGGTTGTGAAAAAAAAAAAAAGAAACATGAAGCTCATGAGTCCTAATTGGGCTCTCATCTGCTTCTCCAGATTTCTTTTAAAAAAGCAACCAACCTAGAGAAGGATTTTAATCTTCCAACTTTAATGTGATTCACAGTCTGTATCTATTATTCATATCAATATGAGAGAGCTGATTTCATTGCCTGTGTACCATGAAGAATGATGACTATTTAGCATCAGATATTGAATTAAGAGTTACATAATGATCCTTAAAAAAAAAATCAACCTTGCTTCTCCACTGTATCAAAATGCACCTAAGAGGCATTTATTGTTCGAGAAACACACAATGTCTTCGAGAATTTAAACCATTTCAACAACTTAAAATAATGACCTGGTTGAGCACACCACACGCTTGTTAAACAAAACTGATTTATTCAAGAAACATCTTGGAAACATAGGATGCTCTGAAAGTACAATCAACTCCTGAGGAGTTTCTTTTTTCCTCCAAATAGTATTTCTGTTAATTTCAGTTCCAGATCTTCAACATTTATCCTTATTCTAGCTATGAAAGGGGGCATTTATATATGTTGAGTATAAATGTGCTGGGTTTCCCAGGTGGCTCAGTAGTAAAGAAACTGCCTGCCAATGCAGCAGACCCAGGTTCGATCCCTGGCCCAGGAAGATTCCTTGGAGAAGGAAATGGCAACCCATGCAAGTCTTCTGGCCTGGAAAATCCCATGGACAGAGGAGCCTGGAGGGCTATCCCCCATGGGGTTGCAAAGAGCGGGATGAAACCAAGCATGCAAACAGAAAACAATAAAATGTGCTAGAAATATATGGTTACACCCTAACTGGCTTCCCCATCCTGAAGACACAGGTACGTGCTATTATCTCAGCAAATACTAAAAGGTACTCTGTGAATACAAAAAATTTCTTTCAGTAATGAAAGGTACTAATAATATTTTATGTCATCTGTGGGTTTCAACTGTTCTGGGGACATCTCTTTCCCCAGATTCCCTTGCTCCCCAGCACCCAAATTTTGCAGGGAGACCCACCTTTGTGTGTGTGTGTGAAACAGATCCTGACATCTCCATGCCAACAGAAACAGCTGCATTCCCAAGGAGAAAATGTCAGCCGCAGGCACTGGCCAGGGGCTTCTCTGATGAAATGGTTACAGCATGCAACCCCCAAGACATCCATTGCCAATTGACTGCCCCATTTTCGACTCAATCAAGGCAAGGCCAACTAAAGTGAGGGACTTTAAGATAGAAAGCTTCTGTGTTCTTTTGGATCCAAATCAGGGGGGCGGGGCAAGTCATTTGGTGCCAATTCAACCGACATCAAGGGAGGAGGAGAGGAGGAGAAAAGAGGACGAGGGGTGCTCCTCGGCAAGGCTGCGAACACGGGCAACTACTGGAGCCCAGTCAGAGGGCTCCAGTTACACTCTACTGTTTTTAGGCCACACCTGTCAACAGCACAAGGAGTCAAGAGCCACTGTGGTGTCTCCCTTCAACCCTCCTCTCTTGACCTCTGACTCTGTCCAAACATCAACCCAACTCTGAACATCAGCGCTGATGAGCAACAGGAACGTTAACCCGATTCACAAGCAAAACTGATACCATCTAGCGTCCTGAGATCACCTAGCACCCTGGTCCGGCAGTCCGCACTGTGCCTGGATCAGCCACTAATCAGTTTGTTACTCTCCTCGGGATGGTGTCTGGATGAGAGAGACCATGTGGTTCACAGTCCCAAGGGACACTCCCATGATACGGACATCCTCTTCCTGGAGGCCGGCCCAGATGAAGGAAATGGAAAATCCTTTTTGAGCAAGGTGACTTGCCAACTCCCTTCCAACCCTCTGGAGGCCACCCTCGTCCACTGCCATTCCTCTGCTGGCCTTTACGGATGCGCCAGCCAGCAGGTTGCCAGGACAACTGGCGTCATCGCTGGGGCTCAGAAATAGATCACCAGCAGAGCTGGGGACCTGGACTGCAAACTCCAATGACAGCAACAAGATACCAATTGGCAGCTAATCTGCTCCACTAAAAGAGTGACAGACTAACATAACCCAGCAGAGAGCTCTCACATCGACGTACTACCCTTAATCTACACGTGTGCTTGATGCGGTGGTGACAGAGAAAGGGCAAAAACCTCACTGAAGATAGAGGCTGAATGACTTCTGAATTATGCTGGTAGATTCACAGGGACCAACTGATACTTGTATATTAATTTATTTGTCTCCTGAAAGCGGGGTGAGGGAGAAAGCTTGTTCACAGAGGAAGAAGGAGAGCCAGAAACAGGTAGAACAACTGAAATTGCCAAAGAAAGGGAAGGGAAAAGTCTGTTTGCACAGGCAATAGCTGTCCCCGTTCTGAACAACAGCATCCTAATCTCATCCCTCCCTTTTCTTGGAGAACAAAGAGGAAAAGACAAAGGACACTGGGAAAGAAGAGCTTGCCAGGTCAGAAGAAGGGGACGATCTTTGGGTTCAGTTCTCTTTGTTCTGCAAGGTAAGTCTTACGATGCTTAGAACGGGCAGCAACTCATAGGAGCCCCAGGCATTAAGACTGCCTATCAAAGTCTTGGATGTTAGCCCTGGAGAAATTACAGTTTTTCAGTTGTATGCAAGCTGCAACGGCTGCGGGGGAAAAAAAGAAAAATGAAATGAAGAGCCACCTAATACAAAATTTTTAGAAAATAATTTTAGCAAGAGCATTTTCATTTCCAAATATGCAAAACATCGTCATCCCGATGTGAGGATGGCTTATGTCCAGAATGAAAGATGTAGCACAGCCCAGTACCTACCTGTGCAGGGGTCTCAAGCAGTGAATTCTGTTGGCCCTGTGGACAAGTCCTAATGCTAGACACTTGTGGCCAGAAGGTCATAAGACATGTGTGATAAAGGTATTGAGAAAGATGTATGAGTCAGAGGTAGAATAAGATGCTGAAGAGTCCAAACAGCATGACTAGAACATAATTGAGTTTTGGAAATAAAAAGATTCTGAAGGAGGTTGCCATTTGTATCGACTCGATGGACATGAGTTTGAGTGAACTCCGGGAGTTGGTGATGGACAGGGAGACCTGGTGTACTGTGATTCATGGGGTTGCAAAGAGTCGGACACAACTGAGCGACTGAACTGAACTGAACTGAAGGTTTCTACTTTGGGGGAGTCTACTTAAGGAAGTAGTTTCAGAACAGAAGCACAAATAGAAAACTGGGGATTTCCCTGGTGGTCCATTGGCTAAGACTCTGCGCTCCCAATGCAGGGGACTCAGGTTCAATCCCTGGTCAGGGAACTAGATCCCACATGCTGCAACTAAAGTTCACGCTGGATGCAACTAAGATGTAGCAAAGCCAAATATCTTAAAAAACAGAAGAACTGACAACGAAACACTAACATCCTCCAACACAGATGTCAAACAGCTAATTTTACTATCTCACCTTAAAAGCAGCTTATACTTGTTGCAAAAGACTTTTTTTTTTTTTTGAATTATATAACATTCTTATTCAGGGGTCTGCAAAAGGTTAACAAAATCCTCAGGACACAGAGAAGATGGATTCATTCTTTAACTCTACAAGTCCACCTACTATCATTTATTACATAGCTAGCACTGGAAATTTAATATATGTTGAGAGAGGGAGGGATAAATGATTTTCTTAAAAAAATGATTGTTTCACAAAAGTTAAAAAGGTGGGAAACTAAAAGAGTGAAATTATTCACTTGTCTTTATTCATCTGTCCCCAAAATTGATATGTTTGCTGGTAAGAACCATCAGATTTTGTTTTGGCTTTATGACAAAACGATGTCATTTAGTTCCTATCTATGCCTCCCTCTTTTCTCTAAGAAAACAAAAGAGAACAGTCTTTTGGAGGTAGAATGAAAATAATACTATGATATGATATATTTGGAGAGAAAGACATACATCAGTCATATTTATACATGACCATCATATGCATATATATTTATGCATATATATTTATATAGAGCTGATCAGTCTCCAAGTTACCGAGTAGGAGAAAGATTTGATCTCTGTCTGGAAGAATTTGCAGTGGCTTAAGACTCCCAGTCCTGGGCTTCACCCCCATCCAGTCATCCTCGCCCTGCCTTCAGGTGCATACAGATTCTTCCACAGCGAGCGCTTCAAAGGCACTCCACTTGAGAAACACATTTTTAGTCCTGGGTGTGGTTTCAGTCTGAAGTTCAGTTGAAAACACTACATTTTACACAGGTTGGGGAGACACTGCTTCTTTAAGTGACTCAAATTCTTGCTTTAGCTATTGCTTCAGTTCAGTTCAATTCAGTTCAGTCACGTCCGACTCTTTGCGACAAATATATAAAATGACTCCGAAGAGGAATGGGTCCCACGTGCCCTAAGCCCCCACTCTACGTCTGGATCAGTGGTCATGGCACATCAATCCTCATGGAGAGATGCTTCTGAGGTCTCACCTGCCCAGGTGAAGCAGCAGTTAAACAAAAAGACTTGCATTATCTTCTCTCGCTCTGTTGCCTTCTCAAAACACACACATATATGGGGTTGAAATCCAACCCCCATTTCAAGGCCGAATTCAGATGCTTGACTGTCTGTGAATCCTTCCTTCTCTGAAAACCCAGGTCTCAGGAATCTTACACCCGCTTCAGAGCGCTGACTCTGTGCTGACCAGCACAGTGGGAGGGAAAATCCCAGAGGGCAGTGAATACAGATGACTCACCCCTGCCTCCCTCACAGACCTGAGCACACCTTGGCACACGCCAGTCTTTTCATAAATAGGATCCGGTCAGTGAACTCGAAACAGTAAATAGAACATAAAACCTTTTTCAGCACTAGTCTGTTAGAAAGCGGTCTGACCAGGCTGTGGACACGTTCGTTCACAGGACAGAAACACTGTAAAAGATATATGAATGCTTTTCCTGCCGCAGCTGCTGAGCACTCTGGGCGTTTCTCTTTTCCTCTCTGAGATGCTAAGGCAAGTAGGCCGAGCAGGTGGGGAAGACGATGGCAAGGACAACAGGTGTGCCTGGGGCGGGCTGCCCTCGGCCGAGCCACTCAGGAAGTAGGGCTGACATCAATTCTCAGTTCTTAGCAGCTCATGCAGAGCCCCCAACACCACCACCCGCCACAAGGCAGCAATGGCCAGGAATGAGTGAGGCCATCTATAAGAAGCAACCGGAGGAAGTTTGGGAAAGGGAAAGAAATGGGTGAAAGAGAAAACTCTAGAAGACTTGAGGCTACATAAAGAACATCCAGAGTGCTTGTGTGAAATATGAGAGCCTTTTGGCCTTTATAACACAGATGAACTGGTAGGGTCATTATAAGCAAAGATTTTTTTAAATGAGACTTTCCCCTCGTTTATCTAATAGTAAAATCTCTTCCCTTGTGATCCCTTTTACTGACTTCAGTTAGAGATCATAAAAAAAAAATTGGTATCACAGATGGCAAATCTAAAAGGTACAAATTGACAGACACATAGGGAAATTCCCAAATCACTCTGATTAGAGTGTGTATGTGTAATTCTCTCACTCTGGAGACTAGAAATTCAGTTCCCATTTTTCAAAGCTTATAAAGACAGCATAATGCTGTCTAAATAGGCACAGAGGTGTTTATTTTAGTCTTTCCATCTCTTCCCAGGAATAATGTAACTCCTGCACTCTGAAAAGGGGGTTGATAAACAAAAAATGCAAGAAACCTTGATACCTGCTATCCTCAAAAGCCACAGAAGATGATACCTCCCTGAAGAAAGTGATTGTCGGTTTCTCCCTTCCCACCAGACATTCGATGGACTCAATTTGTATCAGTTCACTATTTCTTTATTCCAAAGTACACATCTCTCAAAAGGAAAGAAAATGAAAATGATGCTGTTCAGTAAATGGTGAGTTTCTAGGTAGACCGGACACGCCAAGTCCACCTCTCACTTTGGAAATCAAGGAAAACATGAAAGGTGATAAAATAATGGGATTAAAAAACACAACACCCCACCTTTCATAGAATGCCAGGGCAGGCTGCTCACAAACAACCCACAAAGCAAACCACTCAAATGGAAGAGGCGAGGAAACACACACAGGGCAGAATTCAAGTATCAGAAAATCCCCAAACATTATTGATAGTTCCATGAAGCCTTTTTTTAAAACAAACAGCTTCCTTTCCCACACTGACTTGTATACATTGTAAACATTTGACGTCTACTTCGAAGGAAAAGACAGTGAACTAGTTTTTGCACCCTCTACCTGACCAAACTACTATCAGATTGAAGCCATCTGCGTAAGAACCATATTTTGGGTTCTTTTCTGAATGGCTTAGGCTCACACAGGAGAAACCCAGGCATAGGCTCACTCTCTCCTTAGTTGCTCAACAAATATTTACTGAATGCCCAGTATAGGACAAGCAGCATTTTAGGTGTTATGGATTCACCAGGAAAATAGTAAGAACAACATCCCTGTTTTCATGGATCTTACAGTCTAGTTGAGGAGATGGGACAATTAACAAATGTATGTATAAAACGTAAGGTGCTTAAAAGAAAAAAAAAAAAAAAGAAAATAGGCTAGAGAAGCGGTCCCCAACCTTGGTGGCATCAGGGACCAGTTCGTGGAAAAAAATTTTTCTACAGACCAGGGAGGGGGTGGGAGATGGTTTGGGGATGATTCAAGCACATTACGTTTACTGGGTACTTTATTTCTATTATTATTACATCAGCTCCACCTCAGATCATCAGGCACTAGATCCTGGAGTTTGGGGACCCCTGGGCTAGAGGACACAGAGGGTCAGGGTGCTGCTTTATATAGGTTGGGGGAAGACTGCTTAAAAGAGGCAGCTGGAGAAGATCTACTCAAGAAAGCAGAGAAGTACAGAAGAGTATTACAGATCACGGCCTCCTTGCTTATATACTAAGTAATATTTGAGAACAGAGGTGGATTGTTTTTCAAAAGTTAAATTTCAAAAGTGGTTCATATTTAATTTTCAAAAAGACCAATGAGTATGGATCCTAAATTTAAATGACTACAACTGCATTCTTAGAAAAAGTGCTCAAGTGAACACCTTTCGACTGTCACATGGTCCCTGGGAGGGTCCTCTGCCAAGGGTAGTGTTGTGGTGACACACACAATAATTCTTTTTTTGGTTTTTTAACCACAAGACTGTGCTCAATGTTTTAAATGCTCTTGTATCAATAAATTGAAGTTGTATCAGATCACTGACTCTTAGAAGCCAAACAGGGGAAAGTGAACATCCAGCCTGCCTCATGCAAGGCTGATATTCGAAGCAATGTTAGAGTCTAGAAGAATCATCAGAGCTCACTGCACTCAACCTTGTCATGTTACTCAAGATAAAATGGGTCCTCAAGGCTCTAGGGTTAATTGCAGTTCCACGGGTAAAATCCAGGTCTCCCAACTCCAAGGTCAGTTTTCTTGCCTCCCCTCTCAGTACAAGATACCACACCTTCGAGCCAGTCTGAGACACTTTGAGGAGCAAAGTCCATCTGCAAGAACCACAGTGGCATTTGACAGGTGGATAAAGGGTACACGCAGAGAACGACAAAGGTAGTAAGTCTGGGGCCACAAGCTGCTAAAGAGGGACACCACTAATTCCAGCGACTGCCATGATTATTATTAACATGTTCATCTACCCACCACCACACCCCATCTACATGCAAGCTCATGTCCTTTGAAAAATCTCTATTATAATGGCATGGCCTTGGGACACCAGGATACCAAAATAAGGAGAAAATATTAACTCAGGGCTGTAAAAATATAGCAAGACTGCAAAAGGTTACTAACTTCAAAATTGACTAAGAAAACTGTGACTTCTCCCACCTCCCCAAGCGAATGCAATTTGGAAGAAAAAGTCCATTGGAGTTCAAAAGAATTCAGCATTTCCTTCCTCTCGCTCAACCCATTCCATTTACAGAAGGATTTTTAAATGACTTTAAGTTGTGGCATCTTAAGGTTTACACTCTAGAATGTCTTTGAAAACCTCACTTAATGTTTGAGGTCTGACAGGGTATCACATGAGCAGTTCAAAGCAATGGTTTAAAACAAAAACAAACACCACCAGATTCGAAACAAAAGCTATCTGATTATAGTTACTGCACTGTTCTTTTAAATGTAACCTGAAACCTACAGCACTTTTCCGTAAGATACTTGTTTCCTAGGTTAAAAGATGCTTAAAAAAACATCGTCAGACGTGTATTATGTTGGCTACCTGATTAGGAAATACTTTCTAGAAAAACATACAGCTATAGTAGCACCCAAATCCAATAGGGCCCCCAAATTATTCCTTAATAGTGAAAGAAGCTTTTAGATTAAGAGTTTTTTCAATAAGATTCTGCTGCTTGTGGGGACCCCAAACGAAGATGGAGACTCATCAATAAACAAGCAGCATAGAGCAACACAGACTTATAAACCAACACTTTGCAGGGGTTGGTGACTTGCCCAAGGTTGTAAACGTACTTGACCTTGACCTTAGGACCAGGAATAGAATTGAGGTCAATAATTCTAGGAGCCCTGTACTTTCTACCAGAACCAATGTGATCATACGTACAAAATGAGAATCTATGAAAACACCAGCATTCCCCATCACCCACTTACCCTGAGGCACTGGGAGTTCTTGAGTTCAATAAGCTTATTTTAATATGACTATTTAACCCTCGGGAAATATGGATAAACATGCATATTTAATACAAATTTTTAGAAAACCAAGAAATAAAATTTCAGTGGAAATTTTTCTTTTCAACGATAAATGCTTTTTCTCGCAGATACATGCCCTCATATCACTGCACCTTGCTCTCTCAAAACTGTTTATGCAACTGGAAAAAAAAAAAGGTAATAAATGCCTGGAAAACTTTCCTGACCAAATTATTAAGAAACTGAAAACTTAATGCACAGTTATTTATATATATAATACACACACATACATATGTGTATATATACATATTTATATTTAATACACATACACACAAATATATAAAGATGTGTGTGCACAAATATATATGATAGATACTTCCACACACACAAAAAAACCTAGTCAAAGATGGCGCTTCATGTTCTAAAATTTGAAGGTAATATGTTCGTAGACCAGCCTGGATTTCCTGTAGTTTTATTCTTTCCTGGTCAAAACTCTTCTAAGCATTTTTTTCTTACGACACGGTCTAGCAATGAGGTAAAATCTCCAGAAAGCAGCAGAGCTGAGCAAACCCTTAAGTTTTATAGTAAACTAAAGCTTCTGGAAGCCCACAGTGTGCCTTCTCTTCAATTACTGGATCCTATACCTCCTCATGAAAGGTGACCGGCAGCTGACATGCAGAAATCACTAATCTCAAAATCCCAAGCCAGTAGCCTGACAAAAACCAATAAATCAGCCAATTTTCAGCAAGAGAAGCACCCTGAAGAGCTGACTGTACTAGCCTGCATACCTCAGATTTTTGAACGCCAGAAACATATTTCCTTCCAATCAAAAACTCCATGTAAATAAAATAATGACAGGGTGTGATTCCCTGGTTGGGAATCCTTAGCCTGAAAGGTTTTACCCCATACCCACTAACCTAAAAGAACTGCAGAGCCGGGTTTAAAGAGGCTACTATAAACTTGGCTCTACGCTGAAATAATTACTGTCTTCCACCCTTTTATTCCAGAAGGAGAGAATGAGCAGTGCCCAACAGAAGCTAAGAAAGTCAAGTTCACAGCAAATAATAACAGAACCTCTCCCCTGGGGAAAAAAAAAAAAAAAGAAGAAGAAGAAATTAATTGGAGGATCACCCAGAGCTAATGCTAACACATCTTCAGCACCCTGGCTCAAGCATCCAGTGATTCACAAGCCGTTGCAAGGCAAGCCTGTGCAGATTCAACTCTTGTTAACTTACAACATTCACTGTGCGCGGTTCACAGGTAGCCCCAGCCTGCACTTCACCATGGAGACTTCCCACAAGAAGCTGGAGTGCTCCTGGGCCCAGGTGTGTTCTTTCTTCCTTTCACAGAGAAGGGAGAAGTACCTAGCGTGGGAACAGAAGAAAAAATAAAAAGTTGAATACTCCGTCAAATCCCTTCTTATCACAACAAATGAAGATCAATTAGACTGATGGGTAATTCACCAAAGACCATTTTCCAGTGCACTTTGCTTAAAAAGGAAATGCGATATTTTTGCTCTTGCCCCAGGAGACGGCATGGTGCAGCCAAGCCTTTCCCCCACCCCCACCCCAAAGTTGAAGCCAATTCTGGGAGACTTCAGATGCAATCCCAGCTGAGATGCAAACTTGCAAACAAGCCACCCAAGCTGACGCTCTTGTAAAAAGGCGGGTGCCCAGACTATGACCTTTTGCCATTTTCATACCTCACCAAGTTGTTGGGAAGATCAATAAAAACACTTTGGCAAGGCACTCCAAGTTCCCAAGAAGAAAGGCGCCCCGTAAACACAAAGGATTACTCGCCATCAGAAGGCTGTAGCTTAGCTCTGAGCCAGAATATAAAAGTCAGCTTTGGCAAGGCACCCACAATCAACCATCACCGGTGCACCCAGGCATCTAAATGTTTCTCCTTCCACCTAGAGGTCAAGGGGTTCACAGGGCAGGAAACAGAGTTGTCTGGAATCTCAGGGAGAAAGAAAGTAAATCCTTGGAACAGGAAGAGAAGAGGAAGAGGAGACCAAAACTAATAAGAAAGGCATGTGCTGGGGACATGATTATTTGGTCCACACCACCCAGCTCCCTTGCACTGCTGGTCTGCAGTGTTTAGTGTGCTGATGTTTGCAGGGCTGTGAAATTTTCCACTTGGCCATCTGCCATTTCCACCTACCAAGGATAACATGACAGAAGTGGTATATGGAGTTCTGCTGACCACTGCCAAGGACAGACCCTCTAGTCATCTTTGCAATCCAAGGAGGCCTGTCCATGTGGCAGGCAATACTGAGTATCTGCTGAGTCAGAGATCTCCATTGTGCTCTTGTGCACTGGTTTTTGGAACTCAAGTAAAGGTCCTTTCATTTCAGGTGAAATTCCTCTTGGTAGACTGGACCTCGGCTGGTCTTTGGAGAGAGATCAAGCCCTGAACTTTGGAGTGGGAGCACTGACTCCAAGACACTAGACAACCAGAGAACTAACCCTAGGGGGTATCAAATAGTGAGAACTCACACAAAAGAAACCACTTGAATACAAGACTGGGCATCACCCAACCACCAGTAGCACCCTGTGCAGGACACCTCATCTAAACAATAAGCAAAACAAAAATACAAATCCAATCATCAGCAGACAGGATCACCACCTCACTCAGCCTTGCCCATCAGAGGAAAAACAAACAAACTAAAACTCAGCACAAATTTCACCCTATACAAAGCTTACACAAACCAATGGACCAACCTTAGGAGGGCAGAAACCAAAAGGAAGAAAAGAATTCAACCCTGAAGCCTAGGAAAAGGATACCTCAAACACAATAAGTTAAAAAAAACAATAACGAAAAGGCAGAGAACTACTACACAAATGAAGGAACAAACTAGAAACACAGAAGTCCAAATAAATGAAGAGGAAATAGGCAAACTACTTGAAAAAGAATTCAGAATAATGATAGTAGAAATGATCAAAAACCTTGAAAACAAAATGGAGAAAATGCAAGAATCGATTAACAAAGACTTAGAAGAATTAAAGAATAAACATACAGAGACAAACAACACAATTACTGAAATTAAAGATACTCTGGAAGGGATCAATAGCAGAATATCTGAAGCAGAAGAATGAATCAGTGAGCTGGAAGATAAAGTGGTGAAAATAACTTCTGAAGAGCAGAATAAAATAAAAAAGAATGAAAAGAACCGAGGATAGTCTCAGAGACCTCTGGGACAATATCAAATGTACTAACATTTGAATTATAGGGGTCCCAGAAGAAGAAGAGAAAAAGAAAGGGTTTGAGAAAATTTTTGAAGAGATTATAGTTGAAAATTTCCCCAACATGGAAAACGAAATAGTCATTCAAGTCCAAGAGGCATAAAGAGTCCCATACAGCATAAACCCAAGGAGAAACATGCCAAGACACATACTCATCAAACTAACAAAGACTAAACACAATTAAAAGCAGCAAGGAAGAAGCAACAAGTAACATACAAGGGAAACCCCATATGCTTAACAGCTGATGTTTCAGCAGAAACTCTGCAGGCCAGAAGGGAATGGCAGGATATATTTAAAGTACGGAAAGGGAAAAATCTACAACCAAGATTATAGTACCTGGTAAGAATCTCATTCAAACTTTATGGAGAAATAAAAAGCTTTTCAAACAAGCAAAAGTTAAGAGAATTCAGTAACGCCAAACCAACTTTACAACAAATGTTAAAGGGACTTACATAGTCAAGAAATACAAGAGAAGCAAAATGATCTACAAAATCAACCCCAAACAATTTAAAAAATGGCAATAGGGACATATATATCAAAAATTACTTTAAATGTAAATGGATTAAATGATCCAAACAAAAGACACAGACTGGTTGAATGTATACAAAAACAAGACCCATATATATGCTGTCTAAAAGAAACCCACTTCAGACCTAAAGACACATATAGACTGAAAGTGAAAGGATGGAAAAATATATTCCATGAAAATGGTAAGCAAAAGAAAGCTGAAGTAGCAACCTTCATATCAGACAAAATAGACCTTAAAATAAAGATTACAAGAGATAAGAAAGGACACTACATAATGACCAAAGGATCAATCCAAAAGGAAGACATAACAATTACAAATACCTATGCATCCAACATAGGAGCACCTCAATACATAAGACAAACACTAGCAGACATAAAAGGAGAAATTGACAGTAAAACAATAATAGTAGGAGACTTTAACACCCCACTCACACCAGTGGACAGATCATCAAAACAGAAAATTAGTAAGGAAACACGTCTTAAAAGGTACATTAGATGAGATGGATCTCATGATATCTTCAGGACATTCCATCCAAATGCAGAAGAAAACACCTTCTTCTCAAGTGCACATGGAACATTCTCCAGGATAGACCACGTCTTGGGGCACAAATCAAACCTCAGTAAATTTAAGAAAACTGAAATTGTATCAAGCATGTTCTCTGACCACAATGCTATGAGACTAGATATCAATTATAATAAAAAACTCTCAGAAACACAAATACATGGAGATTAAACAAGACGTTTCTAAACAACCTACAGGTTACTGAAAAAATCAAAAGGGAAATCAAAACATTTCTAGAAACAAATGACAATGAAAACATGACAACTCAAAACCCATGGGATGCAGCAAAAGCAGTCCTAACAGTTTACAGCAATATAATCCTACCTCAAGAAACAAGAAAAATCATCAAATAGACAGTCTAACTTAACACCTAAAACAACTAGAAAAAGAACCAAAAAACCCCCAAAATTAGCAGAAGGAAAGAAATCATAAAGATCTGAGTAGAAATAAATGTAAAACAAATGAAACAACAGAAAAGATTAATAAAACTAAAAAATGGTTCTTTGAAAAGACAGACAAAATTGACAAGCCTTTAGCCAGACTCAACAAAAAAAAAAGAGAAGAATCAAATCAACAAGAAATGAAAAAGGAGAGGTTACAAGAGACAATGCAGAAATACAAAGGATTATAAAGGAGAGGTTACAAGAGACAATGCAGAAATACAAAGGATTATAAGAGACTATTATGAACAACTATATGGCAATAAAATGGATAACCTGGAAGAAATGGACAGATTCGTAGAAAAGTTCATTCTTCCAAGACTGAACCAAGAAGAAATAGAAATTATGACCCCAATTACAAGCACTGAAATTGAAGCTGTGATCAAAAATCTCCCCCCCAAAAAAGCCCAGGACCAGATGGCTTCACAGGAGAATTCTATCAAACTTTTAGAGAAGAGCTAATGCCTATCCTTCTAAAACTCTTTCAAAAAATTGCAGAGAAAGGAGCACTTCCAAACTCATTCTATAGGACCACCATCACCCTGATACCAAACCAAAGACGACACAAAAAAAGAAAACTACAGGCCAATGTCACTGATGAACATAGATGCAAAAATCCTCAACAAAATTTTAGCAAACAGAATTCAGCAACACATCAAAAAGCTCATACACCATGATCAAGTTGGGTTTATACCAGGAATGCAAGAATTCTTCAACATACGCAAATCAGTCAATGTGATACATCATATTAAGAAACTGAAAGATAAAAACCATATGATCATCTCAATAGATGCAGAAAAAGCCTTTGACAAAATTCAACACCAATTTACAACAGAATCTCTTTAAAAAATGGGCATAGAAAGAACCTACCTCAACATAGTAAAGGTCATATATGACAAGCCTATAGCAAACATTACTCTCAATGGTGAAAAACTGAAAGCATTCCCCCTAAGATCAGGAACAAGACAAGGGTGTCCACTTTCACTACTATTATTCAACATAGGTCTGGAAGTCCTAGCTACAGCATTCAGAGAAGAAAAAGAAATAAAAGGAATCCAGATTGGAAAAGAAGAAGTAAAGCTCTGTTTGTAGATGACATGATACTGTACATAGAAAACTCTAAATATATAATTAGAAAATTACTAGAGCTAATCAGTGAATTTAGCAAAGTTGCAGGATACAAAACTAATACACAGGAATAACTTACATTTCTATATACTAACAATGAAAAATCAGAAAGAGAAATTAAGAAATAAATCCTATTCACCATTGCAACAAAAAGAATTAAATATCTAGGAATAAACTTACCTAAGGAGACAAAAGAACTATAGACAGAAAATTGTAAGACTCTAATGAAAGAAATCAATGACAACATAAAACAGATGGAGAGATTCTTCCATGTTCCTGGGCAGGAAGAATCAATACTGTGAAAATGATGATACTACCAAATGCTATCTACAGATTCAATGCAACCTCTATCAAATTACCAATGACATTTTTCACAGAACTACAACAAAAAATTTCACAATTCATATGGAAACACAGAAGACCCTGAATAGCCAATAGTCTTGAGAAAGAAGAATGGAGCTGGAGGAATCAACCTTTCCGACTTCAGATTATACTACAAAGCTACGGTCATCAAGACAGTATGGCACTGGCACAAAAACAGAAATATAGACCAATGGAACAAGACAGAAATCCCAGAAATAAACCCAGGCACCTATGGGTACCTTATTTTTGACAAAGGAGGAAAGAATATACAATTAATTTTGCAAATTAATCCTTTGTCAGTTGTTTCACTTGCTATTATTTTCTCCTATTCTGAGGGTTGTCTCTTCACCTTGCTTATAGTTTCCTTTGCTGTGCAAAAGCTGTACAAAAATAAGCCTCTTCAATAAATGGTGCTAGGAAAACTGGACAGCTGCATGTAAAAGAATGAAATTAGAATACTTCCTAATACCACACACAAAGATAAACTCAAAATGGATTAAAGTCCTAAATGTAAGACCAGAAACTATAAAACTCTTAGAGGAAAAAACAGGCAGAACACTCAATGACATAAATCAAAGCAAGATCCTCTATGACCCACCTCCTAGAGTAATGGAAATAAAACCAAAAGTAAACAAACGGGACCTGATTAAACTTAAAAGCTTTTGCACAGCAAAGGAAACTATAAGCAAGCTGAAAAGACAACCCTCAGAATGGGAGAAAATAATAGCAAATGAAACAACTGACAAAGGATTAATTTCCAAAATACACAAGCGGCTCATACAACTCAATGCCAGAAAAACAAACAACCAAATCAAAAAGTGGGGAAAAAGACCAAAACAGACATTTCTCCAAAGAAGACATACAGATGGCTAAGAAACACATGAAAAGATGCTCAACACTGCTCATTATTAGAGAAATGCAAATCAAAACTACAATGAGATATCACTACACACCAGTCAGAATGGCCATCATCAAAAAGTCTACAAACAATAAATGCTGGAGAGGGTGTGGAGAAAAGGGAACGCTCTTGCATTGTTGGTGGGGATGTAAACTGACACAGCCACTATGGAAGACAGTATGCAGATTCCTTAAAAAACTAGGAATAAAACCACCATATGACCCAGCAATCCCACTCCTAGGCATACACCCTGAAGAAACCATAATCGAAAAAGACAGATGTATCCCATTGTTCACTGCAGCACTATTTACAATAGCTAGAACATGGGAGCAACCTAGATGTCCATCGACAGATGAGTGGCTAAAGAAGTTGTGGTACATATACACAATGGAATATTACCCGGCCATAAAAAGGAACTCATTTGAGTCAGTTCTGATGAGGCGGATGAACCTAGAACCTATTATACAAAGTGAAGTGAGTCAGAAAGAAAGATAAATATCATATTCTAACACATATATATGGAATTGAGAAAAATGGTACTGAAGAGTTATTTTCAGGGCAGCAATGGAGAAAAAGACAGAATAGACTTTACGGACATGGGGAGAGGGGAGGAGAGGGTCAGATGTATGGCAAGAGGAACACGGAAACTTAAATTACCATATGTAAAACAGACAGACAACGGGAATTTGCTGTATGGTTCAAGAAACTCAAAAAGGGGCGCTGTATCAATCTAGAGGGGTGGGATCGGGCGGGAGATGGGAGGGAGGTTCAAAAGGGAGGAGACATATGTATACCTATGGCTGATTCATGTTGAGGTTTGACAGAAAACAACAAAATTCTGTAAAGCAATTATCCTTAAATAAAAAATAAAAAAGAAAAGAAATGAGGATCTAAAACAGAAAAAAATGAAGTGGCACATGGAGGCTTTTCTGGGAAATGACGGGGTGATTTTTGCTTGTTTGCTGCTTTTAAAGAAAAGACCTGATTGAGTTTACTTTCAGTATCTCATTAATTATTTCTTGAATCTGGATTTCTTGCTTCCCCCCGCCCCGACTTCTGTAAGACAGGGCCAGGAACAACTTCTCCTAGGCCAATATTATTCAAGGTATCTCGACATGTGTACTTTTGCAGAGTGTGACTTACAAGAGTGGCTTTGGGGATGACAAGAAATAGAAGTTAAATACTACTCTAGAATCTTGTTTGCTTCCCAAATAAATCATTCACAAGTACCAGCCATGTTTTCCTTTCAAAGTCATAAGTGCACATTGAACAAAAATTGGAATCCCAGCATTAGCATGGTTGGTAAAGAATATTTTTGAGCGAAAAATGTGATCTCTTATCTTAAAAAAAAAGGCAAGAACAAATAATACCAAATCTTAGGTTTGGAACTAGAAAACACTGACAAGCAGACTTTTAAAGAAGTAAAAAATTGGAGAGGAAAAAGTGAGGATTAAAGAGAGAAAGGAGGTGTCTTCTATGAAAATAATTAACCATGACTTTTACAGTGAATTCAGTTTACAAAGTGCTTGCTTTCTTTTAAAATAGAGGTTATAATTGACATAAAACATTGAATTAGTTTCCAAGTGTACAAAGTGCTTTCTTATTAATTAATTCATTCATGGGACACATTTTTTACTTGGTGCTTACTATATCCAACAGGTTCTTTGTTTATAACGGTGAACAAAATAGTCAAAGGACCAGGCCTTTAAGGACCTCATTGCCTCAAGCGGAACAGACGTTAAAAAATCAGAGTATATTATTTTTAACATATGCATAAAATTTAAAAATCAGATAGACATCAGGAAGGACAAATAAACACTGTGATTTGCAATCACCCTATAATGGGTTATGTAGTGCACTTAGAAAGAGGATCTTTCTTACAAAAGCAACACTTAAACAGGGAAGTAAAAGATGAGCAAGAATTACCAGGCATCAAATTTCTAGGCAGAGGAAACAGCCTCTGCATTATGTGATCTCACTAGACCTGTACTATTAGTTTCTGTTATTTCATCCTTTTTCCCCCTGGCTATTTCAAATGAGTCTCCTTGATCCAAAGATGATCAATGGAACCGTTCTCAATACCTTGAAACAGGAAACGATTCTTCTTTTCAACTTCTGGGCCATCAGAGCAACAAACGCTAGTAATTTTTTACTAGGGGAACATCATTCAGTACAGATATTATACTTAATGTGGCTTCCTAATGCATCATAAATAACCCTATTATCACAATGAAGTAAAGTGAAGCTCCCTCTTCATACCCACATGCCACAGCTGGAGTTAAGAACTACACCCCAAAAGGCTAAAATCAGATCACATTACTTGTAAACTTCTTAAAAAAAACAAAACAAAACACTTCTGGCTACCTTCTATTAGGTTCCAAATTGGCTGGCTTCCTCTTGACTATTACAACGTCTTTATTTTTTCTTTCCTGGACTGAAATGGTATTTTTGCCCACTTTCTAGAGTGTCTGTGTGCCTTCTCTTTTGGTTCTCAGTTTGGTATCTGTTTATTTACCCAGGTAAGCAGCATGGTGTATACAAATAAAAAGCCTCGGAAATACTGTGTTCGTTTGAACTGTCCTTTTGTTCCCTACCATCCCAGAACCGCATGGTGTATAGAAATAAAAAGCCTCAGAAAAAATTGTGTTCATCTAAACTGTTTTCTAGTTCCCTACCATCGCAGATCTGGTACCATTTAATTTAAAAAAAAAAAAAATTTTTTTTTTCACTAAGGGAAATCAGTAATTTGCTTTCTTCATCCTACAAAATGAAGGCATCCTCAGACAGGCTCAATCATGTTCTTCCATGAATGGAGTAAGTTTGAAAGTCTGTTTGAAACGAATAAGCCAAACTTCTGTTTGAGTCTCTTTTCACTAAAGACACCAGATAAAATGTAGTATCTCCTACACATTTGGTTTTTCCTATAAACCCAAATGTCAACAATCTCTCAAGTTCAAAATCATGAAATATAAACCCTCACTCTGACTCAGTAGTTCTGACAAGCTTTCACAAATTCGGGAAGAAAAGGATGAGCAAGAAGAAAAACTTGCCAGGTTGTCCAAAGCTCTGCCATAAGACCTGGGAAATTATGCCAGGCTGACAGTTTCATCCTCTGTCCAGAGATGAAAATGACACAAGGTCCATTTCTTCTTCTCCTGACTACCCACAGCACTTACAGCCTCTACCGCGGGTTCTCTTCAATTCAGTACTCTGTTATATCGTCTTTTTATAGTCCACTGGATTGATTTAAGTCTTGAAAGGCTCAAAAAGTTTACAAGCTCCTTGATGAAAGAAACCTTGCCATGCCCTTCTCCTGCAGCCTCCTAAGAGTGTCAAGTAGAAGAGCCTGAATTTAAATTAAACGATCCATATCCAAAACCAGTTCTACGACTTCATCCTTACGCCAAAGGAAGCACCACTCTCAGCTATAATGTCAACCCTCTCACTGTGTCCTCCAGGGAGGGACTTGGGAGGTCCTATGTGCCTGTCATCAAAATGAAAGCACTGCATGAACCTGAGAACAATTAAATTGTAACGTACCCGTCTCTCTTCTGTTCTTCAAATCTCTTCTATTTTTAGTCACTAATGGCTTTTGAACAGTTGCCATCTCCTTTCAAGATGTGCAGTCCCCTCCCCCACCACCAGGAGCCTTTATCCTTGATTTTCCAAGCTTCTCAAAAGCCATCATTAAGGAAACCCTTGTGGTATATGAAGGAGAGATGAGCATGCTCTGAGGCAGTGGTTCTCAAACTTGAAGTGCTATCAGAAGCACCTGAAGTGCTTGGGAAACTGTGTCTCTGGGTCCCACTCCCTGAATTTCTGATCCAGTAGGTCTGGGGTGAGGCCAGAGAACTTGCACGTTTACCAAGTTTCCAGATAATGCTGATGCTGCTAATCCAAGGACCAGGCTTTGAGAATCACTACTCTAAGCCTCAGTCTTTCTGTCAATTACATAGCCGGACAGAGACTAAGGAATTTTTTAGTATATTTAATCACTGTAAGATGATTATGTTGGAAGGAATGCTACTTGTTTATTCCAAAGAAGTGACAAATGACCAAACCACCCCAAAATGCCATACCACTTTAAAATCTTGGAAAACTTGTGGGGGCTCTTTGTCTCCTACTGGCTTAGGTCCTGTTGGGGTCAATTCTGCCCTCTGTCTGCCTTCAGTCTTCTCTCTACCAGAAACTTCTTCACAGCTTATAAACATACTCAATTATCCCCAGACCCTGATACATGCCCAAATGGTCGTCACCTCTCCCCTGTTCACCACAAAACATGCAGTATAAATTCCACACTGTATTTCATCAGGTACCTCTTAAACCTGTAGAGTTTGATTTCAACACTTTAAAAGTAAACTTTTCTTTTAAAGGTCAGGAGTGCTTTCCTGTCTTCCAAATGTAGTGGCCTTTTCCTTATAGTTATATTGACTTTCTTATAGTACTTGATAAAGGAGTTCCTTAAAATTTCATTTTATTTAGGACTAGAACTTTTCCTAAACAGCATTTTTCTAGAATACGACCTTTACCTCATTTTCTTTGTTATCTGGGCTGGGTCAACCTCATGCCTTGGGTCCAGAGATGGGCATATGCAAACGATCATATATAGGATGGATAAAAAACAAGGTTCTAATGTATAGTACAGGGAACTATATTCAATATCCTGTCATAAATCATAATGGGAAAGAATATACATATATGTACAACTGAGTCACTTTGCCATACAGCAGAAAATTAACACTGTGACTCAACTATGGGTATCCCTGAGAGCTCAGTTAAGAATCTACCTGCAATGCAGGATACCCCGGTTCGATTCCTGGATTGGGAAGATATGCTGGAGAAGGGCTAGGCTACCCAGTCCAGTATTGTTGGGCTCCCCCGATAGCTCAGTTCATAAAGAATCTGCCTGCAATGCAGGTAGACCCCGGTTCAATTCCTAGGTTCAGAAGATCTGCTGGAGAAGGGATAGGCTACCCACTCCAGTATTCTTGGGCTTCCCTGGTAGCTCAGGTGATAAAGAATCTGTCTGCAATGTGGGAGACCTGGGTTCAATCCCTAGGTTGGGAAGATCTCCTGGAGAAGGGAAAGGCTGCTCGCTCCAGTATTCTGGCCTGGAATATGTATACAAAAAGAATATATATATATGTACAACTGAGTCACTTGGCCATACAGCAGAAAATTAACACTGTGAATCAACTATACACCAAGAAATTTTAAATAAGTAAGTAAAGACGGGCATGTCATCTAGGCTTGGAGAATCAGAATACATATTCCTCTTGTGATGATGACTGGATCTAGGTAGGGATGGGCATGAACCAAAGGCCCCTCTCAGACTGACTGGAACTAGGGGGAATCAGGAAGCATTGTCTGCTCACAGAGCTGTTTTTACCACCAGTGAAGCCCACATGAGGGTGAAGCTCTGCAGTATGCAACAAGGTTGAAAGCCAGGACGTCTGAGTCCTGGTGATAGTGAGTTCCCTTGGATTTGGCCATGCCGAAAGTCAGATTCATCGCTGGATGTTTCAGCTGTGCTGTGACAGACAAAATTCTAAAGCAGCCCTCAAGACTGCCCGGTCACCAAGTGCACATGTACCCTCTCCTAGTTATTTAACCAAACACAGTCTGGGGGCTGCTGCTGTGAAGGATTCTGCAAATAAAATTAAGGCCCTAAATCAACTGACCTTAAAACAGAAAGCCCATCCGTGGTGGGCCTGACCTAGTCAGGAGAGACCTTCGAAGGAACAGGCTCTTCCAGCAATGAGATTCAAACACGAAAGATCACACTGAGGGAGAGGGGGGATCTTCGCGTGGCAAGAAACTCGACATGGACGCCAGGAGCCAAGAGTGACGCTCATCCCATTACCAGCAACAGAGTAAGGGTCTCAGTCTTACAACCTACAGTGAGAATCCAAGGCATACCTACCAGGACCCACTCAAGTCCTACTTCTTCCATCCCTTTTTCATTTACACCCTCCTGGGCTACAACTTTCTCCATGAGAAGTATTCTTGTTTGTTTTTGGAGGAGAACTCCTATGGTTTTGATTTCTTTTCCTGAGGATACTAACCATTTTATTCTCTACCTCAAACAGGCACCATTTCTCTAGACAGACTGTAGTGAACTCTAAGAAGGTGGGGTAAGTGTCATACTGCCTTTGCCAATGGTAAGCCTTTGACACATACTTGGTGACTTAACTGAGAAGGTGGCATTTTCCTTTTCCTCTGACATGTCCTCCTTTCTGGTGACTTGGAGAAAAGTCACGACATGAACCAATATGGAAACTGCTCTGTCAATCAACCACAGAGCCTCTTTTTCCAACTCAGGACTAAAGGCTGACTCTCTTGGTATTTTCATCCTGAGGGAGGAAGGGGAACAGCTACGAACTGCAGAGTTCAGAAATGCCTCTTCTGGGCAAGCTCAGACTAGCAGGTCCAGAGCTTCTGTCTGCACCCTGCTCCCAAAGGAGCATCTAGGGCGGTCGTGGGGGACCCGCAATGCTCCCCTTCCTCAGGGACGGCAACAGAACTTCCCCGAGCATATAGGGGTCCAGTCAGATTTCGATAGAACTAGAGGGAGTTGATTGTAGCTCAAACCTAGGGTACTCTGAAGAATATGACTCGTTCATCACATCATGCCATCCTTTTCAATCAACCAATCAATAATTTGATTTATCCATTGTAAAATCCTTTTCCAAACTGGCAGTCCGTGAATATCTAGCATGCACTTATGGACATTCTCCCTGATATTAACTGGTTTGTGCTTAGGTAATGAAAACTAAAATTAGCATCTACCGAAAGAACACATAATCAGAGACAGAAACATGCTGGGAAAAAACCCATGATGAAACTTAAAAAAAAAGGCAAAAAACTCATGCTGATCCATGCCACTATTTCCTAGGATTAGCACAGCTTATCACCAAAGGTAAGGCTCTATCCACACACATATAGACCTGGCAGGTGTCTGTATTTGTATGCTGGTTATATCTCCTTACTGGTATAAAGCAAAGTTTGCTAAGAAATACAATTATGCATCCAGAGAAACGTATGTCTGCATATCAAGAAGAAAACAAAACAAAAAAATATGAGAAATACCTAATCTGCACTGAACAGCCATAGAATGATGTCTCCAGGAAATTAGGATTTTAAAGATCCAGATGGCATGTGCTCCTTATTGACAATTCCTCCCCAACTTTATTTGTCTAATACTCTGCATTCAAAAGGGGTTGCTAATACCCAACAGAAGGCACTGCGGCCCAGGAGACAGAACAATCTAGATGAAGAAACTTAAAGACCATACTATAGCTCTGTATCCCCTGGGTTGCAGGTCCCTTTCAGGCTGCCAAGAGCCATCACACACCTTCTCCCAGGAGGAGAGTTTTATTCACACCTGCTGGAGAAGGTCAGTGAGAAGTCTGGGTGCATGCTGCAAAAGTGTCTGATAAAAATGGCAAAGGCAGGGACAGAACCTGTTTGATGCCTTGACCACTTATAAACCATTTATAAACCATGGGCTTCCCTGGCAGCTTAACTGGTAAAGAATCTGTAAGCAATGCAGAAGACCCCAGCTAGATTTCTGGGTCAGGAAGATCCACTGGAGAAGGAATAGGCTACCCACTCCAGTATTCTTGGGCTTCCCTTGTGGCTCAGCTGGTAAAGAATCTGCCTGCAATAAGGGAGACCTGGGTTTGATCCCTGGGTTGGGAAGATCCTCTGGAAAACAGAAAGGCTACCCACTCCATTATTCTGGCCTGGAGATTTCCATGGACTGTATAGTGCATGGGGTTGCAGAGAGTCAGACATGACTGAGCGACTTTCACTTTTTTCATAAACCATGAGCTGTTATGGTCCCTGAGTAGCTATTGTGAAGAGTCACCTTGGCTTTACATTTCTTTCTGTTTCTGCTCTATTTTCTCTCCTTTTAATAGCAAAATCAGTAAAAATCTCAAGAAAAAAAATTCCAATATGTTGCTCTCATTCTCTTCTCACCATAATATTAAGAATAGTAAGATAGCTCAGTTCAGTTGCTCAGTCATGTCTGACTCTTTGCGACCCCATGAATCACAGCACGCCAGGCCTCCCTGTCCATCACAACTCCTGGAGTTCACTCAAACTCATGTCCATCGAGTCGGTGATGCCATCCAGCCATCTCATCCTCTGTCGTCCCCTTCTCCTCCTGCCCCCAATCCCTCCCAGAATCAGACTCTTTTCCAATGAGTCAACTCTTCACATGAGGTGGCCAAAGTATTGGAGTTTCAGTTTTAGCATCAGTCCTTCCAGTGAACACCCAGGACTGATCTCCTTTAGGATGGACTGGATGGATCTCCTTGCAGTCCAAGTGACTCTCAAGAGTCTTCTCCAAAACCACAGTTCAAAAGCATCAGTTCTTCGGCGCTCAGCTTTCTTCACAGTCCAACTCTCAGTAAGATAGTACTGTCAAGTATTTTATCTGGCCTGATTTCTCAAAATACCAAATGGTAAGTCATAGTAAAATGACAAGACAGAATTTGCATACACTTTCCAGCCCCATCCTTTTGGACAGAAACAAAGAACAGAATTCACCACAGGTATTAAAATTTTGGAAGCACCCTATCAAAGCCATGACTTCCTTTTCATTTAATTTCATTTAATGAAATGTTTTTATGCAAAAGCAAAGGAAATAGATGGAAAAACAGTGGAAACAGTGTCAGACTTTATTTTTTGGGGCTCCAAAATCACTGCGGATGCTGACTGCAGCCATGAAATTAAAAGACACTTACTCCTTGGAAGGAAAGTTATGACCAACCTTGATAATATATTGAAAAGCAGAGACATTACTTTGCCAACAAAGGTCCGTCTAGTCAAGGCTATGGTTTTTCCAGTGGTCATGTATGGATGTGAGAGTTGGACTGTGAAGAAAGCTGATCGCCGAAGAATTGATGCTTTTGAACTGTGGTGTTGGAGAAGACTCTTGAAAGTCCCTTGTACCGCCAGGAGATCCAACCAGTCCATTCTAAGGGAGATCAATCCTGGGTGTTCATTGGAAGGACTGATGCTAAAGCTGAAACTGCAATACTTTGGCCACCTCATGCGACGAGTTGACTCACTGGAAAAGACTGATGCTGGGAAAGGTTGGGGGCGGGAGGAGAAGGGGACGACCGAGAGTGAGATGGCTGGATGGCATCACCGACTCTGTGGACATGAGTTTGAGTGAACTCTGGGAGTTGGTGATGGACAGGGAGGCCTGGCATGCTGTGATTCATGGGGTCGCAGAGAGTCGGACACGACTGAGCAACTGAACTGAACTGAACTGAAAGTTCCAACTAGGACCTCCAACCATGCTTTGGATACATGTCTACATATGGCTGAGTCCCTTCATTGTTCACCTGAAACTATCACAACATTGTTAATAGGCTATACCTAAATATAGAATAAAAAGTAAAAAATAAATCAATAAAAGTTATGGTATTGTTACACGATTAAAGTCTATTCAAAGACTTTTTTTGTGAAACAGAGTTATTTCCCCAAATTCAAAATCAGCAACAGTTTAACTATCCAACTTTGCCTAATGTTTGGATTAATCGTTATTTCGATAATTACATTAAAATCAACCTCCTTTGTCTACTTTTTTCCATTTTCTTAAATTAAAAGTCAAAAGATACAATGACTATATATTAACCTCTTTTTTCACAAGTCTCTGATGCAATCAGAACAGAGGTACTTCTCAACAAAGTTGCTATTGAAAACCTCTTCTTTTGGAGGAGGCTTAATAAAACTACGCTAGCTTAAAACTGAGATTTCAGTGGTTTCATCTGAGACACCAGGGAACAGAAATGCCACTCGCATTAAATCTGGGGATTACCTGTTGAAACACCAAAAGCAGGTAGACTTTGATGTGGGTTACTTGGTGCCGAGAAAGTACCAATAAACACAATTATCTTTTTATTAACATGGAGTTGAAGATTTGATACGGTGTTTGGAGCAAAGATTTGTTGCGTGGAGGGTGGGGGGAGGGAGGGTGGAAGCAAATATACACACAGAGACACATGCCTGCTTCAACTAGTTACAAGGAATGTTGTATAACAAAGTGCCTCCTATTCTGTAACTGGGAAGGATGTTTGTATCTTTTAAAAAAACTTTTCATTTTGTATTGGGGTATAGCTGATTAGCAATGTTGTGATAGTTTCAGGTGGACAGCAAAGGGATTCAGCCATACACACATATATGTATCCAGTCTCTTCCAAACTCCCCTCCCATCCAGGTTGTCATATAACATTGAGCAGAGTTCCCTGTGTTATACAGGAGGTGTTGGTTATCCATTTTAAATATAGCAGTGTACATAGGTCCATTGCAAACTCCCTAACTATCCCTTCCCTCCATCCTTCCCCCTTCCCTGGCAACCATAATTGAGACTGTTTCTGTTGTGTAAATAAGTTCATTTGTATCATGTCTTTATAGAGTCCAGGTATAACTGAGGTCATATGATGTTTCTGCTTCTCTGTCTGACTTACTTCCATCAGAATGACAATCCCTAGGTCCATCCAGGAAGAACGTTTGTTTTATTACAAGTAAATCACTAAAGATGTGTTGCCTATAAGCTTAAAATATACCTAACGTGCCATCCCTGAGAATCCTGCCTCCCAGGTAATGAACATAAGCTAAGATACTTTTGTTTAGCTCACATGAAACAGCCAGACCAGGTCCTCCAGTGAATGACTGCAGAAAGGACAAAATTAACACATCCCCTCCAGAGGCTGACCTAAACCAGGAAATGTTTGACTTTACTTCCTCCCTTTTCAATGTAAAAGAAGTCTGAATTCTAACTCAGTCAAGACGTTTCTTTGGGACAAGAGTCCACCATCCTCTCCATCTGCCAGTTCTCTGAATAGCAAAGTAACTATTCCTTTCCCCAACAACTCATGTCTGAATTTATTGGCCTGTTGTCGGGGGAGCACTAGGAGCTTGGACTCAGTAACAGTTCCATTTCCTACAATGTCAAATAAAGGGCAACATCAACTATTCTTTTCTAAGCAACAGGACCCCAGCAACCCCAGCAAGATACAGCCACAGTTGGCTTTCAGAGTCCTGTACCAGATGATCACATTTCATGAAAAATTACAAGGAATTTCCTTATATAATGAGCATCTTAAAAGTGTCCTACATCTCTTTAAAAACAAATACTTAAAACTCTTTAGGAGTAGCAACACCTGGGGACTTCCCTGGTGGTCCAGTGGCTAAGACTCTGGGCTCCCAATGCAGGGAAGGACCTGGGTTTGAGCCCTGGTCAGGGAACTAGATCCCACATGCCACAACTAAAGATCCCACGTGCCATAACTAAGACCTGGCCAGCCAGATAAAATAAATAACAGATATTAAAGAGTAAAGAATTAACAACACTTGGACACATGCCTCTGGAACTCACATGCTAGGGAGGGGCGCACCCCCCACTCCTACTAGAAGAAAAAGTAACAGACATTCTCCCATCACCTTCATCTGCCAGGTTTATGGGTTTATCCTAATATCACGGCTCAGGGGATTCTCATACTTAGAACTCCTCACATATCAAAAGAGGAGAAAAATCTCTCGCTCCTTAATTGTTTTGTCGAATGAGCTCTCCGAAGTTCATTTTTGTTACCTTTTTCAGGCAAAATAAGAGGCCTTTTACAAAAATTCTATTGCTAAAACAATGGAATTCTCCTGGGAATGACTTCGTTATGGAAATGAAGTGACAGCTTCTTTTATCTAGCCAGGCAGAAAGTCTGCATTTATAAAAGGCATTCAGAGCACTCAAGTGCTGTGTGTGGGAGGACAGAAAATGCTATTTTTAATTCAGATCGCAGCATTCCTCCCATACAGGTCTTTCAGTATAATCAGAATCACAATAATACTGATCTAAAAAGAAAAAAAAAAAAAAAAAAGATTCCCATTTCTGCTGACCCCAGCAGAAAAAGAATGTGGGGAGGGGAGGAAAGGGGGAGAAAGAAATTAAGAGAATGTTGAATACAGCTTCCTTCCACTTTTAGACCAATCTGTAGGCTCCAAAATCAACCTCCAAGGCTATCAGAGCTATTATCCAGAATGAAAAGGACATAAGCTCTGTGAGTAACAGCCTTAGATCTTCTCATACAAATTTACGTTTTCCTACCTGTGACTTTTACTGTACTGAGCTTGCAGGAATCACCAAGGGCCTGCCAGGAAAGGTTATGAGGCTTTCCCCATCTGTCCCTAAGAGCTTACGTTCTGTGGCGATGCTGTGGGGGATGAGTCCATTGAAACCCAATTTCCAGTTTTAGAAACTGGAAGGCCTCATGGGCAAAGCAGGAGGCACCCAAGCTGCCGGGTGGGGGTGAGCAGATGCAGAACTTCCCAGGTGGAGTGTGGAATCGGCGGCACAGGAACCTTGTACCTGGCTGCCGTATTTCCACTGGCTCTGCTGGGGACCAAAGCTTGAGGAGGAGTGATGAATGAGATCCTGGTAAGAAGTGAAGACCAGTGTTCTGGTCCCTGCAGAAGCTGACAGAGGAGGAGGAAAAGTATAGGATGAGAGTAGAATTACAAAGGACAACTGATGGAAAAAGACCCTTCAGTAATAGCTAAGCTTAGGTTTGGGCTACCAGATTTGGGCTTCCCTGGTAGTTCAGTTGGTAAAGAAACCGCCTGCAAGGCAGAAGACCTGGGTTCAATCACTGAGTCGGGAAGATCCCCTGGAGAAGGAAAAGCCAACCAACTCCAGGACTGTTGCCTGGGAAATTCCATGGACAGAGGAGCCTGGCGGGCTACAGTTCATAAGGTCGGCCATGACCTAGCGACTAAACCATCACCACCACCAAGGTGTTGATTTACAATCAAAAGTGCAAAATTGAAGAACAGATGGGGTCAGAGAGAGAGTTTTTAACTGAGATAAAATTCACATAATATTTTAATTATTTTTAAAGTGAACAGTTCAGTGTTTTTTTTTTTTTTATTACACTCATGATGTTGTGCAACCATCACCATTATCTAATTCCAAAAGATTTTCATCACCCTCCAATAGCCATAAAGCAGTCGCTCCCCATTCCCTCCTCCTCCCAGCCCCTGGCAACCACTGACTTGCTTTCTGTGTCTACGGATTTGCCTGTTCTGGTTATCGCATCTAAACAGAATCATACAATACGTGGCCTTTGGTGTCTGGCTTCTTTCACTGTGCATAACATTTTGAGGATTCATCCATGTTGTTACATGGATCAGCACTAAATTCCTTTTTTGGCTAAATATTGGCTCCATTGCATGTATATACCATATTTTGTTTATCCATTCATCAGTTGATGGACATTTGGGTTGTTTCCACTTTCTGGTCATTATGAAGAATGCTGCTATGAACATTCCTGTACATGTTTTTCTTTGAATGCCTGTTTTCAATTCTCTTGGGTATATACCTAGAATTGGAACTGCTGGGTCACCATAATTCTGTAACCTTTTGAGAAACTGCCAAACTGTTTTCCATAGTGTCTACACAATTTTAAAGCAGTGCATGAGGGCTCCAATTTCTCTATATCCTTGCCAATTTTGTAATTTCTTAACTTTTTATTATGGCCATCGTGATGGCCATAAAGTGGTATCTCATTGTGGTTTTTATTTGCATTTCTCTCACCACTAAAGATGTTGAGCATCTTTTCAACATGCTTATTGATCATTTGTATTTCTTCTCTGGAGAAATGGGGCTGCCCTCATGGCTCAGACAATAAAGAATCTGCCTGCAATGCAGAAGACCCCAGTTCAATCCCTGGGTCGGGATGATCCCTTGGAGAAGGAAATGGCAACCCACTCCAGTATTCTTGCCTGAGAATCCCATGGACAGAGACGCCTGGTGGGCTACAGTCCGTGGGGTCGCAAAGAGTCAGACACTACTAAGCAACTAACACTTTTGCTTTTGGAGAAATGTCTATTCAAATTCCTTTGTCCATTTTAAAATTGAGTTGTGTTTTGGTTGTGCAGTTCTAAAAGGTCTTGACCTATTCCAGAAACTAGACTCTTAACAAATACATGATTTGCAAGTATTTTCTCCTATTTGTGGGTTGTCTTTTGACTTTCTTCATAGTGTCCTTTGATTCACATGAGTTTGCTTTTTTTTATGAAGTCCAATTTATTTTCTTACATTACTTGTGCTATTAGTCTATCTAAGAACCCATTATCAAATCCAAAGTCACGAAGATCTATCCCTATGTTTTATTCTAAGTCATTTATTTTAAATAAATGGATTAACAACTTAAACAGGAGGACTAACTTTCTGCACATGGTGTTGAGTCCAACTTCATTCTTTTGCATGGATCCCATGTGTTTTTCCAGCTTTCCCAGCACCACGAGTTGAATAAAGGTCAGAGAGATTTGAATATGGAGTGATTTTAGTTCATTCTTTTTAAGTTTTTTTTTTTCTCTTTAAAAAAATAAGTTATTTTGTAAATTTCCTTAACTGACTTTTGGTTACAGAGAAGGTAAGTGAATAAACTTGTTTTCCCCAACCCACATTCTGAAGATACAGCAAGTTTTCAAGAACCTTGACTCCCTAGGGCCATAATCCTGAGCTTTCCAGGAAGTCAACCAGTTCTTGGGTGGTGCTTTTGCAAGGACCAATTTCCAAAAGCAACAAGTAGCTTGAAATTGCTGGGTTTTCCATTATTTTCATCCCATTTGTCGCCTGTTTCTTCGGCTCTAGTGAGCTGCTTCTGTCTTCTCTAGATTCAGAGATCTAGAGATCTCTGCTCCTGTTACCACCCCAACACCTGCCTATTAATATTGGCTCCTTGCAGAGAACTTAATTCACACTATATATATATATATATGTATATATATATATATATATAATATTCTTTCAACATGATGTTCAAGTCCTTGTTTTGTTGTGTGGTGTGTTAGTCGCTCAGTTATGTCTGACTCTTTGCAACCCCATGAACGGTAGCCTGCCAGGCTCCTCTATCCATGAAGAATACTGGAGTGAGCAGCCATTTCCTTCTCCAGGGGATCGTCCCAACCCAGGGATCGAACCCGGGTCTGCTGCCTTGCATGTGGATTCTTTACTGTCTGAGCCATCAGGGACAGATATAACATTCTTTTAGCATGATGCTCAAGCCCTTGTCTTGTTAAGCCAAAAGAGTGGAGTATAGGGTGTAGCAGTCTGGACTTTGTCTGTTCAGTCAGCAGTGGAACTGGAGACTTTCAAATCCCTCTAAAGCATCGTTTCTCAAGCTTGGCTGCACATTGAGATCACCTAGGAATCGATTCTGATGTGCAGGCCAGGGGGAAGCCAGTGCCCTGCAGTCAGGCACCTGGGGTTGCTACGTACTCCTCTGGGTCTCAAAGCCCGCTCTTCCGGCCACTTCCCACTGCTTGCAGGCAGTTAGAGATATACATTCATCTATTTTTTGTTTTAAGTTTTATAGTTGCAGATTAAAACTGACAAAAACAGTTCTCTGTATTTGCTCTCATTTAACTCCAATACTTTGGCCACCTCATGCGAAGAGTTGACTCACTGGAAAAGAGTCTGATGCTGGGAGGGATTGGGGACAGGAGGCGAAGGGGACGACAGAGAATGAGATGGCTGGATGGCATCACCGACTCGATGGACATGAGTTTGAGTGAACTCCGGGGGTTGGTGATGGACAGGGAGGCCTGGCATGCTGTGATTCATGGGGTCGCAAAGAGTCGGACACGACTGAGCGACTGAACTGAACTGAATCTTCATAAAAGCCAAAGAAAAGGAGGGCTTCCCTTATTATTATTCTCAATGATCGTTGAGGAATCACAGTCCGACAGATTAAGCAACAGGCCCAGATCACAATATCTGAAGTGGCAGAGAAGGGATTTCAGTGCAATTCCTTCAACCGAAAAGCCTGTATCCTTTATGTCCTCTCAGTAATTTCCAAGGGGGTGGAAGTGACGGATGTGGTCACATCACTCGGTACCAGGGCCCACAGGGGAAACAGCAGCTTCAGATCTTGCATTCAGTACTCCTCTTGCAGGATATGTGTACTCGCTGAAAAGAACGGTGGGCGCCACCACTGCTATTTACTGCTCTTTCTCTGTTGTATGTACATGGGTGTGCGAGGATGTGTGGGTGTGTGAGTGTGTGTGTCCATACAAGGGAAGTGGGCCTCAGGGGTATGTGACTTCAGGACGGCGTGACATGACTTCCAAACTGTAATAACTGGGTAAGGTTTTCAGAGATGGTGGGGGAACAGTAACTCTTTTCCCAGTGTAGGATAAGACTGGCAACATGCCATTAAACACCGTTAATGCAGTATAGAAAAAACAAACAGGGAGGAAACCAACACTTGTTTCACTTGTGAATTTCATCTCATGCCTACATATGATTACAAAGCTCAAGCAGCTGAAAACCGCAAGAGTCAAGAATATCAGGCAAAAACACCAATACTTAAATATTTAGATTCTTATAGCAGAGAAGACACAATAGCAACATAATACTGTCTTGCCTATCAAAGCACAGGGCACATTCACAAACCTTTCCACCACAATAGAAAAAAGTCAGAATTGATAAAATCATATTGGTTACGGTGGGAGAAGCTGAGAAGTGAGTTTCAAGTTACTTTTTCCTCCTTTTTCTAACTGGCACACTCAAACAAATGTGTGTGTCTGTGGATGAATGTGTGTGCATACATACACACACACACAGGCCTGTAGAAAAATACATTTTGGTCTGATCATTTTTCATAGATCTGATTTATTCATCCTTTAGACTAGGGGCAGTGGGCTCCAATATTATTATTCTATATCTGTTATTACTACATAAGGAAATTGGGAGAGTTTCTATACAATAAACTTGGAGCTGGAAAGGAATAAGAATTTACTGGAGGTTTTCTTAGGCCAGTGTCAGAAGTTGGCTAGATGAGAAAAAGTTTTCACAAGTGGGAGTCGTAGCTGCTAGCTGCTTGTCTCTTAATTGTAGTGAATCTGTCAAGTTTCTTTCTAGTGTATCAAGACTTTACTCTTCAAAATCATTCTCTGTGTGCTCTGAATTGCTACACTTTTAAGCTAACTACTTCTCAAAGCGCTGTTTAAAAACTGACATTTTCAACCACATCCCAGGCTTAGAATATATCTAAATTTGCAAAGTCTCATTGGCTCTTAGGAGAGTGCTACTTTAAAAAATACACTTGACAGCCAATCTCTTGAAAATGATTTGTGCAGAAATTGTGTTCAAATTACTTTATATCAAGAGATTTAAGAGAAAATGTGGTTTTCTTTGTAATCGGCTAAAAATAATGATATCCTTTATCTTCAACTGAACATGTACATATGTTGTATAAGCTGTTGCGTTTAAACAAATTGAAAAACAGTAGGGATCTGGCTATCGTCCATAAAGAAACAAAACTTGCCTGGAATATCATTGTAAGCATTAAAAAAAATATAATTAACTATTATTTTCCGCTAAATTCAGTCCCACATACAGAATCAGATTGTCAGCTGGGTCCAAGGCATCAAATTACAAAGCTAATGTCTCAAAAACAGACAGGAAACTCAGTTAAAAAAAATGACTCCAGTACAATTCTACGTAAGGAAAAAGAGAGTAAGGGGAAAGTGCATTTATATTTCTACAAATTCCTTTTGAGTTACTGGGCAGTATGTTATTTAAATTCACCCTTATACACAGCACACAAGTCACATCCCTAAAACATTCCCAGTGAACATTTTACTGAATATCAAGTGCAAAGTGCTGCCAGGTGAGGTTCAGACATGGAGAAAACATGTTCATCACTATGAATCCTGAATACTGATTTTTAAAACATAAAACTGGTTGTCACCAACTTTTATCATTGTGGGGGATTTCTCATCATCATCAGTGATTTTCAAAAGTGTTCTTTTTTTAATCAGAATCCTGCCTTCAAATTAAATTTTACATAGAGATCTAACTCAAAAAAATAAATAAAATTGAGACTATTCATAGTGACCTACTGGTTTCCCTACACATCCCCTCATCACCACCAAGGACTTCTGGAGGCAGCCCCACGGGGGTCTGAGGGGCTTTGAGAAAACATTAGGCCACTGATCTGAGGGGTCTGAGCGCCTTAACACGGCATATAGAACCCTCGACACTTTGCTCCTTTATTTCACAGACTCATGACCTCACCACCCCACCAGTCACAGGATACGTCCTCAAGTCATCAGCCGACTATTCACTGCACACAGCATGCACCACGCTGTTTGCTCCCCACGTTTAGTCTAACCTGTCAGTGGCATTAGGGACATTCACACTGCATATAACCACTACCATCATCCATCTTCAGAACTCTTCATTTTGCAAAACTGAAATTCTATACATAAATATGTTATTTTAAAAACCTCTTAATAATGTACTTTGATGATCTAGGGTGTGGAATACCCAGCTTCTTCACTTCCCCTTTGCCCCCCACCTGCTGTATCTCTCACCCCTTCTCATCCACACTTGGGACCTTCTTTAGTGAGAAATGTGGTCAATGTGGTTAAGACATATGGTCAGTGAAACTCCTAGTTACCAGCTTAGCTACCAGCTACCAGTTTAGGTTGCTAGAAATGAATATTCTGGATTTTTTTTTCTTAAGCCCTCACTGATCCCTGTTAACATGAGCTGTTAGGAGCCAGTCTGCACCCCAGGACTGTCTGGGGCTCCACGGAAAGTACACCTTTAAGGAGCAGGTGCATCCGGGTCCAAGAGCCTATGGCTAACACATAGCTTATATGTGATACCCATGCAATTTTATTTTCCATATTTTAACACCTCTGAACTTGGGACTTGTTTTATAACCTCATGAGCTCATTAAAAAGGTGATAGCATTTCTTTTATTCCCCCGGGAAACTAATCATTACATCTATCATGCATCTTATCACCAGAGGATCAGAGAAATTAAGAGAAAACTGGTACATATTTTACTTTGGAAAAGAGAGAGTTTTAGTTTAAAATGCTTGCGTGAACACGACCATATCTCCGATCTTACAGTCAGAGGACAGCAAAGCAAAGTAGAAAAGACTTAAAAAGGGTGACAAGTCATTCTAAAATGCCTCTGGCTGGCAGAGGCCAGTGGGTGACCTGGACACCAGGCTGGGACCCCATGCTAACTGCTACCCCATAAAAGCCTCCACTGCTTGGCCTCCAGTTCATCATGTGTAAATTACATAGGGCAAATTAAAATTCAAACTATGTTAAGCCAATCCTGAATTCTTTCCTGCACCAGCATTCAACAGCTTTCCGACCTCGCCAAGAGTCCTCAAGGGGAAGAGTTCAAGTACGAACCACTTTGCACAGCTGGTTGAGGTGCGAGATGAGGGCAAGAGCCCACCTCCTCCTGTGTTCAGCTCCCCTGCTTCCACTCCTGTAGCTTTTGTAGCTCTAGTTCTACTTCCCAGCTTGGATCACAGTTACTGCTTTCCACTTCATATCAGCCATGTACACCTAGCCCGCTAAACGAGGGGCCAAACCCACCAGATACCATCTATATAGTTCTCTCTCCCAACTGTGATCAGCCTGGATACCTTGAAACACACAAGGTGGGCCACCGTCCTCACAGCGAACACATCAGTGACCCAGAAGCTAACCTTGACTCATCAGTACACCCCCCACGCGTTGAGTTTAACCAGCCAGCACCAAGGCCACCAGACTTTTTGTTTTTACCAAGAAGTAAAGTAAAGAGCGTGGACAGGGTCCTTCTATCAGGTGTGCCTGGGGTGCTGGTATCAGTCCTATTGTTGAGCTTCTATCATTAGGTTAGGCTGGGCATCCCCAATCTTATAAAAGTCAGTAAGGTAAAGAACACCTGTGGGCTTCATCGGAAGGGAGAAGGGCACCTACAGCCTTCTAAAATAGGAAGCCGCAGTCAGCAATGAGGTCTGGAGAGTACCCCTTCCGAAAAAAGGGGGAGGAGGGTGGCATTTAACACGAACACGAGCCAGATTTGCTGAAAAAGCAGGCTTCACTCCTTAACAAAACTGCAGCTGACTGCTTACCAAGTACTTAAATTTCCTGAAATACTGTACTATAACCGACCCATGGGCGTTGTCACGAGGCCCTTATTCCAAAAGCACGGTCAGGGGCAAAGCAAATTAGGGTCTTGGTGATAACATCGGATGATGGAGAACAAACTGCTATGCTCCTATCTTTTAGACATTTAAGGAATTTCAGTGTTGCTTCACTTGCCAGACTAAGTGAGTTATAAAAAATCTCTGCTTTCTCATAAAAGCCTCCACAGACCCAGGCATGATGAATGCTGTCCCAGGGAGGAGTGCTATCCCATTTCCTCCTGGAAGAAATAATCCTTTTTCTGTGAGTCTCCTTTTCGCTTCATCTGTGGGACAGTGCCTACTCCCAGGCTGAGAGCATCATGGTTTTGGCAGGGAAATGACTGAAAAATCTTGGCATCGGAGTTTATTATAAACTGGTTACACAGAACTGGAAGACCATCGGAAGCCCTGGAAAAATGAGAACTATTATTTCCAGGGTAACAGAGAGGTTGGGCCTTTTAGCTGGAGATTTGTTTTCATTTGTTCACATGCTGTGATTCATCTTTTGGGTGACAGCAAGCAGGCTGTATCATTTTTAAGTTCATCATTTTATATAAAGAACCAAATCCAGTGGAGAAAGTATTTTAAGGAAAATGGTCATTTGGGGTTCTAATGATTTTTTTCTAGTATGGTCTCATTTAATATTTTTACAAGAGCAAAGCTGATGTTTGCCCACCCCTTCCCCACTTTTTAATTTCCAGGAAATAAGATTTTTGTGTGTGTGTGTGCAGGTCAGGCCACCAAGCAGTAGTTTAGAAATGGAGGATTTTAGCTTTAATTTCCCTCCTCCTTCCTGATTTAATGGTAGCAGTTAGGCCATTCCACAAAACCCATTTTTATGCTGAGTTCAAGAATCCTGATGTCTTGTTCAGAAGTGTTAGGAGGATTGATAAGTTAATGTTGGCAAATCTCTTGCAATTCCCAGGTCAAAGATGAGAAATGAGTAACACCAGTATTTGTTTAAGTGGAGTCAAGGTGATGGACTCAGTCCAGTGGGCCTCATTAGCATACAAAGCTGGAAACTCAAAGGGAAGAAGAAGGTCTTTTGCAGTGCTTACTTTTACCGAGTTCTCTTCTTTGCTCACAGCATATGCTATGCTATGAGTAAAGGGCATGCTCATGAGTGCTGATAACGCTGTATTAAGTTGATGAAGGTAAAAATAAATGAAAGGATGAGTGGATGAGTAGATCAATGACCCGCTGGCAATCAAATACATGTACTCCTTCCAGGTTACACATGAAGGCTGCTTCTTTAGAGCCTGTCTTCCTCACCCAAATTAGCACTGCAGAAACGTATCATCGGGCTGTGAGTCTTAAAACATAATGAAATTCCTTAAGTCAAATCTATGAGATTTGGTTAAAAACTTTCAATATGGATTTGTCCAATATCTGAGGTAATACAAACATTTTTTATTTAATAATTGTTACTATCATAACCCTCCGTTGCCTAAACTGATAAAAATAAATAAAGCTTTTCTATTACACTGTACTTAGAAATTCTCTACACTATAGAAGGTACTTGAAATGAAAGAATAAGTAAGTGGGTGGACAAATGGGTACGGGATAAGAGGCATTACCCAATCACAGCTTTGCAAAGTCAGAATGAACCTTGAAAGCTTTCTCACATCTCTAGGAAAGGCTGAAGATGTACTGAAGACAGCTACTATCAAAAACACAGAAAATAACAAGTGCTGGCAAGGATGTGGAGAAACTGGAATCCTTGTGCAGTGTTGGTGGGAATGTAAAGTGATGCAGCCACAGCAGAAAACAGTATGGAAGATCCTCAAAAACAAAAAAACACAAAAATAGAACTATCATACCATCCAGCTTGAATTTTTCTTAACAAACCTTTATGAGAAATGGGCTCAACCACAATTTTAGTGTTTAAGAACTTCTACTGTGTGGAAACTCTTCTCTACACTGAACACTCCAATGAACACTCCAAAGCCAAGTTTATAATTTACTATGTAGGCCCTGAATACAAGGGGAAGGCTTTTTCCAAATGCACCAAAGATCGAGTTCCCTTAATTTCTGAGTCCACAGAAAGCTTATCATAATATTGCTCTCTTAAATTTTTAAACAACAAAGTACTCTCTATGGAAAACATATTCTCTTGAAACCACCTCCGTCAAAGCTAGTTTTTGAATACTTACAAAAGTCACCTAAAAATATTGTTTTTTCCTTTAAAGGAAGAAAACAGATTTAGCTAGTAATTATTCTTGGGAGTATGACTTTACAGCTGCAAACACTGGATATGTCATTATAAGTTGTTAAAAAGCATTTTAAAGATTGCTTTCTAAAGCAACACGGTAAGAGGTTAAGTTGTATAGTTTGTGAATACACACTCACCGGAAGGACAGAAAAAACTCTCCATATTGCTTGGTACTGAAACTGTCACAGAATTGGTCCCCAGTACATCATACCTTCCTGTATCTATGTTCACATTAACTGAGCTTGGTTACGTGGTTTGTTTTGGCTGGGAAGGTATTTAAAATGTAATCAATACATACAGACCCAGGTACTTGTGACCTGTGATAAAATTCCTGGTGACAACATCATCTCACACAGATTCAAAACATATTGTATCTTCAAATGACTTAAATGGAAGTCAAGATCATCTGCCCTCAAAAAGTATTTATCAGATGACTTATAAAGCAGTTCAAAAGATGATAAAGATAATGATACTGTAGATTAAAGTTGTAAATAAATTATCCTACATAATATGAAAGTAGAAAAGAAAGAAATGTTTTTAAGTTAATCTACTCTGACTCCAAACATACTTGTGAGTTTAAGTACAAATCTAATTCTTTGAACTGAATCTCTAAGTCCTTAAAATGGTTACAAGTCAAGTTGGCAAAGGATGGAAGATAGCTTAAATCTGAACCTATATCTCAGATCCAAACCTCTCCTTGATCTGTATATCTGAAAAGACACAACCTCCTACCTGAGATATCTACTAAAAATAATTTTCTCCACCTTAAGAAAGCTACTATCAAAAACCGAAAATAACAAGTGTCGGCAAAGATGTGAAGAAATTGGAATCCTTGCGCACCACTGATGGGAATATAAGATGATGCAGACACGGCAGAAAATAGTATCGAGGTTCCTCAAAAAATTAAAAATAGAATTACCACACAATCCAGCAACTGAACTTCTGGGTATGTACCCAAAGAACTGAAAGCAGGAACTTGAACAGATATTTGTATGCCCATGTTCATAACAGCATTATTCACAAAAACCAAAAGATGGAAGCCACTCAGATGTGAATCAACAAAATGTATACATATACAGTGGAATATTACTCAGCCTTAAAAAGAAGGAAATTCTAACATATGCTACAATATGGATGAACCTTAGGAAACCTGTGGTAAGTGAAATAAGTCAGTCACAAGGACAAATACTTATATGGTATCTAGAATCCACTTACATGAGGTATTGATAGTAACCAGCTTCATAGAGACAGGCAGTAGAATGGTGTTTGCCAGGTCCCCGGGGGAAGAAGAGTGGGAAGTTATTGTTTAATGAATGTGGAGTTTCAGTTTTACAAGATGGAAAGAATTCTAGAGACTGGTTGCATGACACGCGTGTATTGATACTTAATAGTACTGAGCTGAACATCTAAAAATAATCAAGATGATAAACTGTAGGAGTATTTTACCACGATTAAGAAAAAAAAAAAGAATGTGTACCTTAAACTCAACATTTTCAAAACTCTGTTCTGTGCTTCCCTGTCCCTGTGAATAACACGTTCACTTCTTTTCTTGCTCAAGCCAGAAATCTGGGAAGTAACCTGAGACTCCCTCCCTAACCTTCATCCACATCAGAAACCTACAAGTCCTACTGAGCTGGCCTTGAGAAGACACGCATCTTGAACTCATACTTCTAACACTGCTGCGACCATTCAAGTCCAAACCACTATCACTTCCTCTCTCGTCAGCTTCAGGCTCCCCCCACCCCCTAGTCCCTGTTTTCTTGCCATCTTTCAATCCACCTGTCTACCGAGGCCCTCATGTGACTTTCCAGGTACTTACAATAAAATCAAACCTCCTGGTCAAGTCCAGCGCTCTTCGTTACCTGCAGCTTGCCAGCTCTAACTTCACCTCCGTCTCACTCACCCTGGCCTTCAGTCACTCGGGTTCAGGTTCAGGTTCTTTGAAAGTGCCAAGCAGCTCTTATCTCAAGGCCTTTGCATATGCCACTCACTCTGCCTATCCTCAGTTCAATGTAATCTCTTAAGCACATAAGCTCCTTGCGGGCAAGGCTTTCAATACTGAGCACAAATTGTAAAAATCATGTCAGATAGCAAAAAGTATCATGAGAAGAGGCAAAGCAGGGTAAGAAGAAGCCTGAGGTGTTATTACTATGTTAGATAGAAAACACAAGGACAGCCTCTTGCAAGTGGCCTTTGCATATTCATCCAGGTCATTTTCCTGTTCAAACATGTTTAAGAGCTCCTTTTGACTTTCCTATTTATGGTGATTATGCAACTATGTTTCTAATCATCCAGGATTAAAACCCTGATGTCCAACATCTGACCCTTCTCTATCCAATCTATTCTCTAGTCTCCCTGCTAATTTTAATCACATTATCTCTCATCACTTCCTGTCTGGAAAATGATGTCCCTCCCTACTCTACTCCCTCCTTTACACATATGCTAGATTAATCTCTTTAAACTATAGTCTCATCAATTTACTTTTTTGTTGCAAAATCTCTTGTTGTCTGATCTAAGTCCAGACTGTCTCTGCCTGACAGTCCATAGCACCGCTTCTACTGACCTTTCCAACTGCATCTCACATCTTCCCCATCCCAGGCAAATGGGCTGCTTCTTCCCTGCACATACTCTTTGTTTCCTAGAATCTGTGCTTCTTTGACTCATTGGCCTTCACCATCCTACCCACCCCTGCTGCAGACTAACCTAAACTTCAAGTCCACTTTCAAAAATCACCTTCGCCATGAAAAATTTCCAGATCTTCCCAATCAGAAATGATCACTTCCATCTCTAACTCCCTAGGACACTTAACCTTAATTATACATTTCATTACATTGCCTTTTATGCCATAATTACTTGTATACTTTTTCCTGTCGCTTTTCAGCTCATAAGATTTTGGAGGACACAGCCTGTATCAACTGCCACCTTGATTGCTGTAAAGTCACTACGTCTTGTCTTTTTGTGACCCCCATGGACTGCAGCATGCAAGGTTTCCCTATCCTTCACTATCTCCCCGAGTTTGCTCAAGCTCATGCCCATTGAGTCAGTGATGCTATCCAACCATCCTCTGTCGTCTCCTTCTCCTCTCAACTATTATTTTGTTTCCCTGAGTTCAGTCTTTGGACCAGAAGCATTGGTATCACCTAGGAGTTTCTTAGAAATCCAGAATCTTGGGCCCCACCCTCAGTCCTGGGTGAGGGGATCCAGAACCTGCATTTTAACAAGTGATTCCTATGCATTTGATCAAGTTCATGCTAGCCATTCATTTCATATCTGATTGTCTTAACTGACTAGGGAAAAAAAATGATCAAAAACAGAACAAAACTTACACAATCCAAAGATAATTGTGAATGAATAAGGCTTTCATTATACAAAATTGTATTAAAGTTCCATAGTCAGTGGGAGGTTAACTATCAACCTTCTGAGTGAGAAAGACAAATCTTGCCTTGGACAACAGCTGAGAAGATTTTGTGGTTTTATAAAGCTTGTCCACTTGTGAGTAGGAGGCCAGCCAAGGATTTGACCAAATGCTTCCCTGATGGCTCAGCTGGTAGAGAATCTGCCTACAATGTGGGAGACCTGGGTTCGATCCCTGGGTTGGGAAGATCCCCTGGAGAAGGGAACAGCTACCCACTCCAGAATTCAGGCCTGGAGAATTCCATGGACTGTATATAGTCCATGGGGTTGCAAAGAGTCGGACATGATTGAGTGACTTTCACTGGCCAACATTATAACTCTCCTGTGACACACTGGTTGTGAAAATATTTACATCAAATCTTTGAAGAGTTTTCCATCACCTCCAAGTAGATTATAACAGAAGTGTGCTGCAGATGTAAGATTTCTCATTTGGTGGAACAGCAGCACTAGTTTGCTCTGCTCTGTAATAAAGCTTTGGATTTTTTCCTACCTGGTAGACAAAGCATAGTAAGGAAATACAGACGTGATGTGACATGTACTCAGCTCCTGGGAAGTAGGTGTTTCCTGGGGGATGGGAGGCAGTGGCTGTGGGGACGGGCCTTCTTCAAGGGCACCGTGCTGGCCACTAGGGGGCATCCGCATGCGAATCAAATCAGCCTGACTTCAGACTTCAAACAGGAGCTGCCCTGCAGGAGAATTCACAGGGCAACCACGGCCACCCCCCAACCCCCTCATAAATGGGCAGGAAGCAACTTCCAGGACGGGCACGATCTCTAACCTCCTTTGCCTTGTGTGAATAAGCTGGCGTCTGCTGCAGGGCTAGGGGCTGACTCGTGATGCTATTGCCTGCAGGTTGCTCCATCCTGCAGGGTGTCTCCAAACGTCCTTTCTCTCCCAGAACCATCCCAGCCACACAGAGGGCCTGGGCCACGCCCTTTCTTCTCCAGACTGCCTTCTCGTGATCTCGGAAGTTCAAACTGATAGACCCGCTTGCAAAAGTGGTTTCCAGGGAGCGGGAATACGAGACGGGAGGCCGGGGAGGCCTGGAGCGAACAGGATCGCCTCTGACGGGGAGCAGCAGCGGGAAGTGTCAGGGTCAGTCTCAGCCGCCGCGCTGCCCGAGCCGGTACCCACCGACAGAGGGGTGGCCCCGGCGCCGGCCGGCCCCCTGCGCGGCTCGGAGTGCGGCCGCGGCCTCGCCCCGCCACCTTTCCCCTCGCCGGTCCCTCTCCTCTCTGGGAAGACTCCAGGGTGGGTCTAATTACAGGACGGGCCGCCCCGAGGCAGCCAGGTGTGAGCTGGCAGAACACACGGGGCCGCCCCTCCCCGGGCCTCACGGAGACAGGGATGCCCTCACCCTCCAAGCCGGCTCCTCAGCAGCTCTGCCACCCGGGCCGATAGGAAAGGTTTCACCCGAGTTTTCATACGCAGCCTCCCTCCCCCAGAAAGCCCCACTGGTTTGCGTGTCCCTAAATAACTCCTGCAAAAAAAGCCTGTGCCTCTGATACTGCGGAGCTGTGGCACCTACGATGATCACAGAACCAGGAGACAGCTGGATGTGAGGAAAGGCTGATCTCCAGTCCCGTCCCCACGCCCTCAACTCCGCGGGAAGGATCGCACTGTAAATGAGAAGGGAAGCAACCGCTTTGTTTACTGTTCTCTCTCAATTAGGAACCTGTACTCCATGGACACCCATTTTGCAAATACTAAGTTTATTTTAAAAAAAAAAAGTGCTCCCAAGTTCTAAACATTTAAAAGGCGCTCTCTTTTAAGATAGAAACAACGTTAGAATGCAAGCCCTATGTTTTCCCCAATACATCAGTAAGCAAAGAGCAACAGAATGGGCTGAGCACCGTCTATATGGCTGAGCCTGTGGTCTGCTTGCTCGAACGTCTGCCTGTAGGTTTTCAGACACCAAGAAGAGCAGTTATGGCCTCCCTCCTGCAAGTCAGAGTCAAAGCCCAAGTCAGTAGCAACAGAAGAATATGCATTACAACAGGGACCAGAAGGGTTACTCAGGTCCTCCCGCACCCCACTGCCACCACTTAAAGAACAATGAACAGCCAGCACCACTTTCTAGGAATTTGTCAGTGGCAGTGATCACATGTCCTCCTTAAACGTAGATCTCCTTTGACCAAATATTGCATAGCAACGATGTGGTTAAGAGGCCCCTGGGACTCACCGCTGAAACAGAAGGCTTTGTAAGTGACATATCTGTTCACTATCTGTTCTTTTTAGCAAAGCACATTTCCAAAGTTCGGCCAATGGCTAGGGAAATGTTTGGGCCATTGAGAATCCCCTCTCTGGCAACAGAGCTAATCTTATGCATGGATTTTTCAGTCCCTGCATTGAGAAGATGTCTTAAATACCCAGCAACATGTTTATCTTCATTCAACAGTGAACGCCCTTTCAAACAAAATCTGCTAGGACAGAGATTATTGTTCGTGCTAATGGAAAGTGATCAAAAGCCCGCAATGCTTTGGTTAGCTTACTCTGAAGCCTGTTCCTGCTTGAGTTTCTGCAAACTACATCAAAAGAACATATAGATATCACTGGAAACTTGAGACGTTTATAATCTTCTAGAAACGAGTAAGAGACTACACATGAAACTCTGCAAGACGGGGAGCAAAGCCGACCTCCACCTTCTCCCTGAAACACAATATGTCATAATCTATATGTAGTTCAGCCTTTCTGTCTAAATGTACACTCTCCCCCATCCCAGACATATTCTAGGCTTCCGACCATCTTGCTATATCACATGAATATTACTTAAGAATCAATCTAACAAACTGTGGTGATTTTATGGGTTGGCAAGAGGGGTTGAAATGAGGAGGAATGCCAGATATCTCCCATGTCAAGTGGGACCCTTGAAGTTTGAAGAAGGGGCAAAGCTTTCATAGAGAGGCAGTACAGATGTCAATGAGGACAAGCAGGAGGGTCTACCTAGCAAGGGAAGCATCAGGAAGGTCAAGGGCCTTTGAGGAAGAGAGATGGCAACCTGAAGACCTCCTCCTCTATCTCACTTTCTGCATCCCTGGCTGGAGATGCCTGCTTCCGAGACCCATGTGGAAAGCAGAGAATAAAGGTGAGCAGTTAGGAGTTTTCTTCTCCCCTGCGAGCATCTCTCCAGACTACATTCAAGGAAAAGAGACTGGGGCTGATGAACTCCTGAGTCCCAGGAATCCGGCACCCAGCCTGGTTCTTGGGAGCTGAGTTTAAACTGGGTGCAGTTCACACACTTTGCTCCTCTCATTAGACTGTCCTCTACCGTTAGAGACAGGAGCCTATGAAATGTGACAGGACGAGTCCCAGGAAGTAAAAGGGGAACGCAAAGCGTTCCTCCTCTCTCCCATCAAACAGCCTCCTTTCTCCTCTCCTTCAAATAAAAACTGGCACTCTCCTGTTAGATCAAAAAAGAGAAAATGGTGTGCAGTGACCTGGTGAAGCTCAGATGAATTGTCAGCTTACAAAAATTTGACCGACCAGCAAAATGTTACCACGCACCTCCCAGAGCCGTGGGAGCTCGTGTCTGGTAATGAGGCAAACCAGCAGGAGAGAGAGACACGGTTCTGAGCATGGACCACAAGGCCTCTCTCATCAGCGACGAGATGCCCCAACATTAAATTCTACTTTCTCGCTCATGTTTAAGCCATTTTATTTCCACCTGGGGGCCAGAATGGAGATGAAATTGTAATCTGATGACTTTGCTGATTTAAGAACTGATCCAAGACCTCGGGGAGGGCAGGGCAGCGAAGGAAGAGAGATGTGAAAAAAGTTGGGATCAAGACAACACTCAGTTACTCAAAGGGGGCTTATCTTAATCTAAGGCGATCCTCCAATTCTACCCAAGAAGCCTCAACTCGCAGAATGACACTGTCATTAAAATAAGCTCAAAAATATATATAACATAGGATACCTTCAATGGCTACTTGGGCTCAAAAAGTCCATTATCTCTGACTCCTTCCGTTGCTTCTTACATCCAAACAGTCACCCTGTCCTGGTGAACTCTTTCCTTGTAGAGTCGACCACATCTGCCTCTTCATAATGCTCCCAAGTTTTCAAAATCTTATCTCCTTTTCCTGTAATAACCTCCCAACCATGGCCCCTGTCTCTGGTTTTCTCCTCACCACCTCCTACGCTGTGAACACAGTTATAAAGTTAATCTCACTGAAACAGGAGTGGTTCCATCACCAGCTTGCTGAGAAAAATCCAGTGACTACCAACCTCCACTTTAAGACTGTGTCCACAAGCACTGCCCTGTCCATGCTGAAACAATATGTACTCAGAGCCCTCCCTCTCCCCTCCACGACCTGTCCCTGCCCCCAACCCAGAAACAAACAAGCACCATTTTCAAGAATCTGTGAGTGACCGCGATCATGGGTCCTCCAGCATTCAGGCTTCTCTGGATCAAATATTACATCTGGAGACGTGGTTGAAAGGCACATTCTTTAGTCTCACACACATGGTATGACCACCCTGCATTTCCGGTACAATCTTAGCACTCCTCTCTATGAGTGCACCACTGCCAAGAGGGATTCAAACCCAGAGCTTCCAACTCCTTGTTCACATTCGGCTGCTATGCCTTGCTCAGCTATGTTTTGCCCTCGTCCAGATGTCCCTTCTGGAGAAGGAAATGGCAACCCACTCCAGTACTCTTGCCTGGAAAATCCCATGGACGGAGGAGCCTGGTGGGCTACACAGTCCATGGGATTGCAAAGAATCGGACATGACTGAGTGACTTCACTTCAGATGTCCCTCCTCCACGGACCTGGAGCAGGATGCTGCAGTCTGCCAAAGGTACACCTTTGACAGTCTGATACCCCTGGACTGGAATCCCAGCAGCATCCCAGACAAGCTAACCTCTCCTTAATTCAATGTCTTCATTTTTAAAGGAGGATAGTGATTTCTACCTTCTTCAGGAGGAACCAGGCTAGGAGGGCAGCCAGATAACACATGAACTGAGAGGTCGGGCTGCAGACAGACAGTTACGTGGCCGAGACACGGCTGAAGCCTGGAAGGCTGGGGAGTGGAGCTCAACCCCCAGCTGACTTGGATCTAACCTGCCCAGGTTGTCATGATTTTCCACTCACCGTGATGAACTAACATTAGCTCTGTTATTTTAATATTATTATTAATGCTCTTTTGAGTCAATATCATTGAGGCAGGCTTACCTTCTTCAGGTCTGGGTTTGGGGGCTGGCACGTGCATTCCTGTTACAAACATGATCAGGGATGAGTGACACTTCATCCCTAGGTTCACCCACTCCTTCACCCTACAGATATTCATGAGGCACCTACTGTGTGCTGGAAGAAAACCAAAGATGAACGAGCAGACTCGAAAGATGGGAGCTCATGTATAAAAGACTGGATGCTGTGTTTAGGACATGGCAGGGGGCACATGCCCCTCGCAGGGCAACGCTTTCATCGCTGCTACAATTCTGCAGGTTTTCTCTCTTTCCTCTGTGATCATGAGGAAGGCCGCTAGGATGAAAAGATCCACGCAGCCCACATTGGGGAGCTATGCGTGAAGAATAGGGGCTTGCAGAGACACCAGATCCACTGCACACTCCATGACGGAGGAGGGAACTTCTGCTTTAAGTCAGTGAGAGTGCAGGATGGACTCTGCAGCACAAGCCCATCCTGTCCTGACTAACACGATGGCTTTCATTTCCTCTATTATCACCATTTGGCAATTAATCATGTGTAATAGTGCCTTGTGATCATCCTTAAACTCACTGCCCTTTATTTTTTTAAATTTCCTTAACTTTACCTGTCATCATGCCTCTTTAACAAGAGCCTCTCAAACATGGTGACCTTCGTTTCTACTCACAGGGCTCTCCTCTTCACCCTCCAATCCCCCTAAATTTAGCAGTGAGCCTTGCATACAGCAACTGTTCAACTCATAATTGATGATTTAACATTTTCCCATTAAGAAATAATCCCCCTAATATAATGACAATCATTTACTTTCAGTAACTAATGCCACTCCACTGGCATGGATAATTAGGAATTAAGCACAATAGCTACTATAAAACTTTAGGGACTCACCTGGGGCCTATGTCAGCATGGCCTCAGGATTCTTTGTCAACTAATCGAAGGTTGGCTTGATGATCATCTCTTATTTGTGTTGATCCCAGCGTCTGTGGTCCTGTTTAATGATGTGACTGGGCTTCCTATTCTTTCATCTGTACATTTAAATAGTCCTAAGGACCAGCAATGATAACAGCTACAGAAACATACTAGCTGTGAGACCGTAGGCTAGTCACCGTATCTCTCTATGCCCCAGTGTCCATGTCTGTAAGGTGAGAGTAAAAAAATGTATCTTGTAAGGTTGTTGTGAGAATTACATATGTTAATACACATAAGGTACTCAGGAAGTTAAGTACTAAGACACAGCAGTAGGGTTTCCCAGGTGGCACAGTGGTAAAGAACCCAGTTGCCAATGCAGAAGACACAAGAAATGTGGGTTTGATCCCTGGGTTGGAACAATGCCCTAGAGGAGGAAATAACAATGCCTGGAAAATTCAGTGGACAGAGGAGTCTGGCGGGGACAAAGTCCTGCAGGGTCGCAGAGTCAGACACAACTGAGCACACACACACACGAAACACTAAAATCATTTACTGAGCACCTGCTGTCTGGCAGATATTAGGGAAACAGGGATGAATAAGAGGTTGCCCAGTTTCTAAGGAGTTTACAATCCAGCAAAGGGGATTAAATATTGATACCTAAACAAGTAAGTGAATTGAAGTGTTATAGAACCGGATCCAGAAAGTACACACACACACACACACAGAGAAAAGGCAGACTTGCATGCACCCCCAGCTGCACACACACATGTACACAACTCCTGGCTACTGCTTACAAACAAAGTGCTTCTCTCCCCTGGAAGAAAGGAAGCTGGAAGGTTCCATGGAGAACTGACAGCTGACCTGAGTTTACAATATGAATAAGGTACATGCCAGGCAAGATGAGGCACAAAGATATCCAAGTAATTAAATGTAAGAAGAGGCAAAAAACACGTTTATTCACGTATTCGTCCAGCAAAGATTTACCAAATGCCTCCTCTGTGCGTGTATTGCTTTAAGTCCTGGGACACAGTAGTTAATGATACTGACAAGATTTCTGCTTTCGCTCCCTTCTAACAGAGGAGACTAACAATCAACCAGTTAAGAGATATACAAACCAAGGAGCTAGGAAGAAAACCCAGTGGGTTGAGATGGCCAGTGGGAAACAGGGGACACACCAGACTCCCTCCCTCCATATGTAGAAGTGTAGAGAATGAGAGGTAAGAGCAGAGCCAGAGGCCAACACCAGACTCCATCCCTTTGTTTTTCTAAGGGAAGAATTTCCCCTAAACCCTCCTGGCCTTCTACTCCATCCTTTTTCTTTCCCAGGGATGTGGAGTCAGGTACCTGGCTGGGGGCTTAAGCCAGGGTGGACCACACCTCTCCTTGGGAAACAATAACTTCCCTGGGTAGAATTATGCTACCTCAGGGGAGGGAGGGGGAGAATTGGGTTCTCTTTTTCCTTCCTTCTGCACGCAGACAGTGGCCCACAGGCTCAAAACTTCCCTGTAGGTAGACTGTGACCAAGCCCAGACCAGAGAAGCTCTTTGAGATTCTCATCCTAAGACACCGCTTCTCAGTTAACAGCTGCCAGTCGCAGAGGTTCACCCTGGCTCCATCTGCCTTATTACACTTGTCTTATTTCTCAGTTGGCTCAGGACTTGGGAAGGAACGAGTACTCTTTGAAAATAAAGGTTTTCATACAATAAAAACCTTCCCTCCCTCAACAGACCTCAGAACTAAATTAGGAAGCACTATCCTAATCTATCAAACCTGTCATCTTAATGAAAAAATCCTTCCAATCTCTTACTTAATAGCTCCAAAGACACGGTTGGGGTTTGACTGAGAGGTCTAGCTCAAGAGGTATAATAAGGCAAATTCAACAGAAATAGTAAATATTGGGGGAGAAGGGAGATGACTTCAGTGCCACTGTGAAACCCTAGGGTACACAGTTCATGGTCTGTAGCCACAAAGAGGAGGAAGAGGAAACGTGAAATCTTTAGATAGTCTTACCTTATGATTTCGTATCTACATGTTTTGTTAAAACCACACCAGTAAACGAAATTTTTGAATTTATCTTTTCTCTTTTAAAAATTGAAAAACGTTTAGTATTTACACACTTGCCTCATTGCTTTCTTATGAGACTGGATGAGACCAAAACATTATCATGAAGAAATATTAATGGTATAGTTACTATCTACAAGACTCAGCTCTCAGCATTAGAGAAATAATAATTTTTAAAAAGATGAAGAGTAAGAAGGATGGCTCCTAGGTTCTTTACCTAAAAAGACTGCTCAGGCCCCCAAAGTATTATGTATCAAAAAAGGAAATACAAATCAAATGTCAAATAGATGGCAAAGATTTTCTAAATGAGTCAAGAGTTTGGTGGGGGGAAGCATCGGCTAATATCCAGAGTGATCACAATGGTTTCACAAAGGATTTTTTTTTTTTGCCACAAACATGTCATGTGGGATCCTAGTTCCCCAAGCAGGGATTAAACCCACACCATCTGTATTTTAAGTACAGAGTCTTAACCACTGGACAGTCAGGGAAGTCCCCATGGAGGACTTTAGAGATGAGAAAACATCAAAGAAATGTGAAAACCCCACCTCCACACACACACGCTGGAGAGACTGCACTTAGAAACTGCACCTCTGGTGGAAGCCCCTAGAAGATATGCCATGTGCAACGGATCGCTGGGTGCAGCCCTACAGGGCCTGGCCTTGCACTGCCCTGAGAGGGGTCTCCTCAACCCCCCATGGACCACGTTAAATGTGGCCTGTTTCCCTAGATTCCACCCTGCTCTGTTTCCCACTTTCAGCCAGGAGCAGCTGAGCACCATGTACAGGAAGCATTCTGCCCACCATGCCCCTCTGCCAGGGACGCCTGGCCAGAGGGCTGATTAGAAGAACAGGCTCTCACCGACTCGGGCTGGGCGGTTCTCTGCCAACACACTCGGAGACCCACAGAATTTGACTACAGAGACCGCCTTCCTCTCGTCGAGCCCCCAGCTCGGTGGGGACAGGAGGCCAGTGTTGATAGCAGAGACGGGTAACAATGACCCAGCCCACAGTTTCTACAGGAGAGGAAAAGGCGGGCCGGAATAACATGGAAAAAAAGGCAGGGGGCATAGGGCTGTGTTCATCCTGCACCGGACACACAGGCTGCCACGGCCATGATATTTTTTCTGGCTGCACAGACATGTTGCTATGGAACCAATACATGCCACTGCTACTTGGCCTCTGGCAAATAAAATCGCAGCGCTGGCAGGCGTATTTCCCTTAAAGGGATACCATCGAGGCTGGGAGCTGTTCGAGCTTGGGAACAGCACCAGCATTGTTCTGGATCCAGTCCCACCGAAAACCATGAGCTGGAGCCCAGTGGACCCCTGTTTCCCAAGGTGGACACTTGCTCAGCACAGGAAACTGTGTGGTACCAACACAAGACGTGGGGATCAGCCTCTGAGTTGCTTTTTAAGAAATTCACAGCTTCGGTGTATTTTTGGCTCCCCGTAACCAGTAAAAGCAAACAGTGTGTAGATTTTGGGGACAATGATTTGATGCCTCCTGACTGTGGACTTCAAACTACTTACAACCCAGCAGGAAACCGCAGTTGCCATAAGTGGCTCAGCGTGGGTTCAGGTGGTCCTTAGTTTACTGCTTTAACATTCCTCAGTTCATACCCATCTCTACCAGGTTTTTACTTAAAGAACAGCACAGAATAGGCAAGGATATTTGGCACTTTCCCCCTTTTCCCAAGGCCCTTAACTGTCTCCTGTTTTAGTTGTGATCAATCTCTTGGTTCCATCAAGACCCTCCGATTTCCCCAGGGAGCAGCAGACCTCGGCGCTCCACCTTATAGTCGTGTGCTCTGGGGGATAAACCTTCTGGGCTTTTCTTAAACAAGATGAGGGAATGGAAACCCTCACACTTCTAATGATGCACAGTTCATGCACAGGGAGTACATACATGGGGACAGGAGGCATCAATTCTAGAGTAATAAGCAGGCGAGACAGGTAGTCCCTTAGTGGATCAGCAGTCCTTGTTCTAAATGCTATACAGTATGCTGGTAGAAAGCAGACTATCCCTGTACCCTGATGAGCAGAAAAAGCAAGTTCCTTTACAAGGACTCCAGGAAGGGCTGAAGAGACGCCCTCTGTCTGTCAAGATAAAGTGATTAAATTGAGAAGTGGGATTCAATGAGGGACATGGGCTCTCAATACTGGGTTTAGACCAAGCTCTAGAAGTCATGAGACATTTTGAAAATAAGTGCACTTAGATCGTGAGCCTAAATGAAGGTGATCCAGAGCCAGGTGTGGCACAGGTGACTTGAAAGAACCACAGGTAGGTCCACCTTCTGGGATCCCACATTTGTACAGTCTCCATAGTACCCCCCAACTGCACTCTCACGTAAAAAGCATACTTTTTTTTCCTAGAGAAGGAATGCTCCTCCGAGAGTCTATGACTGCACGCCAAATTTGCACAGCACAGCAAGAACCCTGTTAAGCCCCGCTCTGCAGGTGCAGGCAGTCCCGGCTGGGGGAGTGCTGCTCTGCAGATGCAGGCAGTGCCGGGTGGGGGCGTGCCGCTCTGCAGCTGGCCTGCATGCACTTACAGGTGCACCTTGGAGTCTAGCAGCAAAGCAGGTGGACACGGAGTCCCAGTATGTGATGGGGTGTTGCAAATGCGGTGGTTTGGGAAAGGTGCAAAGGAAACAAAAAACAGAACTTTTCAGATGAGGTCTCAAACAAAAATGGTTCTGGGTACCACCATGCCATCAGTTTCTTCAGGTAGTAGCCAAGTACGAGAAAGTTAAATAGGGGTGAGTGCTCCTCCTGCCACTTGTCTTGAAAGATGGACGTATGGTGTGGTGAGGGTGCCTTCAGTCGTGTCTGACTCTGCGACCACATGGATAGAGCCTGCCGTGTTCCTCTGTCTATGGGATTTCCCAGGCAAGAATACTGGAGTGGGTTGCCATTTCCTCCTCCAGGGGAACTTCCCAACCTGGGGATCAAACCTAGGTCTCTAGCCTCTCCTGCATTGGCAGTGGATTCTTTGCCATAGGGATAACATCAGGTTGAACCACCTGTTAACTGTATCCTCAGAGATCACTGGGATTCAAAAGACAGCACTGTGTGGGGTTGGGGGGCCATGACTGCACACAGCTGAGAGTCCAATGCCTCCTTCATAATCTAGGCTCAGAAGGGGGTGGCGGGGGAACGGAAGCCCTCGGGACCTCAGCTGTCCCATCTGTACACAGGGGCTTTGCCAGATGGGCTCTAACGTCCCATCTAGTGCTCACATCCGATTATTCTCTGCCGTGGTGTTAAGACAGTATGTCACATGAACAAAATGCATGGGTTCTCCTTGCCCACGGCCGTGGTTCTGTACATCAGCCACTGGAGAAAAACTAAAAAATTTCCTCTCTTATCCCTTCTGCGAGATGAATAAGGTAACAGCAACGAAGAAGACCAACTGAGAGGAGACAAAACCTGTGAACAGCCAAAACAAACAGCAGAAAAACACCAGGGGGAACCCTCCCCTCGGAAGGGAAGAGGAGACGCAATGAGTAGGAAGAGTATCTCGGTTCCAGATGGGAGAAAGCCTATGGATTATGAATGCGTACCAAGCAAGGCGAGTCAAACACACCCGTGAAGGAGTCAAAGGATCACTTACCCTGTGAAAACAGCAGTCTGGTCTCTCGTCACCCAGAAAATGGACTAATTTCTTTGGAAAACTGGAAGAGAAAAAGAGATTAAAATTAAAACATTAAACCCATCCTATAGATTGGCTTGGGGACGTGGGCCAGGGAGATGAGACCCCCTAGCGCCAGGCCCCTGGTCACTTACTAGGCACACAGCTAATGTCTGAAGACCATGGACCTCCCACCACTTGGCTGACTACACGGATTTTAAAGACGGAGCTCTGAACAATTAATATGAAGAAAATAATCACGTGCATGATTCCTTTATCTCCAGAGGAGTGAACCTTTGAAAAAGGAGCATCGTGGGGCCGCACCCTGTGGGTCTTCAAGCCTTGTAGTTGCCCAGGCTCGAGATGGGAGGAAGAGCCCAGAGACAGCGACATCTGCTTTACTGGACAAGGGAGTCCTTCTCTGAGGCCTTGGAGAGACAACTCCCTGTGCGCGACAGACGATGCGCGGAACACGGACATGGCCACATGCCTCACTAATTGGGGGAGGAGGCTATCATCTATAGGGGGAATGGAGGGCAGGTGGGCTCCCCCAGTTACCAGGGAAACCCAGAGGCTAGGGCAGAGCAAGCATGCAGGTGGCTACTGATTCAGTTCAGTTCAGTTCAGTCGCTCAGTCGTGTCCGACTCTTTGCGACCCCATGAATCACAGCATGCCAGGCCTCCCTGTCCATCACCAACTCCCGGAGTTCACTCAAACTCATGTCCATCGAGTCGGTGATGCCATCCAGCCATCTCATTCTCTGTCGTCCCCGTCTCCTCCTGCCCCCAATCCCTCCCAGCATCAGACTCTTTGCCAGTGAGTCAACTTGTCGCATAAGGTGGCCAAAGTATTGGAGTTTCAGCTTTAGCATCAGTCCTTCCAATGAACACCCAGGATTGATCTCCTTTAGAACGGACTGGTTGGATCTCCTTGCAGTCCAAGGTTACTGATTTAGCCTTGTAATTAAGGGATTGGATAGTCATGTGAGTGAAGCTGAGCCTGGTGGGGCAGGTGATGTAGAGACCAAGGGAACTGCCATCTTGATTGGCCTGACCATATGATACATAGTCCACATATGTCGTGGTGCCTGGGAAATAATTTTTAGGGAGACCTTTAAAACCCCCATATCTGCACCCCCACAATGGGGCTAACTTAAGATGTCTTCATAGTAACCACAGCATCCCATCACGTCACTTTGCCTTCTCCCAAAATGGGGTACCCACAACTCCATCCAATCCCTCCCCCCCACCACCACTGAAGTCCATGACCCCAACGGGATCCATAACTAAGCTCCTACGGGAAGGGGGACTTGGCAGAGAGGCGCCCACATATCAGGCAGACTGAGTAATCCCGTGAGGAAGCCGCGGTGTCTGAGATAAAGTGTGGGAAAGAACCGAGATGATGTGAGTGTTGGAAGAGGAAGCCTGGAAGACAAAGGCAGATAAGGCGGTGACAGCCACAGACTATTTAATCTGCATCACCCAAGGAACTCGGCGCAAGATCCAAGTTTTTAAAAATTTCCACAGGCTGTTTTCAAGACGCCTTTGCAGGTTCAGGGGCGGAGGAGGCAAGGCGAGCCTAGCTCCCCAGACTGGTAATTTTCACACGATCCCAGAGTACCGGGGATCCAGTCTCCAGCCACTGCTTTTCCTTCCTTTTCCCTAAAAGGAAAAAGAGCACTGCGACCTCTAGGGCTGGATGGAGAGTCTCCTCCCAGGGAGGTGTCCACTGGCCACAGATTCCCAGACTCGGTGCCTCAGAATCTTCTAGGCTGCCTTCACAGCCCCAGGGAGAAATCCCCCTCCCCGACTACCAGCCTGTGCGGGGAGAGGAGAGGGGTACAGAGACCACGTGATCCTGCCTCTTGGGATGTTCACACACTGGCTGGAAACACTGCAGGGAGACACTGCAATCCCTGAGAGATGGTCCTGGCCCCACTGGTGAAATCTCTGAGCACTGTCTTTCGAAAGCAACGCTTTGCAATTCACTCGCATACATTAACCTTTTCCTCTTCAAGGCAGCCAGGAGGTCCAGAGAGAGGTTCACCAGGACCCCACACACTGATTTCAGAGTCAAACCTGAATCTGAGTCTCAGATGCGTCACCCACCACCTGTGCAATGCCGGGGACACAAACTCTCGGAGCCCTTTCCTCATTTGCATTGATGGTGGTCATAATACCGACTTCACATCATGCCTTGGGTTCTCAGTGCAGTGCTTGGCACGCAGAAGAGACTTAATGAAAAGAAAATCCCCTAATGCCGTGCAGCATAACACGTTTACAGATCTGTGACGACAAGACACGGCAGAGAAAACTGTGGGTATCTGTATTGTATTCTCTTTTTCTCCAACCCCCACAAATGAGATGAGAAAAATGAAAACAAAGGAAAACCATTTACTGTGAACAATTGGGGCTTGTCAGGTGGCTCAGTGGTAAAGAAACCACCTTCCAGTGCAGGAGACTTAAGAGACTCAGGTTTGATCCCTGGGTGGGTGGGGAAGATTCCCTGGAGAGGGAAATGACAACCCACTCCAGTACTCTTGCCTGGAGAATCCCATGGACAGAGGAGCCTGGTGGGCTACAGTCCATGGGGTCATAAAAGTCGGACACAACCAAAGCGACTAGGAACACGCCCACATGAACAATTAGGTAATACAGATAAGAAGGGGAAAAAACCCAAATAATACAAAGCAGCAAAAGTTCCACTAACAGCACTTTGAACATTTTCACTTCTACAGCGGCAAGCTCTCAGCTATGCTCAAATATACAGAATATAACATACACACACTTATATAAATAAAATTACATACATACAATGTATTTATAACATTCTGTGATACCACTCATATTGTTCTTGTCTATTATCTTCCTTGTTATATTGTAAACTTCTTTTAACATCAACAAATCCATCCCCATCATAATTGTTTAAGGACTACAAGAGTATTGTGATGTAAGAACAAACCACTACATCCATATTTGTTGAATTTACAGAATTTATCCCACATTTATGAGAAATGACTACACTTGTGGTAGCATGGGATTCTTTTGCTTCTACATCTTCATCAAGATTGAGAAAGGCAGCGTGTATAAATATCAGAAGCCTTACCAACAAAAAATTGTTTTGGTTTGAGTGGTTGTAGCTGAGAAGACTACAAACTAGTACATATACTGCAGGGAATAATATCACAAATCACAATATTCAGTGAGTTTCCAGTATATTGAAAGGGGACAAAATTTTAAAGCCTAGGACTATCCGTGGATATAGATGCCTCTTTCAAGCGTGAAAATCGTTAAGTCTGAAGTTCAAGAGGTATCCCTGTTGGCAGCCCGATTGTGGTGGAGTGACTTCATGGTACAGAGAAGTAAACTGAAAATTGTAGACCCCTGTGTGAACCTAAAAATTATAATCACATTATATGAACTAGAAAACTTTAAAAATAATTAGGATTTACCATATTTAGAAGATAGCAAGAATGGGAAAGTTTGTGCAGTCTCGATATTTCTAATCTAATTTCCTTCTCAAAGAGAATGGTCGGTTTGGTAAAAACATACGTGATACAGTTTAACTGAGTTGCATGACACATGCTTGTCCGTGACTGAGAAACTTGTAACTGGGAAAGTGAAGGTATCCCCACAATCAGCAGAGTGTAGAGTGAACTCTTCCTCCAGTTATGAATGGAACCCTTTAATGCATTGCCAACCCTGCTCCTACAAGCAGGCAGGAGGTGGGGAATTGCCAGGGAGCACAGAGAAAGAAAGACAGGACACACTGTGGCAGCAGAGAAATGCCAAACCAGATACCAGCTGAAAAATTCTGGTATCTGAGACCAAAAGTGGAGAGACACAAGAGTTCGACTTGTGAAGCCGAAACCTGCAACAAATGCACAGGTGATAAACCCTTCACATGCTACGTTCTAAGAAAAGTTCATGCTCTGTCCAGCTTATGCAACTTTTAGGGGAAGCAACAATTTGTGGTGGGAGGCATGTTCTTAGAAGAGATTTCTACTGTTCTATGTTGTCCATGAGTAACAGCATCAACACCTGGAGATAAGAACTTAGATCTTAAATTTTAACTCTGGATGGAAGCAGAGAAAGCATCTCTTCCACAACTCTCTCTAGGGACTTTACTGTATGGAGGAACATGGAGTGAGCTACGTTGAACAGATCTCTTTTGATGGTACAGTTCAGGAGCTTGTGAGAAGTTCCTAGATCTAACCATGAACTTCTTGCAGGGACAGAGTTTCTGCTTTGCTTCACTGTTGTGGTCCCTGCTTTCTGCATGAGGGAAAACCAGATGGTCAGGCTGTGTTGTGCGCTATCCAGTATAATGTCTCTTTTCTGCAGTGGAACCTAAATGATACACGTTCTTAAATGTGCTTTCAAAGGGACCTTTGCATCCTTTGATGGTGTAGGTGAGCTGGCCCAGAGTGCATTCTGTAGAGCAGACCCAGCCATGGAAAATGAAGGTTTAGATTCTAAGACACCCCCATCCAATTGTGTGTCTCTGGTAAATATGATGTAGCTAGGAAAACTGGGCTGATACTCTCTATTCTACACTTGCAACATATTTTTGGACTACTGATTTAGGAAAGTTCTGTGTTGCCACTGTATAATGTCATCCTGAGTAAGCACTGGATTCCTTAATATTAACTATTCCCATTTACTGGGTGGCTAATTATGCCAACAAGGGCTTCCCTGGTGGCTCAGCAGTAAAGACTATGCCTTCAATGCAGGAGACACAGGTTCAATCCCTGGGTCAGGAAGATCCCCTGAAGAAGGAAAAGGGAACCACTCCAGTGTCCTTGCCTGGGAGATCCCATGGACAGAGACGCCTGGTGGGCTATAGCCCATGAGCTCTCCAAAGACTGGGAAACAACTTTGTGATTGAACAACAACACTTAGCCAACAAGTTTTATCTACTATCTTTAATCCTCACAAAATCTCTGTAAAACAGGTTCTCTTAGACCCGGCATGCAGATAAGGAAAGCAAGGTTCAAGACAAGTGGCCTATCCAAGGTTACATAACCAGTAGGTGACAAAGCAAGAATTCAAAGCCAGGTCCGCCTGGCTTTCCTGGCCAAAGAGAAAAAGAGAGGAGCACTGTGGCAACAAGCATGTGGCTTTCTGTGTGGAAGCCCTGGTACATAGCATTCTGTTGAACACAAAAGCCAGCACTTGCTCCCACTAAATAAGCAGACATTTCTTTTTCAGGTTATAAAATAAATGGGGGGCAGCAAGTGAGGATGCTAGAACCAAGGTCACCCACAACAGTGAAGGGTGACTCGTGCCATCCAACAGGCACTGGGCAAACGTGCTTCAGGCAGAGGAGCAGGACCAAACTGCTGACAGTTGCAATGACACAAAACATAGCCGCAGCAAGTTGCTCGAACAATTACTTTGCATCATTCTGATTATGAGCCACAAGCATGCAATCAACAGCACAGAGATGATCTCAAATGATCTCCATCAGCATTTTACTTCAGCTATCAAAGCAGATGGAACAGACTCTCATCTGACCTAAACACAATGTTAATAACCCACATACGAAGAAAGTGCAGGCAGAATAGTGGCACAAGGGCAGTGGCCTTGCTGGATGCCAGTGGTCATAATAGATGCACTTTATTTCATTCAACTTTTCCATTTACTACCTCAGAGTAAATAAATACCATTTATGTGTTTCTCATCTGATACACTTATCCACAGTCTAACTCAATTGAAACACTTAAGTAAGCTTACAAATTCCCCAGACTTAATAATGCATGTGGTACACATCTCTGCAATCATATTCCATTGTAAATTTTTGTGAGTTTGCATTTCCCCCGCTCAACTGTGGCCCAGCCCTGAGAGCAAGGAATTGACATCATTTATTTCTGTATTCCCAACATCGAGTCCAGTGTCTGGCATCAACAGTAGACAACCAAAATATGCAGAAATGAATGAAGTCTCATTGGGCCATAAATAAGAAGGCACACTTACTGAGCACATGAATGACCCCCAAGTTGTTCTAAGGGCAAGATCTGAATTCCAAAATGTGTCTACAAATTAAAAAGATTTGGGGAAATATACACCATGGCTGCAAGGAGATCCAACCAGTCCATTCTAAAGGAGATCAATCCTGGGTGTTCATTGGAAGGACTGATGCTAAAGCTGAAACTCCAATACTTTGGCCACCTCATGCGTCGAGTTGACTCACTGGAAAAGACTCTGATGCTAGGAAGAATTGGGGGTGGGAGGAGACGGGGACGACAGAGAATGAGATGGCTGGATGGCATCACCGACTCTATGGACATGAGTTTGAATGAACTCCGGGAGTTGGTAATGGACAGGGAGGCCTGGCGTGCTGTGATTCATGGGGTCGCAAAGAATCGGACACGACTGAGTGACTGAACTGAACTGAACTGAACTGATACCATGAAAATCTGTTCTTAGGGGGAAAAACACACAGATACAAAAATAAGGAAATACCGCCCTCATACCAACTGAAGAAAATCATTTGCAAGGGGATTCCCACCAGACTGTGCTCAACATTAAAGCCTGTAAACTCGTGGAGGAGAGAGTATTTTGGGAGCGGTTTCCAAGGAGAGCAATTAAAATCACTATAGGTTAGGAACCACATCTGGAAGAGAAATACTGATTATTAGATTATGGGGGGAGGGGGAAGAATTCAACTTCTCAAAAAGTAAAGGAAAAAGGCTATAAAGCTTTCAATAGATCAGCTCTAAACCAACGGGCTTTCCTGGTGACTCAGTGGTAAAGAACCTGCCTGCCAATGCAGGAGACATAAGAGACCTGGGTTCAATCTCTGGGTCAGGAAGATCCCCTGGAGAAGGAAATGGCAACCCTCTGTAGTATTCTTGCCTGGGAAATCCCATGGATAGAGAAGCCTGGTGGGCTACAGTCAGGGCAAGAGTCAGACGTTTAGCAACTAAACAACAACAGAAAATGAAAACTAACGCTTCACTATGGGTTGGGGCAGTAAGCCTCATGAAATGGGATAAAGCCTCTATTTTGCCTTTAGATAAATATTTTATCTACAGCAAAATGTGACATCTCACCAGATTCATCCATTATTGAGATCCTATTTGGATTGTACTGAATGGTTACCTGCCATTCTGTGTGATAAAGCATTTTCAGGTAGACGTTACTCCTAGCTTTATGATTTCCTGGGAGCCTGTGTTTGTGGGTGATTATGAGTATATGTTGTGTGTGTGCAGGTCCAGAATTTCCAATGATCTCAAAGGATATTATAAATAATCTTTTTTTAAACTTTTATATTGGAGTAGAGTTTATTAATAATGTTCTGTCAGTGTCAACTTCACAGCAAAGTGATTCAGTTATACATATACATGTATCTATTCTTTTTCAAATTCTTTTCCCCTTTAGGTTGTTACATAATATTGAGCAGAGTTCCCTGTGCTATACAGTAGGTCCTTGTTGGTTATCCAGCAAAGGATGGATATAGTTTGGGAGTTTGGGATTGAGATGTACACACTGCTATGCTTAAAATAAAAACCTTTTAAATTGAATATTTAATATCCCTGAGTTGCCAAAACACACTATATAAGCTCCTCAAAGTCCGTGCCCGTACACCTTAACAATTCTCCTAGTTATCAGCATAAGTTCACTGCATGAACGGCTAAAGGGCTGAACAGAGAGCAAAACAAAATCAGCAAACCAACGGTATCTCAAAATTCCAAAATTGACCATTACTACCTTAGCAAGGTTGTACCTCTGGCTTGGAGGGAGTGGTAAAAGAAGCAGGATGCTATTTTTAGAGTGAAAAGCCACGAGTTTTCTGTGCTGTACATTTCACAGCCATGTCCCTGCAGTATGACTCCTCTTACTGTAGGTAAAGATCAGAGCTACTTCACCCAAGCTCAATATAAATAGGGACTTTCACAGGGCAAAGGCAAGCATCAAACACTGTGGCTTTTTTTTTTTTTTTTTTTTTGGCTATGGCATGTGGAATCTTAGTTCCCTGACCAGGGACTGAACCTGCGCCCCTTGCACTGGAAGCGTTGGAGTCTTAAACCACTGGACCACCCGCGAAGTCCCCTAGATACTGTAACTTTAAAAAATGTTGCCTGTGTTAGAAACATTTCAGTCACACTGGGCAGGAGTCCTGGTGGTGCTAGATGCAAAAGTTATGGCCCCAGTCAAACAAAAAAGGCTTAATTAAAGAACACACCTGGACACAAAGTTGGAGTTCAGCAAATTCTCAAAAGTCATTTTCTCTTACATCTACATGAGCTTTACAGCTTTCAAACTACTCAAGTATAGAGTGAATGGTCAGCCAACACCACTATATTATATCAATTGTTTCAAAAACGGTACTTCTTAAATGTCTAGAATAGTCAAGGGCTGGCAAACTTTTTCAGTAGAAAGAGCCAAATAGCAAATGTTTTAGGTTCTGTGGGCCTGACAACCTGTCACAACCACTCAGCTCTGCCACTGTACCACAAAGGCTGCCATAGACAATACTAGACAAATGGGCATGGCTGTGTGCCAATAAAACTTTATTTGTAAAAGCAAGAGGCGGTGGGATATGGCCCACGGGCCAGAGTTTGTCAACCCCTGGTCTAGAATATCATTATACTGGGAACTTGAAAAACAGAATCTCTGTTTCCTCCTTTTCCCCAAAAGAGATTTTATTTTTACTTAGTAAAAAGTCAGATGACAATATCACACACTATCCAAAAAAAGTAACTGGCTTATTTCTGCAGCACTCACCACTGAACTTCCTTTACAATAAGTGGGAAGGGCAAATCTTTCAATGTCAGGTGGAATTTTCCAGAGGGGCAAGTCTCTGCATTTATCTCTGCATGACATACTGTAAAGGGAAGAGGCTGCCCCAGAGAACCCTGGATAAGTGCCCAATAACCTCGAGAAGCAGGGAAGAGGCTGCCCCAGAGAACCCTGGGTAAGTGCCCAATAGCCTTGAGAAGCAGTGACCGTTCTGGGCAAGCAGGGAGACACCTGTGCCAGGGCAAAAAACAAACCACCTGATTAAAAATGGGCAAAGGACTTGAACTGACATTTGAATACACAAATGGCTAATAAGCACATGAAATAATGCTTACCATCGCTAACCATTAGGAAAAGGCAAATCAAAACCATACTGAGATACCACTTTGCACTTGTTAGGATGGTGGCTATTATTAAAAACAACAAACAAACAAAAACAAAAAAATAGTATGTATTGGCCAGAATGTGGAGCAACTGCAACGCTTATGCATTACAGGTGGGAATGTAAAATGGTGCAGATACAGCTACTGTGGAAAACAGCATGATAGCTCCTTAAAAAAATTAAACACAGAATTACCATATGATCCAGCAATCCCACGTCTGAGTATATACCCAACAGAAATGAAAGGAAGGACTTGAACATACATCTGTTACATGCACGTTCATAGCAGTCTTATTCATTAAAAGCAAGAGGGGGATGCTCTCACTGAGCAAATGGCAGTCATCAAACACACAGTGGGATATTATACAGCCTTTTAAAAGGAGGAAATTCTAACACATGTTACAACATGGAGGAATCTCGAGGACATTATGCTACATGAAATAAGCCACAAAGGGACATACACTATATGATTCCACTTATATGAGGTGCCGAGAGCCATCCAATTCACAGACAGAAAGTAGAGTGGTTGTCAGGGGCTGGAAGGAGGGGTAATGGAGGGTCTGCTTCATGGGGACAGAGTTTCAGTATGGGAAGACAGAAAGCATTCTTCAGATGAATGGATGCTGAGAGCTGGACAACACTGTGAATGTCCTTTATGTTAGTGAATTGTACATTTAAAAATAATAAATTTTATTTTATGCATACTTAACCACAAGTTTTTAAAAAAAGATTAAAAAAAATCATATTTTTCAGGTGATCTGTTTGGACCACGTTATCCCAAGGAGGTCCAAGTCTGTCATGCTTGAGAGGGCTGGTTTACAGGAAGCAGCTGAGGAACTGCAGCTGGGTTTGAAAATCTGACAGCCCCTGTTCCCAGGTGGTTCAGATGGTAAAGTGTCTGCCTGCAATGCAGGAGACCCGGGTTTGATCCCTGGGTCGGGAAGATCCCCTGGAGAAGGAAACAGCAACCCACTCTAGTACTCTTGCCTGGAAAATTCCATGGACGGAGGAGCCTGGTAGGCTACAGTCCATAGGGTTGCAAAGAGTCAGACACGACTGAGCGACTTTACTTTCACTACATCTAGAATCATTTGGACTAGAAGAAAATACAAGGGTTCCCATTAACATGGAATAGGACCTTACGGTCCCTACCCACCCTATCCATGTCCTCCACCTGCTTTTTGTCTGCAGAAAATCTTTAACCCAAACAACATGTTTAATCAGAGAAATGAGAAAACAGAGAAACAAAAAACCATCAAACAAGACCAAATAATAATAGTTCTATCATTAAGCAAAGTCAAGGACCTTGAGTTCCTCTTCAAAGACTGTAGATAATATTCTGAGCTGTGAGAATATCCTGTTAGCTGTTTTGTAGATATTGAAATCCCAACCAGATTGAAGAAGCTAACTACATGAGGACCAGACTGTAGCCATGACATAAGCCACCACAATTCCAAGACCTGAACTCAAGGAAATGGGAACAAACCGACCTGGAACTGAAGATTAACTATACTTAAAACAGTCAAGATGACACAGATCAGATCACCCCATGGCCAATGGCAAGACGAATGTCGGAGCAGTTTGTACTGTATCTGCATGGAGCGCCCTCCTTAGTTGATACGTCCCTGAAACCCCCATTAAAGGCTCTTGCCCACTTACTGCGGGAGATGGGAGAGAGTCGGCCTTTGGGCACGAGTCTGTCCCCTCCTCCATCTGCACATTGCAGTCCTCCAAAATAAAGCAAACTTTCCTTTCCACCACCCTTGCCTCTTTATTGGCTTCTGAAAGGTGAGCAGCCAGACCCCACTCTTGGCAACACTATGGCCCAAGGTCTGTGATGTGGCCAGAAGATGAGCTCTCTACTCTCTGAACGCTACAGCCTCAGAGACTCAATGACAGTTAATCAGTAAGTGACAGCTAAGAAGAAAAGGGAAGTTTACCTATCTGCTTTATGGAAGGACATAAGGAAGAACAAAGAGGTAAAAGAAATCCCTGTAATGAAGGCACAGCAACTCCCTGAGGATGAAGGTGATAACTCAGAATCTCCAGCTACAGTAAGAAAAGTCTTTCCCTCCCTAACCCTGCCCTCCTTGGTCACATGCATCTGACTGCTTTTAGTTGGCGCTCTTAAAATGTAAGCTCCTCTAATTCTGAACAACGCTCAACACCACAGAACCATGCCCAAGAGGTGACCTGATGAGAACTGTCCATATCCACATAGCACTCTTCCAGGGATTACTCAGGTATGCCTCAGTTCAGTTCAGTTACTCAGTCGTGTCCGACTCTTTGTGACCCCATGAATCATAGCACGCCAGGCCTCCCTGTCCATCACCAACTCCCGGAGTTCACCCAAACTCATATCCATCGAGTCAGTGATGCCATCCAGCCATCTCATTCTCTGTCGTCCCCGTCTCCTCCTGCCCCCAATCCCTCCCAGCATCAGAGTCTTTTCCAGTGAGTCAACTCTTCGCATGAGGTGGCCAAAGTATTGGAGTTTCAGCTTTAGCATCAGTCCTTCCAATGAACACCCAGGACTGACCTCCTTCAGAATGGACTGGTTGGATCTCCTTGCAGTCCAAGGGACTCTCAAGGGTCTTCTCCAGCACCACAGTTCAAACGCATCAATTCTTCGGTGATCAGCTTTCTTCACAGTCCAACTCTCACATCCATACACGACCACGGGAAAAACCATAGCCTTGACTAGACGGACCTCGGTTGGCAAAGTAATGTCTCTGCTTTTTAATATGCTATCTAGGTTGGTCATAACTTTCCTTCCAAGGAGTAAGTGTCTTTTAATTTCATGGCTTACATTACGGGTATGCTTACATTCTTGCAAAGTCAAGCTAACAGAGGGCCGCATGACCTACTACCAGCAGGGTGATGCTGAGTCATGGTTTCTTGACTGAAGGAAAATGATACTTCTTCCCATATTCTTGATAAGAAACAGGAAGATTCTTCCAACTATAAGGAAGGAGAAAAATCCTACAGTCACACTGCTTGTATATATGACACAGACAACTACCTACTAGGGATGATGGATCTTCTCCCACCCAAAACAAGGAGGAAGGCTGGGTTATCTTACCTCAGTTACCCAGAATGGCCATCCGAGGGTCTCAAATATCCCCACTAACTACAGTATTTCCTAACTATCAGAGTTTTAGCCAACATGATGGAAAAAGGAATTTTTCTTCAAGGGTACACATCTCTGTTGTAACCTTGGTTTTTTTTTTTTTTTTTTTTGCCAGTTCTTGTCAGAGAATTCAAAGCACTGAAGGGAAATGTGTATATAGGGAGAAAAAAAATACTGCTGGAGGAAAAACAATAAACTCAGAATAGGGGTATAGACAAGATTTTTAGATAGCAAAAGCCATTGGTAAACAGGGTAATGTTGAATAACCAGCTGGAGGGGAGAGAGAAGCCCTGGTTTGTAGCGTTTGCAGATTTCTATAAACTCTCCCACCATGACTGACTTCCGGCTAGCAACATGATGGCAACTTGTTCTCAAAATTCCTAAAAATTTAACAACTAACTTGTGAAAGCCAGTGCAAGCTGGCTCCAACACACCGCTGGCTGAAGCCCATTTCCCTCATCTCACCAAAATCAATTAGCCCTGTTTCATATCTGAAATAAGCCCCCAAAGATAAAGTCCTTTTTAATTTCAGGCCTCCTCTTATCTTTGTTGTTCTTGTTCTTGAGTCACTAAGCTGTATCCGACTCTGCCACCCCATGGACCGCAGCGCACCAGGCTCCTCTGTCCTCCACTATCTCCTGGAGCTTGCTCAAACTCATGCCCATTGAGTCGGTGATGCCATCCAATCATCTCATCCTCTGTCGTCCCCTTCTCCTCTTGCCCTCAATCTTTTCCAGCATCAGGGTCTTTTCCAATGAGTTGGTTCTTGGCATCAGGTGGCCAAAGAATTGGAGCTGGAGATTCAGTATCAGTGCTTCTGATGAATATTCAGGGTTCATTCCCCTTAGGATTGATTGATCTCCTTTCAGTCCAACGGACACTTGAGTCTTTTCCAACACCACAATTCAAAAGCATTAATTTTTCATTGTTCAGCCTTCTTTATGGTCTAACTCTCACATCTATACAGGACTACTAGAAAAACCATAGCTTTGACCATATGGACCTTTGTAGGAAAAGTGATGTCTCTGCTTTTTAATATGCTATCTAGGTTTGTCATAGCTTTCCTTCCAAGGAGCAAGTGTCTTCTAAGTTTACAGCTGCGGTCACCATGCACAGTGATTTCAGAGTCCAAGAAAATAAAATCTGTCACTGCTTCCACTTTTTCCTCTATTTGCCATGAAGTGATGGGATCAGATGCCATGATCTTAGTTTTTTGTTTTAATGTTGAGTTTCAAGCCAGCTTTTTCACTCTCCTCTTTCACTTTCATCAAGAGACTCTTTAATTACTAAAAGATATCTGTTGGGATTTCCCTGCTTCAGTGGTTGGGACTCTGCCTTCCAACAGAGAGGACGTGGGTTCGATCCCTGGTTGAGGAACTAGGACCCGTACATGATACACAGCATGGGGGAAAAAAAGATTAACAAAAACAAATTTTTTTTAAGATATTTGTCCGCACTTTCATATCTTTTCTTTCACCTCCATGTCTGGAATGAAACTAGCTCAAGCCCAATAGCAGGTAAGAAGCCTTCTTCAAATGCTCTTTGATTGCACTAGCTTTTCTCTGTTCTGATTTTCTATAGCACTTTTATATTACTCCTCTTGGAGTAATATAAATTCTAGAGGGTTGGGTTCCATGAGGGCAGAGATGGTTCTCATAGCACTTCACCCCCCCCGAGACTGTGACCTGGATTGAGCTGAATGAAATCCTGCTGACTTTTCCAGCTGGGTGATGCTGTCCAGCGAGTGAGGCTCACCAGCTAGGACCCACTGGCACAAGGGCATTCACTACTGCTCATGCCAAACTTCCACGGCAGGAAGGGAGGAAACTAATATTTGTTGAGCAGGAAATTTCTGTAAGCCCTAGTGCCCAGAGCTTGGTTTCTAACACTGTTTTGTAGTAAAAGGAACCAGGGTTCTTTGGAGAAACAGCGAATTCTAGAACTGGGGCAGGGAATATTCAAGATTAATATGAAAGGAATGCTTTAAAAAAAAAAAAAGCAAAACAAAAAAAACCACAATGATGAAGGCATATCAAAGCGAAACAGGAATCGACATTCCTAATATTCCACATGGCCAAAACTGGAACAATTTAAGAAACAAGATAACTAGTACTGGATCATAACCTAAAGAATAAAATCCATAGTACTGGATTATAACCTAAAGAATAAAAAATCTCATTAGTTTATACTGACACAAGAAATGAGATGGCTGGATAGCATCACCAACTCAGTGGACATGAGTTTAAGCAAACTCTGGGAGACAGTGAAGGACAGGGAAGCCTGGTGTGCTGCAGACCGTGGGGTCGAAAAGAGTCAGACACGACTTAGTGACTGAACAACAAAGAAATGACAGAGTCAATAAATGAACGGAGGAAATCACACAAAGCTGTGCAGAAGAACTCGTGAAGCTACACGGGCCTCAAGGAGGGGAAGGCAGCTCCCCACTCCTTAGGTGTGGTTCTTTCCAAAGAGTGTGATGCGGAAGGTGGGCGGGTGGGGGTGTGCGCGCCAAGAGTAAGTGAGTCGGGAAGGGCACAAACGCCACCTCAGGCAGATGATCAAGGTCAACGTCAACAGGGATAAGTCACGTTGATAGCGCGTGTCCCTGATACATATGATGTGACGAACATGGCAGCTTACCAATTTTGAGGAGTACTGATCAGTTCTTTTGCTGAATGCCCTTCAGCTGGGGTTTTTCTAATCCTAACAGAAACAGAGGAAAAATCCCCAATGATCAGCACTCCTCAGAACTGTCAAGGTCACGTCAAGTCTGAAAAACTGTCATGTTCTAGAGGAGCCTCAGGAGAGATGACAGCTAAATGTAACAGTGCGTTCTGGATGGGGCCCTGAAACAGGAAAAGGGCACTGGGTAAAAACTAAGGAAATCTGAATCAATTACGGACTGGAGTTACTCTCTCTATATATATAATTTTACTTAATACCCCAAATGCTGCTCAATGGTTTCATTCTCATTTTACAGGACAATGAGGAGAAGAAAAAAAAAGATATGACTATTTTGCCCAAGAAAACAAAGTTAGCAATTGGTAGAATTCAAGTTGAAACTCATGTTGAGTTGTTCTAAGAGATTTAGAAGTTTTAACTCATTAATCCTCACAGCAACACAATAAAGCAAGTAGGACTAAGATAATTCCCCTTCCTGGGTAGGAAACTGAAGCTCAGAGAGGCAGGGTGAGTTGTTCAGGGTTGCACAGCTAAGGTTGCTCACAGTAAAAAAGTTTTTCAGGAATTGTTTATTTGACCTAAATGTAAATGTATCTGATTATTCTGGAACATCTCATTTTAAAAAGTTAGATTCATGATTTCTCCTTTTAACTAAACTCTTTTACAGAAAATCCACCCCCAAACCCCACCATCAGCAGTGAAAGACTACACTCTTGCCAATGTGCTGCACTTAGGCTATTAAGTAACAGACACGAGGCCAATGTTTGTTAATTAGCCAAAAGCCATATAGGATAGGAACTCTAGACTCTGCAGAGCTTTATATTCCACACAGACCCTCCAAATCATGCGTGTGGCTTGGATGGATTTCAATACTTTCCCTTATCACAGTTTAAAAACACATCATTATTGCTCTGGTCAATTAACACTTTCAATAGTGCATTCATAATACATCTACTTCTTTGATAATTTCCATTTACTTCGTTATTTACTCACTTGATCTTCAATTCTTAGTTGACCTTACCTACCTTAGGACTTTTTTGTGTGTTTGTTTCATATGAAGTTTTTCTTGAGAGATAGGAGTCAATTAAATGATTTAGGAAAAATGTGTCTCTTCTGACTCAAATACTGGATTGTTATTATATTTTATGAAAGTTAAAGTTTATTCCAGGTCATTTTAAGTGGGCACTGTCCTGAGTTTTGGAGAAGGCAATGGCACCCCACTCCAGTACTCTTGCCTGGAAAATCCCATGAACAGAGGAGCCTGGTAGGCTGCAGTTCATGGGGTCGCTAAGAGTTGGACACGACTGAGAGACTTCACTCTCACTTTTCACTTTCCTGCATTGGAGAAGGAAATGGCAACCCACTCCAGTGTTCCTGCCTGGAGAATCCCAGGGATGGCAGAGCCTGGCGGGCTGCCGTCTATGGGGTCGCACAGAGTTGGACACGACTGAAGCGACTTAGCAGCAGCAGTAGTCCTGAGTTTAGATGCTTGATAGACTCATGAGTGCCAGCAAATGTTTAAGCTGTCTAGAAGGTTTCCCTGTTCTCCTCCTCTGTGAATCGATGGCCTCGCCAACTGCCACAGGAAAAAAAGTGTTCCTCTTCTGCCACGTGATGCGACCAAGGGCGAAAGCCAGCTCTCTGCTTACCCTCAGAAAAGGGCTCAATGCATGAGCATCTGTATACTAGCAATGACTTTCTAATCAGAATAAAATACAATTCAGGCAAAAAAACAGATGCTCAAACTAGGAAGGGGAAAGTCTTACTTCCCAGAAGTGATGCTACAATCACTGCTGCTGCTGCTGTGTCACTTCAGTCGTGTCCGACTCTGTGTGACCCCATAGACGGAAGCCCACCAGGCTCCCCCGTCCCTGGGATTCTCCAGGCAAGAACACTGGAGTGGGTTGCCATTCCAATCAGATACAATGAGTTTAATGGCAACATGCCAGATTAGGACATTTGATGAAACCCTTTGAAAGAATTAAGTTCCTTCCTACCTGCACAAGAAGTCTACCCTGGGGACAGGTATTCCCTTCTTTTCTACACCCCAAAACCCTGCCAGCCAGTGAGAGACTATAAGTGGTCAGGGCACCAACTCTGGAGCCAAAGTCTGGGTTTGAATGAACTTGGACTAATTACTTAACCTCATTGTTCTCGGATGCTTAATTTGCATAATAATGGTTGTAAGGATTAAAGGATTAATATATTAAAAAGCACTCAGAACAGTTTTGGCACATAATTAAGTACTACCTTTGCAATTTGTTGTTTAGTCGCTCAGTCGTGTCCAACTCTTTGCAACCCCATGGACTGTAGCCCGCCAGGCTCCTCTATCCATGGGATTTCCCAGGCAAGAATACTGCAGTGGGTTGCCATTATGGATAAACAATAAAACAGCTGACTGCTGCCCAATGATTCCAAAATAAGTATTATAACCTACCCTCTCCCCCTACCTCCCCTCACCCACCCACTGCCCTTCACCTGCCCACCTGCTCTCAGAGTTTGTTCACTTAAGACCTGTATCTATTTCAAAGCCATTAAGGTCTGGTCTGCAACCACAGGGATGTTGGCAGATAGAAACCCCTATTTGCATAGCTAATGTATTTATCCAGATTAAACGTATGGCTAACTGTACAGTTCACTTCTCCTTTTTTTTTTAAACTAGGGTTTTTCACATGCAGATTTTATCATCATGCTTACTTCCTCTCTTTTCTTGTATTAAAAAATCTTTTCATCTTCTGCTCTGTCCCACCCCACTGTTGAATTTTTTAAAAAGGAAAGAAAAAGCACACCAGCCAACAGGCTCAGAACCCTAAGTATTTTGCTCTGAACTTCACTCTGACAGTATTAAACACTGTCATGGCAGTTTAACAGAGAATTGAAATTTAATGAGAAGAGATAAGAGAGAAGTATAGATAAAGGAACTCTTGAAAATCAGCCCTAAAGTCCCACGAAGGCCTGGGTGGCCTCAGAGCTTATTAATATAGACTGCCTCTCACCAAGGGGCATGTAATTTCGCTTTGCAGTCATTTCGTTAAAACACCATCATACCGCTTTACCTTTAAACAAGGACATTCTGTAACCAGGGATTCACCTATGGGGCTTAGTCATCCGATCGGCCTCAAGGTCGCCGACTTGAGTAACAGGATGAGAATGACCTCATTCACCCACTATAGAACCGTTATAGCACCGATCGATACAGAAGGCCTCTGCGCATTGTCAACAAAGCCTTCTCGAGGGAGCGCCCTGCATACATCAGAAACAAATTACACCCTTAAAGGCAGATGACAGACGAATGCAGGAACATCCTTTCTGCAAGGCAAAGCCTTTGTTCAGTGTGCAAGGAGCGCCAATCCAACCTCAAAAAAGGGCAGGAGGTGGGGGTGAAGGAAGAGAGAAGAGAGACTCTTTGACATGTTTCTCTTGCCTTGCCTCTCGGATGCAGGATGCATCTTCCAGGGGCAGGAGGGGTGACAAAAATGGGAGTATGAGATGCTGAAGACCAAGAACTCTCAGCACACCCAGTAGCAACGTGCTCTACAGCACCGACGTCACGAGGCATGGTGAATTAATAACAGTGTCAATAATAACCGAGGGAGATGGCTCATCACGTGTTAGTCATTATTTGAATTCATTTACAAGTATTAGCTCTAACTTTAGCTCTCTGACAACTCGGTGCCCCAGGGTCTAATATCATTCCCATTGTACAGATGGGAACACTGAGGCACAATAAAGTTAAGTAAAGGTACTGAAGTCACACTCCTAAGCGGTGGGAATTGGGATTCAAGCCCAAGCAGTTAAGACTCTGGAGTCATTATATTAAACTGGGTAGTTAACACCAACACCACCAGCATCAGGGAGTTATCTTTGTGCTCTTTCTGCAGGTGCTTCTTCCCTCTTCTGGGAAGAACGGTCCCATACATTTGCTCATGGATTTCTCTCCCAGCAGAGCCTCCCCTGGGGAGGTGTTCCGTGCATGCCTGGGGAATGAAGGGATGAATCACTGACCCTGGTCAATCCTTCTTCGTTCATCCTGTGAGACAGGCTGAGGATTTCCAACTAACCTTGTTTTCAGATAAGGAGAGTGAGGTTTGGGGAAATCAAGTGACTTGTCCAAGGCCATATTGATTTGAACATGGTTTCTTGCACAACTTAACAGCGGTTTTTAAATTTGAAAAACCATGGGATGTTTGTAAGAAATCAAGATCTTCATAATCTCAGAATATAACTATATAAATATAGTTTATATAGAATATTCTATTTATAGAATGTAAATATATCTCTTTAGAGATAAAGGAGAGAGGCCAAGTCGAGCGCACAGGTCTGATCTCTCTAGTGATTCAGAACAAAGCACAGGTGGAGAGGGCACTCTGCCCGAAGCCCCCTAAACTCAGAGAAGGCAGCCCACCTTTTCCCTCACATTTCATGGAACTTCTGACCCACAGAAGGAGGCCCAGGATGGCATTCCTTCTCCTTCCAAAGCTTCAGGGCCCGGTTCTTTTCCCCCTCAATGGGGCAAGGCTCACCTTTCTCAGGCACCTCTTTAGCTATTTCCTTCTCTGGAGTTGCTCTGTATCTGTTCCATTTTCAGTCCTGGGGGGTCTCCCCTACTGATAACTGGAAAGGAGGCAATCCCCTAGTGACCTAGGTTTTTATCACCAACCAGAGCAGAAGAGGGCAAAGCACGCTCAGAGGTTTCACAAGCTGCTCCCGAGGGCTGGACACCTTCGACCAGACCTGGAGCCCTTCGCTGGCAGACTTGGCTCCGCAGCGGTGGGAAAGCTGCTCAGGCTGAGGCGGCAGTTTTGCAAGGACGGTGCTGAAGGCTGACCCAGGTCCAGTCGCACCCTGTGGTGCTGAGTCTCAGCAGGCAGGATGTCTGTGCTGGAGGGAACCTTGGAAAGCCTTGGGCCCAGCCTCCCATTTAACAAACAGGCAAACTGCTTCTCACTCATGAAAAGTGACTAGGCCAAAGCTAGACACTGGCATGGCTCACACTAGGGGACTTCTGACCTCCTGCCCCATGCACCCAAAACTCTAAGGAGAGACAGTAGGATGTGACTTGCAGATGGAACCCAAAAGGATTTTCTCCTGGTGTCAAATGGTGAAGTGAAGTGAAAGTGACTCAGTCATGTCTGACTCTGCTACCCCATGGACTGTACAGTCCATGGAATTCTCCAGGCCACAGTACTGGAGTGAGTAGCCTTTCCCTTCGCCAGCAGATCTTCCTGACCCAGGAATCGAACCGGGGTCTCCTGCAATGCAGGCAGATTCTTTACCCACTGAGCCAAATGAGAGACAGTAAAATGCTTCGGATCGAACTGAATTCAAGTGTGTGCACGTGCTAAGTCACTTCAGCCATGTCCTACTCTCTGTGACCCTGTGGACTATAGCCTGCCAGTCTCCCCCATCCATGGGATTCTCCAGGCAAGAATACTGGAGTGGGTTGCCATGCCCTCCTCCAGGGGATCTTCTTGTCTCAGGCATCTCCTGCATTGGCAGGTGGGTTCTTTACCAATAGCACCACTTGGGAAGCCCAAATTCATGTAGGGATCTGCATAAATCATCTCTTGAGACCTGAGAACTGTTTTAAATGTTCTACCCAGAATTACTTGAAGGCTTGTCAAGTGTTTTATTGTTGTTGTCTAGTTGCTAAGTTGTATCTGACTCTTTGAGACCTCGTGGACTATAGCCCACCAGGCTCCTCTGTCCATGGGATTCTCCAGGCAAGAATACTGGAGTGAGTTGCCATTTCCTTCTCCAGGGGATCTTCCCGACCCAGGGATCGAACCTTCGTCTCCTGCACTGCAAGCAGATTCTTTACCACTGAGCCATCAGGGAAGCCCACTGTCAAGTAAAAGATAACCCTTTCCCATGACCTCAGTTGTTCTGGAACATCTAGTGGGTGAACGGGGGAGACGGGAGAAGCACCCAGGCTTCTGCTGGGCTCCCTGTTTCTGCTCCAATGTGAGAAACGGCCCCACGATCATTAGCATATCCGATTTGCATTCACTCCAGATGAGATTTCATCACTGCATCCTATTTATTCATTCCTTAATATAAATCTAAATTGCTCTCTTCAAATAGCGGAGAGAACTCTTGCCTCCATCAGGGGAAAGAAACCATCACAGCAAGGGATGTGCCGTGTCTTCATCTTCTCCTCTCCCCGACACCCGCCCCAGCTCATCCCAGGACTCAGAAAACACGCCTCTCTCTCAGGAGTGTCATACTGGGGCTCTCGGGGGACAGGAAACCTGGTGGCTGTCCAGGGTTCCAGATACCTCAGGAGCCTCTGCTAGGTCCTGTTCTAGGTGAGCCCTGACACCTTCACAGCAGCCAAATACAGTCATTCTCAAGGAGGAAAAAATCTACAATCACGTGTTAGAACCTGGAAAAGGTCGGGACTTCCTTAGGGTCCAGTGGTTAATTCATCTTCCAGTGCAGTGGGTGTGAGTTCAATTCCTGGTCAGGGAGCTAAGATAGCACATGCCTTGCAAAACACTAAAGCATAAGACAGAAACAATATTGTAACTTCTAAAATGGTCCACATGAAAAAAAAAAATCTAAAGAAAAGAACCTGGAAAAGTTTCCTGGGAAGTCAAGAGGCAAAAATTTTAACAGAAAGTGAGACACTGAACTATGGCATGCCCACCATCTTCAGGGAATGACGTTCAAACACGTGGGATGCACCAAGCACACAGGACCACAGCAGTTTCCGCTCGTTCCTCCCCGCCACAGCCACCCCTCGATCAGCCATGGAAGCAGCATACCACCTGAGCACCAGTTTTCCTGATGAAAAGTAATTTCTGATGACTTTTCCTGTGAAAGGAAGGTTGATCCCATCATCTAGAAGTTTATATGCAAACGAGCAGCTTCTAATTCTTTGCCCTTTAGGATCAGACGCTGTTTCTCCCTCCTCTGTGTATATTTATAAAATAGCAAAAATATTAAATGAAAATCTTGTATCAGCTTGAACCTATGCTAAAGAAAGTTCCTGTGAGACTCTTTGAAGGAAAACATGCTAAAATAAAAAGAAAGCTCAATTACCTATAAATTCAACTCCTCAATGCCCCTCCAACCAGGGTATATGTGACAAATTTTATCCAGTCATTCTGTTTTCCTGTGTCCTAACCACTACATTTTTAGCTATTTTCTAAAGAAAGAGTTCAAGTGTGGTCAGAACTCAGAGGAATTGAGCTGTTTTCAAGCATTACTACTTGAGTGCTTTTAGAGCTTCATGCTTGAGTTGAAGATGAGCACTTAAAAATTAACTCTCACTTCTGGGCTTGGGGCTGGAAGCCAATGACATCCCCGAGGGTCACCAAAGATGATGCTTGCTGGTGAGACTCTGTCTGGTGGTGCTTAAGCATCTTGGCCCAAAAGTAACAGAGATGGTCACTCCTGAACCGACTCAGTTACAGAATGTAAAGATACAGAAAATCTAATGCCTCTACCAATGATGTCTTCTCACCATGAGTCTGAAACAACCAAGAAGTGCAAAGAAACATTAGGGCACTTGACCTTTTTTAAAAATATATGAATCACTTTTAAAGTCTTTATTGAATTTGCTACAACACTGCTTCTGTTGTTTATAGTCTGTTTTCTTGGCTCAAAGCATGTGGGATTTTAACTTCCTGACCAGGGATCGAACCAGCACCCCCTGCATTGAAAGACAAAGTCTTAACCATGGGACTGCCAGGCAGTCCCAGGGCATTGGACCTTGAGTTAGAAAATTCCAGTCCTGGGTCTGCCATCGACTTGACAATGGGAAGTCACAGAACTTCGCTGGGTCTCTCCGTCAGTAAAACAAGGCGGGGTTAACAGATTTCTAAAGCCCTTCGCGTGCTCCCAGCCTCTGCTTCCATGCTCCTCTAGCTCTCCCTTCACCAGCAGGGACTAAGCGTGTTGGGGAGGTTGTGCCTTTGACCCGGGAGGAATGTGACAACGGCCTTCCTTGCATTGTTCCCACAGTAACCAGAGCCAGCTGTCCATGCCGGCCGGCCAAGTTAGGGTGCAGGATCGCACATAACTTGGAACTCTGTTGGCAGGACTGGGCCTCCAGAGTCGCCACCTTCCTCGGGGCCCTCATCTGCAGGTCGGTACACCCCTGGGAACACAAGAGTGGGTCTGTGATCTTTATTAAGTAACATGTGATTTTTAAAAACTGGAGTGTTGCCACCGGCACTTGGGACTTCCCCCAATCACAGCTGGACGCTTTGGGTATGTCTTTACCTTCCTGGGTCCATGAACCTCTCTCTGGGGTGCTCTGGGGTTGGCGTCACCTAGAATCAGTCGGGACTTTCCAAGCCTGTTGGCATGGTCTGACACTAAGGCAAAGATCCTGGGATTCAAATGAGAGTGAAAATCTCAGATGACATTTTTCATCTGAAAATCTCGGGGTGAGCCAAGACTTGTAAACACGCACTTCTGAGCAGGACCGACTGTGAAGGGTTTCCTTTTTGCCTGCGTCTCTGATACTAATAAGGGAGGGTCACTGGAAAGCATAGACATTATTTTTAGCTTTTGTAAGGAGGGAGGAGTTTCTGAAAGGGCAAAATGGAAAGGAATTTAGGGCAAGGGTGGAGGAAGGAGGAGGAGATTAGGAAAAATCAGGACTTTCAGGATAGATAAGGAGCTTCCTCCTCCTTTCTTAACCGGCTGGCTCCAGCATCAAGGATTTTGGGTCCAGATAGCTGGAGACAAAGAGGCTGTTGGAAGGAAATAATTTTTTTCTGAGTGTGGTGAATGCGCCCTTCACGCCCTGGGATTTTTCACTTTCCAAATGTAGCAGACGAGGCCACTCGTGGAAGTTTTCTTGGGAAAGAGTTTGGAAATTCATGTTGGATATGAACGCCGCTTTAACTTTCACAGGCCCCAAAGAAACACAGGCTTTGGGTCTGCAGAGATTGTGAAAGTTCCAGATTAAGAGGAGATGAATTCCTCTTAAATGGCCTTGTTACTTTAACAAATAGCAAGGTAGAGTCCAGCAGCTTCTGGGGAGACCATGGTACAGGCCAAGAACATACTATTTTTTTTTTTTTAATTTGTTAGTTTATTTATTTGGCTGCACCAGGTCTTCAGTTGCCCACACGGGATTTTCAGCCTTCATTGCAGCATGTGGGATCTAGTTCCTTGACCTGGAATCAAACCTGGGCTCCCTGCATTGGGAGCATAGTCTCTGAGCCACTGGACCATCAGAGAAGTCCCAAGAGCACACCATTTTGAGATTTCTTTTTTCTTCTTCTCTCTATCCCCCACCTTCCTTCCCCCACCCCAACCCCCAACAGATAGTAAGGTGGTAAAGTGGAAGTCGCTCAGTCCTGTCTGACTCTTTTTGACCCCATAGACTATAGCCTGCCAGGCTCCTGTGTCCAGACGTGAATACCGGAGTGGGTTGCCACTCCCTTCTCCAGGGGATCGAACCCAGGTCACTTGCATTGCAGGCAGATTTTTTACCATCTGAGCTACCCTGTTAGATAGTAAAATATCTCCTTAAAGAACTGCAAAAGTCAAGTCATGTATTCCTCAATTCAGATCTCCTGGTAAATTGCTAGCACCACAAGTTCAAATGCCATTGAGTTCATGAGACTCCTTAAAAGACACAAACCACTTCATCACAACCTATCTGCCTGCTGAAATTTTGAAAGCAAGACTGCAAAACATTCAAGTAATCACCCTTGTGGCACGACTGACACCAGCCCAGCGCTAACAGCACGGGAACACTAGAATTAGTTCCCCACTTCCAGAATAGGACCGAAAGAAGTCTGTGCTCCAGGAGAAGAGTTGCTGTGTTTTGTTTAATGGAACTAAATTTGTGCCCATTTAAATCACAAGCAGGTGGCACTTGGTAGCAAAGAAAGGCCTGAAAATATTCACATTTAGTGAATGCAGTTGTATGTATAATTAGCAGAGATGTATTTTAAAGGACGCTAATCCTTTGTACTCTTTTCTACAATTCAAACTGGTGAGGAGCAGAAAGCAGATTTTGAATTTATTTTGAAAGCTCAGCCATCATATTACCAGTCACAAAATAAAAAATGAGGAAAGCGTCAGAAAGTCTTTGTTAATTTATATAAATATATATATGTTTATACAATATATATTTATATAACAATATATACATTAAGGTAAGTGTAAGTGAATCAGTCCTGTCTGACTCTCTGTGATCCCATGCACTGTAGCCCACCAGGCTCCTCCGTCCATGGGCTTCTCCAGGCAAGAAAACTGGAGTGTGTAGCCATTCCCTTCTCCAGGGAATCTTCCTGACCCAGGAATCAAACCCCGGTCTCCCACATTGTGGGCAGATCCTTTACCATCTGAGCCACAGGGAAGGCCAATATATGCATTAGGATTTATTCATATATATATATATATTAGTCAAAAGAAGAAGAGGGCAGCAGAGGATGAGATGGTTAGATAGTATCACCGACTTAATGGACATAAGTTGGAGCTGATTCTGGGAGACAGTGAAGGACAGGGAAGCCTGGCCTACTGCAGCCCATGGGGTTGCAAAGAGATGGACATGACTTAGTGACTGAACAACATATTAGCACCCGACCAAAGGGAAAAGCTTGCTTGCTTTCAAAGGACTTTGTGTTCAGGAGAAATGAGTGACCTAAACAACAGCGTCTGGTAGGAAGGGAGATGGGAAGAGTCAAAGGTACACATTTATTTTGCTTTTTGGCCACGCTGAGCAGCATGTAGAATCTTAGTTCCCCAACCACGGATTGAATGTGTGTCCTCTGCAGTGGAAATGCGGAGTCTTAACCACTGGACCACCAGGGAATTCCCAAACATACACATTTGAGAAGCGTAACATTTTTTTCTGAAGTTTTTCTATAGAAAATGTCAAACATGAACAGAAGACAGTCAACAGAACGCCAGATATTCACTGCCCAGCATCAATACTCACCAACTCACAGTTCATCTTACATCTCCAAGCAAATCCCCCCAAAATCATGTAATCCCTAGATATTTCAGTATGAAGCATAGAATTTTTAAGCTCCCTGAGATCTCTGAGAAGCCAAAGGCCCCAGGGTCATGCAGTCAGACAGTGACAGAGGCAGGGCTGTAACTCCTTTTCTCACTGGAGGCTGAGGGGTTTCCATTGCAAGTCCTCTGTCCTCTTTCAAGAGACAGAGGACATCCCCCACTATCTGTGTTAACTGAACCCTGGCCTGCAATAATATTAGCATGGAAAACAAGCATTATACTGGTTGGAAATCAGGAAATCCTGAATTTTAATCTCAGCTTTGCCATTTTCTCTGAACCTTAATTGCCCCAACTACTAAGTAGGGATATGAAATTGCCACTACTCACAACATGCTAATGGGCTTCCCAGGTGGCGTTAGTGGTAAAGAACCAGCCTGCCCGGGCAGGAAGACTTAAGAGATGTGGGTTCAATCCTGGGTGGGGAAGATCTCCTGGAGGAGGAAATGGCAACCCACCTCAGTATTCTTGCCTGGGAAGTCACATGGACAGAGGAGCCTGGCGGGAGAGAGGAGTCCATGGGGTCACAAAGAGTTGGACAGGACTGAAGCTACTTAGCACGCATACACAACATACTTATAAAAATAATGAATTTTCAACTTATAACAGTTATTTTTAATGTGTTTTCATGGAACTTTGGGAAAAGTTGTTTGAATCCATGAAATCTTAGAAAACTATTAATATGGGCAGGTAAAGTCTACTATGTAAATGAGTTGGGGTGGGCATACATAATTATTATGTAACTGTACCCTCAGAGCATTTCCACGACAAGTTCATTTCTTTTTCACATATAAATTAGAGCCAACTATTTCAACATATTGAAATGGAAGCTTCTATGAAAAACAAATGTTTCACGTAATATAAATCAACATTTCCCAAAGAGGAAAGAAGCTGCTTCCTTCCCCTCCCCACCCCCAGAGGAGGGGGGGCATGTTCTAGCATCCTTTAGAGAAGGAACAGACAAGCCCAAGGAAAGTGAAAAGAAAAAAGAAACATTCCCTCTTTGTTGTGGACTTGGCAAAACTCTAACCAAAGCAGACTTACAATAGAACACAAAACACTCCCAAGAAAGCACCCGAAGCTGGAAAAATACTAACCGAATACAGGACTTTAAGTGAGTGACCGTAAAACACAAATCAGTTCAGTTCAGTTCAGTTCAGTTGCTCAGTCGTGACCGACTCTTTGCGACCCCGTGAATCACAGCACGCCAGGCCTCCCTGTCCATCACCAACTCCCGGAGTCCACTCCTTCTCAACACACATAGAGGTACTGTATTTGAGGAGATAATGAAAGTGAGGTAATGACAACCCTTAAGAAGCCCCATTCTAGGGACTTTCCTGGTGGTCCAGTGGCTAAGAACTCCGTGCTCCCAAAGCAGGGGACCTAGGTTCGATCCCTGGTCAGGGAACTAGATCCCGCTTGCATACAGCAACCAAGAAGTCCACACATCATAACTAAGACCTGGCGTGGCCAAATAAAGACACATTAAAAAAAAAAAAAGAACCCCATTCTAAGTCAACTCCAAACCTTGAGATGAGACACTAAACGTACTTGCTGCCAAAAGCCAAACCACAGGAAATCTTGTCATTTTTAATATACACTGGCAGCAAATGCACACCATGTGTAGCCTCACCATAAAACCCAGGCTGTGGACCAAGTGTCACAGAGAAGCAGTCGGGTCTGGGGAAACGGCCCACCTGCCTGTGTTAGCTTCCTGGGGCTGCCAACTCAAAGTCCTATAGATTAGGAGCCTGCCTTAAACCACCAGTATCTATGGCCTCACGTTCCAGAGGCTGGAAGTCCAAGATCAAGGTGTCAGTAGGGCTAGCTCCTTCTAAAAGCCTTGAGGGAAGGTTCTGCCCTGTGTCTCTCTCCTAGCTTCTGGTGATCTGCAAGGCACCTCGGGCTTGTGACGGCATAACTCCAATCTTAATATGGCATTCTCCCAGCACCTCTGTCTTGGTGTCCAAATGTCATCTTTTTATAAGGTCAGACTGGATCGGTGCCCATCACAGTGGCCTCATCTTAACTTGATCATCTGCACAGAGCCTAGTCTAGATAAGACACAGTCACGGACACTCTGGGGAGGACTTCAAGATCTTTGGGAGGGACATGGCTCAACATATAACGTCACCTTAGCCCCACCCAACTTAAGAGAGCTAAGTGAGGGAAGCTGAGCCACCTTCATGGAGTTTCCTGTCGTCCCACTGAATACACCACCAGTGCCCCAACACTGCTTAGAAAGAACACTCGAGAACAGGCATGCCATGCCCGTGGACACCCCTGGCAAACCATCACTTGGCTTTCACATGCTATCACACCCACTTCCCACTGCCTTCTCTCCCATACCCATCTTCAGCTTTGGCCGTGTGGCTCCCATGCAATCCACATATCAACTTGGCCCCTTTCCACTTCAGGGTAGGCGGGCCACCCATCAGAGTCTTCTGCCAACTTTGCACCCTTTTCTAGCTCACTTTTGTTCCTCCTTCTTTCATCCCTTGCACGTTTGGGACAAGTTGAGAGGTGTCTCAGGCTTCCCAGGTGACGCGAGTGGTAAAGAGCCCTCCTGCCAATGCTGGAGACATCAGAGTTGGGGGTTCAATCCCTTGGTTGGGAAGATGCCCTAGAGGAGGAAATGGTAACCCACTCCAGTATTCTTGCTTGGAAAATTCCACAGACAGAGGAACCTGGCAGGCTACAGTCCATAGGGTCACACACAGTCGGACATGACTGAATCGACTTCATATGCAGGAGAGGTATCTAATAAAAGAAAATCATAATATATTTTTGATCTCTTTCTAGCCAGCATAATTATTAGGCCACAAGAGAAGTCATGATGGTTATGTTGAGTATGTTCTTTGGCAATTTAAAAAGTATTTTTCAAGCATGATAGTGGCAGACTATAATTATCCAACAACCCTAATAGATAGCAGTAACATCATTATTCCCAATATACAGAGGAGGAAAATGAAGCTCAAAAAGGTTAAGTAATTCAGTAATGGACACACTGCTCACAACCCAGAACCAAAACATGGATTCATCTCATCTGATGTCAAGTTCTGCAAAGTTATATAATAAATAATATGACATGATCTATATGAAATCATCAAGAAGGACTAAAGGTTTCTTTTGTTGTTGACTAGAAGCAGGATGGTAGCAAAAATAAAGCCTTATGTTTACATTCCATGTTTTAAAACATTTTCCAAAATGTTTCAATGCTAGGTTTTACATATCCTTATAAAAACCAGATGCGTTATTCTTAGGCTCATTTCACAGATGATAAATGAAGGTAGAGGTTATATAACTTGCCTAAATGAACCAATAAGTCGAGAATGCAGCTAGAGTAGAGTAAGAATCTCTGCATTCTAAGTAAAAAAATGGGCATGCCTTTCCAAAGAGGAAAATTCAATACAACTTCCTTGGAAAGGAAACATCTGAAAAGAAAATAATGTAAATGAAGGATAACAAGTAGAAAATTGGATACATTTCCAGTGCACAGATACCTATTTTCTTGCAGGCAGAAGCAGCACATGTATGTGTCATGGATGTCAGGATGGATCCCTGAGCCCTGAGCTTGGCCAGCCCAGACAACCACTCATGTCCCCGAGAATGAGTACAAGGCTATTCTAAGTGGGTCACACAAGACTTGTGACTAGTGACGAAGGAGGAGAAATATTCTTTCTCATTCATCACAGGCCTCGGGAGTCCTTTTCATTTTTTACCACCTGAATGCACGAAAGAAGGCTTCCAGAAGGAAGGGAATCTGAGCTAATTCTAGAAGGATAAACAGAAGGGGTTTAAGAAGGTTTGGAGAAGGGGAAATGACTCTATCAGAGGTACTCTGTTGCTTCTACACGAAAAGCTCTGAAATCCATAAGTCCAGCCCTGCCCTCTCTTCCAAGATCCAGAGGTGTTTTCCAGAACATCTGCTGAGCATCTCTAGATGGGTCCTGCTGCATTTCCAACTGGGCACGTTAGATCTCAACAGTCCCTTCCAGACCTAACAGCCTGGGATTCTAGTTAAAACTGACATTTCCCTTGGAGAGACTGAAAATAAACAAAAAGCAGAGAAGTCATATTCAAGAGGCAGGGCAAAAAGAGCAGTGTCTTTCAATCAAAAGGAGAAAAAAAAATCTTTTAATCACCTCTCTCTGACTGCCCAGGCTCTCAGAACTAAGTAACGCATCTGAGGGTGTATGTGAACATGCCGTGTGCATCTGTGCTGGGTACCCAGAAGGCAGAACTAAAGCGTTCTCCAAGGACACACGCTCTTGATGACAAGCCAGAATGGCTTTCTGGCCACTCAAAGCTGCTTCCTTGCACCCAGAGAGGTTGGTTCTAGAAACAACAATTAAAGTACAGAATAGGAATCCTGCTTTGCAAAATATTTTAAGCATTCCACACTTTTAGACCCAAAACAACTCACGCTCATCTCTAACCAACTCAGGCCATTTCTAAGTTGCCCCTGAATTCCTATGAGGCTCTGTGGTAGGTCGTGTCCCCCAGAGACGGGTGAAAAACCTCCCAGATGCCCTTTTATAAGGAGTAAACATGTTTCCCTGTTAAACTTGCCCTCTGTCATTGCAAAAGACATAATATTGTGAAAACCCTTCCTTTAGTTGAGAGCAGTAATTCACACAGTGTGTTTTGAATAAGGTGTAATTAATAAGGTAGAGACATTTTGCTTCTCTTTTCTGGACATAAGTTCTGAAAGCAAAAATTAAGAGTGTAGGTGAGTTACCACCCCACACATGTGTCCGTGCTGTCACTTCAGTCATGTCTGACTCTGTGAGACCCCATGGGCTGCATGTAGCCCACCAGGCTCCTCTGTCCATGGGGCTTCTCCAAGCAAGAATACTGGAGTGGGTTGCCGTGCCCTCCTCCAGGGGATCTTCCGACCCAGGGATTGAACCCGGGTCTCTTACGTCTCCTGCGTTGGTAGGCAGGTTCTTTACCACTAGTGCCACGTGGGAAGCTCTACTACTCCATACTCAGAATTTAGAAAAGATACACTTTTCACAAGCCCACATCCAACAGTCTGCTTGGCTGTGACAGAAACCATCCTTATCCACTGGCCAGTCTTAACCAAAGGATTAGGTCAGCACGAGGTCTCCTTGGGCGCTGTCACCTTGATGCCTCTGTACCTGCTGGCCTCCATCAGAGCTATTCAGCTCAGCAGAGCACCTCGATCATATACTGAATTCTCACTGAGAGTCACTTGATCTGGACTCTTCTGCCTGAGGGTGAGGCTGCTCCGTGTATTCCAGAGGATGTGATTCATCATTGTTTAGTTGCAAAGTCGTGTCCAGCTCTTCTGTGACCCCAACTGTAGCCCACCAGACTCCTCTGTCCAGGGGATTTTCCAGGCAAGAAAACTAGGGTGGCTTGCCATTTCCTTCTCCAGGGGATCTTCCCAATCCAGGGACTGATGGGATCAATCCAGGGATCCGTCTCCTGCTTGGCAGGCTGATTCTTTACCACTGAGCCACCTGGGAAGCCCAGAGGATGGGATACTAAGTCACTAAAAGCACAGAGAGCAAAATGGCTTCAACTTAAGAAGGTGCTGAGGGCAGCTAAGCATGTGTACCCTGACCTAGAGTCTCTCCAGAGATATTTAGATCCCACTTTCTTTCAGGTCCCTGACATCTAGGACCTGTGCTTCTTGGCCAGCTGGCAGTGCTGAGACACACAGGAAAGAAAACTATGTGTCTGATAAGAGATCTGAGCCAATTGACCTACATGACAGTGGCCAAGCATATATTCCAAACACTGTACAGCTCAAAGGCTATTTTGATGGACTTACTAAACTTTTGTAAAACATTCACAATAAAATCCATGATATTCCAATGTTTCCTTATAGATAAAAACTATCGACCCCACACTCTCTAATATCTATTTTACTCTTCTTCCTGTTCATTCTCTGGATCATCACGGCAGTCTTCCCTGGCCTCCCACGTAGGGCTCAGGTGCCCCTTCTAGACGCTTCCTCCACATCCTGTATTTCGCTCACACCTGATTATCACTGTGGACTGTAACTGACTAGTTCCTTTTTCATCTACAGCACTAAAATAACTATAACCCAGCATGATGGGGAAGGGACCCTTTTCTTTTGTACTGCCTTAGTATTTCAGTACTTAAAACCCTACTTGGTACCTAGTGGAATCTCAAAAAATGTTAGTTGAATGACTGATGGAAAACAGAATCCAGGCTCTGAATAACTGCTATTTATTCAGGTGGCGCTAGTGGTGAAGAACCCACTTGCCAAAGAGACACGGGTTCAATCCCTGGGCCAGGAAGATCTCCTGGTGGAGGGCATGGCAGCCCACTCCAGTAGTTTTGCCTGGAGAATCCCATGGACAGAGGAGCCTGGGAGGCTGCGGTCCACAGAGTCGCACGGAGTCAGACATGACTGAAGCAACTTAGCATGCACGCACATTCATCCCGTACACGACAGGAACACTTACCTCTCACCCCAGTCAGTGCTATCTGCGGTCCTCAACGGCTGGCGGCGCGACCAGTTCCTGCTTTGGCCACCTTAATTAGAAGGGTATCATGACTCCAAAGTAAGACCATGAGCTTGCTCTGTTTGAAGTCAATCAGGAGCTAAAAGCTTTTAGAATTTTCCCCTTCAAGAGCACCAGGAGGCTTGAAAGAATCTTAAAACAGGGAAAGCTTTGAAAGAGAGTTATGGACAAAGCCTAAAGTGTTTAGGGCTGGAAGCAATTATTCTTCTGCACAGAAACCATTTCAGGGTGGTGGGGGGCGGTGGAGGGAGCATCAGCAAGACTGGTGATTTTCATGCAGTTCTAAGCCAGCGCCCTTTAAGTAAGAAGACATCTTTCATGAGACAGACGCTTGCACAATAAATTAGAAATAGATTAGGGTAAGTTTATGCCACAACACACAGTTGTTTAATAAGATAATTTAATCAAGGGTCAAAAATAATTGGGGGAAATGATCAAATCCACAGAAGAATCATCCATGAATGCTAAAACAAGCGCAGCGTGGAGAAGACGATCTTGGCGAAACAAGCGCTTCAGTCCGAGCCCATCAGGCAGCTTTTCCTGACCCCTTACTATGTGCCGGGCACGGTGCAGGGTTTGTGGGGGACGTGGCAGGAATCACTGCCATGGCCCAGAGTTCACTTCCTGCTGGTGGTCTCTAAAGGCACCCCACTGATGCTGCTGCCATCTTCCCAAAAGGCAGATGCAATGGGGTCCCTCAGGGTGACAGCCACCATCATCGTAGTCATCATCCAACAGGACAAACAGGACCCTACTCCCTCCCAGGGTTGAAGACCTCTCCTGACTTTTACTCACAACCCCCACCCCCACCCCAACCCATAACCTGAGACTCAGCCGTACTCTCTTACTACCCACGCTTCCCTGGGTTAAGGACTTCTTGACTCCTTCACGCCTATGCCCTTGAAAATGCTGTCCTTCTCCACCTAGAAGCACTGCTCTAGCACAGCCTGTCTGCCCGGGTTTCATGACTCACCTCTCTGAGATGTCTTTCCTAGAAACACCCTTATCCCTGGCCCTGCTGTGATATTCTTTAAGAGTTTCCCCAGGACTCTCCATATCTCAGGATTGTGGAACTCGATACATGGAATTCTCCCTACCTTCCCTCCACCCTTGCTTCCTCTGGTTCATCTCTGTCCATCTGGAACACCTACTGAGCAATTACTCTCTACCAGGCTCAAGCTATGCTAGGTGCTTTGGGTCCAACACCTCTTAATAAATCCACACGAATTGCAAACATGACTTGCAGGTGAGAAACGCAGCTCAGAAAGGTTTGGTAACTCGGTCAAGTACACACAGTCAGCAAGTGGCAGCGTCGGATGCCTCTGTTCCAAGCCTGAGCTCTTTTTTTCCTCAACACATCCACTCACAAGAAGGCAAGGGGACTCGCCCGAGACGCCCACCCAGACCCCAGTGGTTCTTGCAAGCTTCAAAACCACACACGTGGTTTTGACAGGTACAAGCCGAAGGTGTGCATGGCCAAGACCAACCGGATGGGCACACCCACACAATCTGTGTGCTTCCCCAAACTTTCTTTTTCCTGCATGTCATAGAGATGATATAGCACTGAACCCCCAATGCTACCCGTGAGCCCTCCACTTTATGGAGTCAGTCTAAATGCCTTTTGTTTATAACCACAACTTTACCAACTCTGCATGGGAGATGTTCCAAGGAGCCTGAAAGCCTCAATTGTTACCGTCTCATTTTGGTTTCTAGTTCTGCTCATGTAAGGGATGGCCTGTCCTCGTATCTATTACTATTAGAATAATATCAGGTTCGGGGTTAGCACAGAAAATAGATGTTTCTCTGATTTCTGTGCAAAAGATCAAAACGCTTTTTTTATGGCAACATCAAAAAGAATCAACATGTAAACATGTTTCAACAGGCGTTCTTTTTCCCTTGGGTGGTTTCTCAATATTTGGAAGGCTTTATTAGCCTGTTTTGCTTACAAATGGTAAAAGAGTTCACCGTTTCTTCTAAGCCTTTTCTGAGACTACTATATGTGCTGACAATTAGTGTTCGGGGCCCTTCTTTTGGTAATATTTTGCGGGAGAAAACTACCTGGGAAATATTTCGGCTTATTGCACAGTGTGATCTGGGAGGACAGTGAGGAGAGTGGTGTATATTTCTACCTCTTTACTTCCATTAATTCTCCCTTCCTTCCTTTCTTTTCCCCTTTGTTGTTGGTGCTCAGTTGCTAAGTCATGTCTGACTCTGCAGCCTCCTGGACTGCAGCACGCCAGACCTCCCTGTCCTCCACTATCCCCCGGAGCTGGCTCAGATTCATGTCCATTGAGTCAACGATGCTCTCTAACCACCTTATTCTCTGACGCTCCCTTCCCCTTTTGCCTTCAATCTTTCCCAGTATTGAGGTCTTTCCCCCTTTGTGTGTTCAGTCAATCGTGTCCAACTCTTTGCCACCAAAGAGAAGCGAAAAGCAAAGGAGAAAAGGAAAGATATAAGCGTCTGAATGCAGAGTTCCAAAGAATAGCAAGGAGAGATAAGAAAGCCTTCCTCAGTGATCAATGCAAAGAAATAGAGGAAAACAGAATAGGAAAAACAAGAGATCTCTTCAAGAAAATTAGAGATTCCAAGGGAACATTTCATGCAAAGATGGGCACGATAAAGGACAGAAATGGTATGGACCTAACAGAAGCAGAAGATATTAAGAAGAGGTGGCAAGAATACACAGAAGAACTGTACAAAAAAGATCTTCACGGCCAAGATAGTCACGATAACGTGACCACCGACCTAGAGCCAGACATCTTGGAATGTGAAGTCAAGTGGGCCTTAGAAAGCATCACTACGAACAAAGCTAGTGGAGGTGATGGAATTCCAGTTGAGCTATTTCAAATCTTGAAAGATGATGCTGCGAAAGTGCTGCACTCAATATGCCAGCAAATTTGGAGAACTCAGCAGTGGCCACAGGACTGGAAGAGGTCAGTTTTCATTCCAATCCCCAAGAAAGGCAATGCTAAAGAATGCTCAAACTACCGCACAATTGCACTCATCTCACACGCTAGTAAAGTCATGCTCAAAATTCTCCAAGCCAGGCTTCAGCAATATGTGAACCGTAAACTCCCAGATGTTCAAGCAGATTTTAGAAAAGGCAGAGGCACCAGAGATCAAATTGCCAACATCCGCTGGATCATGGAGAAAGCAAGAGAGTTCCAGAAAAACATCTATTTCTGCTTCATTGACTATGCCAAAGCCTTTGACTGTGTGGATCACAATAAACTGTGGAACATTCTCAAAGAGATGGGAACACCAGACCACCTGACCTGCCTCTTGAGAAACCTGTATGCAGGTCAGGAAGCAACAGTCAGAACTGTACATGGAACAACAGACTGGTTCCAAATAGGAAAAGGAGTGCGTCAAGGCTGTATATTGTCACCTTGTTTATTTAACTTATATGCAGAGTACATCATGAGGAACGCTGGGCTGGAAGAAGCACAAGCTGGAATCCAGATTGCTGGGAGAAATATCAATAACCTCAGATATGCAGATGACACTACCCTTATGGCAGAAAGTGAAGAGGAACTCAAAAGCCTCTTGATGAAAGTGAAAGAGGAGAGTGAAAAGGTTGGCTTGAAGCTCAGCATTCAGAAAACAAAGATCATGGCATCTGGACCCATCACTTCATGGGAAATAGATGGAAAAACAGTGCAAACAGTGTCAGACTTTATTTCTGGGGGCTCCAAAATCACTGCAGATGCTGATTGCAGCCATGAAATTAAAAGACGCTTGCTCCTTGGAAGGAAAGTTATGGCCAACCTTGATAGTATATTAAAAAGCAGAGACATTACTTTGCCAACCAAGGTCCGTCTAGTCAAGGCTATGGTTTTTCCCGTGGTCATGTATGGATGTGAGAGTTGGACTGTGAAGAAAGCTGATCGCCGAAGAATTGATGCTTTTGAACTGTGGTGTTGGAGAAGACTCTTGAGAGTCCCTTGGACTGCAAGGAGATCCAACCAGTCCGTTCTAAAGGAGATCAGTCCTGGGTGTTCATTGGGAGGACTGATGCTGAAGCTGAAACTGCAATACTTTGGCCACCTCATGCGACGAGTTGACTCACTGGAAAAGACTGATGCTGGGAAAGGTTGGGGGCAGGAGGAGAAGGGGATGGCAGAGAATGAGATGGCTGGATGGCATCACCGACTCTGTGGACATGAGTTTGAGTGAACTCCAGGAGTTGGTGATGGACAGGGAGGCCTGGCATGCTGTGATTCATGGGGTCGCGGAGAGTCAGACACGACTGAGCGACTGAACTGAACTGAACTGGACTGTAACCCACCAGGATCCTCTGCCCATGCGATTTCCCAGGCAAGACTACTGGAGTGGGTTGCCATTCCCTCTTCCAGGAGATCGTCCCAACTTAGGGGTCGAACCTGCATCGGCATGTGAATTCTTTACCACTAGCGCTGATTGGAAAGTCCAAAAGGAAATTATTTAACTGACTATAGCTTAAAGCCTTGGAGAAGGAAATGGCAACCCACTCCAGTGTTCTTGCCTGGAGAATCCCAGGGACGGGGGAGCCTGATGGGCTGCCGTCTATGGGGTCACACAGAGTCGGACACGACTGAAGTGACTTAGTAGTAGTAGTAGTAGCTTAAAGCCTAGTTAACCATTTGATCAGTTGTTCTTAGTTGGACACAACTGAAGCAACTTAGCACACACAGTGTTCTAAGTTCATAGCTTTGAGGCATTAATAGGCTGGTGTGTGTCCTTAGTCATGGGCTGCAGCCCACCAAGATCTTCTGTCCATAGAATTCTCTAGGCAAGAACACTGGAGTGGGTTGCCATTTCCTTCTCCCGGGGATCTTCCCGACCCAGGGAAGATTTTTTTTACCATTAGCACCACCTGGAAAGCCCCATCTCATGGGGCTACCTATAGCTTCTTAGACTTTTCACTTGATTGGCAAAATAAACGTAGCATGAGATTCAAGTATAATTGCTGCCTCCTTCCTCTAGAGCATGGACTTCCCACTCACACGCCTGTCAGTGCCAGTGAGGAAAATCAGTGCTATTTTATCACTGCAGGAGAGCTGGCAGAGCAGGCCGCTGTCTCTGCAAACCATTCAGTCAGCTCCAGCATTTCCAAAAGGCTTTCTGCTCATGATAAAGCCCCGCAAATGCCCAGTGAACATTACACATGCCAACCCCAAACGCAGCCTCACTGTGAGTGGTGACACATAAGGAGCGTTCTATTAAACTTAGAACCCACGCAAGGCTGTCTACCATTATAGCTGTTAACACCATTCTGGTGGAAGTAGCCAATTAAATTATGTAAGGGAAAGAGATAAGAAGTCTAAAAACTAGCAAAGAGCAGCAAAATGATCATTATTTGCAAAGGTTGTGGCTGAAAATCACATGAGCAAGTCAGCTGAACAACTTATAGGCAATTAGTGAATTCTGTGAGGTAATTCACAAGTGCTGGTTTACTTGCTAAGTCGTGTCCGACTGTTGTGACCCCATGGACTACAGCCTGCCAGGCTCCTCTGTCCATAGGATTTCCCAGGCAAGAATACTGGAGTGGGTTGCCATTTCCTTCTCCAGAGGATCTTCCCGACACAAGGATCAAACCCTGGTCTCCTGCACTGCAACTTACCAACAAGAATAATATGCAAAAGTCAGCAGCCTTCCTAAGGAACAACCATTAAGAAGACATCCATTCTTTAAAATTGCAATAAAAATGAAAAATGGCTAGAGATAAACTTAAATAGAAGTACGCAAGAACTAGGTAAAGAAAGAAAATTTCACATTATTGAAGGACAAAGAAGGTACATTTACCCTGCTGGTCTTTGATGAGGAAATCACTAATTCTTCCCAAAGTAACTGATAAACATGATATGATATCCAAGAATACCATGAGAAAGCTAACTCTAGTTTATCTGGAAAAATGCATAGGAAGGAATAGCCATAAAAATGAAACAACAAGAAATAAGGAAAGAGGACTTCCAGGGTGATACAGTCACCCGCCAATGCAGGGGACATGACTTCGATCCCTGGTTCGGGAAGATTCCCATGCCACAGAGCAACTAAGCCTTAGCACCACAACTACTGAGCCCACAAGCTGCAAGTACTGAGGCCCAGAGACCGAGAGCCTGTGCCCAGCAACAAGAAAAGCCACTGCAGCGAGAAGCCTGCAAAACTCAACTAGAGTAGCTTCCACTCTCCTCAACCAGAGAGAGTTCGCGCACAGCAACGGAGACCCAGTGCAACCAAAAATAAAAGAAAGAAAAAAGGAAAAAAATAAATAAGGAAAGACTAGCATACCAGATCAGAGAAGGCAATGGCAACCCACTCCAGTGTTCTTGCCTGGAGAATCCCAGGGAAGGGGGAGCCTGGTGGGCTGCTGTCTATGGGGTCGCACAGAATCGGACACGACTGCAGCAACTTAGCAGCAGCAGCATACCAGATACATAAAATACTTTAAAGCTCCAAAAATAAAATCAGTATGCACTGGCACACAAACAGAAAGTAAGATCAGTGGAAAAGGAATAGACCCACACACATACTGCGATTCAGTGTATGACAAAGTTGGCAGTGCACATTATTGGGAGAAGAAAGTCCTTCAATAACTGGATAGCCCCCTGGCAGAAATAAAGTCAGATCCCTAGTTCAGATCCTACACTAAAATAAATTCTTGAGCGACCAAAGATTTAAATGTGAAAAACGCAAATGTAAAAGCCCTCAGATAAACCTTGATAACATGACGCTAAGTGGAAGAAGCCAGTCACAAGAGACTACACATTGTATGAGTCAATTTAAATGAAACGTCCAGAACAGGCGAATCCATAGAGAAGTAAAGGAGATTAGTGGCTACCAGGGGCTTTGGGGTGGAGGGAATGGAAAGTGGCTGCTTAATGGGTATGGGGTTTCTTTTCGGGGTGATGAAAATGTTCTGAAATTAGATTGTGGTGATAGTTGTACAATTCTGTAAACAGACCAAAACCAATAAACTGTACACATGAAAAGGATGAATTTTATGGTATGTAAATTACATCTCAAAAATGCTATGATTTTAAAAGTACTAAGAAAAAATATAAGACAATTTTGAAAATATAATGTTTGAGCAGAGAAGCCCTAAGTATGTCAAAAAGTTAAAAGTAAAAAAAAAAAAAAGTCTGATGAGTAAGGCTACAAAATTTTAAAAACAAATCCTGAAAAAAAAAAAAAGCCTAAGAAGTCCAAAAATAAATGGAAAAATTAAAAAACTCAGGACAAAAGGACTAGTTTTTTTTAGTTACTTTATGCTCCTAAAAATGAATTAGCTGGAAAAGACCAAAAATCTAGAGAAAAATGGGCAATAAAAGTCAATATACATTTCTCAGAAAAGAAAATAGGACTGGCTCTTAAACATATGAAAAGATATTTGATCATTTGCTTGTGAGAACAAGCAAAACTCTATATTAAAGCTACTAAAAGATAGTAGTTTGCACCTCTTAGATTGGCAAAGATCATGCAGTTTAGTAACACTGTCTGTAGAGAAAAGGCACAAGCCCACGGTGTTAGTGGGAGCATGCATTAGTACAGATGCCAACTCTGAGGGCAATTTGGCAAGGTTTACCAAAATTAAAACTGCACATTCTTCTGATCCAACAATTCCACTGTAGCAATTTCTCCTCCAGAGAGCCTCGCTGACATAGAAAATGCTATTTATAGATAGTAATTCACTGGAGCATCGTGCCTAGTATAAAATGATTGGAAACAAGCAAAAGTCCATCAATGTGGCGCTGAGGAAATTAAGGCAAAACCCTTACAATGGAATACTATTTAGGTACTAAAACGAATGGGTTTCCCTGATGGCTCAGTGGAAAAGAATCCGCCCGCAATGCAGGAGGCGTGGGTTTGATCCCTGGGTCGGGAAGATCCCTTGGAGGAAGGCATGATAAACCACTCCAGTATTCTTGCCTGGAGAATCTCATGGACAGGGGAGCCTGCCGGGTTACAGTCCATAGAGCTGCAAAGAGTCAGACAGGACAGAATAGACTGAGCATGCATACACTAAAAAGAATAAGACTACTCCCTATGTTATGACAAGAAAGGTTTTTGAGGATACAGGCTTAAGTCGAAAAAGGTTAAAAAAAAAAAAAGAAGAAGAACAGTGTGCATGGTGCAAACATTATGTTGAAAAAAAACCTGTACCAGAACTTCCCTGGTGGCCCAATGGTTAATAAGACTCTGTGCTTCCAAGGTAGGGGGGCACAGGTTCAATCCCTGGTCAGGGAACTAAGATCCCACATGCCATACAGCCTAGCCAAAAAAAAATATATATATATATATATTTTAAAAACTCCGTATTTTTCCTCCTATAGTTTGCATAGTTATAAAATATCCCTATATTTATAGTGTGTTTATATTATGTATATTTGGATTTTCTATTTTCTTTGTATTTTATAATTATAATTTAGGTTTTATATTTTTAAAATATCCCTAAACAGACCCTCAAGAAAATGGTAATGAAGCTTGCCACTAGGAGTGAATTTGGGTGACTTGGGAACAGAAATGAGACTTACTTTTCTTCTACCTCTTATTTTATCCTATTGTACTTTTAGTGATTTAAAACAAATTAGTTAATTCTTTCAGTTAAAAGAAAATAAAGAGACGCAAATATGACAGAGATACTGAAATACAAAATGAATAAAATATTGTGGTCTAATTCTAGAAAACTCTTTTGGTTATTTTTAATATAGGTATATTCAAGAAAGAAATTAATAACTTAAAAAAAAAAATCCCTCACAAGGGCTCACCCATCTGCAAAAGAGATGCATTCAGCTAAGCTTCCTATATGCGGGCCATTGGTGAGACCCCACCCTATTAACACACTCCCCTCCAGAGTGGGAGAACTGCCTCCAAGACCGAGGAGCTAACTCAGTCTTCATAACTCACTTAAACTTGAACTCTGCTGCAGCTGGAGACACGCCAACTAGACAGGTTTCTTTGGATTTATCCTCAGGACATAAAGAAAAAGAGCAATTTTGCCTATTTCTACTCACTGAACTGTTAGGTCTCCCTTTGGCCATCAGCTGAATTAAGAACAAACTAGCTGTAAAAACGTCTTGACAAACACTACAGTGAATTCATAAGAAGTTCCCTTAAGTGCTTGATCTAAGAAGGGTGGAGGGGAGGAGGTGTGAAGATGAGAGAGTGGAGATGTAGCCCTTCAGCTCCCCTTTGAAGGGGTCCTGGGTGACCGGGCGGAACAGAGTGGTCCATGGTGTTTAGTTCAGTTGCTCAGTCGTGTCCAACTCTTGGCGACCACATGGACTGCAGCATGCCAGGTCCCTGGTGATGGGTCAGCAAAAGGACAGGATTCTGGGCTCACACAAAACTTTTCACATTAACCCTCTCACAGACGTTACAGCACATCTGTGTACTTTTAACCTCACCTGTCAAGCAGAACTTTTTGGATTCCCTTGGAGACACACATCTATCACGGCAAAAGAGATGGCAAGGCTTACTCAGCAACCCCCATCCACCCTTATAACGTTCCCAAGCCATTACAGCCGTTTTCCATTGTCCAGTGGATAGAATGGAGGGCAGTGTTGCTGACTGGCAAGCCCCAACTTTAGTCAAAAATGTCAATGTTGTCTTTCACAGATGAGAACATAGCCCCTCTCCTTCCCTTCTCCTGTGTCCACAGAGGAGAGAATGGGGGTGAGCGATTGGGGTGGGCTCTACACAGCTAGGAGAAACTGCTGAAGATATATAATCAAAAGAATTTTGAGAAACATTCTATAAAATGCAGGCTTCCCAGCTAGCTAGCCTTCAGAAAAATTTCTCTGAATTCTTGATGTCCTGGTTATCTAGCACGTGGTAACATCTGATACTGGAGACCAGATCCACTTGTGGATCTAAGACAAGCAGGGCGGGGACGATGCACAAAACTGAAGGGAAAAGGGGAGAAGTGGAGGAGTCATTGCAGGGCCCCTCATTCACGGTAAGCGGGAGACATGGTACGTTCTGAAGAGACAGGAAAAGTTAGGAACAGGTTCCATGGGGAAATGTGACAGTGCGTCTGCTGGAGAAGAAACCATGGGGACCTGTCTCAAATGAAGAGCAAGGATTGACAGCAGGCCCAATCCACTGGATGTGGGGACCTCTGGGCAGCTGTGTGAGTGGTGGGGATCACCCAGGGTTGGTATTTGGAAAGGACTGTATGACACTCAACTATCGGGAGACTAAAGTTCAGTTCAGTTGCTCAGTCATGTCCGACTCTTTGCAACCCTGTGGACCACAGCACGCCAGGCCTCCCTGTCCATCATCAACTCCCAGAGTTTACCCAAACTCATGTCTATTGAGTCGGTGATGCCATCCAACTATTTCATCCTCTGCCATCCCCTTCTCCTCCTGCCTTCAATTTTTCCCAGCATCAGGGTCTTTTCAAATGAGTCAGCTCTTTGCATCAGGTGGCCAAAGTATTGGAGTTTCAGCTTCAACATCAGTCCTTCCAATGAGCACCCAGGACTGATCTCCTTTTGGATGGACTGATTGGATCTCCTTGCAGTCCAAGAGACTCTCAAGAGTCTTCTCCAATACCATAGTTCAAAAGCATCAATTCGTCTGCTCTCAGTTTTCTTTATAGTCCAACTCTCACATCCATACATGACTACTGAAGAAACCACAGCCTTGACTAGATGGACCTTTGTTGGCAAAGTAATGTCTCTGCTCTTTAATATGCTGTCTAGGTTGGTCATAACTTTCCTTCCAAAGAGTAAACGTCTTTTAAAATCATGCCTGCAATCACCATCTGCAGTGATTTTGGAGTCCAGAAAAATAAAGTCAGCCACTGCTTCCACTGTTTCCCCATCTATTTGCCATGAAGTGATGGGACCAGATGCCATGATCTTAGTTTTCTGAATGTTGAGCTTTAAGCCAACTTTTTAGTGAACCTTTTAAACCTTGGGCCGGGGAGGGAGAAAGTGAACCTGAACGCAGCTGAAACAGTGAGTGTGGTGGCTGGATGCAGAGAAGGGGAGGGAAAGCAGGGGACCCTGTGACCAGGGAGGGGAATTGCAGAGTCTGAGATTTCAAGACATAGAAAGGCCCAAAGGCTACTGGTTCAAGGTGATACACAGGTCACAGGTGTGCCAGTGTCTGCAGGTGGCTCAAGTGAAGGAGAGATCAAATCTTAAGGTGACCAGAGGGAGCGACGGGAGGGCAAAGAGTCAGAAGAGTCAGGCTGACCTGACCCCTGCAGGCACCAGGCTTCCGTGATGCACCCTCGTCCAGACAGACAGGGGGATACTCCACAACCACTGTGTCAGGGGAACACAACGGCTTGCCCCAGGTCCAAGGGCAGGTGATGAAGAGTCTCGGAACCACGTTCCTCACTTTTCACAATCAAATCAGAGAAAGGCCGGTACCTAGAAACAGAACTCGCTGACAGACAAACAGGTGCATGACCTGGGTTAATATTATCCTGAGGGAGGCAGCAGAGAGCAGTGCAATTAAAACAGTGGCGGGTTCAAGTTCCAGCTCCCCACCACTGACCAGCTGGACGCTTCAGGCTTCATGGAGCCTCTTTAAACCTGAGCCATCACCTTGGTGGGCTTCCCTAGTAGCTCAGACAGTAAATAATCCACCTGCAATGTGGGAGACCTGGCTCGATCCCTGGTGGGAAGATCCCCTGGAGGAAGGCATGGCAACCCACTCCAGTACTCTTGCCTGGAGAATCCCGTGGACAGAGGAGCCTGGCGGGTTACAGTCCACAGGGTTACAAAAGAGTCAGACATGACTGAGCAAATAAGCATAGCACATCACACTGGCAAAGATGAAATGCTGAAACACATCCATGATGCTTAGATGAGAGGCTGATGACAGGGACTATCTTCAACATCTTGTAGTAAACTACAATGAAAAATAATCTGAAAAATTATAACGGAACTACTTTGTTATATACCAGAAAGAAAGCTATGATGAATCTAGACAGTGTATTAAAAAGCAGAGACATCAAATTTCCAACAAAGGTTCACATAGTCAAAGCTATGGTTTTTCCAGTAGTCATGTATGGATGTGAGAGTTGGACTATAAAGAAAGCTGAGCACCGAAGAACTGATGCTTTTCAACTGTGGTGTTGGAGAAGACTCTTGAGAGTCTCTCTTGGACTGCAAGGAGACCAAACCAGTCAATCCTAAAGGAAATCAGTCCTGAATATTCATGGGAAGGATGGATGCTGAAGCTGAAACTCCGACCGGAAAAGATCCCGATTCTGGGAAAGATTGAAGGCAAAAGCAGAAGGAAGCGGCAGAGGATAAGATGGCTAGTTAGCATCAGCGGGTCAACGGACATGAATTTGAGCAAACTCTGGGAGACAGCAGAGAGCCGAGGAGACTGGAGTGCTGCAGCCTGTGCAGTGGCAAAGAGTCCAGCACAGCTTAGCGAACAAACAACAACAACCAATACCAGAAGCTAACACAATACTGTAAATCAACTACACTTCAATTGCTTAAAAAAACAGCTTCAAAAAAAGAAGACATGCTAGGGGTTAGTGATTAGCAAAAGTTAACTGATGTTCGCACTCCTCTGCAACAACGTTCTCAAGGAAAATTATTTTTAGGAGAGCGAGATGGGTAAGAAAAGAGAAGAAACAGAAGTGAAGCAAACCAACGCATGAAAGGGGAAGGAATCATTTGCTCTCTCAATTCCTAACTGTTTAAAAGCAAGCTACCCAGAGAAATGAAAACATGGCCCCATGAACGCTTGTTCAGGAATGTTCACAGCAGCATTATTCATGGCGGCCAAAAAGCAGCAACAACTCAAGGGACCACCAACTCACGAATGGATAAACAAAACCTGGCCTCTCCACACAATGGCATATCATTATCACTACAAGCACCAAACACTGATGACAAGCTTTTAACGTGGACGGACCTTAAAAACAACACGCTAAGTGGAAGGAGCCGGGCACAAAAGTCCACATATGTGGACGGACCCTAAAAACAACACGCTAAGTGGAAGGATCCAGGCACGAGAGTCCACATAGTGCATGATTCCATTTATAGGAAACGCCTAGAACAGTCAAATCTATATGTAAAGAAAACAGCTTCCTGGTTGCCAGGAGCTGGGGGTGAAGGGTTGGAGGAAAATGGGAACTGACTGCTAATGGATATAGGGTTCCTTTTGGGGCTGATGCAAATGTTCTAAAATGTATTGCGGTTAGAGAGATGTACAATTCTGTGAATGCAGTAAAAAGCACCAATTGTACAGTTTTAAAAAGAAAAATGTTAGCTACATGGTTCTGAAAGCGTCCTGCTTCCCCTCTCTGAAGAAAGACTCTTGGTCTTCCCTGGGTGAGAGGCCCTGATGGGCAGAGCGTAGGAAAGGCAGCATTCCAGCAGTTCCCTTCCTTATGAATATCACAAGATATTGATCCTCCTCCTCCTCCGGAGACATTCTCAAGTGGGTGCCAGGGAGGTTATTTCTCTTCTGCTTTCTCTCTGCTTCTTTCAATCTTGACTACTGCCTTCTGTTTCCCCAGACGCACAGTGGGTAAAAATCGATCTCTGCTTGATCTTTCACAGGCAAAAGCTTTAAGGTGGACGGGCCTTTTATACACAGGAGTTTAAAGCTCCTGAAAAATACCGAGGAGGGTGCTCTGAAGCACTGGTTTTTGGTTTCCCCACACCGCGAGGACACAGTCCTTAAAAGCCACGTTTCCTCCAAATGACTCCACTGAACATCATTTTCTTTGCAGAACAAATTGCAAAGAGAAAATATTGAAAAACCACTCCCCACCGTGCATCTGAGGTTTGATTTACGTGCTAACAACTGCCTAAAAAGTGGCCTCATAATATTATTGGTTCCAGGAAACCAAGCTTTTTCATAAACGTCAACAGTGTTTTTAAGGCAACACTGATGTTAAAAAATCAGAAGGCCAATTTACTCATTTGCAACAATAATAATCACAACAATCAATGATAATAATAATAATTATTATTATTAACACTTCCACATGACTCTGAGGGTCTATGGTAATGCTGGCTTTTGTCCGCACACAGAAAAGTGCATTTATTATTTGAATGGTCCAGGAATCAAAGATGGAAGCATTGCTCAAAGAATTCTCATGTAAACTGTTTTAAAACATAGGCTTAATAAAGCCTTTTTAAAGTCTCTTCATGTTTCAGCTTTAATGTTCAAGGCTGAAGACGCAAAACAAATGATAAAGCATTGTGTTTTATAACAAGTTACCGTGGTCAATGGCATGTCAGTTGTAAAACATCAATTTCTACTGAGGCAAGCACATTAGGAAACTGTGAAGTCGCCCACTGAGCCCAATTTCCATGAAGAGGTGCCAACCCTGTTATATAATCTACAAACGCATCCAACTACTATTGGAGACTTCAGGATTCTACCTGGTAGGGGGACGGGCATAGGTGTCTAGAAAGAGACAATTTTTCTAGAAATTTTTACTTATATATGGATAGCAAGTTCTCCAAGAAGAAGCATTTCTAAAATCAGGGTTCCACGATGCAAGAATATTTCTGTGTTCATGTTACACATACTACAGATTAGAAATAAATGGGTTTGTAATTGGTAAATGAGCTCCATGGAGCAAATAACTGATTCATCAGATATTAGTGAAAGCAAATGTAAAATCCAAGAATTATGTCTCTGTGTTGACAAACTGTAAACTGCTCAGAACTTTTATGTTAACAAGGCATTTTGTAGCGATCTGTCGGATTTCTCCCTTTATGTGTGAAACACACATGCAAAAGAGAATTACAAACTTCAGAGTTCTCTAACCTTTACAAACCAACACAGTAATTACATTGCAAGATATTTGACAGCCCAGGGTAATACGAGAAGAGAATTCCTCCCCCCTCCAACTTCCTTTAAATAGCTCTCAACTTTTCTACAATTTAAAGACTGCCTGAGCAAAAGACTTTCATAGCCATGAATACCACTAAAGATAAATAGGGAGATAAAATAAAATCACTATTCCAAAACACAGAATATTTAAGGTTCCTCCAAAGAAAATATTTCTCAACACATAAAGACAGTGTTAAATTTTAAGAGGGAGTCGATCAACAAAATGAAGGCAGAGAAAAGTAAACATAAGTTAACTTGACAAGCCCATACTGATAAGGCACAGATAAATGTTATCTCTGGGTTACATGCCTCATACGGGCAGTCCTCAACTTATGAATGAGTTGTGTACAGAAAGCTCATTTCTAAGTCAGTTGTTTGCAATTCCAAACTCATTTTCTCAGAGAAATGATGTTATAAATAAGGCTTGATTTTGTAGAAAGGAAAACAAGATCTAGGAAGCCCATAACGTAGACAAACTCCAGTATGGACAGTTGTCAAGCAAGTTGACTCTATGCTGAACAGTAGGTTCTAGAATCAGAAGGAGCTGGGAGAGAAGAAAATTTCTTCTTCCTTACCTGGAACATTCAAGTTTTTTTCTGGAAACTGCCTTTTTAATATGCTCCCTATCCCCTTCCATCTAAATGCCTAAGTAATAGAGCATGAAAATAATTTTATATAATTAACCTTCAACTCCTCTCCCCAAGCTCCCCTTCTTATGTCCAGTCGTCTGACAATCAAAGGCCAATAAATAGTTCTGCTTAATCAACACTTGTTTCAGAGTTTTGATAAGAGATACAATCTTAGGAGAGAGGACTGGAAAATACAACCACACTCTGAGATTAAAACACGGACAGTGAGCCATCTGGAAGGACTAGGGTAATCTCGGGAATTCCTCTGGAATTTAGTAATGTTAACAAGAACATGACCAGCTCCTAGGAAGCCCAGGTACACAACCTAAAGTAGACACAGGTTCCTGACCAACAGGCATAGATACAAGCCTGGGACTGTGGAGGGGGTGCCATCTCCTGGGGGCAGCATGTACAAAGGTCCTTGCCTTTCCTTCTGAAGCCACACAACTGCCTGCTCTTCCTTCCACTGAAGATAGTATCAGGGAATGTACGTTCAGATCGAGATGGTTTAAAAGATGAAGAGTCCTGATACACCGACTCGTGAGACCCTGATTCTCATACAATGGATGTGTTGTGATATCCTGCAAATAACTGGATATTCACTCGGCTATGTACCCAGGGTGGGGCTAGGATGGGGGCAGAGGATGGCTTGTAAAGGTATCCAATTGAAGCAGAGGCTGGTTTATGTTCAACAAACCAGCTTCCCTGGCATATAGTTTGACATTTCCCAGTTTTAGCTGCAGTTAGGTATGTCCATGGTACTAAATTCTGACCCAGGGAATGTGAAAGAGAACCACATGTGCCATGTCCACTAACAAACCTCCAGTGAGAACAGTCACACTCTCTCTTCCTCCTGACTGTTGGCCAAATAGCTGCAGAAGATGGTTAAGGTCTCCCATTGACTCTAGAGAACAGCTGAGCCATGAGATGGAAGGACTCGGGGTCTGAGAATTACCACTATGTGTGTATCTCTACCACAGGCTGCGGAATCCTCCAAGTTAACTATGCGTGCGTGCATGCTCAGTTGCTTCAGTCGTATCCAACTCTTTGAGATCCCATGGACTATAGCCCACCGGGCTTCTCTGTCCATGGGATTCTCCAGGCAAGAATACTAGGGTGGGCTGCCATTTCCCCTCCTGCAGGGGATCTTCCCAACCCAGGGATCAAACCCACATCTCCTCCATTGCACGTGGATTCTTTACCACTGAGCCACCAGGGGAGCCCCAAGTTAACTATAACATGACTGAAAAAGAAACTCCTATTGCGTCCCTCCTTGAGGGCTGGGGTTGGATCTTACCGCAACAACCTTGCCCTTGGCACCATCACCTTTTTGTTGCATCTCAGGAAAAGTCCTTTATGTTTGCCTACCCTGAATAATCCACTAAGTTGGTTTTACCTCCAAACTAAGTGGCCCCACCCTGCTGAGATTTATATTGCTTCTAGTTTTACTTCTTCCTTCACTGTGGTCTATATATTTACACTAGAAAGTCTTCTCTTTTTAATTTACTTGGGGAACTGGATAAACAAACTTGGTAAATCATTAACCTTACATTGAGTGTCCTTCTAAGCCAACAGGGCTCTGAGTATCTCAGGGCCTCACCTACAGGGTCAAGTGCAGGATTTTTGGTCTTTCATTTTTCTCTTTGCTGAGAAGGCTTTTCCCTATTATTTCCAGGTTTTACAAGTGGATTAGGGTCGCAGAAGTGTATGCGCTGGATGGGAAAACGAGGATTATATAATTTTTAGACAAAATTCACAGAAGTGGCATCACTCGAATTTTGTTAAAAGCAGCTTGTTCACTTCATCCTCTTATTCGTTCCTTCAGTTTCCTTTTAATGGGAAAGGGGAGAAAAAAGACTAAAGAAGGAAAGATGAGGGTGAAAAGGAGAAAGAATTTTAACTATCCTCCACCTCTTGCTCTGTAAATATCCTCCATATTTCATTATTGAGTTGTTATAAGGTACAGTAAAACTCTAATATAAATTTAAACAGATTTGGTCTAATCCTAAAAATTGACTTTCTAGCTTTGCTCCTTCCAACAGCAATTTTCTGGCACATTCCTCGCTCATTTCTTTGTTGTGTCTCTGAAAGGCCCATGAGGTTAAACGGTCACGCACTTCCCACGTGGCATCTTAAGAAATAATGAATTAACCTCTATGATATGTGAATGCCACCTCCTTGACAGGGGATGTCTTGCTGGGTTGCCCCAGCCTGTGGAACTCCACTGAGGGTTACAGAGCAGGGGTCTCACTTGCCTTCGCCTTGCAACTTTTTTGAGAACAAGTTCAAAATGGTTCCCCGAGCTCAGCATGTGACTTCCACTTCAGCTGCCAAAAGAAAATGAGACACCCACTGAAGTAAAGGCACTCTGAGAAGGGAGGAAAACGGACTGGCATCTATGGGACTGTAAAAAAGACCCACCTCACGAAGTGTTTTTCTATAAAATCTTCACATAGAACCACTGACTACAATTACAATTTTCAAATAAGTTCCCTATGAAAAAATCCTGCAGTCAGTACAGGAGTTAAAAAGGACATAAAAGACTCTTCATCCTGCCAGTTTGAACATATGTGCCCCCACAGCAGGCCCATAAGGGGACCCAGTAGTCACTTGCCAGAGTGTTCTGCCATTGCCAAAAGATGTCATTTCTTTTTACATTCTTCAAAAAACATCTATTCATATTATTCAACACACTGCCATTTAAGTCATGTTTTGAATCCACCGTGGGCAAACTCACATTCCATGGAGAGTTCTCATTGTTAAAAACATATGTGAAAGTTAAGTTTACATGCTGCAGGAACTTCTCTGGTGGTCCAGTGGCTAAGAATCTGCACTCCCGAGGCACGGGACACAGGTGTGATCCCTGGTCAGGGAACTAGATCCCACATGTCACAACGAAAGACTCCAAGTGCTGCAACTAAGAGTCAGCACAGCCAAATAAGTATTAAAAAAAAAAAGTTTTCTGACACCGCCATCCTTCCCAACCCAGGCCTCAGATGTATAAGCTCTCATTATCCGTTTCGAACTCCTAACCTATGACCTCCATCGTTCCCAACTCCAGCCACTCTGGATATCCTATCTCCAACTGCATGCATATATCATGTCACTGAGTCATTTCCTTTAACAAGAACTTGCAGTTCTGTATCAACCGCCCTAATAACTTCAAACTCTTCCCCAGTCTTAACGATCCTCTGCTCTTTCCCAAAGCAGCCCAATGCTCTTTCACACTGATCTCCAGCAAAAGCACACACATCACTCAGCCGCAGAGGTCACCAGCATTCCCCTCTCATGCCTTTGTCCCCGCTGTCCCTGCAACTAGAACAACTTCCCAGCATGCACCATCCGTCACGTCTACCCCTCCTCTCAAGGTGCAAATCAAGTTTTCCTTCTCTAGTGAAGCTCGTGCTGACCACTCAAATCCCAAGTCAACTCTCATTCCCCTCAACACGGACTCAGCCCAGAGCTGACCCCTCCATCCCAAGCTGTCAGTCGGATACTGTCATGTGTGACTCTCTACTTGCTTCCTGTGGGTTGGAACTAAATTTCCATAAGGATAATTTTAGACACATAGGGCCACCTGATGGGAAGGGCCGACTCACTGGAAAAGACTCTGACACTGGGAAAGATGGAGGCAGGAGCAAAATGGGGCAACAGAGGATAAGATGATTGGATGGCATCACTGACTCAATGGACATGAGTTCGAGCACACTCTGGGAGATAGTGAAGGACAAGGAAGCCTGGGGTGCTGTAGTTCATGGGGTTGCATAGAATCAGACATGACTTAGCAACTGAAAACAATAAGAAGATATACAGAGAGCTGCCAAAACAGGAGTGTTCCCTTGCACCCATCACCCAGCTTCTCTTTAAGTCAACATCTCACATAACCAAAGAACAATGATCAAAACTAGAAAATTAACCTTGGTCTATAACCCCATGGACAGAGGAGCCTGGTGGACTACAGTCCATGGGGCTGCAGAGAGACCCAACTGGGCAGTGGAGCACACACACAGTACTTCTAACTGAACTAGAGAATGTATGAGGATGCCACCAGTTTTTCCACCAACACCTTCTCTCTGCTTCAGGATCCAGTCTCAGGTTTCACCCTACATTTAGCTGCTGGGGCTCTCTTCCAATCCGTGGCCATTCCTCAGTCCTTCCAGATCTTTAAAGACTCCTGACACTTTTGAAAAGTAGGTGTTTGATACATCAATTGAGTCATTTATTCATTCATTAAACAAATTATGTTTAGGGCCTTGGCTTAGCTGCTAGAGGGACAGCAAATAAAACAGTTCCTTTTTTCAAGATGTTTATAGCCTAGTTAACAGAAATTCATGTGAATGTCTATACATCTCTGAAAAAAGTATTTGGAGAATACAAGTATCGCCCACTTCTCAAAAGTTCACTTCATGATACTTCCTTTTTATGAAAGGCCTATATTAGCACCTATTTTTGCTAGTGGAAAGAAATCCGAAGAGGATTTTGGCTTTCACGAAAACAGGTGAAAAGTGAACACAGTTGCAACACTGGTTTTGCAGCAGCGATTAACACCCCCAGCAAAAGAGCGGCACTGCCAAGCTCCTTCCTGGGAACCACCGTCAGCACCTTAGCATCCCAACCCCAGAGATCTGAACTGCATCTGTGAGCATCTGTGCTTCCCCTCCATTTATTTTGTGCAGCCGTTAGCAAGATGTGTCCTAAGGTAATAGCTTCTTCACTTTAAAGCCATTTCAGCTTACATAAGATTTTTCACAAGCATTCTCACTTTCGGATAGTGGGGGAAACCTGTATAGTGATGGGTCAAATGGTAAGACTGTAAATTTTACCTGGAGAAGAAAACGTAGGGTGCCAGGTAGGCAGGAAAGACTTGTGTTTTGTTTTCCCTTTTACTCCACTGCTTACTCTATAAAAATAGCAGGTATGTGAAACAAATAGAGACAAATACCATCACACAGTTACCAGATACACTCTGCCTCTGCATCTCTAAACTAATTCCTAAAATCAAACCTCAAGGACACACTGTTTAGGAAGATCTAATGTAGTAAACATAGACTCTTTACAGTGACTCTGTGCTTTACTAAAATAATTGCAAACAGTTAAGGCGAAAAAAAAAAAAATTGAGAAACCATTTGTCTTAATCCAGTTTTCAAATCCAATTTCATAGTTTTTATTCCTTCACAGGGAATAATGAAGAGCAAATAAGAAGCATCATCAATCAAAGACAGTCTTCCTAAGTTTCTTTACTTAATTCAATCTTCTTGTACTGCTTCTAGTGCATTTTCCAAACAAAGCTGTTATTTTCTATATGTGATAGTTCAGTCCTGCAAACATTCTCAGGAATAATAAACAAACAACCGGGGCACATTTTCTGCCACAAATTGCACTCTGCAACATTCTTTATCCAAATCATTTTGAATTCCAAGCAAGCAGACATGTTTGTATTGCAAGACCTGCACACAATAGGGAATGCCTATTTTTAGACCCCTGCTGCTGCTAAGTCACTTCAGTCGTGTCCGACTCTGTGTGACCCCATAGACGGAAGCCCACCAGGCTCCCCCTTCCCTGGGATTCTCCAGGCAAGAACACTGGAGTGGGCCGCCATTTCCTTCTCCAATGTGTGAAAGTGAAAAGGGAAAGTGAAGTCGCTCAGTCGTGTCCGACCCTTAGCGACCCCACGGACTGCAGCCTACCAGGCTCCTTCATCCATGGGATTTTCTAGGCAAGAGTACTGGAGTGGCTTGCCATTGCCTTCTCCGTTTAGACCCCTATTGAGACTTAAATCTGTTAATATTTAACTCCTACTACTGTTCTAAAGGATGAATAAGCAAACTCTCCTGCACACACAATGTTGTATCAAGCACTTTAATTCTAATAGTAATGGCTGCTAAAAGGAATTCTACTTTCACTATTTGGTATCATCCTTTCTAATTAACGTCAATGTGTCTTTTCCACAGAAGGGTGTATAGGGCAGATGCACCTATGTGTCGTGTCTGTGGATATCCACACAAATGCACACATGTACATGAGTGCAATATACAAATACACTCATATGCATACAGGCTGGTCCCTATGGTAATATTCATTTATAAATAGAGTTTGTTCCACAACCCCAACTTGCATGGGAATATACACAAACAGCATCTAATCCAGTTGATTTTCTTTCATTAACTTTTGTAGCAGATTAAGATAAAATGCTTTAAAAGAGCCAAGTAGACACTTCATGGAGTCTGTGATTAAGAGACACAGAAGCTAATGAGACAGATGGGCTGCTGCATAAAGGGAATTTCAGGATGCCAGCCCACAATGTGGAGAAATTTACTGCACTTCACCTTTCCCATGGCAAAGTCTTCATCACTTAGCACCCTACTTATTTAACTCTTGTCCCTCTCACAGACCCCCTCCTACTTCTGCCCAAACCTCCTGAAATGAGGATTATTAAATAAAACAAGACAACATTTTTTTTTAATCTGTTATTATTCAAAGTTTACTCAGAAGCAGTATTTACTATAAAATCATGTGGTTTCTAGCTCAACAGAGAGTGGACAACTCTGTTAACAGAGCTAGCTGGAAATTTTTTAGAAAAATACTGTAAACATAGAATTTCTGGGCCAGGAAAATGAGGAGCTGAAAAAAAATTCACATATATTTTTAAATTATTCACAATAGATTTTTCTTCCAAGTGGTTGGTCCTTTAAGTTTTTCTTGCACACCCAGGGGATTTCTCTCCCTATCAGCTTCTCCATAAGAATGCCACATATTCACAAAATAACATATACAGAGGGCCTTACAACTCACCATACAGTTTTTAAGCATTCCCACACTTGATCACATCATACCTGTTAAATATAATTATCTCTGTTTCATAGATTTAAAAAAAAACCTCAGATTTTTATGTGCTTCTAAGTGAAACTGCATACTTTAAAATTTTCCCTATACATATATACATATATATATATATATATATATATATATATATAAAAAGTTCTCTCTTCTCTGGTTAAATTAAAATGCCCTGGTGTTTTTAGTATCTGCTTCCTTTATTCCCTGAAATCTCCCTCTTGAGAGATCTGATGTCCTATGAACTGATGATCTGATTATTTCAACGCTGACAAGTCTTTCCTCTGGGCTTTAAAAAAATTGTTTTGCGCACATTGTTGAACGCTTTTCAATTTTATCAATTTTACTATGACTTCCACGATCTAATTCTAACGTTTATCACGACGGTAACTTGCACTCCTAGAAAAATCTGAAGAAGCTGACATTTTCATCCAACTGCATTCTTCTAGCAGGCCCATTTCCTGAATCTTCTTCCCAGTCACTGTACTGTAAAGATCTCTGAATTACATAGAAGGGCTGTCCTTTCTTTTTTTTTGGAGGGGGAGGGGGCTGTCTTTTCTGATCTGCAAGATCATTTTGCCTGAGCCATTTAAAAGGTGCTTTAATATAACAACTGTTCAGCATGGTACATTCTGGTGTCATAAATACTGCACCATGATATTATCCTATGCAGGGGGCAAAAGGAGGAGGTGGCTGTAAAAGACAGATCTATTTAAGTGCCAACACAGCCTAATAATTAGACCACTGGGAACAGAGAGAGAAAAATCACAAGATTATAGCCCAGTGGCCTAGCAGACAAGCCCCCTCTCCGGCGGGTGTAGATTATTGAGTGTGGCCACCATTGAGGTTCTGGACCTGAAGTCTATCCTTTCTAACCCACAGAGATAATCCACCTTCGGGGCATCCCATCCTCCCTTCCTGTTGCCCAACTCCACTTTCCCCGGCTCTTTTAATTGGATTATTTTGGAATCTGCTATTTCTGTCTCCCTCCTTTCCCCAAACTGTCATATAAGTGCTGCAGCTCGACTGTTACACAGCTGCCAAATTTCACTCCAGAGATGGCTGTATTTCAGTGGCAAGCGAAGTGCTCGTCCTGTGCCATCTGAACACCCGTTTAAGAGGTTCGGCATCTGGAAGGGGTTGCCTTGATGCAGGAAAGCAGTGATTTGTTTGGCTTTATTTTGTATCATCATCGCCACACTGGAGGAGCAGGTCATTCTTTAGCTTCACGTGAACATGAAGGAGGAAAAAACCAGAAAACACTCAACACACACACAACAAACGCACGGAGAGAACAGAAACGGTGACTGGGGCTTTTCACAGGTTCTTTTCTACGGGGACTTCAAAGCCTTAAAACATCAAGGATGTCAGCTGACGATCTTTTTCAGAAGTGGAAGAAGCCTCAGAGAGTAGCCCACTCACAAAACAGATATTTCATAGAAAACTTGGAGGCACAAAGTGAGTACTTTGTTCAAAGCTCCCCTGATCCCCAGACCCAGGGCGTTCCACGTGAACTTGAGTTCAGCCATAGATGCACTCAGAGGCCACATCTCTGCCAGGTGAACCAAACACACCCCCAGCTTATAAAGCATACGATATCAGCACTCAGTTGCTTGTTTTGTTTGGTTATATTTATTTATTTTAGCTACTCAAGAAAAATCTCTACCAGGAAAAAAAAAAGCAAGAGTGTGAAATAGTAGGGAGAAACAACAGAGTAGAATTAGCAGTAGCAGATGCTTTAACCAGGCGCCAGGACAGAAAATGTTCTAAACGTTTATACGCATATAATCCTCACAGTGACCTGGTGTCCTCACTTTAAAGAAAAGAAAAATGAGCAAGAAGAAAGAGTACTCCCAAAGAGAAAACAGGAGGCAGAGTAAATTGGCAAGTCCTAGAAACAACCTTTCCAAATTTTATTCAGACAGTAAAAATCTAAAAAAAAAAAATCACTGATGTAGTTCTCATTTAATCTAAAGAGATAATCATAATCCTTCTTGATACCACTTGGCCTCTAGAGGCATGAGTCTTCCACTTCTTGCTAACTCAAGAAAGTACATTATTCCCAAGAATGTCTGTATATTGCCTATTTCTAAATCTTATAATGATAATGGTTCTTTTAACAATCAATGAACAATCAATGGCTCGGTATTTGAACCTTGGTGAAATGAAGGCACTCATGAGTTTTGAGGGGGTCCTGAGTTAGCAGGGGAAGGGGTCTAACTGATTTTCATGTTCCCTTCCATCTCTAAAGGCTTCCCTTGTGGCTCAGCTGGTAAAGAATCCGCCTGCACTGAGGGAGACCTGGGTTCGATCCCTGGGTTGGGAAGATCCCCCGGAGAAGGGAAAGGTTACCCACTCCAGTATTCTGGCCTGGAGAATTCCACAGACTGCATAGCCCAAGGGGTCGCAAAGAGTCGGACACGACTGAGAGACTCTCACTTTCATCTTTCACTTTCCACCTCTACATGCTCTAACACCAAAGGCTATAGTAGGTAATAGTCTAGAATTTAGAGAACATATTTAAATGCTTCATCTCATTTGATAAACTCTAAGAGGAAAAAAGAGAGTAATTCAAAAAGTACCACGGAATACTGACGCTTTGATATTTTTACGTTAGTCATCACTCACACTTTGGATAGTAGTTTTCCAACACTGAGAGTAGTGTTAGTGTATTAGAAGGAAAGACATTTCTGCAGCATTCTACTTTAGCATCCCAGCATGGAAAGCAAAAAAAAAAAAAAAAAAGTAGGCTTTGGTATCAAACATTTTCTCATGGGCTTCACTGTCATATGACAAAATATTCTACCTCATTTCAGGAAAAGTAAAAGAGCTATGTGAATGCTTGCACTCTGACACAGTAAATTATATTATTTATGAGACTCTTCAAAGAATAAAATGCTTTATGCAGAAGTCTGGTAAATTATTTTAGATACTCGAATACACTCCAAAATAGTTTTGAAAAGCTATGCCTACATATAAAACACTATGTACCCTGGACTCTTTGTCTCTATGATTTTCATTTTGCCATGAAAAATATCATTAAATGTCTCAAAGTAATTTTTTGTTGTTTAGTTGCTAAGTTGTGTCCAACCCTTTGTGACCGTTGTCTGGCTCCTCTGTCCATGGGATTTCCCAGGTAAGAATATTGGAGCGGGTTCCTTCTCCAGGGAATCTTCTCAACCCAGGGATCAAACTGGCATCTCCTGCACTGGCAGGGGGATTCTTTACCACTGAATCATTAGGAAAGGCTGTCTCAAAAATAACACCTTTCCCCAAACTGGCTATGAGTTATGGAGACTACTTTCAAAATGGAAGAAACTAGTATAGAGAAAGGAAGAACATATTTATCCTAAAAGATAATTTAGGAGAAGATCTCTATTTTAAAGGTTTAATAAATATCCATAGGGTTTTCTTAACCATGGAAATGGGTATTGCAAATGCCAGTGTGTGTGCTGGGGGTCTGGGTGGGTTGGGTTAGGGAATGGGATGGACAACTAAACTAAATGAACTGGGCTTGTCAAAGACAGGAAAAGTATTTGAGTCAAATATATGGTTGAAGTTTGATCACCAGAATAAGGTGACCAAGAAGGAAGAATACAGAGAAAAAGCGTCCCTCAATGATAGTAAATCCAAAGCCAAAAATGTCGCCTTTACCAAACCCATGTTGAAGGTCAAAGGAGATAAACTAAATCTGAGTGGGTTTTATTATTTAAGACACCACTAAAAGCATCCAGGAATGGAGGGAGGAAGGGAAGAAGAACCACAGTCCCACGAACAAGCTGAGGGGAAGGGTACCGAACACCCATAGAGGCCAAGAGGTGAAAACCAGAGACTTTTGATCCAGAACTTAAACCTGTGTAAAGTCAACTAAAATTAATGGCTCTTGCCCACAGAAGGGAAAATTAATTGTATCATTCATCTCACTCTCTAAGGATGGTGGATAAGGTAAGGGTAGGGAAGTAATTAGTCAAAGTTAGAGTAAGGTCAACGTGTTCTGGGGACGACGCCACCTCAGTTCTTCCTTTGAGTGACAGTTGAAAAAAGAGAATACCACCCTCCACTGTGAGCCATCCACTCTTCTGTCTACCATGTTTATATAGTCATAGAGTAAAACGTATCCATTTCACCATTTATTAAAATACAGATTATTGACAGTGTGTACTACTTCTAAAGCAATGACAAACCTAAACAGTGTGTTGAAAAGGAGAGACATTACTCTGCAGACAAAGGTCCATATAATCAAGGCTATGGTATTCCCAGTGGTCACTTACAGTTGTAAGAGCTGGACTGTAAAGAAGGCAGAAACACATCAAAGAACTTGATGCCTTAGAACTGTGGTGCTGGAGAAGACTCCTGAAAGTCCCTTGACAGCGAGGAGATCAAACCAATCAATTTTAAGGGAGATAAACCCTGACTATTCACTGGAAGGACTGATGCTGAAGTTTCAGTATTTTGATCACCTGATATGAACAGATGACTCATTGGAAAAGTCCCTGATGCTGGGAAGGATTGAGGGCAGAAGGAGAAGAGGGCATCAGAGGATGAGATGGGTGGATGGCATCACCGATGCAATGAACATGAACTTGGGCAAACTCCGGGAGATGGTGAGGGTCAGGGAGGCCTGGTGTGCTGCAGTCCATGGGATCGCAAAGAGTCGGACGTGACTAGGTGACTAAACAACAACAACTATTTCTGTTACCTAAACAGAGAGACTATTTTGCCAACAAAAGTCCATCTAGTCAAAGCTATGGTTTTTCCAGTAGTCATGTATGGATGTGAGAGTTGGACTATAAAGAAAGCTGATCACTGAAGAATTCATGTTTTTGAACTGTGGTGTTGGAGAAGACTCTTGAGAGTCCCTTGGACTGCAAGGAGATCCAACCAGTCCATCCTAAAGGAAATCAGTCCTGAATATTCATTGGAAGGACTGATGCTGAAGCTTCAATATTTGGCCATCTGATGCGAAGACTGACTCATTTGAAAAGACCCTGATGCTGGGAAAGATTGAAGGCTGGAGGAGAAGGGGACGACAGAAGATGAGATGGTTGGATGGCGTCACCGACTCAATGGACATGAGTTTGAGCAGGCTCCGGGAGTTGGTGATGGACAGGGAGGCCTGGTGCGCTGCAGTCCATGGGGTCGCAAAGGGTCAGACAAGACTGAGCGACTGAACTGAACTGAAACTGAGAGATCAATGGCTGCAAGATCGTTACAGACCCTGACAACTGCGCCTGCAAGCCAGGTTCGACACTCGTCTTCTCTCTGCATTTCCCACTCTGGTCCTGCCGTCAACAGTCACAGCCTCACTGCTGGGCCCTGTCCTCTGGCTCTTTTTGCCTCTGCCTTCCAGAGCAACAGGTCTTTCTCCACTGGTTTCTCCAGTCTCTCATTTCAGATGCACTCTAAACCTTTTATTTTTTCAATTTTTAAAATTTGTTTCAAAGTTAAACCCAAGACACAGTGACGTCATAAGAAATCCATTAAGAAACATTTTTCTAGGGTGAACACCTGTTGCCCCAACAGAGTGTGCACCTGTGAATTCCTTTCATTTTACAATCACTGCAGCCTCACCACTATACCAACATCAACTAAACTATATGCGTGGTATTCCCAATGTTTGCAGTTATCCCCTAACTTCACTAACTGCAAAAGGTTTTCTGGCATAACCTGTCACTTGAATTCTTTGGCTACTTTTGAAGATGACGTCCAAAGAACTCTTAAATGATTCTCCTTTGGAAGAAGTTATTTCACTGGTATTAGCAACTAGCAACTGGTCCCAGCCTCTTTTTTGAATGGTCCAGATCATCTACCCTCTTCACCCAACCAGGTTCAGCTGCCATCAACAGTGTCTCCCTTAGAAATGTAAGCTCCATCAGGGCAGGCGCCGTGCCCACATTCTTCCATTCCATGTCTCCAGTGCTTAGAACTCTGCTAGTACCTGTGTGTGTGTGTGCATGCGTGTGCTCAGTCACGGCCAACTCTTTGTGGCCCACCAGGTTCCTCTGCGCATGGAGATTTCCAGGCAGGAACACTGGAGTGGGGTGCCATTTCCTCCTCCAGGGGATCCTCCCAACTCAGGGGATGGAACCTGCTTCTCTTGCCTCTCCTGCATTGGCAGGAGGGGTCTTTCCCACTAGCGCCATCACCCAGTAGCCCCCAAAGAGGTATTTAAATGAATACATGAGGGATGAATGACTACATGAGAGCAGGATTGAAAGACATCATCTCAAATTTCTTTCAGTTCAAAACTTGAGCTCTCGCTCTGCACTGGCAAAGTCTGAAGGCACCACCAAAAGCTCAATGGGACTCTGTGAATTGAGTTTTCAACAATGATTTGGCCTGGCCTCGCAGGGAAGTGTCTCACATGACTGCAAGAATGGTTTGGATATGGAGGCAACCCAAGCTCCTGTGAAACGTGGTTAAATATTCCCACTCTTCTGTCTCCCTAGAGAAATTCATCCATAAGCCCCTAATAATCAACGTGTCTGCATTTCTGCACAGCAGCCAGCAAGGCACAGCAAGAGCATCCTTTCTTCCTCTCTGTCTGAGTCCCTGTTGCTTCTGTAATTGGGGAGGAATTGAATGCTATCCAAATACCAAGCCTCCCATATGGCAGCTTTACCCCGTCCTTGCTGCCGAGATGCATGGCCGTGCTACCTCCGCTCGCTGGAGTCTGGCAGAACACAATGCACTCCTTTCCCGACCTATATTTGCTGACACATTTGCTATCCTCTCTCCCTTTATGAACTTATTAATTTTGTTGGGATAACATATGTACGTGCCTAAATACAAGTTTCGTTTTCTTAGGTGTCCTCCTCATAATCATTTGGAGGAGAATAATTTATGGCCCACTAAAGAGGAGTTCTTAAGCTAAACTGTCTTAATTAGGAATTCAGATGTTCCTCTCTTTACTGAAAAATACAGAGCTGTGCAAATGAGACTGGAAACCTGGGCCAAAACAAATGTACATACACAGGACTTGCAGAGTCTCCGGTGAAAAGCATTAGCTTTCCTGAAGCCAGACCAGTCACCGTGGGTTTTTCTCCTTAATGCCAAATCTCACTCTGCCTCTTTTTCCCTTCTATGTTTCAGCTTTGGGATGTGGCTCAGGGGCTGAGGGACTCGCACCTCCCCAGTTTTCTCTTGTGCGCTTATGAAGGATAAACTATATATTTCATAAGAAGTATGCATTTCCTAAGATCTTCTTCCTTCCTAAGAAGGTCTCTGATTCTACCTTCTCTTGCAATTTTTTTTTAATTGAAAGGAAGCTTATTTAATACCACTGAGGGAATAAGATGAGCCTAGCACGGCAGCTTGCGTATGTGGAGCTGAATGTCTGGGGATTTGGTGTAGCTCCAAGAGGCCAGAAAGTCGGCCTGACCCAAGGTCCTCGCTGTGTCTCAGGAGCAAGGCAGCCCAGGGAGCGGGAGAGGGGTTTGAGGCTCTGCTCTCACACAAGGGCTGCTCCAGGGACCCACTGGCCAGGTGTCGCAGCAGTTCTGAGACTTCAGAGCTTTGTGGGAAATGGCAGTCTGACGTGGAGACTTCAGTCAGCCGGTTTCTCCAGACCTAGGATTACTCCATGAATTCTAATTAAGACCATTCGGAAATATATTATACCTTTTCTGCATCCCAGAGGAGGATGAAACAAGAGAGGAAGAAGGAAAAAAAACAATTTTACATGAATGGGATTACGCTACGGTTACTGTCATACTTTGCTTTTTTTTTTTAATTCTGATCATGACCATTTTCTCATAACATTACTCTTTTGGAATAGGACTCAAATGATATCATGCTTCTTGATTCAGTCTTCTCAAATGTCAACTATTGGTTAAGTTTCAAGCATGCTACTATCTACAGAGGAAAGGTCCTTCAAAATGGTATGATTTACAAACAATGTGCTGCCTTACCCCTCCAAAAAATAACCCAACACGTGGAAAGACACCGGTTCTCATAATCAACTGGCAAATATTCTTCCTTTTTTTCAAAATTCTGGACACTGGCAAAATTTTATGGAAGTAGGTCTCTCCTACACTGCACCTCTGGAAATATAAACTGGTATGACTTTATTGGAAAGTAATTTGGCAATAAGTGTCAAGAGTCTTAAAACTTGAAAACGCTTAAATTCAGAAATTTACTGCTATGGAACTATCCCAAGGAAGCCATCAATAATGACAACTAACATAAAGCCATAAGAACATTCTTGGTAGCATAAAGGCCAAAACAAAGAGAAATAACTTAAATGTCCAACTAGAGGGGATCAATTAAATTACTTTAGGATATGTATTCAATGGTATACAATACAATCACTAAAATCATATTGTTGATAAATAACTTGCTATGAAAAGACGTGTATCACTGCACTGGGAAGAGGAACAGAAAGATTCTATAACAGCATATATTGCATTGCTCCCTTTGACCATCTGATGGGACATGGTCTCTGTAGCTGAATTTATAAACACAATTGCCAGTTATCCCCTTTCTTATTAATGCCTTGTCATCATCCTCGTCGATGATCTCAAAATAAGTAGAAGTTAATTTCTTTCCCATAAAAAAGCAAGAGTTCCATTTTTATAAAGAGATGGAAAGAATACACGGGTGGAGAACACATGAATCTACAGATGTATGTTTGTTTTGCATGTGTGTGTGTGAGTATACATGGGAGTAGGTGTGTAAACATCCCCATGACCAGCTTCGGTCTTTTACAATCAAATGAGAGCTATTTTTGGTTAAAGATGTCAGAGATATTTACCTGTACCATGTGCTTTCATCACAATGGAGAATCTTACACAGTTAGTTCCTTCCCATCAGATCTTCTCAGACAGATTTTGCTTGAGCAGAAGGGGAGGCAGTAGACAAAGTCAATGTGAAAAGCCTAGACCTGTAATTATAAAAACAACATTCCCACTGAGTTAGGCCGTTTTCTGCGGTCTTCATTCACATGAGCTGAATTCTCAGAAAAGAGAAACATATTTGCATAATCTCTCTCTCCCTCTCTCTTTCACACACACACACACACACACCACACACAGTTCTTAATTCAGAATGCCAAAAACTCAGCAAGCAGACCCATGGCAGGTCCTCATCTCTGAGGTTGAGAGGGTTCTGCTGAGGGACTGCTTCCCACCACATCTCCTGACCTTAGGAACAACACCATCAAAACACCCTTTTCCTTCCCCTCCTTCTTTGCCTATTGATCTCAAGACTTCAGAGAAACGAGAAATAATTCTTCTGCAGAAAATGTCATAAACATTACTGAATCTGATGCTCTCTGAGATTTTTTTTCTAACCACAGAGGTAGGCAAGTTCAATACATGTATTTACATAGCAGCCTGACTTTCACTTTGGAAACTGAACAGTGCCTCTCTGTTGATGACTCAAGTGAAGCCTGGAATCAGTGATTGTCAAAGTCATCATGGACATTTATTGAACACTGACTATATTCCTGGCACCCCACTCCACCACACCCTGTGAGGTAGTGAAAAATCATTATTACCTGTTACAAGAAAACTGGGCATTTGTGTGGCTGCTGCTGCTGCTGCTAAGTCACTTCAGTCGTGTCCGACTCTGTGTGACCCCATAGACGGAAGCCCACCAGGCTCCCCCATCCCTGGGATTCTCCAGGCAAGAACACTGGAGTGGGCCGCCATTTCCTTCTCCAATGTGTGAAAGTGAAAAGTGAAAGTGAAGTCGCTCAGTCGTGTCCGACCCTTAGCGACCCCACGGACTGCAGCCTACCAGGCTCCTCCATCCATGGGATTTACTAGGCAAGAGTACTGGAGTGGCTTGCCATTGCTAACAGATGTTAAAGGCAGTATTTTAAGCCACTATCTTTCACACAAGCCATGCTCATAATTTCAGTGCTATAGATTTCTCCAAAACTGATCCATCAACACTCTTGTACTTACTATAAACATGTCAACTATTAATTCAACATCACCTTATTTTTCCCCAGAGTTGATATGTCACCTAAGTTTTAGCATTACTAACTCTTTTTGGATTGGATTGTCCTTTGATTTTAGTTTCCAAGCAAAATCAAAATCAACATGTTCCTATTTCCATCAGGAGTAAATTCATAGTTATTTCAATAAATTTAAAATGTCAATCAATCCCAAATCCAGATGCCAAAACACTAAGGAAAAACCTAAACTCTAAGTCCTACCCAAATGACTAAATTTTATTAGAAAGAAGGCAGATAATAAAATCAAGAGCTATATGTGAATTCCTCATTTAAAATATGGAAGTAAAGACAGGAATTTCTATACATTATGCCTATGGAATAAAAATAAAACATTTAAACATTTTAACCTGTGTACAAATTCTACCTACTATAGGTCTTACTATAGGTCTTGGAGAAGGCAATGGCAACCCACTCCAGTACTCTTGCCTGGAGACTCCCATGGACAGAGGAGCCTGGTAGGCTGCAGTCCATGGGGTTGCTAAGAGTCAGACTCGACTGAGCGACTTCACTCTCACTTTTCACTTTCCTGCATTGGAGAAGGAAATGGCAACCCACGCCAGTGTTCTTGCCTGGAGAATCCCAGGGACAGGGGGAGCCTGGTGGGCTGCCGTCTATGGGGTCGCACAGAGTCGGACATGACTGAAGCGACTTAGCAGCAGCATAGGTCTTACAATGACTGTGCACAAAATAGAGATGAGCGTATCAAGAAACCAACATAGTTATTTACGAGTCACATATTAATTTCCCTTTCGTACCTATGAATGTTTGCAGTTACTTGCTTGTGCTGTTCTGGTTGTGCCCCTGTGCCTTTGCGCATGCCCTGCCCTCTGATTATCATACCTTTCCCCTCTTGAAAATGCCTACTCATTCTTCAAGGCCAACTTCCAATCTCAATCCTTTTTGATGACTTATTCGTTCTTCCCTGACATTTTCTGGAGATCCAAGCAGAGCGGATTCTGCCCTCTTCTGTGTTTCCTTAGCAATGGTACCAGCGGAACCTTAACATCTTTCTTTTTCAAATTATACCCCATATCCAACCAACCAGTCATTGAATCTGCCACCCTCCCCTTCTCCCCTGACCACCACCTCTGCTCCAGGCTGCCCACCATCACGATTCATCTGGACTATTCCACTGGCCTCCCAAGTGGTCTCCTTGCTCCTACCCCGCCACCCTATAGCCCATCCTCAGAGCCTGCCTAAAGCAAGGCAATGGCTTTCTACTGAGCTTGGATTCTGACCACGGCCCCCAGTGCCCAAGGCGGTTCAGCCGTTGCATTATTTTCTAGCCTGCATGGAGCTCTCCTGGCTTACTTTTAATTCCTGGGAAGCACCTTGCTCTCCTAGACCTCAGGGTCCTTGAGACCCGAGGCACTGCAGCACACCAGGCTCCTCTGTCCTCCACTATCTCCCAGAATTTGCTCAGATTCATGTCCATTGAGTCGGCGATGCCCTCTAACCATCTCATCCTCTGCCGCCCCCTTCTCCTTTTACCTTCAGTCTTTCCCAGCATCAGGGATCAGTACCAGGAGCCCTTACTACATACTTTACAGAATCACTCTCTCCTTGGTTATACTGATCACATTTGTAATTTTACTTTTTTAATTAATTAAATTTTTAAAATTAATTAATTTAATTAAAGTTAATTTTTACTAATTTAGTAAGTTGTTAAATTCACTGATGAATGGTTGTTTCCCTCACCAATTAGTAAGTTCCAGGAAGGCACAACTGTATAAGTTCTTGCCCATGCTTTTATCCTATTTCAACACAATGGTGCGTACATTATAGGCATTTACTAAAAATTTGCTGACTCCTCTGTCCTCCACTGTCTCCCAGGGTTTGCTCCAATTCATGCCCAATAACATCTTGTACCAACTCCTGTTAAAGCAATTATCATATTTTCTTGTACTTGTCTCTGAGGCAAGTTCATCCCTCCCAGGACACTGCTGAGTCCCTTAAAGGCAAGAGGGGGTAGGTACTGCCTCGTTCCACTCTCCCCATGAGTTTAGCACAGCAGCCTGGCACATAGATATTCAATAAATAAGTATCTGTTGAATGAACAAAAGAAAATGTGTGTGTATGTGTGTGTGTTCAGTAATGTCTGACTCTTTGCAACCCTATGGACTATAGTCTGCCAGGCTCCTCTGTCCATGAGATTCTCTAAGCAAGAATACTGGAGTAGGTTGCCATGCCGTCCTCCAGGGGATCTTCCCGACCCAGCCTCTTATGTCTCCTGCATTGGCAGGCGGGTTCTTTACCACTAGGGCCACCTGGAAGCTCCATATATATATACATATATGTGCATATATATATACATATATATGAAATAGGTGTGAAGCTGCAGACTTGTGTATTTTAAATACACTATTGACATAGTATATTTAAAGTATTATTATATGTTATGATGCATAATGGTTACAAATTCATCTGTAAAATGGGCATAAAGACACTCAAATAGTAGTTGGGAAAAAATATGTGTAACTAAAAATTTTATATATATATATAAAATATGTGTAAAGCTCCAGAGTTATACATTTAAAATATTATCACACATTTTATCTATATATAGAGAGAGAAGGAAATGGCAACTCACTCCAGTAATCTTGCTTGGAAAATCCCATGGACAGAGGAACCTGGCAACCTGGCAGGCTACATTCCATACAGTCGGACATGACTGAAGTGACTAAGCAGCAGCAGCATGTATTACATACATATAAGTAAAATATTTGGCACTGAGTTCAGAATACTGGAAGCACTATATGGACATTATCATTAGGGCAACCAAGTTGAATTTACAATTCATGCTTCAAATTTAACAGTTTTACTTGCTAAAAATTTTCCCTATTAAAACATTAATTAGCATTAGCATCTCCATAAGGCCATAGAGACATTATCAGAGAGGCCCTCAGTTAACTAAGGATAAAGGAGACTTTTATTGTCTGCAGCTGAAGGGCCAGCATTGTTTCAGTAATCTGCAATGTATGTGCAGAGGTACAGACATTCCAACAGAAAAGAAATATGTCTGTCCAAAAGTTATCTATAAAATCTAAATGACAGAAACAACAAATATTATCACTCAAGTACTATAAATATTTAGCTGAAATAATTAGAAACACTTACTGTGAATTATTTCTTTTGCTAAAAAAACAAGAAAGTGATACATATTCATCTATTTCTTTTAATTACTAAACAGACTTTATAAATATTATGTATTTGTCTAATGAATACACCATAAATGTTCCTGCTATTCTGGTTTAGAATTGTTAAAATTTAACAGATTATGCAAAGAAGGGAAAAGAAGCAAGAAAATTTTGCAACTGTTTTCTTTGGGGGCGGAAATAACATAAGAATGAACTATTTACAAATGCTACCAGTATACAGCTGAGTGGAATGTACTGGTAATAGTTTATTCTACAAAGCAAACTTATAATTTAGTCTTATATTGCTCTTTCTCTTGCATACTGGCTGAATTTAAATAATAAATACTATTTTATATATACTGTGTGCTACTGCAATATAAAGTACTATCATTGTATTTTGAGATTTCTATTCTCAATTCATTTTTATCTCCGTGATAAATAATAAAACTCAAAGCAAGTCAGATTTCTAATTGGGGCTTACCCATCTTCTGAGAAGTAATAGGAGTTACAGACAGGAAATGTTATAAAAATGCGAACTTCCTTTTTTATTGAAATACAGTGGATTTACAATGTTGTGTTACTTTCAGCTGTATAACAAAGTGATTCATTTACACACGTACACATACATATCTTTTTCATCATTGGTTAGTACACAATTATGACTATAGTTCCCATTGCTATACAGTAGATCTTTATTATCTATTTTATATATAGGAGTATGTATCTGTTAACCCCAAACTCTAAGTTATGTAAATTTATCTAAACACTAAACTACCTACATTTACTTAAATGCTAAGTTCCCAATTGTTGTTACCAATAGGATTTTAAACTGAGTTATAATTCTACTCATTGGCTATAACTATCAACCAGTTTAATATGATGCAAATCTAGTGTACCTTGCAACATAATTAAGATGAAAAAGTAGGACAGACAAATTTAGCAAAAAAAAAAGTCTTAAATCTACTTAGATAATTTTTCTCTGAATTTCTGAATAATTTCATTATTGTGATGCTTGTGTTAGTGTCATAAAATCTAGTGAAATCTTAGGAATTTACAAGGCAAAATTTCTTATTACTCATGCTGGTCCTTTAACTGGGAATGCTCTTCTTATTCATTCAAATGTTACTCTTCCTTTAAGATTCAGCTCAGATGTCACCTCCTTGGTAACACGCTTCCACATATACTGTATTTGTCCTACCATGTAATGAATGATCTGTGTCCCTCTCTAGACTCTGAGATGCTTAGAGTCACACTGATCAGGTCTCGAATTTTTCATAACAACCTGCACAGTCCCCTGCACATAAAAATTCTCAGAAAAGACTGGTTCGATGCATCAGTGAACACACACATCCCGATACTCTTAAGACTATGGTGAAAATGTCCCTAAATTGTGATCTGAAGTTAGAGGTTAAAATAAAAAGAAAAAAAATTCACTTTTAGTGAAATAAAACTCTTAAGCACTTTCACTTCCAGATGCATCAGCATCACATAAAAGATGTTGGAACTATTTTAGAAAATAGACATTCTGCACAATTTCCCGTCTGAGAATCGGTCTGAAAAATACCAAGCTACACAGGGGGCCTCTGGGTGTTCTCAGGACAAACGTTCAGCTGGGTATTGATTCCACACACTCTAATGGAAATCCAGAGGAAGATTCAACATCCACCACGCCTGCACGTCACGCACTACTCTATGCAGCCGCTGGAGAGTAAGGCGGGGGTGGGGGGGGGTGTAGAGAGGTTCCCTGGAGACGTCTGTCCTCCCCTCCCAAGACCAGCCAGCACTTCGGCGATGATGCATCCAGGCAGGGGAGAACTTAGGCGCTCCGAAAAGCACCACACCCGGCCTGATGGACATTTTCCACTTTCATGGTCATTCTTACTCCCTAGTAGATCAATTTCTCACATATCCCCTTTTAATTTTTCAAGACTTTGCCTTTGCAAATATCTGCCTGGCTGCATTACCTAAGACATCATCATACACATGCCAAGTCCCACCTCACTCAAGGCTAGTTCTGCTCTGAAAAGCACAGTGGGCAGCAAAAGAACAAGTTCCTCCTAACAAGGATCCAAGCTGATCGTCCATATTCGGAACAATTCGTCACCGTTGGGACAATAACTAAGGATTTTCCAGGAGGTCACACCAAACCTCCCTTAATGGGTTCTCTTTTCTCCATGGCCCAAGATTTTCTAGGCATTACACAGGAAGAGGAGCAGAAGGCTTCTGTCAACCTCATCTTATATCCTCAGCCAGCCAAAACGACCCCAGGGATTTCCCTGTCGGACCACATCTTTTAAGCACCCCGTGTAATGTCAAAACACTGTGGATGATGAAAAGGGACTATAATATGAAATGGGTAAAATATGGGAGCAACAGAGAGATTTCTGACTTATGTTATCACCTTAAAAAATTTGTATTTTCCAAAGGTAGTAATGTGCAACAGGATGATTGAAGTTCACACTGCTGCTGCTGCTAAGTCGCTTCAGTCGTGTCCCACTCTGTGCGACCCCATAGATGGCAGCCCACCAGGCTCCCCCGTCCCTGGGATTCTCCAGGCAAGAACCCTGGAGTGGGTTGCCATTTCCTTCAATGCCTGCAACTGAAAAGTGAAAGTGAAGTCTCTCAGTCGTGTCCAACTCTTAGCGACCCCATGGACTGCAGCCTACCAGGCTCCTCTGTCCATGGGATTTTCCAGCCAAGAGTACTGGAGTGGGCTGCCATTGCCTGTATGACATAGATGAAGCTTGAGAGTAAATCCCCAGGGTTCTTATCACTAGGTAAAAAAATTTTTTTTCCTCTTTTTCATTTTTGTGTCTATATGAGATGATGATTGTTAACTAAACACTGTGGTAATCATTCCATGATACACGTACAGTCAAACCTTTATGCTATACACCCTAAACATACACACTGCTGAAAGTCAACTATATCTCAAAAAGATGGAAAATAATGTTTAATCCCCCCTATTTTTTGTATTATGCAAACTGTGGAACCCACCTGGTTAGGGAACTGGATCCCACATGCTTCAACTAAAGATCTCTCATGCCACAAAGAAGATCCTGAGTACACCAACTAAGACCAGCAAAGTGAGAAAACTAATTTTTACTTTCTTTTTTCGTGCTTTACAATGTTGTGTCAGTTTCTGCTGTATGTCAGGATGACTCAGATACAGGTATACCTATGGCCCCTCCCTCTTGAACCTCCCTCCCATCTCCCATCCCATTCCAACCCTCTAGTTTGTCACACTGCACCAATCTGAACTTCCTGAGAGATAAAGCAAATTCCTATTAGCTATCTATTTTACAGACGGTAACGTGAGTTTCCACGCCACTCTCTCCATTCACCCCACCCCATCCTTCCCCCACTGCATCCACAAGTCTGTTGCCTATGTCTGCCTCTCCACTGCTGCCCTGAAGATAGGTTCATTGGCACCATCGTTCTAGATTTCATACATATGTGCTAATATGCGATACTTGTTTTTCTCTTTCTGACTTACTTCACTGTGTATAACAAGCTCTAGGTTCATCCACCCACTAGAACTGATTCAAATACATTTCTTTGTATGACTGAGTAATATTCCACTGTGTATACAGATGCTATAGCTTCTTTATTCATTCATCTGTTAATGGATGTCTAGGTTGTTTCCATGCCCTGCTGCTGCTGCTGCTAAGTCACTTTAGTCGTGTCCGACTCTGTGTGACCCCATAGACGGAAGCCCACTAGGCTCCCCCGTCCCTGGGATTCTCCAGGCAAGAACACTGGAGTGGGTTGCCATTTCCTTCTCCAATGTGTGAAAGTGAAAGTGAAGTCGCTCAGTCGTGTCTGACTCTTAGCGACCCCACGGACTGCAGCCTACCAGGCTCCTCCGTCCATGGGATTTTCTAGGCAATAGTACTGGAGTGGCTTGCCATTGCCTTCTCCGTTCCATGCCCTAGCTATTGTAAATAGTGCTGCACTGAATATTGGGGCACATGCGTATTTTTCAATTATAGTTTCCTCACGGTACAAGCCCAGTAGTGGGATTGTTGGGTCATATGATAATCTTGGGCTTCCCTGGTGGCTCAGAATGTAAAGAATCCACCTGCAATGCAGGAGGCCTGGGTTTGATCCCTGAGTTGGGAAGATCCCCCAGAGAAGAGGATGACTACTCACTCCAGTATTCTTGCCTAGAGAATTCCAAGGACAGAAGAGCCTGTCAGGCTACAGTCCATGGGGTTGCAAAGAATCAGACACAATTGAGTGACTAACTCTTTCCCTTTCACTTCAAGGTAGCTTTATTTATAGCTTTTTAAGGAATCTCCATAGTGTTCTCCACAGTAGTCGTATCAATTTACATTCCCACCAACAATGCAAGAGGAATCCCTTTTCTCCACACTCTCTCCAGCATTTATTGCTTGTAGATTTTTTGATGATAGCCATTTCTGACCAGTGTGAGGTGATACCTCATTGTACTTTTGATTTGCAGTTCTCTAATAATGAGCGATGCTGAGCATCTTTTCATGTGTTTATTAGCCATCTGTATGTTTTCTATGGAGAAATGTCTGTTTAGGTCTTTTGCCCACTTTTTGATTGGGTTGTTTATTTTTCTGCTATTGAGCTGCATGAGCTGCTTGTATACTTTGGAGAAAAGACAACCCTCAGAATGGGAGAAAATAATAGCAAGTGAAACAACTGACAAAATAAATATTTTTTTAAATAGCCATTAAAACCTCATGAGCTTTTATGTTAGAATAGCAATTTTTTTTTAAATCCCTGTAATTAGGTTTTGCCAGACTTAGGCTTAGAGGAAAAGGCTTCTTCCCTCTCCCAAAGACCAAGGCCAAAGCTGGAGTCTACTGAACTCCAAGTCTGAGGTCCTGATCATCCAGTTCTAATCTTTCCCCCACGTGTATCTACAGACCTGCTGGGTCTGAGGGTAGACTTAGCAAATAGAGGGCAAGAGGAGGGGCAAAAAGTATAATGAACAGAACCTCTTTCTGGCACAATGGCAACAATGGCAGGACAGCACTACAGCAGACCCAGAAATTAATTGGAAGGGTAACTAGTCTACCTTCCTTGACTAACAGGAACAGAGACCAGGGCAATGGTCAGTGAAACCTAGCCAGCTTCGGCCAATATTGCTGCCAACTGTTTCAAGTTTCTTCGCCATGGCCTTTTATTATTGGCAGTAACCACTCTCTGAATTTTAAGTCATCTTGACCATTTTTTCGCATCCCTTCTCCATCCTGGTCTCTTTCTTACTGGTCAATCCCAACAAGGGCTTCCCAGGTGGAACCACTGGTAAAGAACCTGCCTGCCAGTGCAGGAGACTTAAGAGAGGCGGGTTGCATCCCTGGGTTGGGAAGATCCCCTGGAGGAGGGCATGGCAACCCACCCCAGTATTCTTGCCTGGAGAGTCCCATGGACAGAGGAGCCTGATGGGTCCATAGGGTCGCAAAGAGTCAGACACAACTGAGGTGACTTAACACACATGCACACAACCCCAGCAAGCAGGGAGATGTATGAAAGGGAGACAACGAGGGAAGAAGGAGGAACTGCGCACCTTCACCTACGCCAGTGGTCCCCCCAATTTTTTGGCAACAGGGATTGTTTTCATGGAAGACAATTTTTCCACAGACTGGGGTGGAGGGGGGATGGTTTCCGGATGACTCAAGTGCGTTACATTTATTGTGCACTTTATTTCCATTATGATTAGATCATCTCCAGCTCAGATCATCAGGCATTAGATCCCAGAGGTTGGGGACTCCTCACCTATACAATGAGTGTCTCTGAACATCTAGATGTGATTAAAAGTCAAACAAACAAGTTAATGTTAGTAGTGACCAAGCCACCCATTTGAGAATTTTTGTTGTCTGTTGGTGAGGTCTTCTGCTTCTTACTAGGTTCTTAAACTGTTTAAGCAGAGCCAAGGGGCCTTACATTAATCACACTAGTGATGCTGTCTCTTTTTAGGCCAGTGAGCTGGAACCTAGCCAGGCAGTGTTAAGAGAACAGTCTTTCCTGCTTGGTCAAGAAACCTCTCCCATTGATTTTCTACTAAGAACACGGTACTGGATGCCCACAAACAGGATGGGGGAAAAATGTGTCTGTAACCGCAGGTGAAATTCCAGATTATGAGACAGTTCTCAAGATCTGCAAAAATACTAAAATCATCACATTTTACAGGATCCCTTTGTTACACTGATATGTAAAAATCCTATTAAAACATCGTCATTTGCCACAACGACAAAAAGCTTTTATTTCAAATGACTTTGTATTCTGATGTTATGATAAAAGTGCGTCTGGCTTTCTATTCAACGACTAGATCATCTTTTCAGGAGAATTCCTGTACTTTACTCGTAAGTGCTTAATGAGGGACTAATTAGTCCTCCCCGTTCCATCCCTTTAAGCTCCTATGGGAAATGAGGTCATGCCCAAAGCACCAGGTGGAGGTGCCATCAACTACTACAGCAGCACAAAGGGCAGCCCTTTCCCAGGGCAAAACAGGTATGAGGCCAAGTCTCCCGCAAGGGCTCTGTTCTCCACTATCAGGCACAGAGTACAAAAAAAGCTAAGTGTTTATTATTAGATCTTGCCAAGGCACTGTTGCAGCGCTGGACCAAGGTTCATTGATCGTAGCTCCTCCTCTCCTTCACTTATTGCCACGTGGCCCTTTCCTGCTCCCTGGTTGGCTATCTCCTGGGCCCAGACGCACACCTCCAGGGAGCCGCGCAGAAGGCGGGACTGTGCGCTGCTGTTTCAACCTGCATCCCTCCTCCTTCCCATCTGCATACCAGCATCCTCCAGCGAGCCTCTCAGCTCTAAGACACCATCCCGAGGCGGCTCCGTGGCAGCCTGCCAGTGGTTTGAGCTCCTACTCCCTTCTACAAGAGGCATGGTGAGCAAATTAGAGGTTATAAACACCTCTGGTGGAAGGAGGAAAATTCCTCTGGGCTTTGTAAGGGAACTTCGTCAGCGGTGTCTCCAAGGTGGAAGACGGATGTGTTCACCCACGCCCCTGAGCCCTGCCGACATGGGTGGACCACCCCCTTTTGTTGGTTACAACCAAGGGAGAAAGGGAGGAAAATGTTTCCCTTGAGAAGAATGTCTTTCATGTTCAAGGTCACTGTGGACCCGGATAAGCAACATAAATCTACTTTCAATGTAAGGTACAGCATATTCCTAAATGGCGGTGTTGCCAAATTCATCCTCAAAGAGATGATGTTGGTTCAGTCGCTAAGTCGTGTCCAACTCCTTGCAACTCCCTGGCCTGCACCTCACCTGGCTCCCTGTGTTTCACCATCTCCCCCAGTTTGCTCAAACTCATATCCATTGAGTTGGTGATACCATTCAACCATCTCAGCCTCTGTGGCCCTCTTTTCCTTTTGCCTTCAGTCTTTCCAAGCATCAGAGAGAGGTGGCTGGAAGTAAAATATTCAGCTCCCACCATGGGTTAAAGTTTTATAAGAAAACCAGGAAAGCACACATCCTGGCCAAGGGACAGCCAAGTGAAGCTGGTGAGTTCTAAACTATGCTGGAAATGGCAGCAGTGGGCAGTCTAGGATTAAGCAAAAGCAGCAGTTAAGAATGCTTTGATGCGTGTTACATCGCTGGTCACACTCTGCAGAGGCTAGTTGCCACTGGGGTGTGACTTTAAGATGACAGCCTCCCCAAAACTCAAGGATAACTGAAATTCCATCAATAGAGTCTTTCCTTTGGTTTAAAGATCCCCTCCCTTTCTCTCTTCAAATTTCAGGATAATATGCTGTCTTAGAAGTAGACTATCCAGACATCCAAAAAAAGAAACACACACACAAACACACATGGAAAGAGAACAAGTTGTGAATTCAAGCTGAGGATTAAATCCTAGCTTTACCACTTTCCAGCTCTGTAACTTTGGGGAAGTTACTTACTGGCTGGAATCTCAAGTTTTTCAGCTGTGAAGAGACAAACACCTGTCTTAGAAGGTTGGTGCAAAGATGAAGTTCCATTAAAAGTACATAAAAGTCCATGGCCCAGACCACACACACAGCAGACATTCAGACATTAGTTTTCCTCTGCATTTTTTAACAGAGCAGGTCATAACAGGGGAACATCTGAGGACAACATGAGGACACTAGCTTCCCAATGTGGAAATAACGAGGAGGTCAGCAAAGATGGAGAAGGGGATAGCAAGAGAAAGAGCCATCTGGGACCCAGGACAGGACTGGTTTCACAAATATGCTGGGGTCAGCTCTGCTCAGGGCACATGGTGACTGCAGACTGACATTCATTTGCAACGTAGACTGGCTGACAAGACTGTGAGCCTAGAAATGGGCCTTCACCAAAAGCCACACCTAGCCCCTCCCAAGGCTTCTCCATCGCTTGGTGTCCTGCTGGGGAGACGAACTATCGGGGTACATATGAACAGCCGTTCTATAGGGCCACCTGCAAGGGTATAGATTAGGTGAAGCCATGAGCAGGTGGCAGGCAGGCAAGAGAGTAGAAGAAATTAAATGTAGTTTCTGACTTGCTGAAGCCCAATGATGTCAATCAGACCCCACTGACCCACAGGCCAGATCACTGAGGCTAGAGACTTTCCTGCCAACTTACTGAGGACAGGCCCCACACCAAAGTGTACATCTGGAGATGGTTCTCTTTTCCTAGACATCAGCACCTCCACACCGAGGGATCACCCCTTACTCACCCTGGAGAGCCAGCCGTCCTTGATTTCCAAGGCATGAGCCAAGTTATCTCACCAATCTCTCAGGTGAATGGACCAAACAAAGGGCTGAAAATGGCAGGAGGCGAGGGACTCTAGGGCAGACTGATGCTGAAATATATTTTTAGGCTAAGAAGACTTTAGGAATCCAAAAGGCTGCTATGGGACTTCCCTGGTGGTCCAGAGGTTAAGAATCCACCTGCCAATGCAGGGGACACAGGTTGGATCCCTGGTCCGGGAAGATACCATATCAGTTCTGTCGCTCAGTTGTGTCCGATTCTTTGCGACCCCATGGACTGCAGTACACCAGGCCTCCCTGTCCATCACCAACTCCCGGAGCTTACTCAAACTCATGTCCATCGAGTCGGGGATGCCATCCAACATCCTCTGAGATCATCCTCTGTCGTCCCCTTCTCCTCCTACCTTCAATCTTTCCCAGCATCAGGGTCCTTTCCAAAGAGTCAGTTCTTCGCATCAGGTGGCCAGAGTATTGGAGTTTCAGCTTCAGCATCAGTCCTTCCAATGAATATTCAGGACTGAGTTCCCTTAGGATGGACTGACTGGTTGGATCTCCTTGCACACATGCCGCTGGGTAACTAAGCCCATGTGCCGCAAGTACTGAGCCCATTGTCTAGAGTCTGTGCTCCACAACAAAAGAAGCCACTGCAGCGAGTAGCCTGAGCACTGCAACTAGAGAGCAGACCCTGCTCTCCACAACTAGAGAAAGCCTGCACGCAACAATGAAGACCCAGAGCAGTTAAAAAAAAAAAACACAAAAGGCCACTATGCAGAACATAAACTTTCCCCAAATTTCCTTCTATAATTGCTGCCCATAAAAATAAGCTTAACCTGTACAAGTAGGAAGGAAAGAGGGATTTTTAATAATAAACAGAAATAGCTAATACAAGTTAACAGGGACATTATTTAGAAACATTAATAGGTCAGGACACCAGCCCTTCTGTTTTCCCAAAAGGCCTCTGTGGAGCACTGCTAATGTGCAGAACACATTCTGGAGATCACTGAACTGACAGTGTTTACTGCTGTAGTGGTTACAGGAGTGTGACTTCAGCAGATTCACTTTTAGAAAATTTCACAATGCAGAACTGGGAAACAAAAATATATGAGCATGGAAATCTGGTTAGTGGCTTACTGTGCTTTTTTCCTTATGCAACTGAAGTGAATTACTGGCCATTATTTTCTATCTAATAATCAAGATGAATAACCCTGGGTTGATTCCTTCTGTGTATTATCAGTAACAAATGAAACAATTCCAGTTGACCTTTCCCTAACCCTTAGTATACTTTTGGCCCATTCCTTCCTTCCTTCCTTTGATGAGTCGTGTGCATGAAGAATTTGGCATCATTTTAATACTAATTGAGCAGAACCATTATGGAAAGTAAATAAAAATATCATACAATGGTTCCTAAAGCCAAAGGAAATGATTCTGGAATATACACATCACTGATTATATTCCATCAGTACAGATAATTAAAAGTTGACTACAGAATAATATTAAACAGCAGGTACAACTTTTTGAAAATTTCTCCCTGATTTTAGCTATGCAAAAACACCGACTGAATTGTTCAACGCTAATCAAATTCATCTCATCTTAAGAGCAGAGTATAATAAGTGGGTAGCCTAAAAGGAATGCTTTGAACAGAATGCTTCACGATTGTCTGATTAGTCTAAATTTAAAACTCCAACAAAGGCAAGATTATTCTTCTTGAGGTTCAAGATTCACGAGGATTTGGTAATGAAATTCCTTTAGGAGAGCAAATTAAAAAAAAAAACCTGCTATCTACAAGCTGCCAGTGTTTTATGTCAGTAGAGTGTTTTTAAATCAAAGTCACCATTCATTCAACGATAAATGTTTGTTTGAATAAATGAATGGAAAAAAAGTCCTCAAAATACTTTACAAGTTCCATCACCTCTAAGTTATGAATCAGGCAGGAACTTTAATCATCCCCAAGCGCACAGGCTGAAACGGGTTAAACGTCAGCACTCACCAAGCCAGCCAAAGCCAAACCTGGAAACTGAAGTCATGTCCTTTGATTCTTAGAAAATGACCCAGCTGTTAGGGCCCGTTGCTTAGCGGCCTCACTGCAAACTCTCAATACAATTTGGAACGCATGTTATCTAGGCCAGGTGAGGTAAAATGAAGGAAAACATAACAAAGCCAGCCTTGTTCTGGAAATTATTACAGGTAGTCACCAAAAAAAAAAAAAATCAAAGGGGAAAGAAAAGGCAAAAGATCCATCAAAATGCTAAAATTAAAAATGAAATTCTTAATATTGATGTCTTCACTCGAATGAGACACCTAGAGTGAATTACTCAGTGCCAGAATTGATACTATACCGAGAGTGAGAAAAAAAAAAATGAGACTGCAGGATATCGGATAAGAAGTGGAACCCACAGTCTCCCCAGGGACTTTCGAGTTTATTCTTCCAGGAACACTGCTAACACCCATCTTTTTTCCGTTCTGACCCTCTAACAGGATGCAATCCCTGAGCCAACCAGCCACTTAAAATCTATTTGTTTCAGTAACTCAGAGGAGAAATGTAACTAGAAGATTTTTTGCAAGTGGAATCTATTTGGCAAGAGGAATCTGTTTCTATGAGAAAATTCTCATGCATTTCAAGAGCAAGGGTTCTCAAATCGTAAATCTTGAAGTTTTCAAAATTCATGCCAAGGGAATGAATATTACCCCCACGCTAAACTATCCTTGGTGAGCTAAGCATAAGCAACAAAGCATGTGCCCCAATATCTATTTTTCTGATCTCAGAGGAAGGTGAAACAGAGCTATCCAGACCCAAATTGTCTGTCACAAGATCCTTCCCTAAGGTGCCTCCCCTTAGGCCCCAGGGGTTTCTGCTCTGTCTGTTCCACACCTACCCTGTGGACATTAACACCAGTGAGACATCATATTGTTTCAAAATGAATATTCATCATTGTTTTGCCTCCTAAAATTTTTTTGTTTAAACCTTTTCATTTTTAAATTGAGGAGTCAAAAGCTGTACTTGCCTTTAAATTCCAGCATCAGCTCTCAGCCAACCCTCTGATCTGGGAGACAAGATAAGGTAATTCCCCTATTTTTAAAAGCTTATTTTGTTTCATGTGCAGGCCTGCCATAAAAATCGCTGAAATCGCAGGCTGGGTTCATACTCCATTATGACTGTGGGCAAAAACTCTGTAACTGAGTCTCAGTTACTTGTGTATGAAGTAGGAATTCTTATCACAGAATATAATAATAATTACGATCATAAAGTGGTTGGCACATTGTTATCTTAAAGGCTAAACCACACCTAGAAAGGACACAGTGGTTCCCAAGTGTAGCTAAATGCGGCCCAGGGCTGATCCAGCCACATTTGCTAAGGGCCAGAATCACTGAGAACTTAAGAGCCTGATTCTTACGGGTTTCTCCAAGCTGGTGGCCTCGGGCCATGGAGCCAGGCGCCCCCTAAAGGCCGGCTTGGGATTCGTCCTTCTCTGTTATCTTTTCCTCTGGCCCTTTGCCTGCCTGAGAGCATCTCAGCCCTTCCTCACTCCTCTCCTCTCCTCCCCCCACCCCCTGGTCCAAGAAACCCAGAGATACCGTGCCATTCCTCACTGTGCCCCGCCTCCCAGTCTCCACCCTCCATCCTGGAGCAGTGTAGACACAAATTCAACATGCACTGGCTTCAGTTCAGTTCAGTTCAGTCACTCAGTCGTGTCCGACTCTCCGCGACCCCATGAATCACAGCATGCCAGGCCTCCCTGTCCATCACCAACCCCCGGAGTTCACTCAAACTCATGTCCATCGAGTCGGTGATGCCATCCAGCCATCTCATTCTCTGTAGTCCCCGTCTCCTCCCACCCCCAACCCCTCCCAGCATCAGACTCTTTTCCAGTGAGTCAACTCGTCGCATGAGGTGGCCAAAGTATTGGAGTTTCAGCTTCAGCATCAGTCCTTCCAATGAACACCCAGGATTGATCTCCTTTAGAATGGACTGATTGGATCTCCTCGCAGTCCAAGGAACTCTCAAGAGTCTTCTCCAGCACCACAGTTCAAAAGCATCAATTCTTCGGTGATCAGCTTTCTTCACAGTCCAACTCTCACATCCATACATGACCACTGGAAAAACCATAGCCTTGACTAGAGGGACCTTGGTTGGCAAAGTAATGTCTCTGCTTTTTAACATGCTATCTAGGTTGGTCATAACTTTCCTTCCAAGGAGTAAGCATCTTTTAATTTCCTGGCTGCAATCAGCATCTGCAGTGATTTTGGAGCCCCCCAAAATAAAGTCTGACACTGTTTCCACTGTTTCCCCATCTATTTCCCATGAAGTGATGGGACCAGATGCCGTGATCTTTGTTTTCTGAATGTTGAGCTTCAAGCCAAACTTTTCACTCTCCTCTTTCACCCTCATCAAGAGGCCTTTGAGTTCCTCTTCACTTTCTGCCATAAGGGTGGTGTCATCTGCATATCTGAGATTATTGATGCACTGGGTGGGAAGCCCAAAAGCCCGTGTGACTAGCTTTACTGCAATATTCGCTTACAGACCGAATCTGCAGAATCTCTGAGGTCGGCTTGTAATGGATTTTTCATGGGGAAACCTCCAACAGCCCCCACATCTGAGTTTACACAGCCTTGCACCCCTGGCAGCCAAGGGCCTAATTTAAAATATCCCACAAGGAAAGGCACATTGTGAGAAGGGCAGAGAGGACCCAGGAGAGAGCGAGAGGGCCCCACCCCACCATAAATGGGGGAGGAAGGCTTGCAAAAACACTAGGTTTGGCTCAGGCTTCTTGAGGCGGTCTGAGCTTGATTTTTTTCTTTTTTCTTTCTTGACCATGCCGCGTGGGGCAATCTTAGTTCCCCAACCAGGGATCAAACCCATGTCCCTCTGCATTGGAAACACACAGTCTTAACCACTGGACCACCAGGGAAATCCCTGAGCTGAATCATACAAATCAAATATCACCATTCTGCAAGGTCTGGAGAGGCAGGAGAGGACAAAACCACAACAGAACAGGGAGGCTTCAACCAGAAACGGGAGGCACGGATGCTGAGTAGGGCTAACAAGCAGAGACGAAGCTGCAGAGAGGGAAAGAAACAAGCGGACTGAGGCAGAGAGCGGGGGAAGGGGAGGGCACCCCAAGGTGAGATTCATGGAAGGCAGTGCAGGGGATGCTTGCACGCAGTACCCCGGGAGCTCTCAGGTGGCATCAGGGATGCAGGCTGGGACCTGAACAGTCCCGTCGTCTCTGCCAGGATTATGCAGCTCAGCATCTGGAGGCACTTCCCTGGAAGCATCAGAACCTGGTGGGAAGGGCCACAGAAGCCAAATCCACAAGCCAGGAGGCTCCTTGTCCGGTCCTGTCCTAGAAGAAGACCTTGTGGACGGGCGATCAGTCAAGGGCCTTTGACCAGGTCTGAACACAGCAAGAGGACCATGGGGAACAGCTGCAGGTACTTCCCTCAATAGAGAAAGAGTAGGATCACAGAAATGCTTCACTCTTGGATTTTTGGAAGAGGTGGATTCGGGGAAGCCCAGCTGTTCCAGGTGGGACTCAGGTCGGGCACACGTGATCCTACCTCCACACACGTGTATGTACCATACAATGTACTGCATTGGGAGAAAGAAAACCACACTAATTATAGACATTAGGAAGCAAATCAAGGAGTGAAAAATTATCCAAATTACTTTAATGGTGTAAGAGTAGTACAGATTAGAGTCATTTACAGAAGAACTGCTTCCACTAATGCCCCAAGACCATGCAGCACAATACCAATGAAATGTATCATGAACTGCGTGTGCGATCGACTCACTTGTGTAAGTTACGTTTTATGACAACACTAAATTCTGTTTTATGTGTTCAGGCTTCCGATGTTGCAATGTATACAACTGCAGAGTCTGGGAGTCTGCACAGTCATGGACCTTAGGGACAGCCCTCACTTTAACCCTTTCATTTGAGATGAAACAGAGGTGAGGTGAAGAAGCTAACAGAGGGTCTGGCTTTCTCAAGGCTGCAGGAGAGTTTGTTTAGAGCAGGGGATATACGAGCTATTCTCGATCCCCACTCTGCTGCTGTGCATGCTGCGTGCTTAGTTGGTAAATCAGGTCTTTCCAACCCCATGGACCGTAGCCTGCCAGGGCTCTTCGTGGGATTTTCCAGGCAAGAATACTGGAGTGGGTTGCCATTCCCCTCTCCAGGGGCTCTTCCCAACCCAGTGATCAAGCCCGTGTTTTCTGCATTGCAGGCGGATTCGTTACCCACTGAGCCATCTGGCAATCCTGAAAATGCTGTGTGCTTGGACAACACAGCAAAGTCACAGTCCCTTACCTTTCATTCTGCAAGACCATTTGCTCACAATTCAGAGTTAGTTCAAGGACCTTGAGAAAGAGGCATGATGTTTGGACGGAGCGGATAAGCTCAGAAAGAGATGTTGGGAGCTTTCAGTTAAGCGACTTTTGTATGACACAATCTTTGGAAGAATGTACAGTCTCTGTTAAGAAAATTAATAGGAGAGTAGAATGAGTCAGTAGGGACAATACAGGTTAGCCAGTCAAATACCACAGTATGAGGCTCAAAGCTTACTAGCTATATGGCCTCAGACAGTTATAGAAACTTTTCAAGCCTATAGTGTCTTTTTCAAGCCTATAGCCATAAAGTTTTCAAGTCTTTAGCCATAAAATGGGCAAAAACAGTCATTTATTCAAAGAGTTACAAGAGTAGACGAAATTATATATTAAGTGCTGCTAAAGCTGAAACTCTAATACTTTGGCCACCTCATGTGACGAATTGACTCACTGGAAAAGACTCTGATGCTGGGAGTGATTGGGAGGGGGAGGAGACAGGGACGACAGAGAATGAGATGGCTGGATGGCATCACCGACTCGATGGACATGAGTTTGAGTGAACTCCGGGAGTTGGTGATGGACAAGGAGGCGTGGTGTGCTGTGATTCATAGGGTCGCGCAGAGTCGGACACAACTGAGTGACTGAACTGAACTGAACTGAGGGAGTTCCCTGGTGGTCCAGCGATTAGGACTCTGTGCTTTCACTGCAGGAAGCATGGGTTCAATCCCTGGTCGGGGAACTAAGGCCTTGTATGCTGCGGCACAGTCCAAAAATAATAATAATAAAATAAGATTAAACATTAAAAAAAAGAGCACCAAACACAGCTAGGTGAAAGAGAGAGAAGACAGAGGTAGACCTGGATGTTCTGGCAAAAAAGCAAGCCAGCCAGTTCTACCTCTGTCTTCCCTCTCTGTGACAGAGTGTCTGACACACGCGCGCGCACACACACACACACACACACACACAGTCGCCGAGGTCTTCCTTTCCTGAATCACCTTTGTTGTCAATAATTGAAACTCGGCCAGTGAAAGGGAAGAAAACGCAAGCCAATAAATGAGACTCCTCCGGATCCATTGAGCCCCCGGCCACCTTCCGCCCTGCGTGCCCTTTGCCTCTATTTTGTTGCTTCTGACTACGCTGTGTTCAGGTGTGGAGAGAACTATTTCCTTTCACTCCTATTCAAGGACATGGGACATTATTGTACTTTGTTTCCTTAAAACACGTTGGCATTCTTGCTCTTTCTTCTAGGAGAGGGACTGCAAGGGTCACTGAAGCTGCTGGGGTGAAGCAATCATCTGCCGGGCTGCAAAACCAGAACCCAGCTGCCACTCGCCACCAGGAAAAGGGCACAGGGTAAAACCTCGAAGTCATCAGCATCAGGGAAGGTGAGGTGACTGGTGCTACTCGGATGCGCTGCATCTGACTGGACCGCACAGCCTGAGCCTCGTGGGGACCATACAGGACACAGGGGTCTTCCCTGGTGGTCCAGTGGCTAAGACTATGCACAGGGGCCTGGGTTCACTCTTTGGTCATGGAACTACATGCTACATGCCACAAGGCAGTCATCGGTTCAGTTCAGTTGCTCAGTCGTGTCCGACTCTTTGCAACCCCAAGGACTGAAGCATGCCAGGTTTCCCTGTCCATTCCCAACTCCCAGAGCTTGCTCAAACTCATGTCCATTGAGTTGGAGATGCCATCCAACCATCTCATCTCACAATGCAGCCATACACATAAATAAATATTTTTTAAAAAGATATTGGACACAAGTGTGGCTCTTGTTTTCTTCTCATGATGCTACCATTTCAAGGAGAGTCACAAATCACGTGGCTGCATCAGCCCCCTATGTTATGCTTTCTACAGTCTTATGAATGATGATGGCCTATGTCTGTTGCCCTTCTCTGTTTTCCAGCACTGATGCATATTTCCCCCTATATTTATAGTCTTTTGTTATCGATATTGAGATTGGTGATGGACTTCAAAGGCAGCAGATACAGAGAAGCAAGGTAAAATAATAAATAAGTCTGATCTGATGATTAGATAAACTTGATTATCTGAGCATGCATTGTTTGTACAGAGACTCACAGACTGTTCACAAAAACTAAGCACGTGTCAGGACACCAAGGAAACTTTACTACGTCCTGATATTCTGTGATCCCAATGCAGAAAAACTCCACAGTAATAAATGAAAGCAGAAACAATTCAAATAAATTTGTATACACTTAAAAAATACCCTTCTAAAGAGATTTAGAGTCTGAGAAACACTAGATTATGTAACTGCGGCTTGAGCCAATAAGGATAAAGAGAACATAATGTAACTGGAACTCGGAGGCAAAGACCTGAAATATTTTCAATGTTAAGGAAAATCCAAAACTAAAGAATCATTAACTCAAGAAATTAGAAAAGGGAAATGAACCCAGGGAAAGCAAAATGAAGGTTAAAAAACACAAAAATAATGAAAGACGTTCAAAATTTTACATAGAAAAAAATTTCAAAAGGCAGTCCTTAAAATCCCTAAAGAAAATAGATTTACTGCTAGCTAAAAGGATGCGCCAAAGAATGAGCAATTAAATCAAATTGAAAATGAGAAGTAGGATAAAACTAAAAATATTGAGGATATTCATAATTTTAAGAATGTGTAATATGTTTCTATGTTAATAAAATTTTAAATATAGAAATGGCAGATTTTCTCGACAAATTGAAATCTTTAATATTAATTTCAGAAGTAAAAATCTTGATCAGAAAACTTACTATGGAAAAAAATTGTAGGTGGTCTTGCATTAATTTTTTTTTAAAAAAGGACCTGTATCAAATAATTTGGAGGACAAATAATTTCAAAGCTTTCCAGAATGGACATGATATGTAAATTACATTATGCAATTCACAGCATTGCCAGGTTAAGAGGAAAAAAAAATTATCATATTCAAGATGTTTAAAGACATTTTATAAAAAATTTCTGTAGGAAGTGCTATTGAAAATTCAAATAGAATACTATTTATTTCCACAATATAGGATGCTTCCCACAAACAAACAACCAACATCTCATTAGAAATTAAAAAGAAGTGTCAATAAAGAGTTAATAATTAAATTCAGGAAGTCAAGTATACCTCGTCCACCATTGTAATTTACATGGCATTGGGATGTTCTGGGAGAAATGAAAGTTAAAACATTAAAATGTGGGAGACAATATCTTCATTAGTAGAAATGCTGTGCTGTGCTTAGTTGCTCAGTCATGTCTGACTCTTTGTGATCCTATGGACTGTAGCCCACCAGGCTCCTCTGTCCATGGAATTCTCCAGGCAAGAATACTAGAGTGGGTTTCCATGCCCTCCTCCAGGGGATCTTCCCAACCCAGGGATCAAACTCAGGTCTCCTGTATTGCAGGCAAATTCTTTACAGGCTGAGCTACTAGACCATCTAAAGGAGTTAGCTGAAAGATTACCAGAATTTAGCAAGGCTGATAAGATGGCCAGGTATTAGAAGATTCACAAGTGCGTGCACATGTATGCACACAGACATATGATACACACACATATATACAGTTTTTCTATAAACTAGCAATAAGGGAAATATAGAATATAGTATAAAAATATATAAAATATATAAAAATAAAATGGAAACAAAGATCAAATGCACAGTTATAACCAATACTGTAAAATCCCCAAGGAAAACTTATTAAAAACTCAAATCCTATAAAAACAGGAATGTAAACTAAGGGACAATAAAAGTCTTGAATAAGACTATATACGTGGATCAAAAGTTACAAGCATGTAAAGACTTAAACACTCTCCAGTTTAATATGTAATCTATGACAATTAAAATTATTCTGAAAAAAAGTTTTAAAATCTGAATGTAAGGGCCAGTTGGTTCAACTTGTTAGCGTATGGTGCTAGTAAAATCTGACCAAATTAATCTTAAGTTCACATGGAAGAATAAATGAATAGGCGTTAAATAGCTCTTTGGGAAAATTTGGGGAAAAAATTATATGGAAGAATCTAAGACTACTTGTGCTAAAAATATTAAAACTATAGAGCCACTAATGTGCAAAATTACAAAGATCAAGAGAACAAAATACAATGCTCAGAAATAAACTCAAGTCATAAAAGTATTTATTACATGATAAAGGTAGTGTTTCCTACCCACGGAGAAAAGAGTATGAAATAAATGACACGAGAAGAAACGATAACCTATTTGGCAAAAGTTCATTTGATTCTCACGTCTGAGATCACACATCAAAAAAATCTAAATATAAACTATGGGGTAGTAAAAAACTATAAGAAAGTTATAAGCTATTATTTGTCCGACTTCAGTGAATGGAATGCTTTTCTAGGTTAAAAAAAAACAAAACAAAATCACTAATATATTTCACTTCACAAACACTTTTAATATTTGTTACATCAAAACCACCATAAATAAAGCTCAAAGGAAAATATCAAAGTGGGAAAATACTTGTAACACCACTGAGTTAACATCCTTAATATAAAATGTGTGTCTATACACAGAGATCTTATATATGTATACTTATATATATAATGAGTAAATGAGTTCAAGATATATGTCCTAACACAAAAACAAGCAAAGAACATAGTCAATTTAAAAAGAAATATAAAAAAATATAAGAATAAATGTCCAAATTCATTCAAAACCACATCAAAAAACAAACTAAAAGCAAATTAAAACAAGATGCAATTTTTAATTTATCAAATTGGCAAGGTTTTTCCTTGTTTTTGTTGTTTAATTACAGAACTTGGCATCGTCCAAGAGTGCAGACACATGGACACTCTTTATCCTGGTTGCTAAAGAATAAAATACAGTACTTGAATGCTATATATCAAAGCTCTTATAAAGACTTACTATTTGAGCCGACAGTTCTAGTTCTAGAAATGAATCCCAAGAAAACAATCAGAAATGTCCAAAAAAGAGACATCCAAAAAAATTCAGCACAGCCATACTAACAATAGCAAAAAATCTGGAGAATTAAATGTTCAGCACATTAAATTGCTTATGTAAATTACAGTATCCATAAGAGATGTAGAACTCTACAGCAATAAAGTCATGCTATGTGGGATTGAAAAGACATGGCAACATGTTTGTCATATATGGACCACTGATACAGGCAGTTCACAAACAATCCCATCAGCAGGATCCCTTAGTTATAAGATGTGCAGGCCTAGAAACGCTAAAAATGGGCACAGTTATCTTGCGGGTGATTTGCCCTTCATTTTCTTCTCGTTTTTCACTAACTGAATATATATCACTTCTGCAATCAGAGGAACAAGAGATGGAACAGGCTTTTCAGTCAGACTGCTTCAACTCAGATCACAGCTCTGTCATGTAAGCTCTGCAACCCTGGGCAAACTACTTCCCTTCTCTGAGCCCCAACTTCCTCATCTCTCGATGGGACTAGTATCGGTATCTACCAGGCTGGGCTGCTGTGACCATCAAATTTTAGAGTGTACGCAGAGCACTGAGTACAGTATCTGAAAATAATAGTGCTCAATGAATATTAGTATTATTTTGGTTTTAAAACAACAATTACACACACACACACATCCCTCGACATTCAGAAAACCCAACGCTCAGAAAACTCAACATTCAGAAATCTAAGATCATGGCATCTGGTCCCATCACTTCATGGCAAATAGATGGGGAAACAATGGAAACAGTGACAGAATTTATTTTGGGGGGGCTCCAAAATCACTGCAGATGGTGATAGCAGCCATGAAATTAAAAGATGCTTGCTCCCTGGAAGAAAAGTATGACCAACTTCAGTTCAGTTCAGTTCAGTTCAGTCGCTCAGTCGTGTCCGACTCTCCGCGACCCCATGAATCAAAGCACGCCAGGCCTCCCTGTCCATCACCAACTCCCGGAGTTCACTCAAACTCATGTCCACAGAGTCGGTGATGCCATCCAGCCATCTCATTCTCCGTCGTCCCCTTCTCCTCCCGCCCCCAACCTTTCCCAGCATCAGAGTCTTTTCCAGTGAGTCAACTCGTCGCATGAGGTGGCCAAAGTATTGCAGTTTCAGCTTTAGCATCAGTCCCTCCAATGAACATCCAGGATTGATCTCCTCTAGAATGGACTGGTTGGATCTCCTTGCAGTATAAGGGACTCTCAAGTTAGACAGCATATTAAAAAGCAGAGACAGTACTTTGCCAACAAAGATCCGTCTAGTCAAAGCTATAGTTTTTCCACTAGTTATGTATTGATGTGAGAGCTGTACTATAAAGAAAGCTGAGCACCGAAGAATTGATGCTTTTGAACTGTGGTGTTGGAGAAGACTCTTGATAGTCTCTTGGACTGCAAGGAGATCCAACCAGTCCATCCTAAAGGAAATCAGTCTTGAATATTCATTGGAAGGACTGATGCTGAAGCTGAAACTCCAATACTTTGGCCACCTGATTCAAAGAACTGACTCACTGGAAAAGACCCTGATGCTGGGAAAAATTGAAGGCGGGAGGAGAAGGGGACGTCAGAGGATGAGATGGTTGGATGGCATCACCAACGTGATGCACATGAGTTTGAGTACGCTCTGGGAGTTGCCAATGGACAGGGAGGACTTGGGTGCTGCAGTCCATGGGGTTGCAAAGAGTTGGACACAACTGAACTGAACACACCACCCCTGCCTCCAGACTTTTATAATACAAGAAACTTTGTCTGAATTTATTTCTATGCCAGAGGAAAAGTAGAAGTCTTCAAAGGTTGTATAGTCTCCAAAATGTTATTCATATTTACTCTTTCCCCTTCTTTGTCCCTCCCTTTTTCTCTCTTTCCATCTTTCCCTCTCTCTCTCTTTTTTTTTTCTCCCTCTCACACGTGCACACACACACATACCCTCCCCCAAGATTACAGTCTCCATGCCCTGGGATCCTGAGGCGTTTGGGCCACAGCTAATAATGCAGCCCTAATGGAGACCATCTGAGCTCTGCCAATTGTCCACCATGGTCAACCAAGGTCAAAAAGAGATGGCTTTGATAAGGAAGCCAGATGACCTAGGAGAACAGAGGCTGCTGATAATCAATTGGCCAACATGTGATCCAAGAAAAGGCTTTTACTCTTCTGCAGCACATTTGGCTTTACAGCTGAACGAGCAAAGCACGGGGGAAGGAGCCCCAGACATGGAGTCGGGACACCCAGGTTCTATGACCCTCACCAGCCTGCAGGACCACACGTTCTCACTGGCCAAATGAGAACGCTCTGGGCCTCCATCAAGATCTGGGATTCTATTAAAAAGGGTGACAACCTCAGTTTAGAACATTAGTTGTTTTATAGGTAACTTCAAGTCTGGCTTCTGTATCCCAAAACATGCCAAAGAAAAGTAAGAGAATAAACAAAGCAGCCCAGGCGTCCGCAATTTTTATTCCGCTTTCCCCATCTGTGTTATTTCCCTAAATCAAGCAGGGGTGGAAAAGTGACAAATGAGTACAGATTACAAGGCAGCACGTGTTCAGGACAAGGTCATTAGATGCCATCAGAAACGGTCTAATGACACATGCATTTGAGAGATAACACAGCTCGGTGGGTTATCTATGAACCCTTCCCACTCAAAGTCTCGTCTGTTGCACTCACAAACCCACTGTGGTCTCCAAGCCTAGACAGTGGCATTAAACGGGACATGCAATGTCAGTTGGAGAAGGCAAAACAATCCAAAGAAAAATAAATGTGGTGGGGAGGCGGGAATCTTTGCCCACACAAAACAAAAATAGTCCTAAAAGGGGACATAATGATTTGTTATAAAGGTGTATTCATCTGAAAAGAAAGAAAGAAGCTCTATGCAAAAGAAGGAGAAAAAAAAAGTCCCATCAGTGACAGATGATAGAAGGCAGCAAATTGGAGCGTTTAGAACAGGTTTTGGTGTCAGACAACCTGGCTTTAAATTCCAGTCGCCACCACTCATCTCTGAACCTTCACTTTTTAAACCAACAGCATGGTTGTAGCACTGTCTATCTCAGAGTTACTGAAATGATTCACAGTCATTCACTCACTCACTGTATAATTACTAAGCTTCTATATGGGCTGGGCCCAAATGCTGGAGTGACAACAGAGAAAGAAACAGGCAGGGCCTCCACTTCCATGGACTCTACATCTTTCTTAGATTTGAGTGGAAGAAGAGAGTCAAAGAAATATATGTAAGGGCAATAAGGAAAAACTAAACCAGTTACAGGGATGGAAAGTGATGGGGGTGTTATTTCAGTTAAAGTGACATTTGAGCAGACACCTGGCTGGAGAGAGAGACAGTGAGTCATCAGAAGAGGGAAGAAATCAAGTAGCGGGACCAGTAAGGTAGAGACCCTGAGGCAGGAAGAGGTTTGCATTGAATGGGATGTTTGTAAGAAGCATGTGAGCTCAGGGCTCAAAAGAGCATGTGGTCCAGATGGTGATGCTGCTGATGGCGATGATGGTGCTGTTCACAGCAATAACCAAACAACAGAGTTCAAAGGATGTGAGAATAGACACAGCCCACGTTCACTAAAGTTATAGAGAGACAAAATTAGTATTGAACGCAGGAAGTACTGATTAGGATCTGGACTAGTTTTCATTTATTAAAAATTGCAGCTCTATTTTTAGTTATAGCCTTTAATCTGACTTCATTCAAGAAAAGCTTCTCTTTGAACATTCTATTTCAGGAATGCAAAAATTTTTTAAATAACAATATTCTTTATGCATGATTTGTTTTTTACTCAGCCATCTTTCTGTTGGCTTTTTGTCTGCTAGTGTAGTGTGTATGTGGTGTTTTAAAGAGTTATTATGCAGAGTACTTAGAAATTTCATAGGAGCATTTAAATGGCAGAAAGAGCTGGTAGCTGTCATTTCCACATATATACTCTCCCACAGAAGAGTTTTAATATACGTCCTTTGAGGCTTTTAGTCTTTTCTGAACTGTCTCAGGATGGAATTCTACTTTATGTAAGTTATGGATATTTTTGAAATTTTATAAACAGATTCATTGATAGTGTAAGAATTTTTCTGCAACCATTTTTTTTTGCTTAATATCACGTTGTCAAGATTTATTTCTATCACTCTGTCTCGTTTTAAATCATTTCATTTCACCGCTGCACCAAATTCTATTATTCAATCATATTATAATTTGCTGTTCTGCTTTGATAAACATTTGGGTGGTTTGCATTTTATTTTCAGTTCAGTTCAGTTCAGTTCAGTCGCTCAGTCGTGTCCGACTCTCCGCGACCCCATGAATCACAGCACGCCAGGCCTCCCTGTCCATCACCAACTCCCGGAGTACACTCAAACTCATGTCCACAGAGTCGGTGATGCCATCCAGCCATCTCATTCTCCGTCGTCCCCTTCTCCTCCTGCCCCCAACCTTTCCCAGCATCAGAGTCTTTTCCAGTGAGTCAACCACCATTATTAATATCAGAAGAGCTGTAGTGGACAGCATACATGTTTTCTGGTACATGTGTACCAAAAATTTCCTTGGGAAGAGACTTAAAAGGAAAACTGCCTCATCACTATATATATATATATATATATACCCATCTTCACTGGATAATGCTTAGCTGTTTTCCTAAATGTTTGCACCAATTAACACTCCCACCAGAAGTAGATAAGTATGAAATGCCATTTTTCTAACTTAGACCAAAATATCCTCTTTGCCACAGGGGATTCCAGACCTCAAATAACTCAAGTGCCTGTTCCATCTACAGCCTCAGTCAATTCAAAACTGGTCTTTGAACAAATCTAGACTTAAGGAAATTTCAGTTCTGTTGAATTTCTGGCTCACTCATTACAATCAACTTTGCAAGCAAACAATATCCCCTCAGAAACAATAATAAATAATCACATATTGCTGATGCCAGGATGCAAAGTGAAGATGTTTCAAGGAAAACAAACATGCTTACAAAAATACTTTGGTTATGTGAATTAATCTGAATCAAACTAAGCGTCATCTAGATATTTGTCCCTAACCCTTTATTAAATAGAGTTGCCTTTATTCCATGGCATTTTTATAACTGGACTGACCAAATTAAAAAAAAAAAGTGTGCAATAAGGAAAAAAATCCTGAATATACTCTCTTCAAGAATGTATCAGTTATGAATATACTAAAAACTATAGAGTTGTATACTTTAGGGATGCACTTATGGTATGTGGGTTATATCTTAAAGCTGTGGTTAAAAAGTATATCAACTAAGCAAAATAAGCCAGTCACCAAAGGACGAATACTGTGTGATTCCACATATTTTAGATACCTAGAGCAGTCAGATTCATAGAGACAGAAAGTAGAACGGCATTGCCAGGGGCGGAGGGAGGTGCGAATGTGGAGTTATGGTTTAACAGGTGCAGAATTTCAGTTTTGCAAAATGAAAAGAGTTCCAGAGATGGATGGTGGTGATGGTGGCACAACACTATGAATGTACTTAATGCCAATGAACCTTACACTCCAAAATGGTTAAGATGGCAAATTTTATCTTTTGAGTATTTTACTACCCATAAGAAGTGAAGGTGGCTGTGTTCTGCCTCAGTATCAGGTCACATTCAAGCCAAGATAGGAGTTCTTTTTGCATAAAGTCATACGGATTGTGCACTGCATTCCTTTCTTCAATTTTCATAAGCAATACCGAATTCCAGCGCGCAAATGCTACAACAGCATATACTGTGGGTGAGAAGAAGGTTTAAAAAAAATCGTGAGAGTCTAAAGTTACTGCTCACATTGCAACCTTGACGCGACAATTTTGCAAAAACAAGGGCTTAAATTTAACAGAATATGCCACGATTCAGAAAATGCTACTACCATATGCCTGAGGGGACTGAGTCACGCCTGCAGTTTAACTTTAACTCCTGAATTTTTTGACTTTCTGTATGTTTAAATTCTCATCACACCGCAGCTTCAACCTTTGTTTCTGTCACTGATCATACAATGCCTCTCTTATCATTTGACATAATCTCCACCGTGCCATGCTTGTTTTTGAACAGCCCTGAGGTTCAGAGGACACCAAGAGAAATGTTTAACAATAAAAACTGCCAGCAATGACTGGAAATGGAAAAACAGCCCAGCCTTTTTTTTATGCCATCTTTATGCCTAGAACAACCTTCCCACTCTCACCCCCACATCCATCAAGCGAGCTGCATCTCTTCCTTCTTGCAAAGTTCACCTTAATTCACTTCTCTGGGATTCTATAATGAAGGCAGCTGTGATTACAGCAGAAGCGGAGAAGAGAATCCTATCCACCCCTGAGGCGGAAAGAAATGAGTGCTAATTTCTGTCCATAAGTCTAAAAGGGGTAAACTGTGCAGATTACATTTTTTTACCTTGAGATGATTTTTTTAATTACACTTTTTATTGAAGTATAGTTGATAGACAATCTTTCAGGTGTACAGTAAAGTGATTCCGTTATATATCATATGATGTATATATTCTTTTCTTTTTCGGATCTGTTTCCAATATAGGTTGTTACAAGATATTGACTACAGTTCCCTGTGCTATACATAGCCTGTATCTGTCAACTCCAAATCCAAATTTATCGCTCCCCACAGTTTCCCCTTTGGTAACCATAAGTTTGTTTTCTATGTCTATTTCCCACAGATTACATTTTTAATGTGCATGCATGTGTGCTAAGTAGCTTCAGTCGTGTTCAACTCTGTGATGCTATGGACTGCAATCCACCAGGCTCCTCTGTCCGTGAGATTCTCCAAGCAATAATACCGGAGTGGGTTGCCACGCCCTCCTCCAGGGGATCTGCCCTAGGTGGAGATCAAACCCATGTCCCTTACGTCTCTTGCATTGGTAGGTGGGTTCTTTACCACTAGCGCCACCTGGGAAGCCCTTTTCAGTGTATGGCTGGGCAATAACTTATATCTGTTTTTTCCATCTTTGCTCTAAGAATCTTCCGTGATCCCCAACACCCGGGCATTCTTGAGGGCCCTGAGGATTTAGGATGGCCTATCTGTCATTTACAAGGCACTGAGTCAAACAAACAGTGTGTGACTCACAGTGTTCCTGCTTGGAAGCCCACAGTCTTTCTGGGGAGGCAAGGCAGGCATCACACAGAGAGTTAGTAATAGTAGGCGATTTTTCAATTTACACACACTTATTCAGCAAATATTTACTGAAGACCTACTAAATGCCAGGCATCCCGCCAGACGCTCAGGACAAAAATATGACTAAGACGTGGGCCCAGGAGAGAGACAGATGGGGTTCAGTGTAGAACCGATTTATCATGGAGCCATCAGAACACTAGTAGGTGGTAAAATTAGCAGCTTCCCTCTCTCCAAAAAAAAAAAAAAGCACTGAGCACTTAAATAATCCAGTTATTGACTGAGTGAGAATTCTGGCCATGAAAGAACATATTTGGAATGAACATAGTGATGCTGAAGCTTGAATACTCTGACCACCTGATGTGAAGAGCCGACTCATTGGAAAAGACCCAAATTTACTGGGTCTTTACTGGGAAAGATTTGAGGGCAGGAGGAGAAGGGGGCAACAGAGGATGAGATGGTTGAATGGCATCACCAACTCAATGGACATCAGTTTGAACAAACTGTGGGAGATGGTGAAGGACAGGGAAGCCTGGCATGCTGCAGTCCATGGGGTCACAAAGAGTTGAACACAGTTGAGTGACTAAAAAACAACAGGGATACCTTCTGATGCTTTCCTCTTTAGAACCAGCATTCCAGGCACACAAATGCTCCAATAATCACTGAGCGGCAAATGACCAGCCGCCCCTGATGCAAACTTGCCCCATGGAAGGACAGGAACTCGCGTCGGCACATGGACTTCCTTTTTCATAACAGTCTTCACAAATCCTGTTTTTTCTGTCTTCCCTGAAAGGCCCCAACCTCAAAGAAGGCAGAAAGCAAGTTCAGTGTGCATTTTCCCCAGCAGCTAGCAGGATGCGTGATACAGAGTGAGCAATGAAAAACATTTATGACATTAGCTGGAGAAGGAAACGGCTACCCATTTCAATAGTCTTGCCTGGAGAATCCCATGGATGGAGGAGCCTGGCAGGCTATAGTCCATGGGGTCACAAAGAGTCAGACATGACTGAAGTGACTCAGCATGCACACATGCTCAATAGTGTATATATGTCATCTGTTTCATCTGCTTCTGGAACCACTGCATCAACATCACCCAACATCCAAGTCCAAGATCCTCTCCCAACAAATCTTCTAACCACTCAGCTCCTCTGGACCACACAGCATCTGGGGAAGATCAACTCCTGGGAGTAAGTTGAAGGAAGGTGAAGAAAAAACAAGAACAGGCTGATGAATGACTCTACATATTGGGTGATTTTAGCATATTCCAACCAGAAAAGAACTGATCATTCTGAGCAAAGATGTTAATGAGCCCTGCAAATAGAAATTACCACAACAGAACCATAGGCATCTTAATTAATTCTTCTCCTCCAGCAATATTAGCACTAATGATCACAAAGTCTTCAACAGCAGTACAAGCGAAGATACAGACACACACACTTTTGGTACAACTTCAGTACAGACACACACACAGGGCTGTTCAGCATCCGTTTTTCTGAAAATTGCCTAAACACACAGGTGGGAGCAGTCCTGTTCATACTATATGATTCAAACCCCAGATACACTGTGGGTGGGTAATTTGGGGTTTTTGTTTGTTTGTTTTGTCTTCCAGCACTGAAGGCCCATCTGCCCCACCCTTTACTGAAGTCCATGAGACATCCTTGTGTTCTTATCAAAATCCTCTGTTTCTCTGAAGCTGCCTCTAATGAGGCAATAAAAAGAGAACTAATTAGAAAAACCAGATTTCAAAAACAAACAGAAAAGCAGGACAAATTTCTTGAAAATAAAAACCCAAAATTTTCAAAAGTTGATCAATGTTTCCTGCTTAGAACCTCTATAACCCTCTAGTGGAAAGAGGAATTTATTTTGTCAAGTCCTGACCATTTATTAGATATGTTTAAGGTGACAATGAGAAAGCTGCCGGGGAGGGTGTCTGCCATGTTTTTCCTGTCCAATAAGCCATGTCCCTATGGACAGAATCACGGACCTAGACTAGCAACTTCCTTCCAACTACGGGTGTTTCAGTTCAGTTCAGTTCAGTCGCTCAGTCGTGTCCGACTCTTTGCAACCTCATGGATTGTAGCATGCCAGGCCTCCCTGTCCATCACCAATTCCCGGAGCCTTCTCAAACTCATGTCCATTGAGTCAGTGATGCCATCCAGCCATCTCATCCTCTTTCGTCTCCTTCTCTTCCCACCTTCAATCCCTCCCAGCATCAGGGTCTTTTCCAACGACTCAGTTCTTTGCATCAGGTGGCCAAAGTATTGGAGTTTCAGCTTCAGCATCAGTCCTTCCAATGAACACCCAGGACTGATCTCCTTTAGGATGGACTGGTTGGATCTCCTTGAAGTCTAAGGGACTCTCAAGAGTCTTCTCCACCACAGTTCAAAAGCGTCAATTCTTCAGTGCTCAGCCTTCTTTATAGTCCAACTCTAGCATCCATACATGACCACGGGAAAAACCATAGCCTTGACTAGACGGACCTTTGTTGGCAAAGTACTGTCTCTGCTTTTTAATATGCTGTCTAGGTTGGTCAATAACTTTTCTTCCAAGGAGCAAGTGTCTTTTAATTTCCTGGCTGCAGTCACCATCTGCAGTGATTTTGGAGGCCAAAATAATAAAGTCTGTCACTGTTTCCACTATTTCCCCATCTATTTGCCATGAAGTGATGGGACCGGATGCCATGATCTTAGTTTTCTGAATGTTGAGTTTTAAGCCAACTTTTTCACTCTCCTCTTCCACTTGCATCCAGAGGCTCTGGGTGTTTTACCAGGTCTTTCTCACCCATTCATTCCTTCAATAAGCATTTGGGCCCCTCTGTATTTTGTGACGCGCCTGCCGGGGGTCAGAGCCAAACAGGAGAGAATCATATGCCCCCAAGGGGAGTTCTCCCCAGGGAAGGACACAAGTCACTCTGTTGTTGAGTTAAAGTGGTGAGGCTGACTTAAAGACTCAGTCTTATCACGTAACAATATACCTCATGTGTATGTGTGTGTGCTCAGTTGCTAAGTCATAGCTGAGCAAAGACGCAGTGTCCAAGTATTTGCGATCCTTTGGACTGTAGCCCGCCAGGCTCCTCTGTCCATGGAATTTTCCAGGCAAGAATACTGAAGTGGGTTGCCACTTCTTCCTCCAGGAGATCTTCCCAACCCAGAGATCGAACTCGCATCTCTTGCATTGCAGGCAGATTCTTTACCACTGAGACACCAAGGACGCCCATATCTCACATACAGATAAAGAAACCCAAGGGCCCAAGTGAGTACAGGACAGTGTGGGCCAAATGTCCACACAAACATGTGCTGAAGTACGGAGCAGGGTGACTCACAAGGGATTCATTAGAAAAAAGCTGATAGAAGCAATCACTTCAATACATAAAGGTAGAGAGCCTCACTCTCCAAGCACCATGCTGACCAGAGCGTTTTACGCTCATCTGTAAATCTGCACTGGAGAAAATAAGCAATGATCTTACCTCCTAAGCGCTGACATTAAAATAATGCATTATTTAAAATGAGCTGCTTAGGTAGTAAACGAACATTCAAGGAGTTCATGAAATTAGAAACACTAGAATAGGAAGTAAGAAGATAATGATACTTGTCAGAAGATATTAAGAAGACAAGTCAATAAAAGGGGTCTGTTCACAGAATTATTCTAAATACAAAATGGTCAGATTGATACTCAGAAGTATGGCTTTTAACAGAAATAACAATAGAGGTTTCATTATGTAAATAGCTTATATGTCCGCCCAAAGTGCGTGAAGAGGTAATTTGCATCTTTGCTAATCTGCATTTTTGTCGTCGCAGAAATGTCAAGGATTTCTCTTGCTGACTTATGAGGGAGCCTTTCATTGGTATACCATAGCCTTTAGTTAGTTAGCGTTAGTTCAGTCGTGTCCAACTCTTTGCAACCCCATGGACTTTGCAACCCTTAGGCTCCTCTGTCTATTGAATTCTCTAGGCAAGAATACTGGAGTGGGTAGCCACTCCCTTCTCCAGGAGAACTTCCCAACCCAGGGATTGAACCCACATCTCCTGCACTGAAGGCAGATTCCTCACTGTCTGAGCCACCAAGGAAGCCCATAGCCTTTATGATGGCAAAAAAAAAAAAAAAGACCACTGTGCTCTTAGTTGCTCTTAGATAATAATATATGCTCCTGGATGATGATAATAACTTCTGTGCTGGACACTACTCAGTACAGCAGAAGCAGTCATATAAAGCATGATTATTATCCCAAGTTCACTGCTGAGAGATGGAAGTGGCTTGCCCAGGGTCCCGTGGTCACTAACAAAGGCAGGCTGGATTTGAATTCCCATCTCGCTCGTGGACCCCCAAGCCCAGGCTTCTTTCCAGTGCCCTGCATATCCACCGGTGCAAACTCTGTAGGTGTCATGACCATAACGCTTCAGAAGGTATACAGAAAGGTGTCTACAGCTGGTAGGTCCTGTGTGCACATCTCGCTACTCGTCCCACTCGGGGGCACCCATATTTGCCACCTGAGACCCCTGGATAATTGGTGCCACACTCTGGTCAGCTCTGGAAATGATGCAAACTACTCAGCTCACATAGGGCTCACAAGTCTACATCTCACATCAGTCCAGAGCAAAATCATCTGTCCCACATCTCCTCTGGAGGACTTGCTGGACCTTCCATCAGTATCTTCACTGGATTTCCTCCGCGCCACTCCTCAGTCAGACTCTTGGTTTCATGATCCACATTTCACAGGACCCTCCTTTCCTTCAGTTCAGTTCAGTTCAGTCGCTCAGTCGTGTCCGACTCTCCGCGACCCCATGAATCACAGCACGCCAGGCCTCCCTGTCCATCACCAACTCCCGGAGTTCACTCAAACTCATATCCACAGAGTCGGTGATGCCATCCAGCCATCTCCTTCTCTGTCATCCCCTTCTCCTCCCGCCCCCAACCTTTCCCAGCATCAGAGTCTTTTCCAGTGAGTCAACTCGTCGCATGAGGTGGCCAAAGTATTGCAGCTTCAGCTTTAGCATCAGTCCCTCCTCTCCTTAGTTCTCAATTATTATGATGATGATGATTAAAATCAGTGCTCGGAAATCCCAAGGTGATTGACTGTAAACCTCTCTTCCCAGCCACAGACTTGCATTAGAAAGGTCAGTCAACAACCGTTTCGTTTCAGCTACCTTGACTTATTTTCCCTATCTATCTGCTGAACAGTTAGTTCTCCATCAAATAACTAAAAACAAATGGAAACCCACTCCAGTATTCCTTCCTGGAGAATTCCATGGACAGAGGAGCCTGATGGGCTGCAGTCCACGGGGTCACAAAGAGTCGGACACGACTGAAGCGACTGAGCATGAGCGTGATGAATGGTCTTCTATCATCTGTAAATCAAAAGCAGTAAGGCTCACCTCCTGAGGCAGAATGGGGGTGGGGTTCGTGTTAAAAAGAGGTTGTAGGTCATGCTCCTAGTGCTGTACCCAGCAAAGGATAAAGTTCCTTCCTCTTCTGTTTTCTTCGGTCGAAAAGGAATAAGTAAGTGTTGGCTGCTCAGTCGTGTCCGACTCTGTGCAACCCCATGCAACCCCATGGACTGTAGCCTGCCAGGCTCCTCCATCCATGGGATTTCCCAGGCAAGAATACTGGAGTGGGTTGCCATTTCCTTCTCCAGGGGACCTTCCCAACCCAGGGATCAGACCCAGGTCTCCTGCACTGCAGGCAGATTCTTTACCATCTGAGCCACCAGGGAAGCCTTCGACAAGGAGTAGATTTGCCTTATTCACTCAGCTCCCTGCACTGTCTCCTTCAGGAACCCCCAGCCTCTGGCCTGCATCCTGCAGGCTGGAAGCATCCTGGGACAGTGAGAGAGGGAGCAAGTGTCTCGTCACCCAGTGAGCGTGGCCGGCAAAATCTGCTCCTCTGCCAATACTGCCACAGGCACACAGACGGTTGTGACAAGGGCACATGTGGCAACATGCCTGAAAAGGTAGAAGGTAAGTGCTAGTTTACACTCTTATTTCCATGAGATTGGGGGGAGACACTGAGGTTTTGCTCTCTTGAATTTCTTCTGAGCTGAATTCCTACAGGCAAGATTTTTGTCAATGACCCAGAACCGCTTAAGCTTCCAAGAAGCCAAGCAACAAAACACAGCAAGAGCAGATAATAAAACCCGGATAGCAGGGGTGGAGGAGGCAGTAAGGGTCCCATTCACAGTGCTCCAAAAGGCAAGAGGGGCTTTCAGAAAAACAAAAATCAAGAGTTACCATGTCAGCACTAGAGTTTCACAAACACCAGCCTCTACAGAAACCAGAAAATGTGAAACTGCTAGACAATCTGAAGTTTAAAGGAAAAGCATACTTTTCAAAAATGGAAAATAGATGAGAACTGCCAATACACAGGGCACTCATTTTTAGAATATCTTCCCAAGTGGCGCTAGTGGTAAAGAATCCACCTGCCAATGCAGGACACCTGGGTTCAATCCCTGGGTCGGGAAGATCCCCTGGAGGAGGGCATGACAATCCACTCCAGTATTCCTGCCTGGAGAATCCCATGGACAGAGGAGCCTGGCAGGCTACAGTCCACGGGGTTGCAAAGAGTCAGACACGGTTGAAGCTATTTAGCAAGCACGCACATTGATATTGAATTTCTTATTAAATGTTTTTGTTATGAAGACACACTTAAAAAGAGGCAGAGATAGCTCGCTAACCTGACCACTTCATAAGATTTTCTTGTTTGATAGATTTAAGAGATTTAAGGCACAGCCATAAATCTTTTCCAAACAAGGAGGATTATAAGCAAAGTAATTAGTTCATTAATTAATTAGACAAACAAACCAGCCATTGACAAGCCTGGGGAAATTCCGCCCACTGCTTGTTTTTTTCTTTTTCCAGTTTAGGAGGCAAAAACCTGGGAAACAAACATGACCTATTACAGTTCCTCGTTTTATTTTTTTCCCCAAGCACCCACAAATCCAGGTCGCCCGTTTGCTTCCAGGTCGTGCCCAAGTTGAAATCTCTTACCCAATGCCGACCATCTGGAGCCCTCAAGGGGCTGCCACTGCGTCCTGTGTTTGCCCACAGATGCTGCTACACACCCCTCCCCCAGAGGCACCTGCCTGACCAGAGTGTGTCACAGTGGCTGCCAGGGCAAGACAGATATGTTGGAAAAGGCAAATATCTCCCTCTGTCCAGGAGGGGCTGGAGCAAGGATCCTGAACAGCTCCAAGTGATTACAGACCTAAGACTCGAAGCTAATTAATGGAAACTGAAGTGAAGATGGTGACAGCTCAAAGCTAGAGTGTGAAGCGCATGTCATCCGGTGGAGAGAACCCAAGGAGAAATCTCCTAAGGGCAAGACATTAAGACTTGCACTTGATTTGCTTTGCAGACCTAACACATTTCTGTTGAAAACATGTCTTTACACCCTGGAGAGACTTCATAAGGTGCTGACCTGCTACTAATTCCGGCACTGCCTGCACCATAGCCCACAAAGTAACTCTTTGCTCACTGAATTCGGATCACCCAGCTGTCGTTACAGGGAGGGAGGCCCTTCACTCCAACTAAACAAACCTATTTGTTGGCCAGCTTCTGGATCTCCGATCCTCACAAGCAATCGTCTCCAGCGTCAAATGCCCCTTTGTCCTCCACGTCACACCATCAGGACTCTTTCCTCCTATAAAACACAGTCTAAACCACCCTCTCCCTTAATCCCATCTAAATGAACCCTCTCTAGCTCTCACATCCACACAAGCAATAGACTTTGCTCCTACTTCCCACTGACAGAGATGTGTCTATAGCGAAAACATTAATCCAGGGACTTCCCTGGTGGTCCACTGGTTGAGAATCCACTTGCCAATGCAGGGGACATGGGTTTGGTGTCGAGTCCAGGAACTAAGACACCACATGCCGCAGGGCAGCTAAGCCCACATGCCACAACTACTGAGCCCGTGTGCTCTACAGCCCATGCTCTGCGACAAGAGAAGTCACTGCAATGAGAAGTGTGCACAGCGCAACTAGACAGTAGCCGCAACCAGAGAAAGACTGCTCAGCAATGAAGAGCCAGCACAGCCAAAACAAATCAATAAATACAATTATAAACACAAACAAAAACACACAGTCATCCAACTCATGCTTAATGTATAACTTTGGGCAATTTACTTCTTTCCCGGCCTTAGTTTTTTCACCAACGGAAGGCAGATAACAGCAATACTTATATCTGAGAGCCATTGTGAGAATTAAACATTTATTTTTAATGTGTGTGTGTATGCAGACATACACACTTAGAGCATGCAAAGTACTTAGCACAGTACTTTGGGTACATGGTAAGCACTCAGAAAGTGTCTATGCTTTCAACAGCGTGACTGCTATTACTGTTACTCTGTCACTCGTGCTCACACTTGCATTGGTCTCCACCACTTGATTACTAAACTCTTGAGAAAAGGAGCTATTCTTACACACAGCCCAGAAAATGAGGACGTGACAGAAGTTCAGTAAGTGTTAACTGAACAACTAAGCAGCAGCTTGGCAAGGATTCAGGTATTTCAGACTCAACCTACACTGCTGATTACAAAAGCTCATTCCCATGTGTGAGTCTGGGCAAAAACAAGTACAACAGTATCTGACTATTTAAGGAGGACAGTGGTAAGATAAATAAACACTCCTGAATCTTCAGAGAAATGAATTGTAAGAAGGCGTTGGAATAAGAAAAAAGATACACAAGGGCCCCCAAACATCTCCAGAAGCATCCTGAAGATAAAGACTGAAGAAACAGTGAGAAGGTGGCACGGAAGCCAGCCCAGCACTGAGCACAGGGACAAAGCTCAGCCTCTTGTGCTGGGGGAAGGGCAAGGAGCACCTCCTGTGCAAGGGAAATACGCTTCCTTGAAAGGTGTTTTCCAGGTGTGAGTAAGTTACCCCAGGTCTCAACCCTAACCCTGCTGTTGCTGCTGCTGCTGAGTCACTTCAGTCGTGTCCGACTCTGTGCGACCCCATAGACGGAAGCCCACCAGGCTCCGCCGTCCCTGGGATTCTCCAGGCAAGAACACTGGAGTGGGTTGCCATTTCCTTCTCCAATGTGTCAAAGTGAAAAGTGAAAGTGAAGTCGCTCAGTCATGTCCGACCCTTAGCGATCCCACGGACTGCAGCCCACCAGGCTCCTCCGTCCATGGGATTTTCTAGGCAAGAGTACTGGAGTGGCTTGCCACCGCCTTCTCTGACCCTAACCCTAGCAGTGCTCAGTTCTGCCCCTGGAGAGAGACATCCACCCACCCCCGGCTCCGTTCCTGCCCACCTGCCACCTGCTTCGTTTCCACCTGCTTCACAGAGACTTCCTCTGTGAAGTCTCATGTCTCTCTTAATCTTCAGATACAGACTGTCCCAGGCCAAGGCAACCTCCCAGAACTATCCAGGCTCCTACTGACCTCCCCCCTATAGAGGAGGAGACTGGTCTGGAAAGGTTAGTCATTTTCCAAAGGTCACAAAAGTAGGGGCAAGAACTGAGCAAGAACCGAGACCTGGACTGTGTGACCAGTCCCCTCCTCCCAAAGCAATCTAGTTTCCAACTCCGCAGCACCTTGCCTGCTCGCTGCTTCCATTCCCAGCCCTTCCCAGACTTAAATTGCTAAGTCATGAAGATAAACTGTGTTGTCAAGCAGGCCACTGGAACGGGCCTCCTTGCTCTGGAAGGACTAAATATATTTGGTTGTTTCTACTCCATGGTCACTCTGCTCTGCATCACACACAGGGACCTTCTGCCCACACCAACTGCCATTCACTCACAGTAGCCCATGACATCATATCTCCCTAAGATTTCTGACTAATAAGCAAGTTAAATGGCTAATCAATAATATCATGATCTAATTTAAAACCTTTTCTACAGATTTGGGTTAGCCAAAAAGTTCATTTGGGTTTCTCCATTAAAAAAATCCAAACAATTTTTTTGGCCAACACAATACTTAATTCTTTTTTTCTTTTAAATGGGTTATATTTTGTTGGGGTCTTTTTCTCTCAGGCCATCACAATGCTAGTTCAGCAGGAAATGTCATACTTTGAATGCCAGAGTATTAAAAAAATAATCTAAATTAAATTAGCTTTTTTACTCCTAACAACAGACTGGGAACAATAAAAGAACTGAAAGAAAGAAACAAATTTAGCACACTAGAAATCAACAGCTGCTTCTCAAATCAAAGTTACCTGGAACAAGAAACTGCTTAGCAGGGAGAATAATTTACCTTCAACTAACCATGTCAAGCTAGGAAAAAAAAAAAACATTTTGCAAAATAGCCATTAAATTAATTTTTCTTTAGGTGGCATGGGGATAAGAGAAGAAGGTGTATAGTGCAGTTTTACTAAACTCCTAAGAAACTCTGATACACTGTACATGCTCCAGGCAAATGGCAAGCCAGGCGGGGAGGGAGATTCCCAGGAACATGTGAATCATAACTGTTAGTCATCCCTTTGGGAAACTTAGGAAACAGTTCCTCTCAGTTAAATGCATTATTATTTGCTAAGTTCCCAAGATATAAATTTCCTTGGAAACAACTGGGGAAGACACTACAGGTATGCCCAGCCTCTTCACTGTCCTACTATGTGGCCTGGCAGATTCAGGGTAATTTCATATCCTAGTGTGAAGGAGAAATGAATATATTTAATTAATATACACATAGGCACATGTATGCACACAGAACTTTGGGCTTCCTGGGTGGATCACTGGTAAAGGATCCACCTGCCAATGCAGGAGATGTGGGTTTGACTTGCCTGGGTTGGGAAGATCCCCTGGAGGAGGAAATGGCAACCAACTCCGGTATTCTTGTCTGGAAAGTTCCATGGACAGAGGAGCCTGGCTGGCTACAGTTTATGGGGTCACAAAGAGTTGGATACAACTGATCACATGCACAGAGATAGGCACGTGAAAACATATTCCTAATCAGAGGTGGATCCAGTGTTTGGGTTCTGAAGCTGATAAAGTTAGATAAGGGATGGAGGGATGAATAGGGACAGGAGTGGGTCTTTAAACAAAGGGTTCACAAAATTATCTGCATAAAATTCGACATGAGGCCTTAGAAGGCGTCTTGTACAAGTGATAGGCTTTGAAGTTGAAGTGGCATTAGCTTGCAGACAACTGTGCCTGGTCTGTAACACACTCACGTGTATTTGAGCAACTCAGGGTGGGGACGCCTGTCAGAGGCCAAAATCTACATAGTTCGCTACAGCCCTCTTCAGCATCAAGTGTATCGTAAATACTTTAGCACACATTTTTGCTGAGTTCAGGTGGCCACGGGAAAAATGTTTACACAGTGTGTTTTAGGCAAGCTGCTTAGTGAATTCCAGTATGCAGCTTTACTACCATGGCAGGAAAACCTGCCATCCACAGTAATGTATGAGGCAGCCATGCCTACTGTCTGGAAACCCACCTAAAGGTACCTAAGAGAGTATCTTGGACCAGAGTCACCATGTAGCTAAAAACAGTGGTTACAATTAAATGTGGATGGCGTGGGTTGGAACGGCGCCCCTGAAATCAACGAGCTTCGGTTGCGGCTCAGGCGAAGCTAGGGAAAGGACCATTTACAACACATGGTGTTCTGCCACCGCCCCACACTGGGAACCCAGGGCAGGGAGAGTCCTCTATAGCATCTTATTTATGGCTGGAGAAAATGAGAAGAGAGAAAAACTCTGAAATCAGTCCACAGAGCTCTTTTTTACCATAAGAAAAACATGTTACCCTGAAAGAAGGTTAGAGAATCACAGGCTTCTGGGATTTGAGGCAAATGTCCACCTTAGGCCAGCAGAAGGTCATTCCTGTTTCATTAACTTTCAGGAAGTAGATTAGCCCCTTCCGGGCTTTCTTTGTTCAGGCTCTCGGAGCTCCAGGGTGCCCATGGAGTGTCGCTGAGATCAGCAGCGGCGGCTAGAATAGAATCTGAAAATAACACAATCGCTCCGCCACGCCAACTCACTACTTTTAATTGCGGCTCATTAAAGATGTAAATAGAAGAAGAATTATGTTCACCTCTACTACAATCTCATTGCTGCAGTAAAATGACACTGCTTCTGCCTCTATGCAAAAAGGAATACTTCTACTTTGCGTAATTATCACCACAAGCAGAAGGCAATGATTCACCAATTTTCCAACAGCAGCATGATTCACATGTTTCTGCCTGTTGTTGGACAGAGGCAGGTAGACAGAATGATTCATTTAAAAAATCGCCCAAAAGAAGAAGAAAAGGCACGTCCGTCAAAAGATGGAATCTAAAAAATTCTGAACTCTTCTTAGTAGGTACTACAGAAGTGCAAACCTGCTTGCGGAAATTCTGCAAAGAATTTAAGCCAAAAGGGGGCTAAAACCAAAGCGAGGAAGAATCAAGAGGGAATGTGAAACTAACTGCCTAACAGGAATCAGAATTTTGTCTTAGAAATGTTATTTTCTTCAGTTACTAATGAGAAAAACAATTTCCCATATCTTCTGTTACCCATATGCTCATAGGACCTAGTTTGTGAAATTAGAATGAGAACTATATCTTATGGATGATTACTGATACAATATAATAGTGAAAACAAGTACACAGAAAAGTAGGCTTGAAACATTGTGTTAAAAATTAAACTAAGGGCCAGACACAAAAGGACAAATATTATATGATTCCAGGTAGAAGTGGTACCCAAAGTCAGCCAACTCACAGAGGTAGCAAGTAGAGTAGAGGGCACTAGGAGCTGTGAGAGGAAGGAACAGGGAGTTCGTGGTTAATAGGTACAGAGTCTGTTTGAGAAGATGAAAGAGCTCTGGAAATGAACAGGGCTGATGGCTGCACCATATTGTGAACGTACTTAATACCACTGCGTTGTTACACTTAAAACTGGTTAAAGTGGCCGATTTTATGTTACACATACTTACTGCAATTAAATGTATATATGAGTGTGTGTGTGCTAAGTTGCTTCAGTCGTGTCCAACTCTGTGCAACCCTATGGACTGTAGCCAGGCTCCTCTGTCCACAGGATTCTGCAGGCATGAATACTGGAATGGGTTGCCATGCCCTCCTCCAGGGATCCTCCCAACCCAGGGATCGAACCCACCTCTCTTACCTCTCTCTTGCATGGCAGGTGGGTTCTTTACCACTACTGCCAGCTGGGAAGGCCCTAATATAATATATATATATATATATATATATATAGTATATTTAAACATAAAATTCAGGACACATGCTGGATTGATGGTTGGGTTCCCAGGAGACAGTGCAGTTGGTTCCCTGACTCTCTCAAGTGGACGAGGATAGGACAGGCAAGGGAAGGGATGAGGCCAGTGTGTATGCTCACCAGGAAATGGAGAAACGTCCACTCCTCAAAGTGAGGGGGACAGCTGCAGCTGAGCTAAGCCTCTGAACAGTGGAACCAGCACGAGAGTCGAGCATTCAGAAGTCCTGATTTAAATGCATTAAGCGAATCTGATCTTTTGCAGGCTCTTACTCAATTTCATAGAGCAGATAAGCACTCCAAAATTTGTCAAGTTAATAAATACAGATTTGGGTTGAATTTGCACAATATGTGCTTGTAGGTTCACTGGCCATGACCTTTGATGATCAGAGTTGAACTTCCCCTTTCACTAAATGTCACTCCAAGTTTCGGACGGCATTTGGAAGTGAGCGCCGCTCTGTGCCCATTACTAAGTGTTTTTAGTATCATAAATTTGGTTTCAATCAGGCAGAATAAGCAAAAGCATTTAGCATTCCTGCAGTGTACTCACTCTCAAACTCTGTTTTACTATGAAGAGCAAGTTCTGTCTACATGATCGCCCAACACAGGGCAAAAGGCCCTTATGCTGCTGCTGCTGCTAAGCCACGTCCATTGTGTCTGACTCTGTGCGACCACATAGACGGCAGTCCACCAGGCTCCACCGTCCCTGGGATTCTCCAGGCAAGAACACTGGAGTGGGTTGCCATTTCCTTCTCCAATGCATGAAAGTGAAAAGTGAAAGTGAAGTCGCTCAGTCGTGTCTGACTCCTAGCGACCCCATGGACTGCAGCCCACCAGGCTCCTCCATCCATGGGAGTTTCCAGGCAAGAGCACTGGAGTGGCTTGCCAGTGCTTTCTCCGAAAAGGCCCTTATACAAGTGGCTAATTTGGTGACCTCCCAGAAATGGCCACCTGCCAGCAGAATCATTGAAAAAGGATGCTGGTCCTGAAGACAGTTGAAAATAATCCCTTTCTCATCAACTCCAACCAAGTAGATTAGGTCCTTGGAGGGCTCTACTTTCTCTGAAAGCAGCAGAGTGCAAGCCAAGTGCCCTTAAACCAGTGGAAGAAACCACCTGAGTGGAGATTGGAAATCAGAAGTGTTTGAAAGAGGTAGTGGGTGATGGCAGGGTACAGGTAGTGGGTTGGGGGGAGACCAGGGTTGGAATCCTAGCTTTATTCCTACAAGCCCATGTGATACCCTTCAACACCAGTAACCTCATCCTTTATAATAACATATCATTTGAATGTAAAAGTCACACCCATTGTCCTTCAATTTTGTGTGTGTGTGTGAGGATGAGATGAAATAGGTATAGACATAAAGAAATTGTTATATAAAGTATTCTTAAATTAATTTTCTCCTTAAAGGGGAAAATGTACAAAATGCATCTCCCAGGTTTTGCTGAGGAAGCTTTTAAAAGAGACTCAACCAGTATTTATGGAATATCCACCATTTTAAAGGGTTAGTGCTATAGCTCACAAGCAACACAGGGGGGTGTAAGACATGTCTTTAATTTTGAGAAACTTCGAGTCTAACAGCAGATAAATAAATCTTGGCTAAGTCTGATCACAACCATCTCCCATCCCCAAACCTTCAGTGGCTCTCCACCACTTCAGAAAATATTCTGACCTTAATATGAGTAATTCAATTGTTCATCTGTAAAATGGGGATACCTACGTTGCAGGGAACTGCGATCAGAGCTAATTTATGTAAAGCACCAATCGCACAGGCTGGTATAAGGTGGCTATTCAATTAGTAATTCACGTTAATTAGTATCATCATCATTATTAAATCAACCTCTTTCCTCCCAAGGTCTCATTATTCCACCGCACACACCTCTCCCTGGACCCAAACCAAGTCCCTGGGGTTCCTCCAGCACACAATGCCCTTCTCACCTCTGCCATTTGGGATCCTAGCTTGCTTCCATGTCGGGCTCAGAACACCTCCTCCGGATACTCACCACCAGCAAGGAGACCAAGTCTCTCACTTCTCTGTTTTATCACAGCATTTTCTCACCTTCCCTAACGGAACTCACTCATAGCTTCCCCCTCCATAACTGATTGTAAATTCATAAACTCAGTTTGAAGGAAGGCAAAGGTTGGAAGAGTTTGATTACCAAATGAGGACCAGTCCAACTGAATACCGTGACAGTAACATCATAACGTTGTTTAGTCACTAAGTCATCTCCAACTCTTTGTGACCCCATGAACTACAGCCCTCCAGGCCACTCTGTCCATGGAATTCTCCAGGCAAGAATACTGCAGAGGGTTGCCATTTCCTTCTCCGGGAGATCTTCCCCACCCAGGGATCGAACCCGCATCTCTTGCATTGGCAGGCAGATTCTGCACCACTGAGCCCCCAGGGAAGCCCAACATGATAATAAACAGCTAACATTTTGTTACAGCTTTAACTGTTCATTTCATCCTCACAACTCTGATAGATGCTGCTTAATTTCTCCCAGTCCATGGATGGATGAACCAAGACCCAAGGACATTAAGTAACTTGCTGAACATGACACAGCTAGTCAGGGGCAGATTGGTATTCAGACTCAGGAAGTTTGCCTCAAGAACCTATGCTCTTACACTGCATGACACTGTTTTCCAACAGCATTATAGCAATTTATTATGTCCTATTTTAAAAGACCTCTAAGGATCATAATCAGTTCTCTCAGGGCTGGGTTTTAAAACTTTAGATCCATCAAAGTGTCCTGTTCTGCATTAAGATCCTTAAAGTCTCAGGAAAGGACTTCCTAATTGGGCTCCTCCAGCTTGCAGGCTCCTCTGCATGCACTCACCAACACTAAACAACCTTCGGGAACTACAGCCACAGGATCAGCCCACGGACCCACATACGTGGTCTGCAGAGGGTAGTTCAAGATAAGCACCTGCTACCCCGAGCAGCATCTGAAGCTGTGATGAAACTTACAGTTGTCTGATTGCAGCCATGAAATTAAAAGATGCTTACTCCTTGGAAGGAAAGTTATGACCAGCCTAGATAGCATATTAAAAAGCAGAGACATTACTTTGCCAACCAAGGTCCGTCTAGTCAAGGCTATGGTTTTTCCCGTGGTCATGTATGGATGTGACAGTTGGACTGTGAAGAAAGCTGATCACCAAAGAATTGATGCTTTTGAACTGTGGTGCTGGAGAAGACTCCTGAGAGTCCCTTGGACTGCAAGGAGATCCAACCAGTCCATTCTAAAGGAGATCAATCCTGGGTGTTCATTGGAAGGACTGATGCTAAAGCTGAAACTCCAATACTTTGGCCACCTCATGTGACGAGTTGACTCACTGGAAAACAGTCTGATGCTGGGAGGGATTGGGGGTGGGAGGAGACGGGGACGACAGAGAATGAGATGGCTGGATAGCATCACCGACTCGATGGACATGAGTTTGAGTGAACTCCGGGAGTTGGTGATGGACAGGGAGGCCTGGCGTGCTGTGATTCATGGGGTCGCAAAGAATCGGACACGACTGAGTGACTGAACTGAACTGTTGCCTGCTGGAGTTTCTGTCACTAGGTAGTTAGGGTGCTTTCGAGGACTGGCTCTCACAAAAGGGCAAATCGACAGTCAGTGCCTCCTGCTAAATGAATTGGAGCAGACACCGGGCGAGGCCGCAGCCCTGTGGACAGCGCACCAGAGAGTAACTAGCACTGTGCCTTCATCCGCCTAAGCCCTGGTCTATTTCTTAACGCATCTTCTAGAGAGCCGAAGGGTCTGGCTTTCACATGAACGGGACACTCAGGACAGGAAAAGAAGAAAATTCAGCAAAGGTTCTTCACTGTGGCAAACAAAGATCAACTCACATGCAAGGCTGAGAAGTGATGTGGTATTTAACGCCTCTCATCACCAGTCAATGTTGTTGACTGGCCAATTTCTTAAAATCTGCTCATCTAATGATGGCTCAACTTTTGGCATAATTTTATACACAAGAAAACTGAAAGCTGGGTAAGAATAGCATGCAAAAAAAAAAAAAACTGGCAAACCTCAGTCTTGCAGAAGAACTTGTTAATTCCAATAGTTTGTCTATAGATCCTCTTGGACTTTTATGTAGACAGCTATATCACTCATTCAATATTAATAAAAATATTTTGGTTCCTTTTTAAAAAAAAACCTGGCAAACCTCAAATTGAAATTCTCTATTCCCAGCTTACTGACTCTAACTAAAACATTAATAGGAAAAATTATACGTTATAAAATAATATACAGTATTAAACATTCTTACCCTGATGACAAAATATTCTTTAAAAAGAGGTGTCACATGCTTCACACATTCATCTCCAACAAATCCCATTCTGAATTCCTTGCAAACAAGTGCCAATGATGTTTTTAGTGGCATTTTTAACACGTGACATTGAAAATTTTGAGGATGCCAAATTAATTGTGAAGATGACTTTTCATTCTATTTAAGCCAAGATATTTTTTCTCCTTCCATATTTTAACCAAATAGAATTCTTAGAAATGAAACAATAGTAATAAGTATATTTCCAGAGCAGAATAGCCTTTCAGAATTGAAAATGTTACATCAATGCTTTCCTGCTATCCACTCTTGCCTTTTTAAATTCCCTTAGGAAAAAATACCACCTATTCATAGTACGTTGCCAGCACTGGATGTGTTATTTCTTTGGATTTATGATTTAGCCGATATGATTTTTCATGACATAACACAGTTTTTTTTTTTTTTTTAAAAAGCAATTTCTGGATATGGCTACTGAGAAGCTGACATGATCCTCCCTGATGTTAGAATTTTCAAATACCAAAGATCCACCCTATTTCTTTAGTGAAAATGGTCTGATGCTGAATCCAACAACTTTTGTAAAAGTTATTTAACCAAGCCATTTCCTTTATATCATTTCTAAAAGGCAATGGCAAGCCACTCCAGTACTCTTGCCTAGAAAATCCCATGGACGGAGGAGCCTGGTAGGCTGCAGCCCACGGGGTCACTACGAGTCAGACATGACTGAGCAACTTCACTTTCACTTTTCACTTTCACACATTGGAGAAGGAAATGGCAACCCACTCCAGTGTTCTTGCCTGGAGAATCCCAGGGATGGGGGAGCCTGGTAGGCTGCCGTCTATGGGGTCACATAGAGTCGGACACGACTGAAGTGACTTAGCAGCAGCAGTAGCATACTAAGGTAATTAGCGCTGAGCTTATCTGAAAAATGTTACATCTCACCTGAAGAATTACTTGTATATTCATAAATGAATTCTTTCCTTTCTTCTCACCTTCCATAAATATGTACTGAGCTAAACTATGTGGCGGAATGGGCTTAATACTTGGAATACAAGGTTTAAAATAAACCAATCTCTACCGTTATGAGCTACCCACAGAGATAACTTTGTAAACAAAGAATTGCAGTACATAAAGCAGGAAAAGGGGACATTTCTATTTGGCCTCAATGAAAGAGGAGTCCACTGGGTAGAGAAAGAGAATCTCATGCCAAAGAATCAACGTGAAGAAAGGCGTGATTATTAAAATATACAGTATGTTCAGAGTAGAAAGAAGTGTGTGGGGAGATGCGAGAGGTGGCAGATGAGATTCAAACACTAAGCTGATAATGAGTTCCTGCTGCTGTTGCTAAGGTGCTTCAGTCGTGTCCGACTCTGTGCGACCACATAGGCGGCAGCCCACCAGGCTCCCCCATCCCTGGGATTCTCCAGGCAAAAACACTGGAGTTGGTTGCCATTTCCTTCTCCAATGCATGCAAGTGAAAAGTGAAAGTGAAGACACTCAGTCGTGTCCAACTCTTAGCGACCCCATGGATCGCCGCCTACCAGGCTCCTCCGTCCATGGGATTGTCCAGGCAAGAGTATGTACTGGAGTGGGGTGCCATTGCCTTCTCCGAATGAGTTCAAATATCATGTGACGAAATTCACATTATCTCATAGGGAAGAAAACATTAATGAAAATGCTTTAAATTTTTCCTTTCATTTCATCCTATTCATTCATTACTATGAAAAATACCGAGAGCTATTTTTCAAGAAAGAAGTACCGATCACGCTCACGCTACAAATATCTTTCCTGTTTGCTTTATTCACTTCCAGTCCTTGCTGACAGGCACCCATTCCCATCATGACTTTATGACCAATACGTGTATGCAATTTTGAATTACGAATTTTACACTTAACATTGTATTAGAAACAGTCTTCTGTATTTCCACACACGGTCAAGGGTTTTCAGGAATAAATCAATCAGATCCTTTTCTTTAAGAAGGTAGTTCTCAAAATAGTAGGATGAATGGAATATAGAAAGGAAAGACTGGAGGCAATACTCTCTGGGGGCTTCCCTGGTGGTCCAGTGGTTAAGAATCCGCCTTGCCATACAAGGGACATCAAGTTTAATCCCTGGTCCGGGAAGATCCCACATGCTATAGAGCAACTAGGCACACCCACCCCAGCTACTGAGTCCACATGCTGCAACTACCGAAGCCTGAGTGCCTAGAGCCTGTGCTGCAACAGAAGAGCCACTGCAGTGAGAAGTCCATGCACAGCAACCAAGACCCAGCACAGCTAAAAAGGAAAATAAACCTTAAAAAAAAAAAAAGGGCAGAATACTCTTTGGAAGTGGCTGCCCTTGTCCCGGCAAGTGATGCTAACAGCCTGAAAGATAACTTGGGTGAGGAAGGGAGAAGAGCGGATAGTCTGTCATCTATTTAAGAGGCAAAACTACAGCATGCGGTCAAGAGATGACAGACAGGAAGAGGAGGAGGCGACCAGCCTCAGTGACCAGCTGGTTGGTGACCTTGTTTCTCTAAACAAGGAACCCATAAAGGGAGACAGGAGAGTGACAGGTACAGGTTTCAACTCAAGGTGAAGGCACCTTTGGAATATTCAAATCAGAGCCATCTGGGAGGAAGTCAGAAGTCAGTGACCTTAAACTCTGCAGAGAAAGGGGAACAATGTTAGTCATCTGAGCGGAGCTGATAATGATGCCACGAAGCGGTGACGCCTTCAGGGCGCACGCGTGCAGGAACCAACATGGGTGAGTTTCAGTTTTCACTCCAACAGTGTGCAAACGCGGCCGTTTAATTCTAACTTCTCTGGAGGCAGAGCAAACACCTCCCTTCAAAGCTCTCAAACTGTCACCAAGGAAGGGTACCTTCCACGGCAATCAACGTGGGCTTTGATGACGCCTATTACAAGACAATTCACTGCGTTTCCTGAACTGGTGTGGTTTCACTCACAGTTAGACCAAACCACACAGCTGCTCTGAAGGGCTGATGTAATTATTAGCCCGTGATGGTATCAGGAGAAGAGCGAGTTGTAACACATCTCACCGAAGGCATGCCTGGTGCTGCTTTACCGCCCAGCAGCTCAGGGACGCAGAGGGTGACTAACTCCTCTGAACTAGAACGTATTCAGAGAGCTTTCCAACCATGGTCTTCAAGGAGGCTGCTGAGCTTGCTCTTTTCTTCCATCTACCTTCCAGAAGCAGGGCCTAGGTGGCCATTCGGAAACCCTGCAATTCTCAAGGCTGCCTTGTGCTAAACAGCAGAAGGGACGTAGTTTCTGACTAGACAAATCTCTTTTAAAAGCAGTTTTTTTCTCTTTTCAAACTGTGGACAGCCACTTAAAAGGAAATATTCCAGGCATCACTAAAGACCTCCCAAACAGCAATGCTAGCACCTGGTATTTTGTGAAAATCACACACTTTAGCGTTTCTTTAATTTTCTCCCAGGTTATCGCTTAAAGCCTTTAACAAAGGCTTATATATGGAAGAAGTCACACAGAGGAAAATCGAGTCAGGTCTCCACGAAGCACATATTAAAAAGCCTCTTTTGCCCTTAACTCTGCTTTGGAAACCCATGCATTTCTTTCCTTCCCTTAGCTGAGAATCTGAGAAAAAGCCCCATCCATTCTGGTCCACTCTCTGCCTACCAAACCCCGAGCAGCTGAGGTTAGATGGAGACCCGGAAGAAGAAGCTTTCCTGTCGCCAGGCTCAAATGTGCTTTTAACACAAGCTTAATTCAGCTTTGGTGAAACTGTGCTAAGAAAAACCTAGACAAAGCAAGAGTCAAAAGAAAGGCTACATAAAGTGTTTGGTGCCTGGGCTAGTGGTTATCTCGGCAGCTAATAAATTTCCTGATTCCCCTACTTGTTCCCTCCTCAGCCAGCCAGGCTTCTGCAAGTTCTTCAGTTTAGTTTCTGACTTGAACTAGTTGTCAGATGTTCGGCCGGTTGTGGATCCTCCAGCAAAGCCCTTCAGGAGACGCACCAGAAGCAAACACCGCATCTCTTCTGGATCATCCAAGGCCAGGCTGGATGTGGAAGAGGGAAGGAGAGGGCCAAGCGTCACCATCGCCATCTGTCAACGTGAGCATCAGATCCTGAATCTGCCACCACCTCTGTGGGTGCTTTGATGTGTGTCCACTGCAGCTCAGCTGTATCCCTTCCAGCAATGAGACCACTCTCATGCCACCCAAACAGACAACCTGCGAGCCTAACAGCTGAAAGTAACAGCATTCAAAACGGGCACGGGCAGCAGAGGAGGCTCTGGGAGCCAAGGATACAGCATCCAAGTCAGCACAGCACCGCACCATCCTCCCATCCTTCTCCCATCCCATCGGCTCCATTGAGTCCTGCGCCCACAGCTAATGTTTCTGCTCTGCTAGACGTGGGGTTAGGGTTCCTGCCATTACCAGGGAACAGTCAAGAGTCAATGGTAACAGAGCAAGAGGCATAACCAGAAGGATTCTAAATAGGGGAACATTTCACACATTTAGACACAAAGGGGTTTCTCAGGGGTTCAGAGAATACGCTGACTCCACATCCTGATAAGGTCAGGAGATAGAAGAGAGACTGTAACCCTCATGGTTTGACACTGCTCAGATCAACAAGGAAGTATTTCCTGGGCACATGAAGATGTGCTCAGATCTGGACCCTCTGCTGCGGGCAAGGAGACCAAGAGGGAGATGAAGAAGTAGCCTCAGAGAGTCACTCGCACACCTCAGTGCGGAAGAGCTCTCTGCGAGGACTTTCCTGGGCTCAGCACCCTCAGAAATTGTGACTCATCAAGCCCAGTGTTGCTAAATCTGCAGCTTTAACACACACGTCCCGGCGATTCTGCTGGAGGGGGTGCTGGGGCTCGGACCACCTTTGAGAACCACTGGGCTATGACCCGATTCCTATCCTCAAGTCTACAATGCACAAAGTGGTGCACAGCCAAGGATTTTTTTTAATGTTTTTTTTTTAAGATGCAGGCTGTCATTGGCACAGGAGTTTATAAGGAGAAGCCAGTCGTTAGGTCCTGAGGATTCAGGGCAGACCCTGTGAGTGTGAGCCAGGCTTGGCGGTCAGGAAGGACTTCGATAGGAAGAGACAGCCGCACGCGATCAACTTAACCCAACCTCTCCATTCAGCAGCACAAGGCATAACAGAAGATGGAGACGGGGCTACAAGGCCACCACCGAACAGGTAGAGAGGCTTCATACGTCAACTGCAGGGAGGAGACGGTCACCAGGAAAATCATAAAACTGGCATCTCCAGATAACACTGTGTTTGCATTTTTTCATTCTGCCACATTCGTGTGGTTTCCTGCACTTCGTAATTTAACATTTGTAAGAGAAAAAAAAAATGCTGTTATGAAACCCAAATAATGCACCACTCTGAGGCTGACAGCCAGCCAGCTGCTAACAAGAGTGACATGTGAACATCATTTAACGTGTCATTCACAGCTCTGCTTCAGAATAAGGGATACCGAGTAAGAAAGAGAAATCATAAATTCCATTCAACGTGAAACAAAGTTTGGGGCTCTGCGGGGTTAAAGGACTGGCAGAAAACCCATGACAAAGTGACAGCGAGCACAGAGAAGGAAGAAGTTAGATTCCCCAAGAGGAAAACAGAGGATAAGAATTCAAAAGCAGCCTATCTCGTTTATTCTAATATTATATTCATAGAACAGTATGCCATGTTTTCTTTAATGCTGCAAGGGAATAAATTACGAGCCAGACACTGCAAAGCCTGCTTGTCCAAAGGGCTGTGTCACCAAACAGAAGGTAAGAGCAACCCCAGGTGCCTGCACCCTTTTCTTCACAGCGGCTGGTCCAGTGAGTCCCCTGCCAATGATGGCTTGCCAAGCGCACACCATAAATTCAGAGGAGCAAGAATCAAAAGGTATCATTATTTCATCAACTTCACTAGAGTGAACTGTGGAATTTCACATTTGCAAGCCACCCTGGACACCCTCAAGACGGTGGTGTTTTTACAGGTGACTCATTCCAAGAGGCTGGATAAGTTGTCCGAGGTCATCAAGATATGTAAGCAGAACTGGGCTTCCATCTGGGGCCTTTGTTTCCAAGAAATACATTGAAGTAGGCTGATAAAACTTCCTTGGAAGTCCACATTATTTTGGTGTTGAGTTTGGAATTTATTATTTATTTATAGCTTGGCACATCTGCATTCCACCCCGCACCCCACAAGACTGTCGTTCCAGGACACCATGTTTAGTTAAAAGGTTCACAGTAGGGACTTCCCTGGTGGCTCAGTGGTTAAGAATCCACCTTCCATGCAGGGGAGGCAGACTTGATCCCTGGTCAGAGGACTAAGATCCCACATGCCGCTAGAGCAACTGAGTCCTTGTATTGCAACTACTGAGCCAACGCAAGACCCCGCGTCACACCACAAGGATTCCACACACCACGACTGAGACCCAACGCAGCCAAATAAATAAATATTTTTTTAAAAAAGGTTCACAATAGATCCTGTTGAATAGGCTCTGGAAACTCTCAATGCCTTTCACCTTGCTCATCTCAATACTTCATTTAAAGGATAACAAAGGTGACCCTAGACTGAATCTACTGTCTCTCATGTGATTAATCCAATATTCTCTCCACTGAAATGCAATACACGGAAGATGAAGTGTGTTGCCTATGTGTTTAGTTCGGTTCTTTCTGGTCTTTCTTAACCACCAATGCATTCCGCTCATATCCTGCTCGTCTGCAAATTTCAGAAATGAACACGCTAAGTCACTTTCATTGTTCTTTCGGCTCTCCGGCACTCGATCAACATTTCCTCAACATCCTGTTGCTCGGGTTGTAGAGAACTTGAATAAGATGTCCTGGGACACCAAACCAACGATGATGGATGAAATTTACAGCTGACGGATGTCAAGCCCTTAGGATGACTTACCCAAGACCATTTGCGTTTCAGGATCGTTCGTACAGGCTGAGGTCTCCTCCTTCTCTCTTGTTCATGGTCTGGAGCGGCACTACTTGGGAGGCCTCGACATCAGCTCTTTCATTTTGCTCCAGACTGCTGCAGTAAAACAAAACACACCACCAAGTCAGAATGAAAAACAAATGCCACTTCAAGCAGCTCGTTGATATTCAGGGGGAAATCCCTGGCCTTTCTCAGATGTATATTTTATAACCTCAAACAAGCATGTTAATTACCAGAACGAATCTATCACACAACTTATCTCCATATGGTACTTTGAAATGCCGGTGATGGGGAGGGTGGGGGGGAGGCGGGAGAAAAAAGGACAACAAAGCCCCTACTTGATGGGTGCTGCATCTTAGGACACTTACGCTGGTAATGTGCTTGCAAGATTTCAAGTTTACTAACTGAAATAAGAAATTAAAGAAGAATTCGTGATGTTGAAACAGAGGTACTGACGTGCAGTTCTTGAGGGCAGAAAGTGGAGAAAGTTTTGTTTTGAATTAAAATTCATCTGATTCAGCCCATGAAAGACTCAAATTGAAGGAGCTAATATTAGTAGTTTTCAACAAAGGACTACTAGGATTGAACAGAAATGGCAAAGTGTGAGAGAGAGGACATTTTCCATTTTGCGCTCCAAACAGGTAATTGATGGGCTTTCGTTCTGACTTGGTCTATCTTGATAAATAACCTTCTCCACCCAAGCTGGAAAGCGGCATTTACTTCACACACTGAATATATAATGAACGGGTAAAATATGCATGCCTCTTAACCCCCACTCAGAGCAGCTGATAAAGCCCACACATTAGAACTGTGTGTGACAAGTCGCTCTGAAACGTTCTCCACTGGGCTATGAGCTTCCAAGGCTCACTGGTCACAGGGTGCTGTTTGAGCTTCTTCAGATGCTTAGTCAAACCCCCCCACTGTTTGTTCTTTGACAATGGCCATTTGAGAGCCTGGAAACGATCCTCAAAAGATGTCTGCACCCTTTCTGAGCCTTTTCTGAGCTCTTCCACATCTATTCTGAAAGCCCATTGGAAGGCTGTCACCCTATTCTCTAACTACGGTGACTGCAGCCCACTTGTAACTGGAAACCCTCTATGAATCTCCAAAGGTCCCGAATCAAGGAGCTCACCATGCACGGACCCAGTTGAAAGAAACAGCATATACTTTCTGCACCTCACTAGGCTGCTGTGTGAATAATCAATTCCTTGAAAGCCTTCTGAAGCTATTACTTTACAGAATACTCAATGTTTTTTTAAGAGGACTTGGGTGGGGGGGTGTGGACTGCTGGTTAAATTCATGTTGGCATGTCAACATTTTGAGGAGGAGGAGAAAGCCACTTTGGTTAATGTTTAAACAAGTGAGTTGAGTGTAAGGCCATTATATTTTCAGTCTAGCGGGAAGAGCAAATGCCTGAAAATGGCCAAGGCTCTTTTATTTTTCTTGATGCTATCAATACCCACTGAAAGTGAGGTTGTAACGATTTTATTAGTTTTCTGAGCAGTTTTCATGAAATGTAACTCAGCTCCCACTCAAATGTGTAACAGTAACATATTGATACGAATCAACACGAGCCAGGAAGTTCAAAGCATGACAAACTGTCTTCAGTTTACCGTTTTGGTAAAAACAGAATTTGGAAGAGAGGAGGATTTAAGCAAGCCCACTGAGAGTTACTGGCTGGTATCAATCTTCTTTTACTAAAAATAAACTGCTTCAATTCTCTGGTTGCCAGCTTTATGTACTGGTATTTTAGAACTAGAAGTGTCTTTGTCATCTAGTCCAAGATTCTTCTGCAAATAAAGCTGCTGGCCCAGAGAGGGTGACGGACCTCTTAAAGTCACACAGCAAGTTAATTTGTGCCTTGACTAGACTCTGGGTTTAATCACTCATGCCCTCTGACTCTTAATGGGCATAATAATGTCACTGAATACAATGTAATGTGTTGGTTTGATAAGTTTACCAGAAGCACAATACTTTCTCATAGTATTCTTTCTCTTTTTCTGTTTTATTTTTCGTTAAAGAAATTCATTTCTGGATTATATTCTTGTCACCAAGCAGAGCCAAGTGATCTGGGAGAGGCGATACGTCTCCATTATTAGCTCAGGGCCCTATCTCTGGCTTCGAAAACCAGGTGTTCAGAGGAGTAAGGTTTAGACTATTTGCAGAGGAGAGAAAAGAAAAAAGGACTCATCTGAGTGACAAGATTTTCCATTCTTATCTCTGTAGATGTGAAGAACTTGGAAGTGATTCATTTTGTGTTTTATAGCTGACCCTCAATTACACATAGTGCAACAAGCATGAAACCATTTATATCAAAAGAAAACCACTGAAAATTCTACACACCTCCTTTTAAGCAAGAATTGTAATATACTTTCCTCCTTCAGCAAAACTTTTCAGCAGTGCTGCTAATCACCCACAAAACAAACTGGCTTGAGTTTAATCTCCTTTGCCTGCCCATTCTTGCTTGCCAGTTGAAGTTATAAATAGAGATAAGACCAAACGTCCAGAAAGACAAAAGGAACACCAGAGGCCTAGAGCATTCATTGATATGCCTGAGCACTGAAAGTTAGCTACAGAAACAGGGATTTCACTCTAGATGATATCCTTACAGGGTTTTAAAATTTGATAAGTGTTTTGTGATAATTTTCTGAACCGTTATAAGCAGCAGCAACAAAGTATAGCATATCAACACAACTCAAAAGCAGTGGTCTAAAAGCCATGAGGTTTTTCTTTTGTCTGAGTTTTGCAGCTTGGTCTATTTTTTAATTTAAGTCATAATCTCCTATGCAGAATTAGTTCCTTATCTATCAAATAAAGAGACCTAAGTAAAGGCTCTCCATAATGAATTCCTGGTGATAATTCAAGTTGTTTTTATATGCCATTGAGTATACCATATCAAATTAAATTTCCACAAACACAATTTTATCTTATATGACCCATTAAGATTCATTTTAATATTAAATTCCAACAATCAGACACAGATTGTATAGAAGGTGAGTAATGGGTTCATGGTGGAATAACCCCTTAGTGGGGGATGAGTGTTCTTGTCTATCAATAGCGCTGGACAGATTAGCTTTCCATTTGAGAAGAGTCAGATCACTCCCTTAGACCATTCACAAAATAGAAAGACAGTAATGACAATCCTACATGCAGGGCAGCAAAGGAGACACAGATGTAAAGAACAGGCGTTTGGACTCAGTGGCAGAAGGCGAGGGTGGGACGATTTGAGAGAATAGCATTGAAACATGCATATTACCATATGTAAAATAGATGGCCAGTGCAAGTTCAATGTATGAGGCAGGATACTCAAAGCCAGTGTTCTGAGACAAGCTGAGAGGTGGGGTGGGAAGGGAGATGGGAAGGGGGCTCAGGATTGGGGGACACGTGTGTATCTGTGGCAGATTCATGTTGATCTATGGCAAAAATCATCACAGTGTTGTAAAGCAATTATCCTCCAATTAAAATAAATAATTTAAAAAAATAGAAGAGAAAAAGAGGGTAAAAAATAAATTCTAGGTAACTTAAACATATTAAGATGTGTTTACCCAGACATAGATTAATATAGTATTTATTATGCATACTGACAACATGTTATGCAGTAACACACAAAGGAATAATGTTACAATTACAAAAGGCCTAGGAGGCCACTGTAAAGACTTTGGCTTTTTACCTTAAAAATAGAAAGACACGAGAGAATTTTGAAATGAGCAGGATAATGATCTGCCTTATGTTTTAAGGGATCTTTCTATCTGTCGTCGGAAGAACAGATTCTAAGGAGGCAAGGCTGAAAACAGAGTCCACTTAGGTGACTGCAAAAATTCAGGTGAGACGCTCAATACGTGGACCGAGGTGATGACACTGGAAGAGGAGGCTGTGAGAACTGGTGAGACTCTGGACACATGGTGACGGTCAAGTCGACCAGTGGCAGAAGAGAAAGAAAAGAGTAAAGCATCTTTCCAAATTTTGACCCAATCATCTCTAAGAAAAGAGCTGCCATTCACCAAGATGGAAAAAACTGAAAAAAGCAGGTATCAGGAAGGTCTATTTTTCCGCGTTAAGCTTAAGATGCCTGTTAGACTTCCTAGTGAGCTATCAGGTAGACACCTGGATGTGGGTGTTTGGAATTCACCGACACGCAGATAGTACAGAAGATGCCCCTTGGCATTCATGTCCTTATTATAATCCTCTCCCCTGAGTGGGGACTGTATTGAGTGACTCCAGCAAACAGTGGGGCAGAGGCAATGGAATGTCACTTCCAAGGTGAGGCTACAAGACTGTGGCTTCTACCCTGGGTACCCTCTTGCCTTCTCTCCTGGATTACTTAAATCTGGGGGAAGCCAACTGCCAGACTGTTGAAGCCATCCTGTGCAGGGGCCCACGTGGCCTGCTGGCATCTGTGTGGGTGAACTTGGAAGCAGATCCCAAGCACACACAGCCTGCCTCCACCCTTCAGATGAGACTGTAGCTGATCCTTCACATTAGCCTGGGCTAATGGCCTGACCGTAACCTTAGGAGAGGCCTTGAGCCAGAGACACCCATCTAAGGTGTACCCTGATTCTTTCTCATGGAATTGTGAGATAGTAAGTCTAAAGGAGGTCAATCCTGGGTGTTCATTGGAAGGACTGATGCTAAAGCGGAAACTCCAATACTTTGGCCACCTCATGCGACGAGTTGACTCACTGGAAAAGAGTCTGATGCTGGGAGGGGTTGGGGGCGGGAGGAGAAGGGGATGACAGAGAATGAGATGGCTGGATGGCATCACCAACTCGATAGACATGAGTTTGAGTGAACTCCGGGAGTTGGTGATGGACAGGGAGGCCTGGCGTGCTGCGATTCATGAGGTCGCAAAGAGTCGGACACGACTGAGCGACTGAACTGAAGTTTTTGCTACTTTAAGCCACCAAGTTTTACGGTAATTTGTTACACAGAAATAGATAACTAATACAGTTATGATGCCCAAGGCATGGTCTAGAAATTTTACATGACTTATTACAGTTGGAGACACTGAGTCACAGAGAAGCTATATCACTTGCCCAACATCACACATATGTAACTGGGCAAGAATCAAGCTCAGATCATCTGACTCCAGAGCTTCAGCTCTTAAGGACCATGTCAAGACTCCTCTAGAATAACCTATTCTCCTGCAATGAATGTACAAACCTGAAATTTGACTTTATACTGCAGAAAGTGCTAATATCACGTAGTTCATAGAAGCAACGGTCCATATGCATTTTCATCAGATTTCTTAGGCTGCCACATAGCTTTACAGTTCTTCAGTCTTTGCTATCCCAACTATGTTGCGCTTAGTCGCTCAATCATGTCCGACTCTTTGCAACCCCATGGACTGTAGCCCACAGGCTCCTCTGTCCGTGGGGACTCTCAGGCAAGAATACTGGAGTGGGTTGCCATGCCCTCCCCCAGGGGATCTTCCCAACCAGGGGATCGAATCCAGGTCTCTCACTTTGCAGACTCTTTACCATCTGAGTCACCAGGGAAACCCAACTGTACTACAACCTATACTTACCTGTCAAAGAAGAGATAAAAGCAGCCTCTTGCTGTCTGAACAGTAACCTTAGTCTGGTTAATTTCAATCTAGTTAACTAACTGATTTAACTATCAAAGAATTTCCAGTACAGTTTCCTAACACTCTAAAATATTCCTATAGACTGAATGTGGTCCCTTTGAACATGTAAAGAGTTCTCTCTCAAACTACTAAAGCAGTAAGGAAAAGAACAAGATACTGAATAAGATAGTCACAGTAAATTCTGCTTGAATTTCTTAAATAATAAGGGAAAATCAATTTTGAGTTGGCAACATAAAGTCACTAAGGATGCCAACAATATTAAGTTTTTAAGTAGGAATTGGCAAGACCAGAATATTAAAAACGATAGCTCTTGAACTGTATAAAATCCAAAGGCTGTTGTCCCTTTAATTATTGTAACACATTAAGACGTTCCCATTCTTTCCCTGACACAGACATGTGAAATAAAAAAAGAGAAAGAAGTGACCTCTGGACGTTTGCCTCAACACAAATTTAGAATGTCACTGTCGTCGAAAAGGTCTGCTGCTGGCTAATCCATCACTCTTATTTTCCAGGAGGAAAACACCCACGTAGTTGCAGCCAGCAGCATGTTCCCCCATCCACACCGTGGAATGCTTTTCTTTTGTTAAAACTTTTAGGATTGTGCCCACCACCAATGGGAGCCACAGAGCTGGAAAGAAAGTGTCATAAAAAAGAAATACAACAAAACCCACTGCCATTTACAAATCTGTCACAAAAAGCACCTGTGTTTTATAAAGGGGCATGAGACACATCACCAAAGGTATCTTCTGCCATTTAAAAATACCAAACAGTAGTAACAGCTCCACTGCTAGGCTGCTGAGACTTGATCTGCAGTTTGGACAATTTGTGTGGGGAGATTACTTTGTCTTAGGACACAGGGAACAGATGCTACCAATTAACACAAAGAAGTGTTTAAAATAGTTTGAAAACATACGAGTTTGGAAACAGAAGTTCAAAACAGCTTCAAAGATGATAAGCAAAATAGTTTAATACAAGGAAATATGAGTAGTTTTCCTTTTAAAAAGAGAGGCAAGGAGATAAGGTGGTGAATTTCCTTGGGCCTTCCTCTAAATAAAGCATGAATTTTAAGGAAAGTACCTGAGAAAAACTGCTTTTTAGTTTTGAAAAATGGGGAGAGGGTAACCTATATGATGACATTCCGTTATTCTAAAAATAAAAAAGAGAAAAAAAAGGTTGCAAAGAATTTGGGAAACACACTTGAGGGACTTTGGTGTATTAATATGTATGATAAAGCTCTAATAGGGGACAAAGCAAGCATCTTGGTCCAAAATATATTGGCCACAGAATACTTTTTTCGAATAGGCAACCAGTATACATACATGACAAGAATACACCCGTGCTAAACAATACACGAGGCCAGGAGATCTCAAAGATTTTGGCCTCAAGTCCTCTTTACACTCACAAAATACATGGAGGACCCCAAAGCACTGTTATTGACATAGATTACCTTTAATGATATATATATTAAAAATGAAAACTGAATTTTAAAATCTGTATTAATTCATTTAGTTTAAGTAACAAGGTACCCACTGCATCTTACATAAAACAGCAAAATAACCGTATTTTTTCGAAACAAAAAAGTTAGTGACAAGAGTGAGACTGATTTTCAGTTCCACAAATCTCATTAATGCCTGGGTTCACAGAAAACAGTTAAATTCTCAAAAGTGCCTGTGAATTCGAGTTGCTGCGATACGCTGTTTGGCTGAAACAGAGGGAGAAAATCTAACCTTCATTTCCAGCTGCTGGTGGAAGTTCTCCGTTAGTGCTACACCACAATCCAACACAGGCTAGTTTCTTAAAGAGTGGCAGCAAAGTGGAATCTGAAACTTACCAATGAACTCCTTGTACTCGCTTCTATTAAAATCCATTGGTTTGTCTTGCACTTTGAATGGATCCTTTTCTATGTGTGGTTTCATAACATCATGCACTGGTTGTGCACGCATGCCTGCTTGGTCGCTCAGTCATGTCCGACTCTTTGCGACCCCCTGGACTGTAGCCCACCAGGCTCCTCTGTCCATGGAATTTCCCAGGCAAGAACACTGGAGTGGGTTACCATTTCCTACTCCAGGAGGTCTTCCCAACTCTGGGATCGAACCTGTGTCTCCTGCATCTCCTGCATTGGCAGGCAGATTCTTTACCACTAGCACCACCTGGGAAACCCCATGTACTGGTCACTGGAAAATAAAATTAGTTCACTGGCTTACACAGACTTTAGAGCAGTGTTCACTATACAACATCATCACACATCATGCAGCTCTGAAAAACTCTTCTATACACCTGTGAGAGAGCAGGAATAGATACCCAGAACTATTATAAAAATAGTTTTGACCCTGCAGACCTTTCTCACTCACCCAAAATGGTCTTGGAGGTTCTCAAAGCAAGAACTGCTGACTAAGGAAACTAAGTTCTGAAGATCCCTCCCAGAGAAAAAGCACAGAACATTGTTTCCTCCCTATCCTAGATTCTGTGACCCTAAACAAGGTCTGTTGATCCACAGCCATGGCATAAACCGTGAGGGGCCAGTTGGACAGGATTGACTATGAAGAAAACATTTGGTTATTTGGATTCTCCCAGGTAGGAATCTGTGAAAAGTGTACACTTCAGCATCTTTCGGCAAACACTTTCTTCCAACCTAGGCCTTAATAATCTAGGAAGGATTTGTTTTAACCAACAGCAATCAACTTTTTAAGTACCCTGAAAGAGATTCAGAAAGGTCTATTTCATGAAATCAGTTCATGAAGTAACTATGTAGTTATAAACCACTCCAGTATTCTTGCCTGGAGAATTCCAAGGATAGAGAAGCCTGGTGGGCTACAGTCCATGGGGTCGCAAAGAGTTGGACAAGACTGAGCAACTAACACTTAGCTTAGCACTATGCAGTTATAAACCATCATCTCTTTAAGAACTAAAAAGAACTACTAAACAACACTGGTTATCTTTGGGTGTCAATGTACACATGCAATAATAATAATAGCTAATATTTCAGTATTAAACTTTCAAATTATCTCTTTAAGCCTGACAACCATCCTAGGTGGCTGACCCTTTCCTATTATTTTGTTGTTTTTTTTAATTGGAGTATAATTGCTTTACAATGCTGTGTTAGTTTCTGCTGTACAGCACTGAGAATCAGCTATACATATATTCCCTTTTCCTATTTTTAATAAATGAAGTTGAATGGGGCTAAATAACGTATTCAAAGGGCTAAATGACTAGGAGACAGATTCAGGACTTTACCCACTATCTGTATCTATCTGACACCAAAGGGTCTCTCTCCAGTTCTCACTATGCTGCCTCATTTCCAATTAATCATTTGCTGAACTTCCCAGGTGGCTCAGCAGTAAAGAATCCACCTGCAATACAGGGGACTTAGGTTCGTTCCCTGTGTCGGGAAGATCCCCTAAAGGAGGGAATAGCAACCCACTCCAGTTTACTTGCCTGGAAAATGCCCAAAACAGAAGAGTCTAGTGGCTCCATGGGGTCGCAAAAAGTCAGACCCGACTGAGCACACACGCACAAACTTCAGTAATCCAGATTCTTTTGCTGGCAGTTATCCCCCAAATCATGAAACACTTTCTTTACTTTCCTGTTGCAAAGTGAAGAGGTGCTCGATGAATTGGCTCAGAGGCCACCCCAATAAAGGGACAAAGCAGGAAGATTCTTTTGCCTCCCAAAGCGGAAGGGTCATCCCATGGAAAATGAAGTCTCACTCAAAAGCCACATGAGTAGGATGCTGTGAAGTCCAGTCTTTTGATGCCTGAAAGGTCATGAGGCTGGAGCACAGAGCAAACATAATGATGTTCTGGGAGCAAGACCCAAGGTGCCCTCGGCTCTATTCCCTCTCCATTCCTCTGGAATGGAAATGTATTAAACAGGGCAGTGAAATGCCCGTCATCTCTAAGGCACCCCAGTAAGGCAAGGGAGATAGGATTATTCTCTTCAAATGCTTTCTAAACCCTTAGTTCCCTCAGGTCACTATAACCTCTGCCCATTATTTATTGCACATCAATGCCCTTCTGCTAATTCAGAACCAATCAAAACATACTGAATACCAACTTTCTAGATTACTCCTAATAATTTTCCAACGCCCAGCTCAACACATCTCCACTTCCAGAACTAGTCCAGCTCTTCCTTTCTTCAAAGTGCCTCTGGCAGGGACCCCTATCAGTATGGATCTCCTGTGTACTGCCTGATGGTGGATGACATGGTTCCATTTGTGTGAGTCTCTTTCTTTGACATTTAGAAGCTCTGACTGTGTGGATCACAACAAACTGTGGAAAACTCCTAAAGAGACGGGTATACCAGACCACCTTACTTGCCTCCTGAGAAATCTGTATGCAAGTCAAGACGCAACAGTTAGAACTGAACATGGAACAATGGACTTGTTTAAAATTGGGAAAGGAGTACGACAAGGCTATACATTGTCACTCTGCTTATTTAACTTATATGCAGAGTACATCATGTGAAATGCCAGGCTGGATGAATCAAAAGCTGGAATGAAGATTGTGAGGAGAAATAGCAATAACCTCAGATATGCAGATACCACTCTAATGGCAGAAAGTTAAGAGGAACTAAGGAGGCTCTTCATGAAAGTGAAAGAGGAGACTGAAAAAGTTGACTTAAAACTCAAGTTTAAGTTGGCTTAAACTTCAAAAAACGAAGATCATGGCATCTGGTCCCATCACTTTATGGGAAATAGAAGGAGAAAGAGAGGAAACTGACAGATTTTATTTTCTTGGGTTCCAAAATCACTGTGGACAATGACCGAAACCATGAACTTAGAAGACAGCTGCTCCTTGGAAGAAAAGCTATGATAAACCTAGACAGTGTATTAAAAAGCAGAGATAACACTTTGCTGACAAAGGTCCATATAGTCAAAGCTGTAGTTCTTCCGGTAGTCATGTACGGACATACGAGTTGGACCATAAAGAACGCTGAGTGCCGAAGAATTGATGGTTTCAAACTGTGGTGCTAGAGGAGACTCTTGAGAGTCCCTTGAACTGCAGGGAAATCAAACTAGTCAATCTTAAAAGAAATCCACCTTAAATATTCATTGCTGAAGCTCCAATACTTTGACCACTTGATATGAAGAGCCGAATAACTGGGAAAGACCCTGATGCTGGGAAAGACTGAAGGCAGAAGAAGAAGAGGACAGCAGAGAATGAGATGGTTAGAGAGAGTCAGCCAACTCAATGGACATGAATTTGAGCAAACTCCATGAGACGGTGGAGGAGAGAAGAGCCTGGCACGCTGCAGTCCACAGGATGGCACAGTCAGACACGACTGAGCAACGGAAAAACAGCAACGTCTTTGACAACTATTAGTGGATGGTGAGCATTCCTGAGACTTTCTGGAGAATTTCTCACAACACTTCCCACAGTGCAGAACACAAAATATCAAGTTTGCTCCTATTTCTCCTCACTTGGATGAACAGTGAAGAACATAGGAATGTATTTTTACAATTTTATTTTTAAACATCTTTCCCTTCAGTCCCAAGATTAAACAAAATTAGCAGTACACTCAACCGGAAGTTTTAGGTATTTTGAAAGAGAGTAATTAGTCTATAGTACAATCTATGGTATTCACTGAGGAGCTCCATGACAGCTTATCTGTGAGATTCCATGCTAATGCAAAGTGATTTTAGAACAAAGAAAGATAATATATACTAACTCATGGCAAAAAAAAAAAGAAAGAAAGATGGATTTGGAGTACAATTTAGAATCCATGGATCAGTTGTGTCTTGACCTTTCTAAATGCTCAGCCATTCTTAATGACACCCATATCTGGTAGTCCCCATGCCCCACTGAAACGTTCATACATCTCTGTTTCCAATATGAATGCCACAATCTGCCATGGAGCTTTTCAATGAATGCTAAAATATCCAACTCACTGAGCACCTCTTCGCTTTGCAGCAGGAAAGTGATGAGAGTGTTTCATGATTTGGGGAATAACTGCCAGACAAAGGATACGGATTACTAAAGTTCGTGCGTGCTCAGTCGTGTCCGACTCTGCGACCCCATGGACTGTAGCCGCCAGGCTCCACTGTTCATGGGATTCTCCATGCAAGAATACTGGAGTGCATTGCGATTCCTTTCTCTAGGGAATCTTCCCCACCCAGGGATTGAACCCAAGTCTTCTGTGACTTCTGCATTGGCAAGCAGATTCTGTACCACTGTGCCACTTGGGAAGTTCAGTAATATTTAGAGGTCTGTGGGTCAAGGACGACAAGATACAGAAGAATCCAGTTCATTCTCTTAGCATTGTGCTACACACTTTGTATAAAATGACACAATCATATCAAGTGATAGTAACAAAAGTCCTTCAATACTGTGTCCAAACTCATGAGATTTTTTTCCTTGTCCTCCCAAATGCCACTTTCTCTCAAACCAAATAAATTCAAGGTTTGTGTATTTGCAAGCAACACAGTTAGGAGTAGACCTGTGTCTTGTTCTGTTCTGTTGCCATACCAAACCTCTGTACAGAAGTTAAGAAAGGAAAGCCACTGTAACGGCTCGTATCTAATTACGATGACAGCTTACCTCACTTAAATACTGGACTCCCACTTGTAAGGTACATCATTGGATTTTAATTTTGTAAAATTAAAGGCCATGAAAATGCTGGCTTTGCTATGAAACTTCACAGCCTGACCTTAACCTTCTTTGCATATATCATTCTTGGTGGAAATTTTCAACAACCACAAAGGTGGGGGCAAGAGGGTGTGTCACATCTTGACTTCTTAGTCATATTTCCTGATGTTGCCATTTTCGTATATTTAAAATATTTACTTATGGCAACGTTGAAGTAATTATAGTTTAGGAAGCACTGTTCTCTTTTTCTATCTTGGTAGAAGCCCCTCAGTGTGATGTACCACAAAAGAAAGTTCTCTGAATCAGGCATTACTAAGTGAGGGGCTGATGTTCCTAGCCGGTAAATACTAAACTTCTTGAAATCCGAAGTGAGTCATTTTAGTTTAGCAAACATTTTTATCCTGCCTTTCATATGAGGCATTAGGACAGCTCTAGACTAACACTTCTCTTTCGTGTCTACATTTATATCAGTGGAGCCCACACACCCCTGATGTCACTTCTAAGCACCTGACACCCGAGGCCACCCAACGGAAGCTGAAGGTGCCATTAGCCATGGTTCCCAATCAAGAAGGGGTAAGCTAAAGGGTCATGAAGGAGAGAAGGCAAGCAATGCTGGGTGACAGCTGACAGTCTGGGGGCCCATCATGTCTACAGATCCACTAAGCTACTTCTAGTCCCTGACATCACTGAGTTGCCCAAACTGGGAACAACCAGCATCCACACCTCCACCTTCCCTCATATTACTCTCGGGAGCTGTACCAAATTCTAACTGTTCTTCTACTTCCTGGTTACACTACTTGAATTCTTCTCTTTCCATCCCTCCAGCCTTGCTGCCTCTGCTTTCACCCAGCTCTCCCACTCTCCCATCGAGATTTCTAGCCGTTCTCATGTTCTGCCATTCACCTTCCCAGATCACCATCAAAGCTGCCTCTAGAAAACTCAGGTCTGACGGCTGTACCTCCTCAACCAAAAACCACGGACAACTATAGTACATTCTTCAAACCATCAGGGAAGAGATAGGAGAATGCAAAACATACACCAAAGGGACAGACTCGGAGGGACCTCAGACCAAAAACAGAAAGAAAAAAACCAATAAAACATACTCTGAGATCCCCATCACCTTTCCCCTTCTGTGGTGCATGAGCAAGAAAGAAGAAGTCTGGAGAAAACAGACTTGGAGAATACACAAAGGGCCAGGAACCCACATTTCATTCATAGATTTCTTTCTGGGTTTACTTGGCTCATCTGTATTTTAGGTCTTTTTTTTTTTTAAGTTCAATTTGACTTTTAATCATTAAAAACAATCCTAGAAGCATGCTCTGTTATGCATTGCCAAGCTGCATTGATGCATTTCATTACTTCTTGAAAGGTCACATATTAAAAACACTACTAGCAGTCAAACTAAAGAAAATAAAAAGATTTGAGATATTTTTTTAAAAGCAGTTACTAAAACAGAAACAACTGTTATTTTCAATCTCTGGCTCACTATAAACTGACAAGATATGAATATGAATTTTACCAAGTAATGTATAATGACTGCTTCTGCTCACCACAACCACCTGCCAACAACTCAGTGTTATAGTTCATTTGGATGTTACATGTGGAACATGTCATCTAGACAACAAACCATCCTCATTAAAGTAGACTTACTCTAGCTAATTTTTGATATCGTGACATCATTAACATAAAGAGCTAAGTAAATAACTATTCTCAAATTGTTTTTACAAAAGTCATTGCAACATTTTCAATTTCCAAACAAGTGAGAGACAATATCTGAGAAGCTGTAAGATGGTGCCATAATTGTCTAAATTGTAGTCATTCCACCAACAAATGTACTGAATAAGTGCTTTGGAAAGAGAGTCTGCCAGGGGCTTATCTGGAGTATAAAGTATTTGATACGATGGGTCATGGCCTTGGGAAAATTAGTTTCCATCTGGGAAAAGAGTGTGAATAAATGGTACAACCGCTTTGTAATAAAATAAGAGCATAAGAGAAGAACCATGGGACTTCAGAAAGGAAACCGTTTCATGCAGGAGAGGTATCAGGGGCGACACCATAGCAAAGGTAGGCCTTGTGGACTCAACGGATAGGAATTCTCAACTCTTAAGTTTCTACTCTTAAAATGAAAGTCCCAGAAGAATTCTCCAGCAATTTATTTGTAAAGTTAGCATTTATTGAGCAATTGCAAGGAGATCGAACCAGTCCATTCTAAAGGAGATCAGTCCTGGGTGTTCACTGGAAGGACTGATGCTGAAGCTGAAACTCCAATACTTTGGCCACCTCATGCAAAGAGTTGACTCACTGGAAAAGACTCTGATGTTGGGAGGGATTGGGGGCGGGAGGAGACGGGGACGACAGAGAATGAGATGGCTGGATGGCATTACCGACTCAATGGACATGAGTTTGAGTGAACTCCGGGAATTGGTGATGGACAGGGAGGCCTGGTGTGCTGCGATTCATGGGGTCGCAAACAGTCGGACACGACTGAGCGACTGAACTGAACTGACTGAACTAATTGAGCAACTACTCTATGTTAAGAAATTCACAAATGTTACATGCACTCCTATATTTACAGCAGCACTATTCATAACAGCCGAGACATGGAAATAATCTAAATGTCCATCAACAGATGAATGGATAAAGGTGTCCTATAAATACACACACATACCAGAATACTCAGTCAGTTCAGTTCAGTTCAGTCGCTCAGTCGTGACCGACTCTCCGCGACCCCATGAATCACAGCACGCCAGGCCTCCCTGTCCATCACCAACTCCCGGAGTTCACTCAAACTCATGTCCATCGAGTCGGTGATGCCATCCAGCCATCTCATTCTCCGTCGTCCCCTTCTCCTCCCGCCCCCAACCTTTCCCAGCATCAGAGTCTTTTCCAGTGAGTCAACTCGTCGCATGAGGTGGCCAAAGTATTGCAGTTTCAGCTTTAGCATCAGTCCCTCCAATGAACATCCAGGATTGATCTCCTCTAGAATGGACTGGTTGGATCTCCTTGCAGTATAAGGGACTCTCAAGAGTCTTCTCCAACACCACAGTTCAAAAGCATCGATTCTTCGGCGATCAGCCTTCTTCACAGTCCAACTCTCACATCCAGACATGACCACGGGAAAAACCATTGCCTTGACTAGACGGACCTTGGTTGGCAAAGTAATGTCTCTGCTTTTAATACTACTCAGCCACAAAAAAAGAATGAAATAATGTCATTTGCATTGACATGGATGGACCTAGAGATCATCATATTAAATGAAGTAAATCAGAAAGAGAAAGACACCTACCATACGACATGACTTAAATGTGGACTCTAAAATATGATATAAATAAATATACCAAAGAAACAGAAACAGACTAGTAGACATTAAGAACAGATTTGCAGTTGCCAAGGGGGAGGCAGGGGTACGGGAGAGGATTGGAAGTTTGGGATCAGCAGATAAGAACTAAGGGCTTCCCCGGTGGCTCAGCAGGCAAAGAATCCACCTGCAATGCAGGAGACCCAGGTTCAATCCCTGGGTCGGGAAGATGCCCTGGAGAAAGAAATGGCAATCCACTCCAGTATTCTTTCCTGGGAAATCCCATGGACAGAGGAGACTGGAAGGCTACAGTCCATGGGGTCACAAGAGTCAGACATGACTTGGCAACTAAAACTACCACCGCCAGAAGCAAACTGTGGATGAACAATGAGGTCCCAGCACAGCACAGGGAACTACACTCAATCCTTTGATAAACCACAATGGAAAAGAACATGAATTGAAAAGATTTTGAAAAAGAATATATATATGAGTCACTTTGCTGTACAGCAGAAATTAACACAACATTCTAAATAACCTATACTGCAACAAAAATCGTTCTTAAGAAAGAAATTCATAAATGTTATCTCTTGGCTTCCAAACAAGCCTGTCATAATAGCTTGGTTACATCTGATTTACAAAGGACTCAGAGAGTCACTGACATTCCCAAGAGTCATTAGTTCTTACTGAACATTAGTAAACCAAAATCATATTTATATCAACACAACAATTAATCACACAGGGGAGATGACAGTCTTAACAAGAACAATCAAGGGTCAAAATCATTATATACTTTGAATAGAAATATGGCTTGATATAATAAGGATTCAAATATGCCAAAAGCAAATCACATCCCCCAAAACGTAACTGAAATGTCAAGAACTTACTATGCTTAATATACTTCCTTATTCTGTCCTCTAACGTTAGTATTATGCAATAGTTTCATTTTACACTCAATTATTAAAATATGTACATATTTTAAAATAGTTATTTACATTTTGTTTCTTAGAGTGTGATCCAAGAACCTTTTGTGCTAAATGTATCACAGGAGTGTATTGTGTTAGTCGCTCAATTGCGTCTGACTCTTTGCAGACTATAGCCCACCAGGCTCCTCTGTCCATGGAATTTTCCAGGCAAGAATACTGGAGTGGGTTGCCTTTCTCTTCTCCAGGGGATCCTCCCTGGAGAATTCGACCGAGGGATCGAACCCAGGTCTCCTGCATTGCAGGCAGATTCTTTACCATCTGCGCCACCAGAGAAGCAAAAGTACGCATTAAAAATACAACCCCCAGAGCCCCACCCTAACCCACTTACCCAGGCTGCAGGGGCCCAGGAATCCGAATCTCCCCTTATCCCCAGGTGAGTACTAGCTGCACATTCAAGTTTTCAAACCCTTCATCTGGAGTTTCCTTGGCTGCTCGTTTTCCTCTTGGTTTCTCTTCTACTGGAATGTGTCATTGCCACTTTAAACAATTCCTTTCAACATTCTCCAAATGTCTTCTAGTGAAGTCACAACACACTAACTAAAAGAAAAACGGCTTCTAAAACACTGAAGTTATACCACTGAAAAGAGGATCATTTCAAACCCTTTTTACGAACCTTCTTTTCCTGTCTCTAGCTCAGCGAAAGTTGCACTGAAAAGTGCTGTGGGTTCTGTGTAGGCAGAAAAATGCCCCACCGCTACCCCGAAGGAGAGGGAAGCCTGGCGTGCTGTGGTCCACAGGGTCACAAAAGAGTCGGACACAACTGAGCAACTGAACAACAGCAGCAGCAGCATCCGGACCTCTACGTACTAGACGCCAGCAGAACGACCCATCCCCTCCCAGTTATGACAATCAAAACAGTCTCCAGACCCGGCCAACTTCCCCTGGGGACCTGAAATGGTCCCAGGCTGATACCCACTGGCCTAAGGCATACATCAGTCCACCTGCTGTTCTGTGCTCTCGCCTTTCCTCCATCGTTTCTCCCACTGAGGCAGAAGCCTTCAACGTGCGTGTATATTTCACTTACATTACAGCCGGTCTCATGCACTCTCCCATGAGTTCAGTCTGTCTGGCATTTTTAAAACAGCTCTAAGTCAAAACTCAACCACAGGCCTTTTCTAATGGCCCCACTACACTTACTCCCAGCCACAGGCCATGGAAACATGGCTGCTCCACAGTGACCTGACGATGAGCTCACAATCCATTCCACTGCAAGAAAGGCTAAAGCCTGCTACTTGACTGTTACAAAGAACTGTCAAAAGCCCTCTGCAATTTATTATCTTGACATCACTAATAAAAATTCTTTCAATCACAAGGTTTAACACACTGTAAATCAAATACCCATGTGATTGACTTAGCCTGACTCTGATGACAAAACAGATGTCTGGGAATCAGATTGCAGGACATAGCCACCGTCTCAGAAAAAGAAATCAGTCTACCAAAGAAATAAGAGAATTTCCTCAACAAATTCTCTCTAAGAAAATGACTTAAACCAAGATGTTAAAAGATCCTGTTTTATGGAGTTCTTAATTCCGCTCAGACTTTCCACTTCGATTTCAAAATAGCAAAACCGTAAATGGAAAACACAGCTCCTGTTCTTACTGAAATCTTAAACAAAAAGTACAGCTTCTAAGATTGGATATTAAATTCATAAAATCACCATCAGTCTGTTTGAGATGGAGGTGGTCGTCTGAATTGCACAGACTGGTGACTTGACACAATGTTCTTCCAGAGAATATAAGCGTACAGATCCTTGGTAACAACAAGTAACCAATAGCATTTTAACGGATCAACCTCAGTGCATTAATCCTTTGTAACTGTGGCCATATTAATTAACTCTAAGACATCAGAATTCGACATTTTTCTCTCACTGGCCTTTCTTCAATGCACAATAATCTTATAAATTCTGCAAATAATGTCACCTTACTCTGAAGTACTAAGGGCCCAGGTCCTGAACCAAACACCAAGCTCCTTCTGGATTCTCCTCCATTTCTGTAAAGATACTGGCCTTTTGGCAGTCAATACCGCTCCCTACAGACTCACAGTTTCTCTTTTACCTTTTGGGAAGGAGGTACTGTTTAGTCACTAAGTCATGTCCCAACTCTTTTTTGACACTATGGACTATAGCCCACCAGGCTTCTCTATCCATGGGATTCTCCAGGCAAGAATACTGGAGTGGGTAGCCATTCTCTTCTCCAGGGATCTTCCTGACCCAGGGATGGAATCCATGTCTCCTGCATCTCCTGCACTGCGGGAGGAATTTTCTTTTTCTTTTTTTAACTGCTGAGCCACCGGGGAAGCCCTCTGGGAAGGTGTTACACATTCTCAATTTGTTTTGAGGATTTAAAATTCAAGCCTTCATGACACCTGAAGGGCTAATGGATAGGCAGGAAAAGAGTTTTCAGGGAGAGGTGAAGATGAATCCCCTATGCTATTTATTTTTAGTATTAATTCACTTATTGATTTGGCTGTGTCGGGTCTTCGTGGCAGCATGTGGGGTCTGCACTGAATCGTGGGGGGGATTTGTGCATCACGGCACACTCTCTAGCTGTGGTACTCAGGCTTAGTTGCTCCACGGGATGCCAGGTCTTAGCTCCCAACCAGGGATCAAGCCCATGTCCCTTGCATTGCAAGGTGGATTCTTAACCCCTGGATCACCAACAAGTCTCTTCTTCGCTATTTAAAATTGGGCGCAGGAACTGCCAGGAAAGAAGATGACAGGATGGGGTGGGGAGAAAAGAAACTCAGACATCATACACACTGTCTTCAATATGCAAAATACCAAACTCTAAAGTGTTACATGATGAATGAAAACATCAAGGCAGATAACAGCACAGAGACTGTCTCCAACCTGGCCACCCCCATCCAGCCGACGATGACAGCACCTTTGATACTGAAGTACGAAGGGTGGGTGAGTTTACAATCAGGTGGAAATACACACAAGCTAAGACTTCCAAAGACTGTCTACTAACAAACAGCTTTTATCTGGCTCATCGAGAAAAGCAGGGTGATGCTCTTAAAAGGATGGAGCGATAGAGCTTCGGTCCCTGCCAGATTTAATACTCCGTAACTATAGTTTTTACTTTGAAAGTTACTCAGGTATACAACACACTTTTCAAAAAATAATGTACATAGTAGCTCCTTATTTCTCAACCCACAATTACTAGCATATGAAACCAATTCTTGTTAGTCTTAGCACCAGTTTTATATCTCTTGCTTGCTGCTAGGGAAATTGAAACATCTTATTTCCTCATTCAGCATTTGCTGAGTACCTAGGCCCCAAGGATATACATATGAATAAAATATGGTCCTTGCACTCTTCATGTAATGGTGGGAGAATAAACAGTCAATAATAACAAATAATAATAAATAATGGCAGAGCCATAAAAGAAAGCAGTACAAGTGGCAGAATGGATCTTTTTTTCCATAAAAAAAGGATATAAACTTGGGTTTCCCACCCTAACTCCCAACTCACAAATTACATTTTCTGTTGTGGATGGCTCATGGTGACCAAAGAATTTCAGTGTGATTCTTTTGGGTTCAAATCTTTTGGTTTGTTCCATCTTCAGAACAGATTTAACTACAACACTGGCCTCTGCTCTGGAACGTTCAGCTGACCAAGACAAGTTTTACGTGAGCATCAATCACTGATCTTCTTCTAGTCCACCACAGGATCTAGAATAGCAAGTTCATTTTATCCCACGTTCGTGGCACCCCTACATGATTTTGTTAGCATTTCAGATCTGAGCTTTTACCTCATTTGGCTCTTTGAGTTTCACTTACTAGCTAGCAATTTTAAAAAAAAATCAATGAATAGCGTCTGAGTGGCCACAGGACATAAAACATCACGGGAAATGTACAAGAGTTTGTCCTTGTCCTAAAAAAGCTCTCCACCCTTAGTCCGGGAGACAAACCTGTAAACAAACAATAAGGCGTGAATCAGGGGACCGCAGAGGAGTCCTGGGAGATGACAAGCAATGAACTTGGCAAGTGATGGGCTCTAAGTTGGAACACAGGTATTAATTATGTGCAGACTGGGGGAAGGCGTCTTCTATTTTTAAATCCCCCTTCCCAGAATGAACAAAGTTTGAAAACCCCCCTTGGATAAGAAGACAGGGAGTCACATAATGCTTAGCCCACAACACTTATTTTTAAAAGTCATATAATACTTGAGATGTCTGATGATAACACTTGACATGAAATTATAATTTTGAATCTTGGCTTATTTTCCCTCTGTACCCTCATCATTGGGTCTAGAGTGGTTTTGCAGAGCTTTCTCACAGATGGCTAGCTATGGGAGAAAACAATATTGGGGAGGGGAGAATTTTATATACTACCTGGGTATTACTTTGCAACAGGTAAGATCAAAAGCCAGCTTCCAGGCAAATCTATTCTAAGACTAATATCAAACATGTGCAAAAAGATTTTACTATAAAGAATGCTTTATCACGAACTTATTTTTGATGTATTTTGTTATAAAATTAGAAGGGTCAAATTAATTAATTTTTTTAAAAAATTTAACTCTGTATACTATCTGGTCCCATCACTTCATGGGAAATAGATGGAAAAACAGTGGAAACAGTGTCAGACTTTGTTTTTTTGGGCTCCAAAATCACTGCAGATGCTGATTGCAGCCATGAAATTAAAAGACGCTTGCTCCTTGGAAGGAAAGTTATGACCAACCTTGATAGTATATTAAAAAGCAGAGACATTACTTTGCCAACCAAGGTCCGTCTAGTCAAGGCAATGGTTTTTCCCGTGGTCATGTATGGATGTGAGAGTTGGACTGTGAAGAAGGCTGATCGCCGAAGAATCGATGGTTTTGAACTGTGGTGTTGGAGAAGACTCCTGAGAGTCCCTTATACTGCAAGGAGATCCAACCAGTCCATTCTAAAGGAGATCAATCCTGGATGTTCATTGGAGGGACTGATGCTAAAGCTGAAACTGCAATACTTTGGCCACCTCATGCGACGAGTTGACTCACTGGAAAAGACTCTGATGCTGGGAAAGGTTGGGGGCGGGAGGAGAAGGGGACGACGGAGAATGAGATGGCTGGATGGCATCACCGACTCTGTGGACATGAGTTTGAGTGAACTCCGGGAGTTGGTGATGGACAGGGAGGCCTGGCGTGCTGTGATTCATGGGGTCGCGGAGGGTCAGACACGACTGAGCGACTGAACTGAACTGAACTAGGATTTTTCTCCAAATCCTGTTTACCCCTTTACTTGTATCCTGCTTCATTCAACCTAGTGAAGGTTGATGTCTTTTCAAAATAGTGTTTTGAGGGTTACTCTTCAGGTAAATTCAACAAGAACATTTGTCTTTTCAAGCAGCTAATTCCTTTTTAAGCAGCTAAACGTTCACCCGCATTTGTTTTTCAATAGATCAGTAATTGTGAGGGTAAGCAAAAAGCCATTGATGAAATTCAGATAAAATTGTTTACAATTTCCTGTTACTGCTTTTAATTCACTATTCTCCTCAACCATCATGCCCTGTTTTCTGCATCTATCACGCACTTCAAACTGTGAAATTTTTAGACACTAAATGGTTGTCTGAAAATGTTTGGTGCATTCTGAACTTACGAGTTTTTTAATTTTTTTCTTGCAACTTTCATCCATGACTGTTTGCCCGAAAGACCTTCTGTTTGAGCCAAAATGTTGTTTGTTTGGTTTTTTTCCCCTAAATTTTGGCAATAACTTTAGATGTAGCTTTCATTTGTACCACTGAATTTTAACAATGGCAAAAAAGGCTTCTTTATAGCACTGAATTATTTTAATTTTTCCAACCAGAAATGACAGAAATAAATTAATGGGGTGGATGTCACATGGCAAAAGTGCAGGGTAAAATTAATCTTCTGTGACAGATATAAGTGAAATATGTACAATGCCAATGTTTAAATTACTTTCGGGATCTTCACCGACATTCTTACTTCATAACCCAACTTCTTGGGTACTAGTTTAATTTCTCTTGATTTTTGAGAAAATGCACATAGGAAAATCTTATTTTCAAATTCTTAATAACAATACCATATACTTTATCAATTGTTATAATTCTCATTCTGTCTTACATCAGAAGGTGGCTTTTAAGCCAAAATGTTACTTTTTTTATCTACAGATGGTTTGATATGCTTTTGCTTCACAAAGAACCTGGGTGTCTTTTGGCTGTACACTTTTTCAGCTAAAATTGAGAAACTGAAGACAGAAAGCTGAGTAGGAACACCGGATGGGGAATTCAGATAGACTTTTACAGCATATTTTCATTATTTTCTCTAAGAGATCTGAATATTCAGCAAGCTAGTAAGGTTGTGGTTTGAATATAAATTGACACCACTATTTTAATTTCACCAAAAAAAAAAAAAAAGAGATCTGTAGAATTGAAACTACCAAACAGGGAGGGAAAGAGGAAGGGAAGAAAAAAGTTAATCGTTTTTGAAAAAAGAGGGGATGCATGTATGTGTGTGTCTGATTAACTTTGCTATACAGTAGAAACTAACACAACATTGTGAAGCAACTATACACCAATGAAAATTAATTTTAAAAAACTGAAAATAAATCAATAAATATTCCAAAATAAAAGGTAAGGAGGTAAGGAAAGGACGCAGGGAGAGAGAGAGTGAAAAACAGTAGAGTCAGTTTTTATGTGGGAGGTTAAGTTTAAACATTAAACAAATGTCATATATAATTCAAATTCACTTTGAAAACCCCTGATCTTTCCCATAAGGAAAACATGATTTTGTGTAGACAACATGATTTTGTGTAGACAACTCTTGACAGCAACTTTCACATACACAGAAGTCTGGGAACCACTGAGTTAGACTCACTGGAGGGACACACAACAATGTCCACACATTCAAACCATTCCTCTCATTATTACATCCCTCGAGTGAAAGGCAAGAATTAGCTGAAGAATGCTCAAGTGGCCATGCTTTCCAGCAGGTTTTAATTCATTCTGTTGTAACAGGAAACCCCTTTAACTCTAATGCCTATTAATAAATTTACTGCTATTGTAGTTTAAAAAATTGCGGCTTCATATCTTGTGTTTTTATGCTATGGCATGAAGAGTAACTTTTAAAGTCTTTAAAAAATACTGAACCTGGTTGCCAGTTTTAAAAATGAAACACGTAACCAAATAGGTACCAAAGATTTTCCAAGGTCCGTCATGACTTTTTTGTTTTCCCTTGTTTCTTCACTGTTTTGGAGTTATTTTACCCCTGGTCTCTCCCATGAAGTACAGATAATAAAACTCTAACAGAATGTCAAGGACTTAAGTTAGATGAGGATGCTGTCCTGGCTCCTGGCTCTGTACCCCAGATTTCTGGCAAGAGCAGACCAGAACTTAACCTGTGCGGGCAGCCCTGGGACAAGGCTACTGTTTACAGCAGCCCCCAGAAGTCTGCTCAGCCCCCAGACACCTCTTTTTACTCCTTCCCTTTCTTCCTTTTCGTTTTCTAGTCCACAGTGTCCTGAGCTCCAAAATAAATTCTCATCCATTATACCTCCACTCTAGTAGCTTTAAAACTTTAAAGTGAAACAAATCATGCTGATGAGTGTTATTCACTATTACCCACAAAGAAGCCCACTGGCCATTTAATTCTTAAACAACCAGGAAGAAGGGTAAGCATTACCACGAATGTGGGACACAAGAAAGCGTGAAAGGACTCTTTTCATTTTTTTTTCTTTATGAATGAATCGGCATGGGCCTAAGGAAACAGTCGATCATTTTAGAAAACACCAAATTCTAATGTTTTAATTAGGAATGATTTGAATTATTACATCAAGGAGAGACGAGCTTCCAGTGATTGAAGGATGTCATCAAAAAATTGAAACGTTCAGTTGGTGGTGGAGCTAAGAAAAAATTTTGTATGGGAAAGGGATGGATGGGGGAAGAGGTATAGAATTTAGGGGCTTTCTAATAAATCCCTAAGGAAAGGCGATGAGATACTGATGACTGATACTCCTGCTGAACTTTTCTGGGGATCCTTTTATTTCGGGGGCGGGGCTCCTCAGTTCCTTTGCAAGTCTCTACCTCAGCTGCACATTTTGGAAGGAAAGGGGCCACCGAGGATGACAGAATGTGTCAATTAACCGTGTGCCCAGGTAAGTCTTGCAGCCAGGCTGGCATGGTCTCTGCTGTATTTCTATCCTCAGAACCCCAGGGTGATGCCACAGAGGACACGTGAGAGCAGCAGCCTCGCCAGAGCACCATTTAGAGGAAAGGTACAAAGTTGCCACATGTGTAACATGCACATTAAGGAACACCCGTAAGAGCCACTCAGGATGACCCTGGGGCACTCCAGACTCAACGCGGGAGAACAGTGAACAATGATGCACCTCCAACAAGCAAGGCTGCAGCGGTCTGCGGGATCTGCGGGCAGGCTCAGCTGCACACCTCTGTCTTTCCCGTTCCCATTAGCTCACCCTTGTCTGGCTGAAAAGAGCTCAGTGAATCAATGGCTTCTGTTGAACTGTTTATATATTTTTCAAGTCCTGATTAGGCCATTAGTCACTGAACATATTGCACAGTCAACTCGAGTAGCTGCAATTATGCAACTTCCCAAGAACATACCGGGAGCATTTACAGTGAGACCACGGTGCCAGCGAAATGTGAAATGGAGATTATTTGTCAGCAATTTTAAGAACCCTGCGCTTCAATGCCAATGGAAACATACACGTGGCAGATAACAGAAGCTGGGAGGGAAAAAAGATGCGTGATGAAAGTACCCAAGCTGACTCTGCTGAACACAGCTGGGACCTGAAAATGAGCGCTGCCTGTACAACAAACAATTGCCAGAAAACCCTGCTTGATGTCACCTATCCCCTTAAAGGTAATGCCCTCAAAAGCCTTGAGGGACTGCAGCCACCAAAGGCACAGAACTCCTGAGTCCTGACCTCATTCTAAGGGAGCAGCTGGTTCCCCTTCAGAGTGCCCCCCCATACCTGCCCACATCTGCATCCAAACACAGTGAACATCAGCTCCCACACGAAGCATCTCCCTCCTCCTTTCTACTCTCTGTTCTCACTTTTCATTTTCAAAATCAGCAATAATCATGTAATTTGATACTCGAGGATTTCTCATTCGAAGCAACAAAGGACATTCATGAAAGAAAGGAAGGAACACGGAAAGGGGAGCGGGGTCACACAATCTCTTTTTATCAGAGAACCACTGATAAAGTGGTTCAGCGCTGAAGCACTTCCACATGCACTGCCTGGGATAAACCAACGGCATACATGACATCAAGGGAATCTGCAAGGGATTGGCAGTTCGCAACCTCCCGGCAGAGAAATCTGAAATGATCGGTCATGAGAAGTGGGTCAGCGCCTCTACATTTGCTGCACAAGTAATAATACAAGCGAGAACCTTCCTAAGAGTGTTTTATAGTATTTTTCATGGCACAACTGGTGCTTTTTGGTCTATTAATCCACACTTTCCTACTTCTATTCATATACTTTATATGTATTTATTTGTTGAGTTATATATTTAAGCTGAACTTGGAACGACAGTTATTTTTAAGAGGCTGCCAACATGAGTCAGGAGGAACCTCAGAAACCTGGCTTGCACTGGCTCTGGCATAAGGAGCATTGACAGCCAAAACCAACCAGAAGGTTGATGAGATCCAGGTTTCCAAAACATGAGAGAAAAGAAAAGGCATCCTTTGCCTTCTTCCATCAGGCCTTTAAAAATATGTATCAGGCCATTTACCAAAAAGGACTCCTTCTGTAAGGTCACCAACCACTTGCTGGTGTGTTCAGAGTGCAAAACTAGATGTCCATTCATCAGTCTAGCTTCAAGCAAGATACAGTTTTCTTCACCTTGGATGGAGACTCGGTACGGGAGAGATATGGTACCCAACGGGCCAACACACCGGAGCCATCCAACACAGCTGCTTTCTAAATGAACGGCCCCGAGTCTCTGCACAGACAGCCTTCCAAAACTAATTGTGGCTGCGGGGATGAAGAGGACAGTTTCTCAGCTTCTGTGCCTTTAAGGTTATTTCAACTTTCCACCTCTGTTAACCCGCCCACAGGAACTTTTGACAGAGAGTTCTCCTTAATTCTCACAGGCAGCGACATCTAGAAGAAAAACATCTCGTTCCTCACTAGAGAGCTGAAAACTCGAGTCCTCTGTCTCCCCTCTTTTGGAGATCAGATTCAAGGGGGCTTGAAGATGACCTGAGAGTGTTTATGACAGACAGATTCTTCCTGGATTTCAGCTTGGGACAAACAAACCTTTCACATGAGTCCTTGCAAACAGACAGTGCTCTGTTTGAATGTCTGAACCCCATTCTAGTACAAACATGCTTGGCAACCTAGTGCCAGCATTTTCTTCTTGGCAAACTGCTCTGCCGCCACTATGGATATTACCACTTTGGGATCCCTGCGACTTTCCTTTCCTCCCCCACACCCCGTCCCCATTCCCCTGAGATACTATCTGTGCCCAGGCGGTAGGGGCGGAGGCTGTGCCTCTAGGTGCCAAGGAGCTGTCAGCGCCCCTGGCAGGGGCCTGGTCCGTGCCACACTTCTTCTCCTGGCGCCCCTGTGATCTGACACCAGGACAGAATACGGCCACTTTTTCATCATCTGACTGTTAACTCAGATGCAGACCACAGGGCCGACGAATCAGCTCGCGGGTGATAGCTCGGAGGCACGGGGACATCTAGCAGTATCTTGACTCCAGGGATTTTCTTCTCTCATCTCCTAAGTTTCTCTTCACAGGGAACATGGTAGAGAGAAATCACCTTTCTCAGCTCTCATCTCTGTTCCTTTGGGAAGATCTTAGACTCTTCTGACAGCAGGAAAGCTGCAGCCCTCGGAGATGATGAATCCATCCCCCCCTTCTCATTTAAAACTTTCTCTTATGAGAGGCTCAATTCCTTATTGGATGATCAAGAGCTACTTTTTTGTAGGGACTAAAACAGAAGAGTTGGAAGTGGTCTTAAAGATCATTTGATTTTGTGGCTTCAAAAACTGAAACTCTAATTTAGAGACCTTTGGGCCTCAACCTCTGCTCACTGCCCACCCCCCACCCCCACCCCACCCCCAAGTCTTTGGCTCATTCAACAGAGGTTGGTGGGAGGCCTAGAATTCTCCAGGGGTTTCTGAAGCCACATTTGAAAACCACTGATGTAATCCAACTTCCTCATTTTCCTGAGGCCCAGAGAAGTTAGGTTATTTGTCAAAGGCCACACAACAGTTAATGACAGGCCAGAGACTTCATCCTAGCCCCTGCTGTGCCAGGCCAGTGACATTCTTTCCCGCTCCTTCCTAAGTATTTAGCATTCTGAAAACCATAATCATGGAGTCTCTGCTAATAAGGATAATGCCTTCTTAATGAATACATAATTCACTTTCTTTGAATTCATTATACAACCTCTACATTTCTGGAGTCTTATATGCAATGAAATGTCACCTTCCTAGGAGTGTTTTCTAACAGAATAAAGGATTCCTCATTAATTCACCTTCATATTCTAAAGGTGCATGAGACTTTACAGTGAACAAACCAGAAGTATACTGAATGAAACTTTCTTTCAGAAAACTGAGGAAATGATCAACGGACTAACGTATTTGCTAACTTTTGCAAACAAAATACACATATACACACCCCCTTCAGCTTACAGCTCCGGGAATTATTATGTGAGAAAAAAAAGTTAAAAGCTTTCACTGTCACACCAGGTGAACTTGTAAGTACACGGGAAATTCTGTTCACTACTATACTCCATTTTCATCACTCGTGCCACTTATATATTAGCTTAGAATACACACTGGAGAAGGAAATGGCAACCCACTCCAGTATTCTTGCCTGGAGAATCCCATGGACAGAGGAGCCTGGCAGGCCATGGTCCATAAGATCGCAGAGAGTCGGACACGACTGAAGCGACTAAGCACCCACACACTGGAAGTCAAATAATAAAAAGGCATTTTGGTAAACTATTCTAAAATGAAGCCTTTGGCCAAATGATCGTGGCATCTCCAGCCCTTCTCCTCCACCCCCCATTACTGAGAACGAGTTGGGTACAGAGCTCCGGGTTTTCCCTTTACTGGTGAGGAACGATTGAACAAGGTAACAAGCGAGGCACAGAGGTGGTTCCCCCACCCACAGACCCGGACGCATCTCTGCACATTTTGAAAGGCAGGCTCAGGATTACGGCTGCACCCACACCACATGCCAAAAAACCACCACTTTTAGAGTCAACTTATGTAAAACCCAGCAGTCTTCCCTGTTAGAAGCTGGAGAAGGCTGCTCTCTGCTCATGGTAAGATGCATCAAGGAGTCAGACTTTGTTAAGTCTGCATCTAACTTAACAGCTGACATTAAATGTTTACAGGTATTCATTGTGTACAGGTGATTAAAAAAAGAAGTTAGCCTTTACTGCATGGCAACAAATCAGGAAACAGAGAAACCGGTCATTGCTCAACCTTTAAACTGTTAAAAGCTGAAACATGCTTCAAGTGGTACCAAGCCCTTCAACAAAAATATAATTTCACAAAATAAGATATTTTCTTTTTCAGTAAGTTCTTTGCAGAGCAGAAAGTATTGACTTTAGCTCCACCTGTATATGTATTTACTACCTCTAGTCTATATACAAACTTTTAAAAATGGAAGAGCTCCAGGAACAAAAAATTTAAGTAATACATGGTTAAGATGGTTAATATAATTGTATACAAATTTTAACTATTTTGGATAATTAAAAGAATATCATAATGCCAAATTTCCTTAATTGAAATTTTTGTATTTTTTTAAATTTCTGTATTTTTGAAGAATCTTTCATACACACCTACAAATTCACAAGAATGCAAATTCAAAAAATTACTCAAAACATATTGACTTTTAGCGTCTTGACACCATATCTTGCAGGGCATGATGGCACAGGCAATAGTGGTTCCAGTAATACCTTGTTACAAAGATTATATATAATCATCCTACAGTAAATAACACAGACTCTAAAATTTAAAACCCATATCAGATTCTGAAATATATAATGTCTCCTTCTGAACTTCCAGCCTTATAGTCTTATGAAGTACTATGTCCAGAAGCATGAAAAACAGAGGCCATTTCCAATCTGGTAACACACCATGAATTAGTGAATTACTCTCATAGTTCTTGCTCTAATTAAGGTTAAATAGAAAAGCACCCATTTGCTATTCCAACAGACAACCAGAGTTTCTGGTTGTGTGGTTACTGCCCTCATAGGGGTCCACCTCAAAGGTATGCGACACACAGGTATTCGAGAATTATGCTGGAAACAGATGTTTACATAAGACATGAAATACACAGGATAGTCAAACTTGCTGAAAATAAAGATTCTTGGACACTAGACCCACTCAATATTATACTTCAAGCTGGAAACAAAGAAGATTAACTAACATATTCATATGGGGGGCCAATTTTTTTCCATCAATAACATGCAGAAAACCTTAAGAGCCTTTTCTGACAAGATTTCTTTTAAGCCCTACAAATACTTTTAAGTACAATCTCCCCAGACTTTAAAAAAAAAAAAAAAAAAGTTTATTTAAAGGTGTAAATGAAGTCAATCAAATAAACAAATATTTACTGAGAAGTTTCTATGTGGCCAGGATTACGTTTCTAAATGCCATTACAAAATTATTTAACTTTATAAAGCATGTCAATAAATAGTCTTCCAAAATGTGCCTGGGGCTGTAATTCCATCTAGTTTCTATGATGACACCATAAACCCTGGATGGAATTACAATCTTTATGTGGACAATCAGGGTGCGCTACTCTTCGTGCTTGGGGAATCCATGATGAACTCAACTTCTAAAATAATAACCACCAAGCCTTTGGCATGTAATTACAACCAGGAAGCCAAGCCATCCACTGGCTAGTACATGAGAAATGTTCTATTGAAAAGTACCTTTCACCTCACTGTAACAAAATCTAGTTCATACATCTGAAAAACCTCTTCATCTCCAAAATTAAACTTTCTACTTTTGCCATGAGAAAATATACAAAAAGGTTTACTTTACAGATATGTTAATATATTTGGTAGTGACCAGACCATCTGATATGACCAGTAAATTCTTAGAATCTTCCAATCTTCAGACACCTAAGATGAAAGTCCATAAAGGGCAATATATTAAGAGACAAGGGGAAAAAATCATACTTAAGAGCCCTAAGAAATTACTGGCATTTCTTCTAATTCTTTGGGGTGAACCTGACTTCTATTAACATAAACAAAGCGAAATACCTTGTGTCTGCAAGAGGGGGAACAAAAAAAGATTTATCTGGAGAGATTAAACTCAGGATTATAGAAAAATGAATTTAGAAACAAACCCAGAATTTTCCTGGGAAAACAAAAGACAATGATACTATGAATCAGTGTCTTTTTTTTTTTTTCTCAAGAAGGCTGGATAAAAGAAGAAACTCACATACACACCACACACACACACACACACACACACACGATAATAAGCACCATGGGGAGTGAAGGCAAACATGCATATAAATTCAATCTATATATCTGTATTTAGGGCACATATAGTTTCCTTTATCATACCTAACTTTATTTGGTACTTGCAGAGGTCACCAAACCTCTGTAAAAATCAGTATTGCCATAGCAACTAAGAGGCTAAAAAAAAAAACCTCTGTCAGAAGTCCTCATCAAATCCAATATAAAGGCATACAGAAACTGTCCTTTATGTAGCCACCTTTAACACCATCAAGCTTCTAACAGCAAAGGTATGTGACATTCCCATGAAAACTCAGCTCCTCCAGGGACCACTTGTGGATTATGCTCACTGAGTTCCTACAGCACTAACAGCTGAGAACTTACTAATAGCATTAGCTCTTCAGCTTATTTTCAAACTCCAGGCAATTCGGTTACCTAAAGTAAAAAGCAGTCAGATAGTAGGCCAAAACAACTCTGATGAATTTCCATGAATATGAAACATATCATTTAGTGGCTTTTCTTAAAAAACCTTGTTTAAAAAAAAAAATCCAAATGAACTGATGAAATGTCTGCCTCTTGGGAGTCCATCCCTGTCCTATAACCTGAGAAAACACACACGGTACAAGTGAATAATTTTTCTTGGAAGAAATAATTCCTCTTCCTTATTTTTTTGGCTGTGCTGGTCTTAGCTGGGCATGTGGGATCTAGTTCTCTGACTGGGGATCGAACCCAGGCTCAAGTGGTAGAGTCTTAGCCAATGGACCAACAGGGAAGCCCCAAGAAATAATTCTTAAAATAATTCTGAAGTTACAGAAAGAATAAGAAGAAAGAGGGCTCTAAGCTTCACTCCAGAGGTGAGGTGGTGCTAGTCTACCAAGTCTTAACTCCGTTAAGAGTTCAAGGCTTTCCTGGTTGAGGCCTCTATCTCAGTGACAGGCAAAACGCCTGACTCTGGCCTTTGCCACGGTTCTCCGAGGAAACTCAGAAATGGTTAAGTAAGTAGCTGTTCAACACTGGAGCACGCTAACATTGAAGGGTGAGTAATTTTCAACAAGTTGTAACATGCTGTTGATGGAATATAGCCATCCTCACTCAACATAATACAGCAAACCAAAAAATAAAATAAGGGGAATGGGGAAAAGAAGGAATTATATGCCCACTTTATACAGAATATTCCTGGTGACCCTTGATGTCCTACTCAAATGAAAAGGAAAATGCTAGCCGCTCAGTTATGTCCGATTCTTTGCGATGCCATGAACTGTATAGCCTGCCAGGCTCCTCTGTCCATGGAATTCTCCAGGCAAGAATACTGGAGTGGGTTGCCATCCCCTTCTTTAGGGGATCTTCTCGACCCAGGGATTGAACCCAAGTCTCCTGCATTATAGGAAGATTCTTTACCATCTTAGCTACCACGGAAGTAATGGGGCTACCTAAAAAGCACTGCCATTCTAGAACGACCAATAAACTACTTCAAAAATTAAACTTAACATCATGAGATTCCCACTAATGACATTCCTAACAACTACCAAAAGCTGGTTAGATAGCTCTTCTTCCTTCCTCTCAATGCTTTACTGAAAGGAAGCATGAAAATAGATATGCTCAGAGGTGTGTGTGTGTGTAAACATATACCTTTCCTATATGCAGTAGGAATTTCCTGTCTGGTATATTTTAAAGCAAATCAAGACAATACTCTTCAGGACAGAGCCTGTGAGTCAGGCAGTATTATGGGGCTAAAATGCTTGGGACTGCTTAAGTCATAGGAAAGCAAGTTTAAAGGCCTGGGGCTATTCCACTCCAGACAGAAAAGAATGGGAGAGATGAACTGTGTTGGCAATTAGAATGTTTTTTGACAAATGTTATCATGGGCTGCCTCATTTGGAGTTTTTAGCAACTACAGGAGAAAAGAGGAGACAATCAAAAATGGTACTATTTAAGACCTACTGTATAGCACAAGAAACCATAGTCAACATCTTGTAATTATTTATAATGAAAAAGAATCAAAAAATGAATATATATACATAACTAAATACTTATATATAACTGAATCATTCTGCTGTATACCTGAAACACCACAAATTATATTTCAATTTAAAAACTTAATAAAAGATTTAAATGGTAAACCATAGAGGAATAAGTTGTTTTTTTTAAAGTATTATTTGTTCTCTGGTTGGAGAAGCTCTCGGAGAATACGAACAGTCCTGATGGATCATGATAGTCAGTCCTCAACGCCATCGGCAACTTGACCTTCTCCAGGCTACAGAGCCCAGTACTGTCATGCCTCCACTTGGAAACTAGATACATGGAGGACATTTGTTTATTCACATTACCGAATAGGTAAACTCCAAAGCTCTCCTGGACGTGTGACAGGTCTCCAGCAGCTCCTTATTCTTTACAAGTAATTAACCTCTTGATGGGCTTAGAGCAGTCACAGCGTTAGAAGCCACAACACACAGCTGATAAGTTGTAAACCCTGGGGAGAGAATAATTGCAAAATAGATTTCCAGGCTCATTGGAAAATAGATTTCCACTTACTAAAAAAAAAAAAGTACACTCAACTTTTCAGGAATATCTGAATCACAGAACTGCAGCATTGACAGGGAATTTAGAAAATGATGCTACTGCAACTTCTGACACCAATAACAAGAAAACGGAGGTACAAAGAGTGTCTTGCCCAGATATAGTCTACTGGACACAAATTGGGTTAGCACTGCCTCAAGTCAGACCTGACTATCCAGCGTGGCAAACTTTCACATCCAAGCCCCTTCATAAATCATGCTGGTGCCATTCAGACAACCTTCCTGCCCTTAGGTCACCCGATTACATTTTAGGAAAGGACTAGGAGATAATGACTAAGCTATGAAAACTGAGAATGCGACAAAGGAAAGGCACAAGATAAGACAGACAATAAGAAAAGGGCCGAAAGACAACTTATGCTTTCAGTGAGTGCAAACACCACTTGCGCTTTTCCCTACATTTAAATGCATGCTGAGACCTGTGATACAAGCCTCATGTACTCTGCAGTGATGAGGACAATTTCTGGCCAGAATCTTGTGGAATGGAACGTGTCACAGAAACATTCCTTTGGAAGCAGGTCCCAAATCTTGACATGTTCCTTTCACCATGGTCATCACTAAGTCTCATGGCAAAGCTCCTGAGGGTAGGGACCTGGTCTGTCTAGTGCACTATGAAACTCCCTGGACCTGGGAAATATCCAGCCCAGAGCACATACTCTGTAAAATTTACTGAAAGAATGAATAAAAACTCCTAAGAGGAAAGAAGAAGAAATATGCATAGTTTGGAAATGTATATGCAGTATTATCATTTCCTCTAAGGAAAAATGAAAAAGATACCTATTTGAAATGAAAACAAATGTGAAAAGATAGGGTCTTTTTTTAATATTTGTAAAAAGTTAAAAATGTAAAGCACCTATTAAACAGTTACCATCACTTCCATTTATTAAGTAGGGACCATTAGTTAAGCCAACACAGTTCTCATGTTATAAAGAGCTTACAGCCCCAAGCACAACATCAAGAAAACACATTAATTAAAGGGTGGTAAATAAATAGTTGCTGGGAAGATACCCTGAACAAATAATAAAAGAAAAAGCAAATGTAGTTGGAATATAATAGAAATGGAAGCTCTAGGCACTGGGTGTTCAGACAGAATAAAGGTGATCATTGTGTATTTTCTAATGACCACTGTATAGTTCATATAATTGACCTGTATGCAACCACTAAAATCAACATTTCTCTCTGTGCTTTTAAATCTGAACCTATACTTTAGCAGCTCTATCTCAGCCCCAAATAAGCTATCTGACAAATAATTTGGACAATTACTTTGGGTCTTCATATAACTTACTGGCTCTCTAATGAAATAAACTTATAAATTAAGTATAGGTAGGTATAATATGAACAAATGTAATTATAAGATTTGCTAATTTTAAGGACTCAGGAAAGACAATTAGATCCAATTAATATACTCACATTCGCATGCTGCTGCTGCTGCTGCTGCTAAGTCACTTCAGTCGTGTCCGACTCTGTGTGACCCCGTAGACGGAAGCCCACCAGGCTCCCCCATCCCTGGGATTCTCCAGGCAAGAACACTGGAGTGGGTTGCCATTTCCTTCTCCAATGTGTCAAAGTGAAGTCGCTCAGTCGTGTCCTACCCTTAGCGACCCCACGGACTGCAGCCTACCAGGCTCCTCCATCCATGGGATTTTCTAGACAGTAGTACTGGAATGGCTTGCCATTGCCTTCTCCCACATTTGCATAATGGGAAGTAAATACAAATAATTTGCTTTTTAAAAAATTAATATGATTTTAGCCATTATAAATGCCTAATAATAAAGGTAACAAAATCAGCAACCACTTTGAAAAATAAAGGCTATGGAATCAGCATCACCAATTCAACAGACATGAATCTGAGCAAACTCTGGGAGACAGTGAAGGACAGGGAAGCCTGGGGTGCTGCAGTCCATGGGGTCGGCTGAGCAACTGAACGACAACATGGAATAAGCCCCATGGCAGGTGCTTTACACGTATCTCAAGTGGCTATTCTACCTTTTTGCTTTATAGATGAAGAAACAGGCTCACAAGCTAAATGAGGTGGCAGATCTGGGTTCAAAATCTCAGTCAGAATGACCTCAGACCTAGCATAGGTCTTTAAAGATAGGAAGATACTTTTAGACGCATAGCTCTTGATCTATTCAATGGCTGTGGATCTATACACTGAGCAGTCGGGCAGCCTAATGGTGAGACTTAGGCATTGGAGCCCAAGCTCCTGGGTTTACATTTCAGCTCTACCATGTGCCAGCTATATGCCCTGATCCCCCTGTGCCTCTGTGTCCTCATCTGTTAACATGGAATCATAACAATATCAAAAGACCTGCTACCTACCAGCTCATCGGGTGGTTGTAAGGACTAAGTGAGGTAATATACATACAGCCCAGAGAACACAGTCAGGACTCAAGACTGTCACCTTGTGCCAAGGTTTAGTATCCTTGGGGATGCTAAAAAGAACACTGAATTTGGAGTCAACTGGCCTCAGCCACACACACACACACACAGTATCTAAATACTGTGTGACCTTCCCCAAGTCACTTAAACTTGCTCAGCTTCATCTGTAAAAATAAGATGCCAGCTGCCTTGTATTTCTCCCCAGGATTATTATAAGTAACAATTAATAGACAATGTATGTGACAGTGCATTAAAGGATTCAAAAAAGTGCTCTGAACTACCAGGGCCATGTGAATTATTAGCAACTTTCAGCCTCTCAAAACCAAAGAGCTCGTCTTTATTACATTCTCTCCAGCCTGAGAATTTAACATTGAGCATTGGTTCCAGTCTTCACACTGGACTACTTATAATAATAGAACAAATGTCTGGTCATTCAGGACTCGATCAAACGGAACTCTATTAACTATCTCCTTCTGCACACCCACCGTGAGAAGGTAATTGATATTCACCATGACCCCAGAGCACTCCAAGACTCTGAAGTACCTTTGGGGAAAGATTAAATTATGCTCAGCCTAGTTTATTAAGAAATGTATTTAATTATATTCAAGATCTTTGGAAATTCATGACCTAGAGAGTAATCACAGGTTCTCTGGTCACTGGAAGCTTCTGCTCACCGTCCCACCTCCAAAATGCAATGTTTACTCTAAGATACAGCCCACCCTGGGATAAGAAATACTGGGAATCCAGTGTGGTAATTACACAAGTCAAAAGAACTTTGTCCTGAGCGAATCCTCAAGGACCACAGAAATAGTAAAGTCAAAATCTTGAAACAACGAAAAATTTAAACTAAGTAAGATTCCAACATGTTTCAAATATATTATAATCTTGGCTTTGCTAATAAGGAATTTAAACATTTGAACAAGGAATGACATAAAAATACACCATTAAATATCTTATTATTCTCAGTACTTAGAAGTGTAAAAACAGATGAGTCATACTGAATATAACACTCCTCAAGAGTAGGAAAATAACATTTTGTTCATTTTTGTCCACTGTTTCACAGAAATTATGTGTACGCTAACGAGGAACATAATATACAAAGCAAAAAGTTAGACCATATTAGGGGTGTGGTTATTTGCCTTTGTCAAAATTACTACAATGCTGTTACGTTATCTTTTCCAATTAAAAACTGGGACACAAATGTGCCTTAAGTCCTGTTTCTCAGTGCTAGGAGAAAAAGGAATAGTCATCCATTATAACCCTCTGTTCAACAGACAGCTTACCTCTAGAGAATTTTGGAGAATTAAGGAGGTCCTCCCACCTCTGCTTGAACATCTCCAGTGACAGAGGTCTCATTACCTCTTCAATCAGCTTGTTCTGTTTTTAGGCAGTCCTGATGTTAGAACACTCTTCCCCAAGTGGAGTCCAACTCTCCTTACCTTTAACTTCCTTCCTGTTCTTAGTTCTTAGTTGGGCCCTCTGGACCCACTTCAGTAAAAGTGAGTTCACTTCCCATCAGGCACTCTGCCAGTTTCACTCATTTTATCAGTTAAATAATGACCTGCTTCTACTCATATTTTTCACTGTTCTCCTACAAACCATGAGGACCATTCTTCAGAGTCATATACCACCAGCTAGGGGGCTTCCCTGGTGGCTCAGTGGTAAAGAATCCACCTGCCAATGCAGAAGACATGGGTTTGATCCCTGGGTCAGGAAGATTCCCCTGGAGAAGGAAATGGCAACCCACTCCAGTATTCTTGCCTGGGAAATCCCATGGACAGAGGAACCTGGCGGGCTACAGTTCATGGAGTTGCAAAGAGTCAGACACAACTTAGCAACTAAACAGCAAGGGGCTCCTGGGCTCCAATCTCCATGAAGACTGTGATGGCCATGGTCCTATGGGCATCAGGGTACTCTGTGGACTTTCCTGGGACCCCACTATCACATACACTGTTTCTGTGGGAAATGTATTCTGAGTTCCCAAGGTATGACTTATTATCTTTCTGAAAAGGATCCATTTATAAACTACTATTTCTACTTACAGGGAAAATACACTTAAGAAAAACTCCACAAGGTATAAATTATCACTCTGTCTTCTTTACCTGTCTTAGGAGCCAAGTAAGTGTTTTGGTGTGTGCATAAAAATCCTCAGCTACTCTTCCCTCAGCTAAAAGGAGCTGACTAGAAGCAGCGTTAGCAAATCCATACTATTCAAATCTCCTCTGTTGGCTGGGATCACAGAGGCTGAAGACAAACACCCTGCGTTTCTGTAAGTCACCAGTCTTCCAGGTGTTTACCTACGTACCCCATGCCCAGCCAGGCATGTGGGACAAATCCAGCACTCTGGGACCTGCTGGCATTGACATCCCTTCTGAAGCTCCTAGTCTATACCTTAACAGGCCTTTATGTATACCGTGCAGTAAAAGCAATTAAGTCCTATAAGATGTCTTACTAGCAGCTTTGTCTTGAATTGTAAATGGCTTAAGCAGAGAAGTGATCGTATTTATTTTTATTATTTTATCCAATGCCCGTTTCAAGCTGTTACTAAAATTTTTAAATGTCATGCACACAGACAGCCCTTACTTTATATATGAATGGCCCAATTTAGCTGGGAACCGTCCTTCCTGAATCTCTCAGCCTCCACCCCCGAGAACGTGGCCAGCACTGCCTTGGGCCAAACTGAATAGCTGGAGAGAGTCAGGGGTTAGAATCAGGGTATACAATCCAGCCCAGTAATTTTATAAGCTTGCTTATCTGGTTTCCCTTAAGTTTACAACAGATCAGAGAGATACAGGCAAATGAAAGGAGCTTTAAGACATGACAACCAAGAAAAGTGGATAAGGCAGAGGCCATGGCATCAAAAAGAATTATGAGCTTCTGGGGCCTCATGCATGACTCTACTATATCAGTGTAATCACTTCAGAGAAATGACAATAAATCCCCAAGAAGAAAGTCAAATTATGTTCACTCTACTGTACTCTATTTAGGAAACTTTATACCGCATTTTGCATTGATTTCTGCCTGAAAACGTTGAGGTTTGTTTTTTTTCCCCTTCTAACAAAGTCAGCACTTGATGTATTTAAATATTCTGAGTCAATATACTATATCTGAAAGCAGTTAATTCCAGGAGTACACAAAATTAAATATTTAAATCTTTACTAGGGAAATCTGAAATAAGAACAAAAGTGAATAATCATTAAGAAAGTCTAAAGAAGTAATGGGTTTGCCTTCTCTTGTGGAGAGGAACATTTGAAGGAAAGAAATTTACTTGCAAATCCATACTGCTCAGAAGTCCAGCTGTCATAAAAACCCTTAGGTTCAGGTGAACCCAGAGAATTCTGACGTCTCTCACAAGAATAATGTGAAAAGAGTTCTCTCCCCTTCTCATTTTCAAGAAAAAGATGGTTTTGATTCTAAAAGCTAAGAGAGGAAAATAAACTAGGGATGCTTTTAGTGTAATACTTTGCCAGCTCATCTCTTAAACATCCTTGCTATGTGGATACGATACTTCCATCAATAAGAGTTTTAGGGAAATTCTGGCATGGCTTATTTACTCTTGGAGGACACTGCCCTGGGCTTATATAGTGCCAACATCACCATTTTAAAGTGGAAATGCCTCAGCGAGGTAAGGAATGGGGGTTCATGAAACTAGCATACCCATTGATGCATTTTAAGTGGATTTCCATTGCAGCATATACATCAGATAATTCTGTTTTAGATTACAAACCAGGAAAATTCCTTAACATATTATTAGCGACCGTATAGTCGGGTCTCCCTATCCATGGGTTCTGCATCCTTGGGTTCAACCAACAGCAGTTTGATAGGACTTGTGCATCCTCAGATTTTGGTACCTTTGAGGGACCCTGGAACCAATCCCCTATGGATACCAAAGGAAGACTGTATTATTAAGTGTTAAGGACAAAATAATTATGAGAAGAAGTAAATCCATCACTACCATCCATCAAATTGTTAGAAACTCCACTTCTTTACATATCTACTAACTTTTTCACCCTTGGACTCCTTGAAGACCCTTCTCAAGCCTTCAGTTCCCTTCAAATCCATCTCAAAAAAGTTCATGAGATGCTATTTAGAATACAGCTGTTTATTCACCTCTCTAACAACACTTTTCCCATTCTTTTTCTGTACTAAAAGTATTTTAGAGCTTTTATTAGCTGCTTCTTTGCACTTAAATTTTTTGGGAGGGGAGATGGTGGTGGTAATCTGTGGAAAGCTACCCTAATTTATTTTCCTTTAAAAAAAAAATTTTTTTTTATTTTTATTGGGGTATAGTTGATTATAATGTCATGTTAGTTTCAGGTATACAGCAAAGTGAATCTGTTATACACATACATATCCCTACCCTTTTTTAGATTCTTTTCCCATATGGGCCATTACAGAGTATTGCAGAGAGTTCCCTGTGCTATACAGTAGGTCCTTATTAGCTTAAAATTCTTATTCTTTGTTTTCTATAATTATTTTTCCCTACAGTTGCCCCTCACTCCCCAAATCTCTCATAAAAGAGACAAAACTCCCACTGGGCTTAATCTTTAATTTTTTTTTTTGGTTGTTATCCAGAGGATAATTTATTGTTTTTTTTTTAAAAGAGCCAAAATAGTGCTTAATGATCATCTAGCGAAGCATATTCTTTTCACAGTGGATGAACCAAGGCAGCGAGCTATAAAGAGTGGGAAAAAACCCTATATTTACAGAGGTCACCAATAAAGTACAGGTACTGTGAAGGGGTTCACAAATGTCAGCAGATTTCATCCTCGGAAGGCACCAACGAGGCAGGAATTATTATCCCCATTTTACGGGTGAAGAAGCCTGAGGCTCCAAAATATTCCATAATTTGCTCTAGGTTTTTCAGTTAGGAAAGGAAAGAGCACAGGACAGATCTGTTTTCATCTGCACCTCACTTTCTGTTAGGACCTTGGCCTCAAGGCCTAGGCCAGTGTTCCCCTGACTGCATCAGCGTGTTTGCATGCCCCGTCGTTCAGTCATGTCCAATTCTCCTGTGAAACCCACAGACTGCAGCCCACCAGGCTCCTCTGTCCATGGGATTCTTCAGGCAATAATACCAGAGTGGGTTGCCATGTCCTTCTCCAGGGGGTTTTCCCGAGCCAGAGATTGAACCCGCATCTCCTGCATTGGCCAGCGGATTCTTCACCACGGAGCCACAGTGGAAGCCCATCAGAGTTTCATTAGCTCCAAATGTTTTTAATTTACTCACCGGGTGCTGCTCTCTGTAGAGAAATGACCAACCTATGGCTTCCCAAAGGGACCAAAGACTTCTTCCTTCCAAATGTTTAACCCACTTCTAACAAAGCCACACATGGAGTAAACAGCATGTCTCTTCACAACACCCAAGTACAAATAGTACAAATAAATAATCAAGTCCTGAGAGTCAGTGTGTACTGTTCTCATCAATAAATAGCTTCAACCACTAGGAAGAGACCCCCCCAGGCTCTGGGAAGCTTTGCCCAAGGTACAGAACGAGGTCCCTTCCTGAGTCTGCAGGGCCGTGCTGCACACATATCTCACGCAATGCTTCCTGACTGCACCAGGAGCGCGTACTTGCCCACCCCAACCATCTGTCCAAGGTCACAGCAGAGATAAGGCCACAGGGGTAACAAGCAGGGGGAGAAAAACTACAACCTCTTGGAGTATAACTTTTAAAACTCATGAATCACTGTGTTGTACGTCTGAAAATTATATAATATTGTATATCAACTATTCCCCAATTAAAAAAAAATTTAAACAATGATGAAAGAGAAAAAAACCCACCCAACCAACAAACAAAAGTGGCAACCAGTTGCACTTCTCCGTGATTAACTTTTCACTTGCACTGCATGCAGACTGTGTTCATTATTTCTTTGAGCAGTGCCTAGAACCTTCAAGTCTCAACACATCACTCCATCATTAGTGAGTCCCGCTGAAGAAGGACTTCTCTGATAAATTATTGTGTTAACATGTGAGAGGCTAGAACAAAAATGTATTTGAGCTGCCCACAGGACCGGCCACTCCCTACCCCTCCCACTCTCATTCCCAATACCTAGGAGGTGATGTTTTATTGTTCCAAGTCTATACTTAACACAACACTGGGCTTTTCTTAAACAAATCAACATTTTTTCCAGAGAGGATTAAAACACCTAATGGCTATGGCACTGTTAAAATCTGTGCAGCATTTGTGTATATATTTTCCATGTTATATGATAACATAGATATATTTCAAGTAAGCAAAAATAATAAATTTTCAAGGCCAATCTATTTTAAAAAATAATCTCAATAACGAAAAAAAAACCCTAACTGAAGCTAAAATGCTATGTCCGATGAAGAAAAAAAACACTCATCCAGGTGTCTCTGGAGAGATGGTTTTTTTCAGTCCCAGTCTGAATACACACAAGCTGTGTGTTGTGGAGTTGGTCATTTAACTTCTCCTTGCCTCAGATTTCTCATCTGTGAAATTAGAACATGAGGCTAGATTAACACTCTTTCAGCTCTAAGATTCTGATTCTATGACTGTCCTTCCAATTCAGTAAAGCACAATATAGTGTTTAACACAGCCTGCCTTTTCAATGAAGCTAAATTTTTTAAAAGGCAGCAAAGCTCAAATAGGTCAAGAAAACACATCCAGAAAAGAATTTTTCAAAATGTAACCCATGCAACACCATGTCTGTCCAGAAATTATTAATATCTGATCTTCCAGAAAAAGCCCCATTTTTGTTTCATGCAATGTTCGGTTCACCACTGGACAAGAAATGACGAGCCTGTTGAAGTTCTCCTGTGCTTGCTGATCTGCTGTGTATAGCACCTCCCCAACAGAAAGGAACACCTCTATTACTCACTATTAAACGGCATCGCAAAGACTGTGGAAAACAGCTCAGAAATAAGCAAGCAAAATCTTGCTGTCAACCGTCTGAAACTGCTACAAATTACAGGGTAATCTCAGAATCTGTGACCTCACCACCCAGCCTTTGACAAATTGAGTAACTATTTCCCTGTGAGTGACTATGAAAAGAATAAAAATAAAAGGGGAGTGGAACACACTAGGTGAGGATAGGAAAGCAGAAGGAAAAACGAACACATCTCTCTGAATTCAGAGGCAGATTCCAAGTGGTTTTCAAGGAGGGCTGAAGTCAGAAAGGCAGAGATGTTGTTGCCCTGTTTATTCGTGGTTTTTACCTTTGGCTTCTTGGATTGAAGTCTGAAAACTGTTTGTGGGTCATAGTAAGAGAGCTCTAAAAGGACAATGTGACTTCCAGGGAGAACTAAAGCCAGACCACACTGTGTGAGCCAGCCAAGCAGATACTGAGAAGCGATAAGCAGAAAAAGAGGCACTTGTTTTTATTAACAGAAGCCCTCACCAACTTCCTTAGACTTCCCCAAATGAAATGTCAGACTTGCCCGATTTTGAATAAGAATCACCAGTGCCCCTTAGCAGAAACAACACTCAAACTTCAGGACTTGACCACCTAGATGTTGCTCATAGGCAATAAAAAGACATGTATACGTTACATTTCCCAGGAGGAAGCAACACGGTACAGGGTCGAAAAAAAATAAAATAAAAATTCTTCACCTGATTTGGATGAAACACACAGCTTAAAATACACTGAATGACACCAAAAATGATCTGCTGAATGAAAAGAAAAGCCATTCTGACTCAAGGAAAAACTAGCTATTATTCAGCGAGGGGGCTTACTCTGGATTCCCATTCTCCTTTGCAATCACATTTTCGTGAGCCGCAGGTGGCAGGTAGGTCCCGCCCTTCAGCTTCCCTGACTGTACACAGGCTGGGGTCTTCCCTCACTTCCCTCCTGGCTGCGCCCTCCCTGCTGGTCTAGCTGGTTACTTGCACACAGGCTCTTTGAAGGCGCTCAACCAAGGGTCTGGGAAGGGACTTCTCTCTGTATCTGGGGTACGGATGAGAAAACACTCCCTGTTCTGCCTCTGTGGTCACTATGTTTCTGCTGGGTACACGTCTCACCGTGTTCTGGACTCCCTCCCCACGTCCATTCCTGCCTGAGGATGTGATCAAAGACAGGCAGGCGAAGAGAGCCAAGTTTGAGCTTACCAGGAGATCAGGTTGTCTGGTGCCGAGCAGAAAGTCCAGAGATAAGTGCTGAATCCTGGCCATCTACAGAGCAGCACAAAACTAGTCCTGTTCCTTTTTACTGCTGCGGTTGCCATGGCCGACCCAAACAATATACCCCGGCTTCTCTCTCTCTCCTCCGGCTTCCTAACCACCTCCCACAGACCTCCAGCGTGGGCAGGACCAGGCCCTAACTCCTTGCTGATAGGAATTTAGAAGCTGGAAAGGATTTTGAAAGGGATCATACAGGCAGATCGGCCCTGGGGGGGTAAAGTGGTCAGCAGATGGTCGGTTTTTAGCTGCAGGGCTCCGCTTCCCTGAGTTTCCACCTAATTCAAAGTGGAAAACAGATCTTAACAAGGAAAAGAAACTGGCTTAAAAAGAAAAAGAAAAACCTCATCTTGGGAAAATGACCATCACCTTTAAACTGTGATTTCACCATACTCAGCAAAACAAATGGGAGTTAAAAAAAAAAAAAAGTAACATCCTGGATTTAGAATATCTGGACGGAGACAAGAAGGGAGAGAATTCACAGTCTCAGTCATGGGTGATAAGCCCTGGGAATGGCATGAATGTTGTGATTTTCTTGTTTAAAACAAATTCCTGCTTGAAGACGCCACTTAAAAAAAAAAAAATCCAGACATAGAAACCACACAGAGAGAGAGAGAAGGAAGATGACCCTAAAAATAAACCACAGATGAATTTTTTATAATAATTTTGAAACTAAAGACAGAGCAGCCCAGGACAGAGGGAGACCCAGCTCGGCTACTGTCCAGCTATGCAAGCCACTGTCACTTTCGGTCACTCATTTCTTAATCTAAATAATGGGGGAAATGGAATGAAGCATCTTTAAATTCCCTAACAATTCTAAAATTCTCTTTATGAAGAGTATGAACAATATTGCAACTAGGCTTGAACAAAACCGTATGAATGAGGAAAAAAAGATATGGGAGACTGACTCTGAACAGTGGTTACGCTGCGCCCTGGGGTTAAGGGTGACACCACTCTGTCAATTTGCTTCATTTAGGAAACCTGGGCCTAAAATAATAATTACAACAACAGGATAGGGTGAGGTACATCACGGTGATGCTCCCGATGTCACAGAATTGCACATGAAGAACGTGCAATTGCACGTGGCAAGTTTTATGCTCTATACGTTTTGCCACAATAAGAAAATAGAAATCTGCATCAAAGAGGGGGGAAAAAATGTCATGAAGCCCACACTGAGTGAATGTTTTGAAGGTGGGCACCGAGTTGAAAATAAAAAACACAGAGTTGAGTTTCCATTTCCTATCTCCTTTAATTTGGTCTCCAGGGCCTACTAAGCCCAGTTTCCACTTCTACCCGCATTTGAGAGAAATGGCTTATTTGCTGTTTCACAGAGTGGTTCCTTAGCCGTCTCTGCCTCTCTCTCCCCTTCCCCACAAAGATGGGCTGTCATTCTACAGAACTAGACAAATGCTGCAAATCACTACTAAAAGCTCCTGTGAGGCGCTCCATCGAAGAATCTGTACAGATCAAAATCTCAAGTGCTTACTTGCCTAGGGACTGCCATAATTTGAGGTGTTGCTTCTTTTTAAAGAATAAAAAACAGATGCTCTGAGCTGATGAAAGTAAATGTCCTTTCAACACATCCCTTCTCTAGCACTTGAAACACTTACAACAAGAAGGGCTTCCCACACTCAGTTCAGTAGTTTCTGCACTTTTTTCTCTTTGAAGTGGCAGTGCAACGTGATTCTCTACCTGGGGTCAAACAATGCCTTCCAGGGAGGCTTTGGAGGGCGCCCTGAAGCAGGGCCGCACTCAGGGAGCTGCCTGCATCTAACTGTGACACCCAAGGACACGTCTCCCTGCATCAGAGCTAGAATAATCCAATGCTTCTTGACAGGCTTTACACAGAGTCTCAAAGTTACATACACAGGCTTAGTCATTTCCAAACTTCTGCACAAATATATACCTAAGACCATTTCTGGATCTGTAAGCACTCCAGTGTGAACTAAATAAGTGGGAGAAGTGGTGAAGGCAGCGGCAAAGAGACCAGTGAACTGGGAGATCTAACTTCAGCCCTGCTCATACTCTGAAAGTCCCAAAACCTCCCCAGGCCTCATCTCTTATCTGTAAAACACATAAATAGGGCCAGATCATCCTAAAACCCCTACAAGCTGGAGCACTCATGAATATGACCACTGCCCACAGCAACCTACATAACAAGCCAAAATCAAGTAGTGAGCTCACTCCCGGGCTGGAAAGGCGAAGGGACGAAGGGTGAGTAATGAAATTAATGGTACTGGACCCCCGATGTACCTAAAACAACTAAACCTGCTGCTTTGCTCAGCTGCACGCTAAGGTATGGGAGATATGCAAAGAAGTCTGCTTCTCAGGGAAGCAACTGTAACAGAGACTGAAAGTGAATCATGGAACTGAACAAAACCAAATAAGTTAAGCACCTAGCTCACTTCTTTCATTAGTAAGCTTCCGAGGTGGCTAGGGGGTAAATAATCCGCCTGCCAGTGCAAGAGACACAAGAGACACAGGTTCAGTCTCTGGCGGGGGGAAGATGCCCTGGAGGAGGGAATGGCAACCCACTCCAGTATTTCTGCCCGAAGAATCCCACAGACAGAGGAGTCTGGTGGGCTACGGTCGATGGGGCTGCAAAAGAGTCGGACACAACTTCGCAACTGAGGATGCACACGAGTTGCAGGGGTCCCTCCAGAGGTCTGGACCTATTTACGTGCTGGACACGTTTGCCTGGAGGCGCCGCGGGGCTCTGCTGGGTCTCCCACCGTAGTGAATGGGATCATCATCCAGCGAGTAATCCAAACCACAAACTCCTCTCTCTCACTCACCTCCAACGTCTGATGAGTCAGATGTTGGGTGCTCTGGCTGCTGTCTCATCTCCACCTTTCCAATCTACCCACTCCTTCCACCGTCACTCCAAGCTCTCTGAGAACAAGGGACCTGTCTCCATGGGGCCAGGTGGGATCCCCAGCACACAGGCCAGGGATGAGCATGGAGCAGGCGCTTCATGGCTGTTGAGTAAGCATTTCTCTGTCACCTGAATTTCTAGAACTGTTTCTCCTCTGGGCTCCCAGGTCACCACTTGGTCCCCTTATCACAGCAAATGCCTAGTACAAGAATAATGGGATTTCTAAAACATGCACCTGACTTTTCACATCCCTGTTTCAAGTTTTTCGGTGGGTCTGCATTCCATCCTAGATAAAACCCAAACTTCTGGGTTTGGCCTACCAGGCCCCTCCTGCCCTAGACTTTGAACCTGTCCAAGGCAGTCACGCCAGCCTGACTTCAGCTGCTTCTTCAGTCCCTCTGTATACCGTTCTGCACTGTTTGGCTCCTTTTTACACATGCGGCCTTAATTACTTTGCATACGCTTGTCTAAACTACCTCTCATTCTGAGAAGCTTAGTTTGAAGGACACGTGTCCTAAAAGCCTTCTCACACTCCCCTTTTCCTTCCTTCGATCTGATTTATTCTTCTTAATAAACTTACAGAGAACTATTGTGTTTTATTTACTTAGTTACTTTTAAATATTTATTTTTATTATTTATTTGGCTATACCAGGTCTTAAGTTGCAGCATGCAGCATGTGGGATCCAGTTCCCTTACCACATATCAAACCCAGGCCCCCTGCATTGGGAGCATGGAGTCTTAGCCACTGGGCCACCAGCGAAGTCCCTTCAATTTAATTTAGATGCCCCTTCTCTGTGGTCTTGTAACACACAGGTACCACAGTGCTTAACAGAGAGTAATGGTTCAATCTGTTGCCTGCTCTCAGCACAGAGGCCAAAGCCCACGTCTTATCTGATGCTTTAAGCTCAGGACCTACAGCAAGATTTGACATATAATGAGGATTCAAGAAAAATATTTGAATTAATGAAGAATGGAGGGGAGGGAAGGGGAAGGAAAGAAAACAAAAGGGCTCAAAAGAAAGAGAAGCCCCTGAAGGGATTCGGTGCTTTTCAAAAGGTTAAGTAAACCAGTCAGTGTCAGAACCAGGTTAAGAATCCAGTCCTCTATTTTCTCTGATGCATCTTCCATCCTCCAAATCCATCCTATCCATGTTTTTTTCAAGGATCTCTACTCTTGAATTTCTCTTGTGGTCCAGTGGCTAATATTCTGTGCTTCTGATGCAGGGGGCATGGGTTCAATCCCTGGTCTGGGAAGTAAGACCTCACATGCCACATGGTGCGGCAAAAATAATAATAATAGGAAGAAAATTTTTTAAGTAATATAATTTAATAAAAGGGATCTCTATTCTTTTGGACCCTATCACCTTCTCCTGGAAGACCCCTATAGGGTCTTTACAAACTACCCTCAAATCCTTCTCTCCTATCAGCTCTCTATATAGAATTATACATTCAATTATCTACTATCTAGACATCCTACTGATGACCCAAATTTAAAACAACAAGAAATAAATACAAATAAATACATTTCCCCCTGCCTTCTGCAAGAAAGAAAAAAAAAAGCAACAACTCAAACTAAAAAGCAAAACACTTGTTCCTTCTAAGTCACCTGAGCTTCCCTATGCCCATTCATACAGTCATCTGAGACAGAAATGTGGAAGTGAGCACTTTTTTAATTACTTTTCTTTTCTAAATTATTATTTCCATATCAGGATATATGCTGATATATGTAAATATCTTTTACATTTTGCCTCATTTAACCCTGATAAGAAACCATGTAACTGGAATTCAAGAAGGGGATAGGGCTAAAAAGAATAAACCAGAAATTTAATATATTGGCCATTCATGCTTAGCACCATCACCTTCTCTTTCTCTCACATAGGAGAAGACCTACTGATCGTTACACAACACACCCATTCTGACAGCCATTGTCTTCGCCAGAAACCTCTGAAACTCTCCATGACTATTACAGGAGGACCCCTAGGTAGTGTTTCTGTCTCCAGAATCATCCCCATCAATTCAACAGTCCACTCTGCAGAAGAATAAACTTTCTCAAAGTAACAGTCACTTCTGGTTCCCAACAAGATGGGGAAGTTGCATGGACTAGAGACTGAATCATCTTAGAGTGATGCCTGTTAACTAACCTAAGTATTCTGGGAACTCCTGGAGGAAAGAAGGTAGTAAAGTCTCAGGAAGGGGAAAACCTCAGACTGAGGCAGGAAAGGTCTAATGGTTATGAAGTGTGGAGTGATTTAGGGAACAGAGAAGTTATTGATAAGCCTTAGAGAAAACTGTTTATAGAAACGTAAGGCTAAACATGATAAGAATAAAGTAAAATATATTCCTTCAAAACCAGCAAAAGAAAATTCAGTCTGTCCAAAGAAAGGAAGGAAAGCAGTTTAAAAAAAAAAAAAAAGAAGAAGCAAAAGGAAATGGCAAGTAGAAAACATTAGTAGCAAGGCTAAAATGTCTTAATAAAAATCATTTAAATAAGTGAAATTGGGTGTAAAGTCAGTAACTAATGGAGACAACATTACATTTAAACTACATACAATAAGTGGGGGGGGGGAAATGAACCACTTTAAAGTGAAAGTATAAACCAACGTTGAAAATAAGGAATTATAAAAAAGAAAATATGAACAAAAATAAAAACAAAATCTAGGATAATACTTTTAATATCAGACGAATGGAATGTAAGTTATAAAGCATTAAAAATGACCATGAGGGATATTATATACCGGCAAAAGGAATGCTCAATAAAGAGAATTTTATGATCATGAACATACATGCATCTAATAAAATGACCTCAAAATTTTAAGGCAAAATCATGGCAAAAATCAGGTAAATCAAAAATATATTTAGCAATCAAGAAAAAAAGGAAAAAATTCTGTATAGCAATCATCCTTCAATTAAAAAATAAATAAATTTAAAAAGAAAAAGAGAAAAGGAAAGCTAAAAATATTTCTGGGAATTAAAATACTTAACTATTAACCTGGGGAGGAAATAAAATAGAAATAACCAAATACTGACTTCAGCAACAATTAAAGTATTATATATCAAAATCTGTGCAGTGTAGCTGAAACATGAGAATTCACCCTAAGCCCTTGGCTGAAGCCTGAACAGCTATTAAGGCCATACCCATATCGCAGGCTTGTGGACAGGAGAATTACCAGAGGTCTAGAACAATGTCATAAAAACTAAAGAGAATTCATTAGAAAGAAATAATTCTAGAAATGTATGTACCTGTACACCTAGGAAAAGAAAAGAATAAAAATTTCAAATCAAATGATCCACAAAAACGAGAGAAAATTATGCCAAAAATAAGGAGTAAGAAAGAAATAGTAAACCTAAGAGCAGAAGTCAGTGAAACAGATAATCGGCAACAGTTCATTCAATTCCAAGCAAGTCTAATTACAAAAATGAGAAAACAAAATAATAATATTAATAATGGAAAACTAGATATTGCTACAAATCCTACAAATAATAAATGTTACAAACAACTTTATGCCAATAATTTTGGCAACTTACAGGAAATGAACAACTTTTTGAAAAATAGATACAAAATGTATCTAAACATAACCAAAAATATACAAAAACTCTGCTAAAAGAATAGGATACTATCAGTTAAGAAAAACTGAATTCCTTATCAAAATCCTCAGCACACAGTGATATAACTGCTTTGAAACCTGAGTACAGTGACAGTTGTACAACACTGCACATGTGTTAAAACTCAGAAGTGTAACCAAAAAAGGATATTTTGCTGTATAATATTTTTTAATTAAATTAAATACTTTTAGAAGTTAAATACCTTTAGAACTTTGCACAAAGAAAACTCCAGGCCCAAGTGTTTTCAGCTATCAAATTTCACCAATTATTTTTAAAAGAAATAAAATCTTACAGAAGTGCTTTCAGAAAATAGTGAAAACAGGAACACTCTAGCACACATTTTATGAGAGCAGCATAATGCCAATACTAAAAGCTAGCAAATATTACACAGGGGGAAAAAAATTAAAGACAATTCTTAATGGGCATATTTGTAAAAACAATAAAATATCAGCAAAAAATTCAGTAATAGGTAAAAAGAACTGTGCATAATGATAACTTGTTCTTATCCCAGGAACTCAAGGTTGATTCAAAGTCTAAGATCAATCAATGTAATTTGCCAGATAGAGGAGAAAAACTATATGATATCTTATTAGAGGCAGAAAGAGAACTGTACAAAATTCAAAATCCATTGCTGATAAAAACAAACATCCCTGATAAAGCTAGAAATAGAAGGTGCTTCCTCAATCTGATAAAGGACAACTATGAAAAAGTTACAGTTAACATCATACTTCATAGTAAAACAGCAAATTATTTCCCTGTAAGGTGAGAGACAAGGTGTGGTTATATATCCTCACTCATAAATGAAGTTAGCAGTCCACAAATATAAGGTCAATAAAGTAAAAATCAACTGTATTTCCTTATAATTCCATCCAATAATTTGAAAATGAAATTCTAAAAAATTAAATGTATCACAGTATCAAAAAAAAAAGCAAAATACAGTTACGTTTTACAAAAGACAGGCAATGCCTTTGCACCAAAAATAGGGAGCCATCGTTGAAACAAATTAATAAACAAAAAGACAGAGATATACTATGTTTTTGAATTGGAAGTCTCAATATTGTTAATATACTTATTTTCCTTAAATTGATCCCTTATAATTCAATGCAATCCAAACAAACTTCTCAAAGGCTTTTTAAAAAATTAAAGTCAATTATAAAATGTGTATGGAGCTCTAAAAGAGCTGGACCACCAAAAACCATCTTGAAAAAGAAGAATAAAATCAGAGAATACACAACACTTGACTTACCATGAAGCTATTTTAGCCTAGTATTGACCTAAGTTTAGCATGCACGTCAATCTAATAAAGTAGAGTCTTGAAACAACAAATATTCTCAACTGATATTTGACAAAGACACTAAGGTAATTTGATGAGGAAAGAAAATCTCCTCAATCATTTGATACATTTCAATAAATGTTTGAAAAAATGGAAACCTGACCCCTACCTCACACCATACATTAAAACTAATTTGAGATGGGTTAGAACTTTAAATACTAAGACTAACCCAAAAAGCTTCTGGGAGAAAATTTAGGAGAACATTTCAGTAACCAGAAGGTAAGCAAAAGCTCCGTGAAGACATGAGAAAAAACACTTATTTTAAAAAAATGGTAAGTTGAGACTTCATTAGAATTAAAAACTGCTTACCCAAAGACACAGTTTAAAAAAGAAAGATAAGCCAAAACACTGGGGGGAAATGTTGTAATACATACACTTGACAAAAAAAAAAAAATTTTCAGAATATATAAAGAACTAAATACATCAAAAAAAGGCAACCAACCCAATTTTAAAAACTGTCAATGAATTTTAAACAGACACTACAAAAAAAGAAGATACACAAATGGCCGAAAAGCACATAAAAAGATGCTCAATATCATGAGTCATCAGGGAATGCAATTAAAACCATGTGATACTACTTCATTTAACCACTAGAATAGCTAAAATTAAAAAGAATGGTGGGGGGTGGGGACCAGATGCTGGTGAGGATGTGGACTGACTGGAACTTTCATACACTTGGGAAGGGAACATAAAATGCTGCAATCACTTTAGAGAACAGTCAGGTTCTTATAAACTTACACACCTAACCTGTGTCCCAGTAATTCCAGTCCAAAGAGAAATGAAAATATATGGCCACAAAAAGACTTGCAAAAGAGTATTTATAGCTGCTGTATTCGTAACAGTCCAAACACAGAAACAACCCAAAGGTCCACAAACAAGTGAATGAATAAACTGTAGTATACACACACACAGTGGACTATCAGTCAAAAAAAATTTTTTTTTGAATAGTGAACTGATCCATGCAACAGCGTGGGTGAATCTCTAAAATGATATGTTAAACAAAAGGAGGCAGATACAAAAAAAGTACCTACTGAATGATTTTGCTTGTATGAAGTTCAAGAATAGATCAAATTCATCTACAGTGAAAGAAATCAGAACAGTGGTTGATTATGGGCGGGGGGATTAACAGACAGGAGAAATAAAGACTCTCTTTGAGGTGATGGATATGCCCTGGATCTTGAATAAGGTGCTGGCTACACAGACATAATCAGCTATCAAAACTCACTGAACTATGCATTTAAGCCGTGTGCATCTCACTGTATGTTAACTCTTCCTGAATACAAATGAATTTATTAAGTTAAGATAAAGATGCACTTTCCATCTGGAGCACCTGCCTGGGGATAACCCAGGCTCTTCGTAAGGAAAAAGTGAACAGAGATGCGCTTCAGTGAAAAAAAAAAAAAGCCGTGCAAGGGAGGCCAAGTAAGAAAAAGCCAAAGGCAGAGGAAGAACAGTGGTCTGGTCGAGTGAGAAGAGATTTCGAGAAGACTGAGTCAGAAGGGGAAGGTACAAGCCAAACAGGAAGACGCGAATGAGCTGAACGTAAGGAGCAGAAAATAACAGACATACAATTGTGTTTTAAAATAATACAGCTACTGCGTTACACTCGGAAAAGAACTGAAGGCAGTTTTATTTGGAAACTGTCCTCTTCTTCCCTCCACACCTCAGTTAATCAAGTGAGAAACAGGGGAATTCGGGGAATGCATGAACCTAAATACATCCCTCTCTTTTCTTTTTTGAAAACCAACCACCTTCAATATAATCCAGAGTTAACAGCATTGGATCAATGATAAACATCACAAGGTCACATGTGGCCGTAAATATATTTACGTATAGACATGCTAGGATAATAAGATTCACAATCTATTCATTCCTTTAATAAGTGAATGAAACCATGACCACAAATCCCTCTGAGGGAGTATCCTAGTTAACTGAAGCTGGCCTTGGAACCAGAGATAACATGTCTACTCCTACCAGTTGAATTAATAAGACGAGCAGGAGATGACTAACACGAGCAGTTGATGAAGCAATTAATGCCAACTCTCTCTCTTACTCATCCCCTCCAGCAAAAGAATTAACCCTGGCTGAAAAAGTAGACACCATGTGAGCGAAATGAACTTTACCACACCACGGAGCTACAAGCGATGAGTAGGAGGGTTCCGGTCCAAACTCTCTGAATCTAGGGCGACCTCTACGAGATCAAATTTCAATAAGATTGCGTTCATCAGCGCTGCTTCCTCTATTTCAATTTACCAATGCTGGTTTTACAGGAATAGCTTTGAGACATTCCTTAACAAAACTGGCTGACTCGCTGAATTTTTAAAAAAGGAGAAGAGAGCAAAAAAGACATCACTGGCCTCTGGTACACATACATGTGTGAAAAAGCATCTCTGTGTTGGAGTGGATGCCGAAGAGTAACAATCTGTCAGTGTTATTTAGGTTACTTGTGGGAGAACTGCTTAATCCCAAAGTCCCTTCTTGTTTCTACTGGCTGAGGTATCTAGAGAGAACCAAATATTCAGGAGAAGCCAAGAGTCTCAGAAAACGTCTGGTTCAGGCGATTTTGGTGTCTGGGGATGGGGGAAGGAGGGGACATTGAATATTACTAAATAAATTATATATCACTGCAGATGCTGACTGCAGCCCTGAAATTAAAAGACGCTTACTCCTTGGAAGGAAAGTTATGACCAACCTAGATAGCATATTAAAGAGCAGAGACATTACTTTGCCAACCAAGGTCCATCTAGTCAAGGCTATGGTTTTTCCTGTGGTCATGTATGGATGTGAGAGTTGGACTGTGAAGAAAGCTGATCGCCGAAGGATTGATGCTTTTGAACTGTGGTGCTGGAGAAGACCCTTGAGAGTCCCTTGGACTGCAAGGAGATCCAACCAGTCCATTCTAAAGGAGATCAGTCCTGGGTGTTCATTGGAAGGACTGATGCTAAAGCTGAAACTCCAATACTTTGGCCACCTCATGCGACGAGTTGACTCACTGGAAAAGAGTCTGATGCTAGGAGGGATTGAGGGTGGGAGGAGACGGGGACGACAGAGAATGAGATGGCTGGATGGCATCACCAACTCGATGGACATGAGTTTGAGTAAACTCCGGGAGTTGGTGATGGACAGGGAGGCCTGGCATGCTGTGATTCATGGGGTCGCAAAGAGGCGGACACGACTGAGCGACTGAACTGAACTGATATATATATTATATGGGTGTAGAATATTATTTATCATATTATATACTAATATATCACAGTAATATTAATAAATTCAACTAGACATGTTCATGTATATTAATAAACTGAATTTATTGATATATTGCATATAATATATTGATATTAATAAATTCAATTGGATGCTTTTTTTTTCCAATTTTATTTATTTTTTTCAAGTTGAACAGACTAAATTTCTTTAAACAAACTTACTTATACTCCAGAGTCCTTTAAAAACTTAATAGCATTTATACATTGAAGGTATTTGATTTTCTTGTAACTAGCACTTCAAATGCAACAAGCATTTGAAGCAACAAGCATTTGACCCAACAAGTAAAACTTTTTACAGTTCATAACTTTTATAAATAAAATAAATTAAATGTACAGTGAATAAGTTCTCTGAAATATTTCAATATTTCTGCAGGTTTAGTAACATCGTAAAATACATTTCAACTAAAATACACAAATCTAAAAACCTGTTAGGCATTTTTAGGCGTTTTAAGATGGAAATGAAGACCAATGTTACATCGTAATATGCCAATTACAAATAGTACTTCAAATAGCAAATACTACAGTTTGTCCCAAACTTTAAAAACTATTCATGAACTCAATACTGAACTATTGATGGCTATGAGAATTGTTTATATTAATTGTATATATTAATAAACTGAATTTATTGATATATTGCATATAATATATTGATATTAATAAATTCAATTGGATGCTTTTTCATAACACGTTCCATTCTCCCACCACCTGCATACCCACCCTCGCCCTTAGAGTATGGTTCCTAGAACCCCAGCATTGATATCATGAGGGAATTTTGTTACAAATGCATATTCTCAGGTCCCAGCAGAGGAAATCAGAAATCCCAGGGCCCAGGAATCTGCAGTTTCACAAGCCTTTCCAGTTAATTCTGATGCTGCCTCAGTTTGAGACCTACTGCCCTAGGCGATGCTCCTCTGACCTGCTGTTTCTGAGCCTCCATGTCTCCACTGTCTCAAGACAAAAAGTGAAGACTCTCGGTAGCCTTCGTTTTGCAGTACCAGGTCCACAGAGCTTGAGTCACTTGCCCATGACCACAGTGCTGAAGAGGGGCCAAGCCAGCACTGAAAACAACTCTCACGTGTATGGAGTTTTATAATCTGTTCAAAATGGATTTCCAAAAGAACCCTGTGAGGTAGTCAGAACTGTTATGGGATATCCTTCATTTCCAGATGAAAAGGCTGGGCTCAGGGAGGTTAATGACTATTAAGTCTATTACAAAACTAAGTAACAGAGTTGAGACCAGATCACCCCCTCCGCATTTCCTGATTCCTGGATTGGGATTGTCGCTGCTCCTGGCAACTGCCCAGCACCCCTTCACTGTGTATCCACACGTGTGTGCCAACACCCAAGTGTGAGAATTTGCACGTTGAGAAGGGATGGTAAACAGGAATCATTTGTCTTAGCCTGGATTCTAACATTAAAAATAATTCAATACAATGTAACAGTCAAACTCTGACTGGCCCCATTAGTATGTACTACTGCTACTCTAATTTCTCACGTCCACCCACCTTGATGAGCTGGTCCCCATTTCCCCAGATTTAGAAGAACACCATCTGACTGAAATGAAACACTTGGGAGGGCACCCACTACCACTAGGATTTGTAAACAGCTTCTAAAAGGATGGGGAGGGCGAATTCCCTTCAGCCTTTCCAATCCAGTCCTTTTTAAAGTTTCCCTTTTTAGCACTTTAGAAATACATGCTGACACGTACACACTGCTACACATAAATGAGAAACCAACAAGGACCTACTATATAGCACAGAGAAATCTGTTTAATATTCTGTAATAACCTAAACAGGAAAAGAATTTCAAAAATAATAGAAAAATGTATATGCATTAAAATAACTGAATCACTCTGCTGTACACCTGAAGCTAATGCAACATTGTTAATCCAACTGTTCTCCAATATAAAATAAAAACATTTTTCCAAAATGCATATTTTCACTTTGGAAAATGCAAAAATGACCAAAAAACACAAATCTCTCAGACAACACTTAACATTTATCCTGTTTGATTTTTTCTAAGTACAGACATCAATAATTAATAATATGCACATAGAACAATTGTTTACAATTTGGACTATGCTGCTCATTGTCTTCTATACATTTCTTTGAAAGCTTTGTGATGGACACAGGCTGAACTGCAGAGTCACACTACATCATCATGCAGCAAGATACTGATATTGTAATTCTAGTTTTCACGCGTTCCAAAGAGGGCTTATTAATTCATTAAACTAAAAAATAAAATTTATTCTAGGTGAATTCTTACCTAGATCAATTCTAGGAACTAAGAGCTATGGAACCTGCCAGATAATTCACACTATACACGGCCAGGAAATCACAGGAACAGGGTCCACTGAAGTCTAATCTCTACCTTGTCCATTGCTCTGGGCACGAACGGAAGCTGGGTTCTTCCGTTTTCCACGTCATCACCTGAGGTGGACGTTCGCTCTCCCATACTCTCCATACCACTGCCCTCTGACCATGCCAACCCCACTGTTACTCACTTGAGTAACAAAACGTCTTACAACCCTCTGCTTGGAATTCGTCCTCCACACTGGGCCAGATCTAATACACATCTGCGCAGACTACCAGAAATAATGAAAACAGCTGACATTACTGGGCACATCGCATGAAATTGGCACTATGCTAATACTCTTCATACATCTTTATGACAAAGAGGCAAATGTTATCATGTTACTACTAGAGATAAAGACTCTAAGGTTTGGAGAGGTTAAATAACTCGGTCCAAGTCACACAGCTAAATAGATCTGGAGCAGCACGACTCCAGAACCAATACCATTTGTTAACCCAAAAAACTGCATGCCTATCTGTCATCACCAGCAGTGGCTTCCAATATTATTTTTTAATCCAAAATTTTGCCGACTGTGAGCAATAGATATTTTGCTCTAAATATCTGTTAATCAAAAAAATACACAGTGACCAAAAAGATACTATTAATTTAGTAACACTTTAAATGAATTTGGGGTTAATGAATTATCACATCAACCAGCTACATGTATTTGGGAGAAAGCACTGATTTTTGTTAGTGATATTAATTATTAAACCCACACACGAGGCTTACACTGCATATGGATTTGTGTGTGCATGCTAAGTCACTTGAGCCGTGTCCCACTCTGTGTGACCCCATGGACTGTAGCCCACCAGACTCCTCTGTTCCTGGGATTCTCCAGGCAAGAATACTGGAGTGGGTTGCCATGCCCTTCTCCAGGGGATCTTCCCAATTCAAGGATTGAACCCGCATCTCTTATGTCTCCTGTACTGGCAGGCAGGGTCTTTACCTGCTAGCGCCATTTGGGAAACCCATATGGATGGGTAGGTCCTCCTTCATAAAAACTGTGGTCTCCCATGTCCTAAAATCTACAGGTTAGAGACCCCCAGAAAGTAAAGTCTTTATCATGAAATACCATGAACTCCACTATTTAGGCCCAATCTACATTTCCAACTGTGTTTCTTGTCCCCTCTTCACCACATACCCTCCGCCCTACCTCCAGATGTGGTAGACAAGTATTCCTACACTATTGGATTTTGTGCCTAGAGGCCCCCAAGCCACATCCATCACAAGTCTCTTTTGAGAGAATTCTTCAGCTCAAATATCTTCAACTCTGTGGAGCCACCTCAGATCATCCCCCATGATCAAACGAACACACTTTTCCTTTTATTTGATCATGGCCCTATGATGACATTTAAACATACTGCAAATAAAAATATGTGCAAATATCTGATTCTTCTTATCCAAATTTCCAGAGGGTAAGGATAGCATTTATTCATCGGGGTCCTTAGCCCTTCCCTCCACTCTCAGCCTCTGGTAGGTGCTGTCAAATGAATATCAGTACCAGCCTGGTTGGTAATTTTATCCGGGGGAAGTCAGTTTGGCAAATAGCTCTTGCCACTAAAGAAGCTCTATTCTGTGTGTCGTAATGGCTGATCATCTGTAAACTGTAGAACTCCCAACGTCCCACCTCCAAAAGCAAAAGACAAGTACTGACACTAGGAACTGGAAAATCTGAGTCCAGTTTCTGGCTCTCTCACGAAGCAGCTCTGTGACCTTTACGCAAGTCTCATTCTTCTCTAATCCTCCATTTGTTCACTGAATTTCAGTGGGAGGAGGGGGACTAAGCTTCCAGTTCTTACTTGTTGCAATTCTATGACTTGCAAATTCTACAGACCAAGGTTGGCAAACATTTTCTGAAATGCACCCAAGAGTAAATATCTCAGACTTTGTGTTGGTTTACAATCCCTTTCTCAACTACTCATCTCAGTTCTGTAGTTATACTGTGAAAGCCTCCATAGACATTAGATAAATGAATGGACATGGCTTGTTCCAATAAAACTTTATTTATAAAAAAGTGGCAGCAGGCCAGATATGGGCTGCAGGCCATAATCTGCCTACCCTTGCTCTGGGCAAATGCCTCCATGTTGCCGTGCAATTCCCAGTGCTTGATCTGAAGTTATAATTCACGGGGTGTTTATTACAAAGTCTCCAAGGGTCTTATAAAGAGTATAATGAGGAGTATAATAAGATATACACCACCACTCCCCACCAGGAACTTGAAAATGGGAAAAAGAGATTGCCAAGTCAGAGGTTTACAGTAAGAACTAGACTTAATGGATGAGAATATACACATACAAAGTCAATCAAGACAGCAAAGTGCCACCCCCACCACAGCCCCCTGCTCCAGCCAGTACCTGTCAATTACATTCATACATTTAAGAAAAGATTGTCTTCCAAAGGGGCCATGGGTTGGCTCATTCAGGGATGAGTATAGTTACTAAAGCAAATGTGAGCAGTGCCAAGGCTGTTGTGGGGAAAAGGGGGCTTCACTATCTAGACGACCCTGGTGAGATGACAGTGGGTCCCACTAGAAAAACGTCCTTCTCCTGAGATGAAGAGAGCAATAGCTCTTCTCTGTTCTGATTCCAGGTTCACCCAGCAATTACCTAACTCCCTGTGAAACATTTCTTAAGGAGACGGAAGTGCTGTAACCCTTACTGCTACCTGCATCGAGAAAGCAAGCAATTTCTCAAAGTGAATCAACAGAGTAGCTTCCACTTGTGATTTACATTCCAGAGTAGATTGACACAGAGCATACGCTGATCTCGGCGCCCGAGGATACGCGAGTGACGCGTCTCACTGTGTATTACCACGCCGGCATCAAAGTGTGTACTCCAGCCCAGACGTTACTTAGCTCTCTGAGTCAGTGTGGCAAGTCCTGGACACAGACCTGAAGCCATCTCTGGGCTGCAGGGCGGAGGGCGGCGAGCGGGTGGAGACCCAGCCAGCCCTCTCCAACGGCCTGGGTGACACACCACTTCCAGCTCTGCTCACTTTCAACTGATTTCCAAAGTCCTTAGGGGACAATGAAGCCAGAGCACTGGTGGGTGCAGAACAGGGTTTATGTTTGCCTCCCTATGCGTGTGTACAATGAAAGTCAGCGGCAGTTCTGAGTAAACACTCTAAAAACCAGACTTAAGTCGAAAAGAGCAACAGCCAAGTATTCAGAGTTCTAATGAGTGGCTGGCTTGGCTGCCACCATAAGGTGCAAGGAAGTTTATATAAGGGCTTTGGGGGTTTTTTTTGCCCTAATATATTGTCTTCATTGGAGTACAGTTACCTTACAATGCTGTGTTAGTTTCTGCTGCACGGCAGAGTGAATCATAAACCTCAATTATGGTGAAGGGTCAGCGAGGTCCAGAAAATGCTAGATCTCTGGCCCTACTCAGCTGAAAAACAAAAGCTCAGTCCTGAAGTCGGAAGAGTTTTAGCCACAAAAGTACGACACTGAATTTTGCCTAGTAATAAGCCTGGAGCCAAAATGAAAGAGAGGGCTCCAGGAGGTCAGGGCCTGCTTCCCTAAATCATGCCAGGATATGAGGCCAAGCGGCCCCAGACCCAGGAGGAAAGGCAGAGCAAAGCAGCTCACTGCAAAGGAGCAGGAGCATGGAGCACCCCCTTTCCTGTTCGCTGCGACACGATCGAACTTTCACCTTCTGTTCCAGAACTTCTAACCCACAGGTCATGCTCCTATTCACAGAAGAGCCGACCGAGTGAGCATGTCCCCTCGGAGGACTCTTAACTTTCGCATTTGCAGTGTGTTCTGTTGACAATACTGTGTTTGGTGGCACAATCCAACCAGAAATTAAATATTATATGCTCACTAGTAAATTATCAAAATGTAAACTAAAAGCCATAGCCAACACCATCTGAAACTGCCAAGAACATTCACCCTGTGATTCTAGTGGGAAGGAACATCCCCCCGACCCCCCACCCTGCTCTGTTTATTGGCTAGGTTTGCCCTTGATGACAACATGCTCACGGATGTGCGTGGATAATGTAGACAAGAAGATGACCATGCACTTTGGTTCCTGGCTTTTCACTTGGAATTTCCAAGCAGGATTATCCTGGGTGCAGATAATATTCAGCAAGATAAAACTGTAATTTTTCTAAGCATTTCTACTCATCATAATTTTGAAAATCACTTTCTTTCCCTGATCACTATACTTCTTGGAGTGTGTGTGTGTGTGTGTGTGTGTGTGTGTGTGTGTGCTCACTCAGTCATGTCCAACTCATGTATTAATTTCTCATCACATTTAACATAGTGCCTTGCACACAATGAGTATTCAATAAATATTTGGCGAAGGGCTGACCTCACAATATCAATTCCAATTAACAGAAATCCGGCCTTTCAAGTGAATTAATGACAGGAACAAAATGCTGCTTAACAGAAAATGTGACTGTTCTATAGTCCTCTATCTTCCTGCATGGAAAACCATGAAGTTCTTCTATATTAGAAACTCCCTAGGAAAGAGAAAAACATGCCTATTTTCCTATGCCCCCCCAAAGTAGAGGATGAAAGAGCAAGTTTACTTCCCTTTTACAGACTGAGAAATCACCTTTTAAATTCACGCTAAACAGCTAAATGGAGCAGCAGACTGTCAAAAACTGTCAAGCGAAATAATTATTGATTGGAGCATTAAAATTAAAAATGAATGTAGGTTAATAGATGAAGATGGCGAGAAGAAAAAGCATATCATTTAAAACTAGAAAAAAATCAGACAGTGAATCTGCCAATCAGGCTTGTCGAGCTTAGAATGAAACAATTCAAAAAAAAAGATAGCAATGAAATAAAAATTAACCACACAACGGTGTTTGTGACAGCCAAGGATAACTGAGCCAGGTTCTTCTGATGTCTTGCTCCCCTCCTGCTTCCCTCCCTCAGCGTTAGCCACTCAGTAGTGTCCTACTCTTTGTGGCCCCATGGACTGTAGCCCACCAGGCTCCTCTGCCCATGGAATTCTCCAGGCAAGAATACTGGAGTGGGTAGCCATTCCCTTCTCCAGGGGATCTTCCCAAACCAGGGATTGAACCCCAGTCTCCCAAATTACAGGCAGATTCTTTACCATCTAAGAGACCAGGGAAGACATTGACATAAACGCCAGGGTTGAGAGATTGAAACTGGTGGTCATCAGTTTGGTGATCTTCATGCGAATGGACTGAATCATGGTCTCCAGTCCATGACAACCCTCTTCCTGGAGAGGAATGTCCTTCAGTACTACCACGTCTCTAGTCTGACAAAGCTCACCTTTATAATCTGCTGAGCTGCAGATCCACACGTCTAAGTTAATGAACGCCCAGCATCTCCCCCTCTCAACAGTTCACAGAACTCTGGATGGCACCACTCCTGCCTTGGCTTCCTCCTGAACCCGACTCCCCCCTTCTCCATAATAGGCACTGCCATCTCAGATTGCCTCTTTTCTTTCCTCACCGCTTCTAATCCATCAAACAAGCCCCCTCTGCCCCACCGTGATGCAGAACCGAATCCGCCCATCTCTCTCCATCTCCCCCGCTCCCCTAGCTCATCTGGACTACTGCAACAGCTTCTCCTGGTCTATTCTTCATTCACCTACAACCGCTCTCCCATAGGATCCAAACCATCTTTATGAAACACCACCACTTCCCCTGCTTAAATGCCCTCCATAGTTCCCGTGATGAGTTGAACGGCGGGTCCCAAAATGATATGTTCACATCCAGAACCTGTGACTATGAGCTTCTATGGAAAAAGGGTTTCTGCAAGTGTACTTAAGTTAAAAAGATCTCAAGATGAGATCACCCTGGATTACCTGGGTGGGCCCTAAATCCAATAACCAGTGTCCTTAAAAGAGACAGAGGAGGACAAGACACAGACACAAAGGAGAAGGCCATGTGAACACAGTGGCAGAGACTGGAGTGATACTGCCACAAGCCAAGGAATGCCTGGAGCTGCCAGAAGCTTCAAGAGGCAAGGAAAGATTCTCCCCTGGTAACTTCAGAGGGAGGGACTGAGGGTGACAGCTTGACTACAGACTTCTGCCCTCTAGAATTGTGAGAGAACAAACTTCTGTTGTTTCAAGCCACCAAGTTTGTGGCCCTTTGTTAGGACAGCCCTGGGAAACAAATTCAGTCTCCTAGCACAGGTAGCGGAGAAGGCAATGGCAAGCCACTCCAGTACTCTTGCCTAGAAAATCCCATGGATGGAGGAGCCTGGTAGGCTGCAGTCCGTGGGGTCGCTAAGGGTCGGATACGACTGAGCGACTTCACTTTCGCTTTTCACTTTCCACTTTCACACATTGGAGAAGGAAATGGCAACCCACTCCAGTGTTCTTGCCTGGAGAATCCCAGGGATGGGGGAGCCTGGTGGGTTTCCGTCTATGGGGTCACACAGAGTCGGACACGACTGAAGTGACTTAGCAGCAGCAGCAGCAGCAGCAGCACAGGTAGAATAAAATGCAAGTCCTCTTGCCTCTCACTCCAGAGTGAAAGCCTCTTCCTGACCTCAGGGCCTTTGCATGACCATTCTCTCCATCTGCAAAGCTCTTCTGATGATGTCACCCCGCAGCATTCCTATACATCACTGAGGTCTCTGCATGAGTGTCACATGCTATGAAAGGATTTCCCTGACTTCCCCAAATAAAATCACCCTCTGTCTGCCACCATCACTCTTTCTCCCCTAATGCACCCTGCTCTGATTTTTATCTGAAATACACAGCACACTTACGGATTTATAAGCAGTCTGCCTCCCCTATGAAAAGGTAAGCACTCTGAGAGCAGGGACTCACACTGCAATCGTTCAGTTATATTCCCAGTGCACACACTCTGTCTGGCACCTGAATATCCAGTTGTATAAGAAGGAATAGTTTTCTTTTCTTCTGCTAAATTATAAAAACCTGACTTGATAGCACCATCAAGAGATACTCTGTTACAGGTCCAACAGGAGGAGACTATGATTTTTGAAGTCTCTGAGAGTTACAACCTCTCATCCATTATATCAAAACGCAGTAAGTTGATCAAAGTGTGGCTTTTTCACTTCTATTACTGGAGTTAAGATAAAGCACAGTGTAAAGAAGAGATCTAGATCCTTTAGCTACTGGCCATGTGACCCTAGGTAAATAATTGCCCTCTTTGAACCTAGAGAATGGAATGCTGGAACTTGTTGTATCTGAATCCACAGGACACCCCTGAAAACCAATTGAGGTCATTTAATCAACAAAGTATTTCTCTGGATATTGTGCAGGCCAGATGTTGTGCCAGCATGGTGACACAGCCAGAACCTAGACAAAGGATGTCTGCCCTTATCAAACACAGATCCAAGCATACAGCTTTGCAAGTGGCAAAATGTGCATATTAAAAGCGGGGGGGGGGGCTTGTAATGAGTGCTTGACACTCCAATGTAACCAGCTCCCCATTTCCAAACTGTTCAAGGCTTTCTGCTCTGCATACTTCTTAACACAAATGTGAACAAGAAGATGGATCTCCAAAGACACTGATTACCCTCTTCACTCAATCACCCGCACAGTTCGCATGGGAACCTCATTTGTCTCCTGCTGAGCAATTTCTAACATAGGGGAAAAAAAAAATCAGAGCTACCATGAACAAGGTTATAGCATTTACTCATCTAAAAATGGGGATGGGACAAACCACGAGACGTTATTTGTTTACTTATTTTACTTATTTCAAAATAAACACGCTGTTTGAAATACGTACCAGGGGTGTGAGCAATACCAACTTAAGGTAGCTCACATGTGGCCATGTCATGATAGGTTTTTGTGTTTTATTGACGCACAGTTCATTTACAATGTTACGTTAGTTTCAGATGTACAGCAAAGTGATTCAGCTGTCCATGCATACGTGTGTGTTCAGTCAGTTTAGTCCTGTCCGACTCTTTATGACTCCATGGACTGTAGCCCCCCAGGCTCCTCTGTCCAAGGGATTCTCCAGGCAAGAATACTGGGTTGCCACGCCCTTCTCCAGGGAAACTTCCTGACCCAGGGACTGAACCCACGTCTCTTACATCTCCTGCATTGCTGGTGGATTCTTTACCTACTGAGCCACCTGGGAAGCTCCCAGTTATACACACATATGTGTATTCTCTTTTTCAGATTATTTTCCATTATAGCTTATTCTGAATATAGTTCCCTGTGTTATAGAGTAGGTCCTTGTTGTTCATCTATTTTATATATAGGAGTGTATATCTGTTAATCCCAAACTCCTAATTTATCCCTCCCCATTCCCACCCCTTTGGTAACCATAATTTTTTTAGATATGCTATCAATTATATGTGGAATCCAAATAAAAAGATACAAATGAACTTACTTAAAAAACAGAAATCAACTCACAGACACAAAAGAAACTTATGGCTGCCATGGCCGTTTTTAATCATGTAGAAAAAGGTAGCCCACAGATTGCTTTCTGTAATTCAGACTTAGCATCTGATCCTCAAAGCTGTCCAGACTTTTCAATTCTACATTAGTGGTTCTTATAAAACTCTGGAGACACAGAGAATTCTTTGAGAATCTGGTGAAAGCTGTAACCCTTGCACCAGAAAAACACATATTCATATAATGTCATGTAAATACAGTTACTGGGGAGTCATGGGGCATTCTGAGAAGGTCCAGTGACCCGAAATGCAAACTCTCCAGCCACTCTACTTCACCGTCAGCCCACAGCCCAGCCTCTTCACCTGATCACTCACCTGTGTTTCTCTCCCCTGCTCTCCCCTTGGTGTGCGCAAGTGCTGAAACCACAGTATATATAAGAATTTTTAAAACCCAAAACAACAGGAAAAAAATTAGATTATACAGAGAAAATATGTCAAATTATAAAGTCCTGAATATTCACTGGAAGGACTGATGCTGAAGCTGAAACGCCAATCCTTTGGCCACCTGATGCGAAGAGCTGACTCATTGGAAAAGACCCTGATGCTGGGAAAGATTGAAGGCGGGAAGAAAAGGGGACGACAGAGGATGAGATGGTTGGATGGCATCACCGACTCAATGGACGTGAGTTTGAGTGAACTCCAGGAGTTGGTGATGGACAGGGAGGTCTGGCGTGCTGCGGTCCACGGGGTCGCAAAGAGTTGGACACAACTGAGCAACTGAAGTGAACTGAACTGAACTGAGTCATCATAGTAAGCAAATCTGATCCCATACAAGCTTTGCTAATTAAGCTCTGCTATTAATGTTTTCTATAATAAAAATTAAGGTTTTGTCATTCAAGTTCTTTAGATGAGTAAGTTAATGCATCTAACTTGCTAAAGTTGAACATACAGTGTTGCTTCACCCACTCTGTTCGTGACAATACAAGTAGTAAATGTGGGTAACAATACTAGTGGTAAGTGTGGGTAACAATACTGGTATAAGCGTGAATAGCAGTATTATAAGCATGAGTAATGACACTTGTGGTAAGTGTGAGTAACAATACTGGTTTCCCACTCTGTTCAAAAGTTCTGTTACAGTAGGAATTAAAAGGGAAAAAAAAAAAACCACGAAGATTTTTCTTCCAAAAAAGGTACAAAGCATTTTTATCCAAGAACTTTGAATGTGCACTGTCATGCATAAAGTTGTCTTTAAGGAAGGTTGGTATGCTACATTTTAAATACTTAAGGTTATGTTCATATAAACATTTATGCAGACTTCTTAGAAATAAAGAAGAATTCTGCTAAGGATTAAAAGCCAGTTCCATGATTTATAAATTATTTCAACTAAAAATTCTAAACTATGAATTCTTTAAGGTTATTTTCCAATAGAAGAGGTCATTCCTTCAAGAGACAGAGTAACATACTATATTATCTTTCTTTCATACTTTAAGGTCTCAGGCAGGCCATCTCTGGGGACATTTTCACTTAAAAAAAAATGCCTTTTTGTGATCCTTTAAAAGGTAGTCTATCCTTATGCACTTAAAATGAGTTCAATTACTCATGGTCAGATTGCACAAAACCATTACTATAAATCAACTACCAAAAAGCAAGCTACAATTATTACTTAATCCTAAAAAAGGGTTAAGAGACAAAACTCAAAAGCAATCTTTTATAGATAAGATAAAATTCTGTTATGTATCATCCCTTGAGTTAAACCTTTTATTTATAAATCTAGCAAATTTCCCTGTGTAGGCTAAATTTCCTTAAGCTTTTCTGGACAAATTCCCTGCATTCAACAGCAAAAAGTCCAATGTTTAGTCAGAAAAGAGGCTCTGGAGCATTAAGATAATTACACAACTTGAACTTCTAAGTATACATTTTTTTTAAATTAATAATATACTGTACTTCATTGCTTAGAAGGAAATTTAAATTACAAAGAATCTGACTTTCAAAATTCTTGAACCCAAAAACCATTAAAGAAAAAAAAAACAGACCATGAGCCAAGGAGCTTCACGAAATATTTATCAGAGTATAACATTTCTATAATATGAAAGATTCTGGCTTTCAAACTCATGTCCATTTTTACTCCGTGGCGTTTTTTAGCATAAAACAAATGCGTGTTGATTCTAGTACAAATCATAAAAGAAACTGTGAGGAATGTTCAAAGTAACCTCAACCATGATGACTTCACGTTCAAAAGATTCTTCTCATGTTAATAACATTTAAATCTTTGCTTCTGTCTGACTCACATGCTTCAGACTGGAAAGTGAACCAAATGGGCTCTCCCAGGCAGGTGTGGGAAGAACTTCATTGTCCTAAGCACAAAGTGGATGGCATTCCCTTTTTCAACTGGACAGGCTAAATATAGGCACATTTCATGAGGCAAAAAAAAAAAAAACAACCCTTAGCCCTAATTCCTCAATAGGAATCTAGAGAAAATTCATGAAATCTCAGCAGCTTATTTAAGGTGTCTTTTTGATTAATGGGAAATCTAAAAAGTCCCCCAGCGTTCAGATTCTGTGGGCACCAAAGTTCTCCTCCAGGCATGTATGGTCTTGAAGGAGCTGTAATATCTTCCATGATAATGGCCTCTAACCGAGTCAAGAGTTCATCCTGAGACAGGCTGGGACCTGGGACCTGGGACCCTTTGTTGCAGCGCTTGTACCTGGACAAACATCTCCTTGAGCAACAAAATACAAAAAAATAAATGGGACTAAAAACAGCTGGGTGCATGTGCAATTAAGGCAACAAACATACGGACAGCAAGATACTAAAAGACCAAAAACCCAACTGCCACTTCTGAGGAGCTGGGAGCAAAAACACGGTACTGGGAATGACAGCCAGGTACGATGCATGCCCTATGCACAGAGCACCTCCGAGGGGCTGGGCAGACCACCTAAGCCACCCTTCGGGCCCGACTCCTAAACTCACCCCTACCCTCACCCCATATATGGAACCAGCTCGCCCTTCCCCTGAGTGAGCAAGCAAGGGAACCTGTTACTTGTTTTTGGCTCCTTCCTGCTGCAGCAGGAGCCCCAATAAAGCCTCACCTGACTTCTCATCTGGCCTCTTACCAGTTGGTAATGATCCCTAAGAGATTATACATCTGCTCCACCTACCACCACCAGAGTAAGCAACCCTATGAATAGAGTGGATGGACATACCCCCAGGAACTATTTGTAATCTCGTTGTGATTGAAAATTCCCATGGGACACTCAGTGGGCAGACCAAGGTGGCACACGGACAAGCAGGATCTGGGCAGCACACCGTCTCAGGGCTGGGCTGATTCACGTCTTTCCCACCAAGGTCAAGGCCTCAGGCTCTTCCCAGTTTCTCCAGAGAAAGACAGGAAGTGAAGAAGCCCCAGGCCACCGCGGGGCTCCCAAACAAATACAACGCATTTTAACAAGTCAAACCTGCTGATCCTTTATGGTCCGTTTGAGGGAAGGAAGGTGAGAAGACCGGAAAATAATTTACTTAGTAAGTTCTTAAAGAATGAAAGTGGCTCTACAGTTTTCAACCCACAATCCCTTGGACAATTAAAACGAAAGTACATTCATGCCTTTTTGCTTTACTCGGTGTATCTTGCTGTATCTCTTGGACGTTAGATTCCTTCTCTAGAGCCTTCTTAAGCAGGAGAGTGGAGTCTTCTGTTTACTCAGGTTTCCAGAACTGCTATTTATTACTCCGCTACCGAGTGTTTTCATTCCAGCGGAGTGTGATTGTTAATTTGTTATTGCGAGTTTCTCAAGGAGTCAAAACAGCCAGAGAAAAGCATGAGCTACACACAGCAATAAAGGCTGGAAAATGTCTCAACAACATGGAAATGATTCGCTGCCTAAAGATCTCAGGCTTAAGAAACACCCTATCCTTCGATTCACTATAAATTTGTTCGGATGAAACACAAAAATAGCCCGGTCGGGTTTTCAAATCAGAAGCCAAATTCAGAAAAACATCTTGCTTGAAATATCCGGTGAAAAGGACTTGCAAACTATTTTCCCTCCTCCTTCTAGCCAGTGAGGTCAATTACCACTTGCACCCAGGATTCCGATTTTACTACCTACTCCCACCTTTTCTCCTCCAACAAAACTTTGCCCAGGTAAGAGAGACAGCTATCTCCATACAAATGGACTGCACACATGCCAGCATTTTTCTGCACTGCTTCTTAAAAAAGAGGTAAAAGCAGCCAAGTGAAGCCTAAGCATTTCTATGAGGAAAGACTCCATACATGCGGACCTTTTTGATCAATTCAGATCCCGGGACACAAGGAGCACAGGGGTAGAAATGATTGTTAAATATTAATATTTGCTAAATAAAAGCAGCTGACGTTTCTCTACCCTCGTGACCCCGTGTCCACAAGCTCTCCTTCCCCACAACACCCAGAGACACTTTCCTTTTGGTTATAACATGGAAGCCAATCACTGGATTCAGATGAAAATACTAGGAAGGAGCTTCTTACACTCAGCGAACTATAAAAGGTTTGAAATGTGGGGGGGGCGGGGGGGGCGGGGGGTGTTCCCAGTAATATGAAAGAGATTTTAAAATAAATCTTAGTGTCACTGTTAAACTGAATCAGAAAACATCTAAGGTCACAGATCTCATCTGTGAGGGTGATGCCAATTATCATTTTTCAATGCAAATTACAAAGACCTCTTGAACACGATTATGTACAACACAGAATAATTTCTTACCAGGGTCCTATTTCAGGTGACTCTCTGAAGAGTTCAAGCCATATGGAGCCTAATTAGACAGTCAACTTACACCTTCCTTGGTCTGAACTTGTATGACAAATAATATTTCAAAAGCTATTTTTTTTCCAGAGAGTAATATGTTTGAAAAAGTCATGGTTTATTACTATAAAGTCTCCTCAATCATGAAGTCATTTCTCTCATATACAAAGATGGCTACAGCCATAAACAAATGGCTAAATTCTATTCCATCTCTATCTTTCCCCTCCTCTCTCTTTTCCGAGTAAATTAAAATCAGTAAGTTTAAAACCTTTCATAATTGTTTAAAATTTACAAATATTAGTAAAAGCATAAAGTAAATAGATGCCTTAAAAATGATCAAGGAGCAATCAATTTTGGATCCAGATGTAGATATTAGGAAAGAGGAATAAATGAAATGCATAAATAATTCCAAATTATTGAGACCTGATGGTGAAAATTTCAGCCACTATAAATATATCAATTTTCCTAACATACCAAAAACAATAAAACATGCTCAGGAAATTGGGTTCAGATAAGATACCTAAATGGAGAAGGAAATGGCAACCCACTTCAGTATTCTTTGCCTGGAGAATCCCATGGACAGAGGAGCCTGGCGGGCTACAGTCCATAGGGTCGCAGAGTCGGACACAATGTAACTGACTTTGCATGCATACGAGATGCCTAATATGAATTTAAAAAAAAAGCGCAAATCACATCTATTTACAAATTTTTCAAAAGAGATATAGTTTCAAAGAAGCAAACTCACAGAGGAAACAAACTAGGGGTTATCAGTGGGGAGAAGAAAGCAGGAAGGGGCAACATAGGAGTAAAGAATTAAGAGGTTCAAACTATTATGTATAAAATAAGCTACAGGGATATACTGTACAACACAAGAAATACAGCCAATACTTTAAAATAATTATAAATGAGCACAACACTTATAAATTATCAAATCAGTCTATTATACAGCTATAATTCATATACCATACATCAACTACACTTCAATTAAAAAGAAGATATAGTTTTAAATTTTTTAAGTACTTATAGAAAAACCTCAAAATGAGCAATAAATTACTAAGTGAATAGGCTAAGAGCTTGTATAGATAAACTAAAATAGATAATATACATAATACATAAAACAGATGCATGAAAATAGGGACTTCTAGAGTGCTTTCTTGTATACGCTTTTCCTTTCTGATGCACCCACTATTTTGACTGTGATATAATTTGTACTACTTTTTCACAGAAAATCTTTTATCACTGGCAAATTACTAATATAAAGTCAGATGTGGACACGAATTCAGACCACGAAAGGATCAAAATGAACAAAATTTCTATCCAATGAAAGTGAAACCATCATCTAGCCTGTTTCCTCCAGGAAACAGGCTACTGGGCACAAAATAACTAAAATAACTAAAGCTGTCCAGAGCAAATGGAAGCGTGGCCACCTGTTCCCTCTTTCCTCACATCTGTATGCACGCGTATGCTACCCTCAAACGATGGAGCTGCAGGGGGAAATTTAGCGAGCACTTAGTCCAGACCCTCCTTTTACCTGTGATGCTCTGAGGGTTAGGGAGATCAAATGCCTTGAGCATGCTGAGTTGATTAGCGACAGCAAAGCAGGTTTCTTTCCTTCCTGATCCTTGCTCTTTCTGCCTCACTGCCTGGGACGCTGAGAGGCGGCCAGAGCCTCCAGTCACATGGAGGCTGACTCGGAAGCAAGACGTGTAAGTGACAGAATTAAGCAGTAATGACATGACAAAACGAGCTGTGCAGACAAGAACACGGGAACTGAGGGAACTGGGGAAGGACACTGGTTTCAGCAGAAAGAGCTGGGGAAGGCATTCCATCCTGGAGAATGGGAGGCTCATGCCGGACATTCAGGGTGGGGCAGAAGGCGGGGGTGAAGGCAGAGAGTGAGGGAAGAATCTGAGCAAAGCCTGGTGGTGAGAAATAAACACGATATGTACAGGCGAAGGCTGACGCCCGGGGTGGACACTGGATTATGTCCACACTCTCCCACTCTCAGTCTCCCTTTCAGCAACCCCACCACCACCACCTCCTCCCACATGCCCAGGAGTCTGCCCTAAGCACGATAGAAATAAATTAGAAAACCCCAAAGGAGAACAGTGGGGATTTCCAGGTGGCTCAGTGGTAAAGAATCCTCCTGTCAATGCAGGTTCCAGCCCTGGTTCAGGAAGATCCTCTAGAGAAGGAAATGGCAACCCACTTCTGTATTCTTGCCTGGAGAATCCCATTGACAGAGGAGCCTGGCAGCTTACAGTCCATGAGGTCACAAAAGAGTTGGAGACGACTGAGCAACTGAACAACCACCACCCTTGGTCTCCCTGTCAGCAGCCACATCGCCACTGCCTCCCACAGACCTAGTGTGCAAGCATGCGTGATCGGTCACTCAGTCACATCTGAGTCTTTGCAACCCCATGGGCTGTGTTCTGCCCTAAATACACACAAATACTACACAAATAACTTAGAAAATCCTAAAGGAGAACATTATCGTGACAAAAAGTAACTAAGTCATAAACAGCATTTACTAGGTACCAAAGTCTCTTCTAGGTGTCATGAAAAAAAAACGTAAAGTGAAAGTGTTAGCCCCTCAGTCCTGTCTGACTCCTTGGCCGACTATAGCCTGCCAGGTTCTTCCGTCCATGGGATTTTCCAGGCAAGAATATTGGAGGGGGTTGCCATTTCTCTCTCCAGGGGACCTTTCTGACCCAGGGATCGAACCCGGATCTCCTGCATTGCAGGCAGATTCTTTACCATCTGAGCCACCAGAGAAGCCCTTCTAAGGTGTTATACGTATCCTGATTCATTTAATTCTCACGCTGATTATCATCACTTTTCACTTTTCAGATGAAGAAACTGAGGCCTTAAGTGACTTGGTCAGGTAGTATATGTCAGGGCTGGTGTTTAAATCACAGGAGATTTCAAAAGTCTGGGATATCCAATGATAACAAAACACATGGGCATAACTGACCAAGTTTAAGCTGCAGTTGCAGGACAGCTTGGCACCCCGTGCCCCACCACACAGGCTTCATTCCTGCCTGTTCTCTGATAATTCATTCCTCTTTGCTAAGGAACCTCCAGGCTGCAGTCATACCTGCGGGGCTACTTCCAAAAGCCCAGGAGAGCTGATCCAAAAGGGACCTCAGCAATCCAGACACGGTAGACATCTGAGACAAGCCCTTCTACAGAGAGATGGCTGCCTGGCCACCAAGAACAAATTTTATAACATCCTCTCTTGCTGTACAGAGTATTTGGTCATAGAGTTTGTTATCGGCAGAACCAGGATTAAAAAAACTGTGACCCATGTCTGTTCTCTCTCTCACCCTTTTTCTCCCAAGGTGTATATTTATATTTTTGGCAAAGCAGTCAAAGGGAAAACATCACAAGAAGCCTTCCTGTGGGGTTCGCAGTAAAACGAGTAACAGCTGGAAGGAGAGAGCAAAGCGAAAGTGAGTCATGGATACGGAGTTTAATCTGTAAGATTGTTCCTCTGCTTTCTTTTAAATGTTCTCTTTAAACTGGGGGCTGGAGGCTTCTATTTACACACTCCAGAATTCCACCTGAGACTGTAGCATCTCAGCCCTCTGTCCTTTTCACAACAATGCAACTTAAATGAGGCTGTAACTGCAAGAGATTGGCCAGGGAGATGTGGGTTAGGGAGACTTGTCCACATTTGGTTTACTAAGACCTCACAAACTCCTTTTCCAAAGAGTCAGGATCTTTTCCAATGAGTTGGCTCTTCACATCAGGTGGCCAAAGTATTTGAGCTTCAGCTTCAGCTTGACCTTCCAATGAATAGTCAAGGTTGATTTCCTTTAGGATTGACTGGTCTGATCTCCTTCAAAAAGACCCTGAGTCTGGGAAAAATTGAGGGCAGGAGAAGGGGGTGACAGAGGATGAGTTGGTTGGATGGCGTCACTGACTCAGTGATGAGTTTGAGCAAACTCCAGGAGACAGTGAAGGACAGGGAAGTCTGGCGTGCTGCAGTTCATGGGGTCACAAAAAGTCAGAAGTGACTGAGTGACTAAACCAACAACACAACATCCTGCATCAGTGCAGCTCTGGGTATCACAAACTAAAAAGCCCTCCTTTGATTATCAACCCCCACAGTCCTACTTTACTTTCTTCTATGAATTCTGGTCCTTCCAACTAATTCTTGACACAGTAGAAAGGGGAAACAGACCCACTGACCATAAATCACATGGGCACTTAAGTGTTTTTGTGCTTACTAGGGCTTCTGGCATATTAAATGCTGAATATTCTTCTTCCTGACTCACCAAAGGAATGAAAAACCATTGAGATCATCAATGCAGGGGCAGCAACAGACTAAAAAAAGAAACTTTTCAAAATAAATAATAACTTCAAGTATCTCATTAAAAATAAAATTAAATGTCTTTGTATAGTAAGTGAAATCTCTTACTGCACAATTACAATTTAAATTGTTAACTATCTTAAAGGAAAAAAAAAACAACCTTTATATAAGGTGGAACTTTTAGGGGAAAAAAATATATGAACGCAAAGCTTTCTGGAGTTAAAAAACAGAACAAAAAATATAGACATATACACACTACTGACACTCTGTAGACTAGATAACTAATGAGAATTTACTGTACAGCACAGGGAGCCATGCTCAACGCGCTGTGGAGACCCAAATTGGGGGGAAATCCAAAAGCAGGGATATTTGTATACGTATAGCTATTGGGGCTTCTCAAGTGGCTCAGAGGTAAAGAACCCACCTGCCAATGCAGGAAATGTGGGTTCCATCCCTGGGTCAGGAAGATCCCCTGGAGAAAGAAATGGCAACCCACTCCAGTATTCTTGCTTGGGAAATCCCGTGGACAGAGGAGCCTGGTGGGCTACAGTCCATGGGGTTGCAAAAGCGTCAGACATGACTTAGCGACTAAACAACACCAACATAGCTGATTCACCTTGCTATACAATAAAAACTAACAAAACATTGTAGAGCAACTATATGTCAATTAAAAACTTTTTTAATGCTCATAGTAATAAAAATGATAATAGCTCTTTAAAAAACAATAAATATATGTTTTTTAATTCTACAAAATACAAGAAGAATATTAGAAGAAAACCCTCTATCATTCTTAGCAGCCATGTGTACCAAGACTTATTAATCGTACCCTACATAAGGCTTGCATTCGGGTCCACTGCTCTTTTCTAATAAAATTTTCCTTCAAGTTCTCCTTTTGTCGTGAACTTGGGTTATGGCCTTCCCACTGGCTATATACAACCACACATATCTTTCAAAAGCTAATTGAAGCATAGAAAAGTTAAACATGATTTATTCAAGGTCAACTCTCCAGTCGGTGGAAAAGCCATAAATACAGCCTCTCCATAAATACAGAAAGCGAAGAGGAACTAAAGAGCCTCTTGATGAAAGGGAAAGAGGAGAGTGAAAAAGCTGGCTTAAAACCCAGCATTCAAAAATCGAAAATTATGGCATCCGGTCCCATCACTTCATGGCAAACAGATGGGGAAACAATGGGAACAGTGACAGACTTTATTTTCCTGGGCTCCAAAATCACTGCAGATGGTGACTGCAGCCATGAAATTAAAAGACGCTTGCTCCTTGGAAGACAAGCTATGACCAAACTAGACAGCACATTAAAAAGCAGAGACTACTTTGCCGACAAAGGTCCATCAGTCAAAACTATGGTTGTTCCAGTGGTCATGTATGGATGTGAGAGCTGGACCATAAAGAAAGCTGAGCACCGAAGAATTGATGCTTTTGAACTGTGGTGTTGGAGAAGACTCTTGAAAGTCCCGTGGACAGTAAGGAGATCCAAGCAGTCCATCTTAAAGGAAATCAGTCCTGAATATTCATTGGAAGGACTCATGCTGAAGCTGAAGCTCCAATACTTTGGCCATCTGATGGGAAGAACTGACTCATTGGGAAAGACCCTGATGCTGGGAAAGATTGAAGGCAGGAAGAGAAGGGGATGACAGAGGCTGAGATGGTTGGATGGCAACCCCGACTCGATGGACATGAGTTGAGCAGGCTCTGGGAGTTGGTGATGGACAGGGAAGCCTGCCTGGCATGCTGCAGTCCATGGGGTTGCAAAGAGTCGGACATGACTGAGCGACTGAACCGAACAGCCTCTCCACCGTGAAGTTTCTGGGTGCTGGACCATACTGCATGGTGAAGTTTTGACTCTCGATTGTTGTTTTCAAAATTCCCTTCAGTATTTTAAAGAAGCTCATGTTAACAAGCTAGCAAATTTCATTAACATTGCACAGTTTCACATTCCGGGACCTATCACACATGCCATTTCGTTTTTAACATGTGCATTTAAAACTTCCTTTAAGACACTGTGTAACTGACTCAAAGATACAGGAATGGGAATGGGTTTAGTAGCCTAAAGTATATTTTCTTCCTACTAAATGAAGCTGAACTACAGTTCAGGGTAAGCAGGTGCTGCAAAAAGAAACCCTCTGCATTTAAGGCATCACTCAATCACAGGAGACCATGTCCTAGGACAAGACTGCATGAGCAGTGTCTGGCAAGGGTGGAAAAGTAGGCTTTGGGGGCGCAAGACGCATTTCAGGGGGTAAACATCACGAGAACTAAGCTGTATCAAGAAATGAGGGCGCCAGAGCTGTCATTAAAAAAAAAAAATTCAAGAGTGTGTACAGATTAAACAGATAACAAGAAGGATTTTTTTTCTGTTTTATGAAAAGGGAGGTCATTCCTCTTGCTTTCAGGATCTTAAAAATTAAACCAGAGTAGCCAAGGCTGGAAAGTTTTGAAGAGAGCCTTCAGCAGAACTCAGGACCTTAAAACAAGGAGAAATCTAACCCCAGGGAGTTTGTTTTACTTTGCTTTCTGCTACCACACTCAAAGACAACTTGACTGTACAAATGGGCTTTTTTTTTTTTTTTCTGGTATCGCTCTATCATGAAAAAGTTCATTTGCCATTTAATTTTTATCTAATCATGCTGGCTGTTTTCTGTCTGTCTTTCTCTTGTCTGCCCCCACCCCACCTACACTGGCATTCTCTGTGGTCAAAGAATCTGTTTCAGAATTAGTGTTCAATATGACAAATGTCAAGTAAACACTCTACACATTTCCTGTGCTATTTAAAGCATCCTAAGCAATTATTTGCTCTAAAGTATTAAACTGTAAATTTTCTTAGCTGCGCCAATTCCTATAGTAATAGCTGTCACAGAACAGTACTTAGAATACTCAAATGCAGCTTTTAAATCAGCTACACTCTAAGTCTACATTTGCCAAGATTTTTCTAGTTTCCATATTTTTACAGCATGTTTTTGAGACAATGTACAAAACTGCAACAAAGTGTTATATGTAGCCCTTTTTTTCATATTTGAAGCTTATTAGTAGGCACATTGGTATCTTTGAACATAGATTTTCTCTAAGCAAAAAGATGAGAGCAAGAAGATACAGAGACCCTCTTACCCTAACCTCAACACTATACTGTTTTTTAATCCAGGCCAAAATCATGACCTTTGAAAAATCACATCTGATAAAGCTCCATCATATAGTTGGTTCATTAAAAGGTCTCCTAACATTAGTTCTGTGAACAATACATACTGTATCTATACATACAAACACATGCAACCCCAGAAAAATATTAATACAAGACATACATATATTAATGTGTTTGTGGCAATGACTATCTACAGATACATATATCCCTTTATAAGCACTTTTATGTTTAGCTAGATAAGATTTTTTAATCTTTTAAATTAATTACATATTTCTGTAATGCCATGACAGTAATGTAAAAGTAACCTAGGTCTATGCTCTTAATAACTAAGAGTGCATTAAACTGCCACCTTCTACAGAACTGTATGACCTTGGAAAAAGATTTCATGCAACAGAGTATGATTTACAAACAAAAAACCAAATCTCCCTTGCTTATTTTTTACAAGTAGTTAATTATTAGAATGTATTTTCCAAGTGATGAAAGAATCATATTATTCCCACCACACCCGAGCCCATTTTGATTTTCACACGCTGCACCAGGTATTATTACTACTTGCTGAAAGATAGCATGAACGCATTAAGGGACAACAAGGTTATATTATCTTAACATGTTCCACTCAATGGCTCTCAACTGTGTTATGAAGTGCCCTCACATTCGTTACCAAAAATGTATTGCTATTTTAAGAGTCACGCTATTAAGGAACCACATGTCTGTAGGGCTAATATTTGTGACGTATAACCTGACAAGATTTTGAGAGAGGTGTCTGCCCAGTTACATGAAATCAGCCTCTCGGATGGCCTGTCTGTTACCGTCCCTCCAGAGCATGCCTTGCCTGGGAGAGGATGCATCCTTCGAGAGCACCAAAGAAACCATCACCCCACCTCAGAATCCCCTACACTAGTCCTGGCCCTCCCGCCTGCACAACACAGCAGAGGACACGCTCCCTAACCTCTGTGTACAGATCTGACTCAGTTCCTCTTCAAGCCCACAGTGGCGAGAACAAGGAGGAAGACGTAAGAGATGACTGAGCCACGAGGAAAAGGAGGGAAAACAAAATAGATATCTGACTGGGGATGCATCTCTGTGCACTTTAGTTAAAAATACTTGCAAACATCACTCTTCTTTAGTGGCTACTACTTTTTTTTTTTTTGCCTGCATCATGCGGCATGGGGGATCCTAGCTCCCTCACCAGGGACTGAACCCCTACCGCCTGCCTTAGAAGCAATGGATCACCAGGGAAGGCCCAGCAGCTACTGCTAAGGTGGGAAGAAAGGTAACATGATGGAGAAGGGCCCCCACGGAGAGGACGTCAAATTCGTGATAATTATGAAATCTGGGTGGACAGTTACCAGAGTGCTCACTGAATTCTTACGCTTTATAGTTTATCTTAATTTTGCAACTATGCTTTTGTATAGAGCTCACATTGATGAAAGCAATTTTGCAAGTCTCACAATGACATGGGTGGTAAGCGGTAAAGTATAATTAGTTAAGGGCATAGGGCCTGAAGTTAAAATGGTATGAATTGAGTCACAGTCCTACCACTTACTGGTTGTATGACCTTGGGCAAGCTACTAACCCAGTTATCTTATCTGCAGACTGGAGATAATAACTCCCAAATAAGTTGACTGTGAAGATTAAGTGATCAGCACAGTGACAGACACGTCCTAAATCCTCAATGTGCCAGCTAGCCGTTACTATTATTAAAAGGGTAGGTTCTTTGCACAATGGCCTTTCTTGACTGTGTCCAGTAGATCATGAATCTGGTAGATAAATACTGGTCAAACAATTTACAGTACTGAATAAAGATATCCACAATCAAATGCAGACTTTTAAAAATGAAATTCCATATGCTGCTATCTAGAAGATGCCTAAATGAATGAGGGAAACAAATGTAACAGTCCCACAAGTAAAGTGTGAGGAACCTAAGGGTCAAGGCATCCTTTCCAGGGAGTCTAATTAATATTAGCAATGTTAGCTGCCTCATGTAAGAGAAGATCAATCCAGCATTAACTTTCAAGCTTAAAAACATTTACCATTCACCCTTAGCAGTATTCACAGTGCACAAAATACGTTAAGTCTGATATCTTACATGAGCAAAGAATATCAACTAGCAAAATCCATGTATATATCTTTTAAAAGTTCAGTTCAGTTCAGTTCAGTCGCTCAGTTGTGTCCAGACTCTTTGTGACCCCATGAAACACAGCACGCCAGGCCTCCCTGTCCATCACCAACTCCCAGAGTTCACTCAAACTCATGTCCATCGAGTCGGTGATGCCATCCAGCCATCTCATTCTCTGTCGTCCCCGTCTCCTCCCACTCCCAATCCTTAGTCCCCTGATAATAATGAAAAGGCAATCAAACATGAATTTGTTTGAAGCCACAGGCCACAATTTATTCAACTTTATTGTTCCCTCTGAGCACAGTGCTTTGCACATACATAGTAGGTTTACAAGAAATGAACAAAATTAGGTTGACTGTAAAATGAGGAGGCTGGACAGAAAAATGTGCACAGTCCCTTCAATATCATGAATGACAAACTGCCCAAATGATCAAACTATTAAATTCTGAATTTCATGGATGACCAAATGTCTCAATAATCAAACTATTAAATGTTCAACTTCCCAAATGCAAACTGCCTGTATGATCAAACTATCATCAACCTTAGTTGATCCTCAGAGCTAAATTCAACAATGAGCTCCAACATTAAAAATGACAGTTATTGAAGATATTCTTCCTTCCTTAATTTCAATTTATGTGAGCATGGTCAATCCACAGCTCCTGGTTTCAGTATTTAATTCTATTATCACAGTATTAAGAGTATGTCAAGGCTCTAAGTCCCTAGAAGCAAAAAGAAACTGGCGACTCTGAGAAATACATATGTTTTGGAGCCACAGGAAGAAAATTAGGACATTTCCTTTTTTTCCTCAATAATTCCTAATCTCCTTTTAGTGTATTTTTTGAGCATTAGTTATTATTTAATACAATGGCCCTCCAGGGAGAAAGAAAATCGACCTAAAAATAAGACTTTTCCAGAGATAAAGAGAGATAGTTGCAATAGAAATTCACCAGGAAGGAATAATCTTTATTTTATATAGCAGTTAGAACCTTATAAATAGAAAATATACTTTTAAAGTCATAGCATAGGTTTAGAACTGGCCAAAACTGAGCTTGGTCAGTATTTGATGAGTTACTGATTACTGATGAAAGCAAAGGAAAATTCTAATTGAAGGATTAAATTTATCTCAAAATCAGTCAGTCACATGTCTGTACCTCTGTCATAAAGTGTTTATGAGTTTGATGTACAATATAGTCCAGACATAAGTCCTTCCAGAGAGCAGAAACTCCTAATTATCCACATTCCAAACTGAGGCAGATCCATTAGCATTTCGCCTACATAAGAACAACTCCTAAAAGTTATTAGCAAAGGTTATTTGTAGATAAAGAATCGAAAGACATAAAGATTTCCAAATCAAAATGTAATGTTCTTTAATTTTGTGAAGCACATGTTTAAATAAAACTAAAGAGAAAAGCAAGAGCAAAACCATGTTCCCTCTACAGAAACTAGCAAATAAAGAATATATGCACAGAACACCTGGATTTGCTTTCCTGTTTCCTTGCCAGTGACTTTCATATATACATATACATGTATACACACACACAGATAAAACATTAACTAACAGTCAAACATTCGGAGCACTGAATGACATGCAGTCACACAGATACACTCTCACACAAAAGAGAGCAAGGCTGATGCTATTTCAATATCATGAAATATTTTCCTAACTGTGCACAGATGGAAGTACAGACTTTTCTGCCAACTGCCTGGTTCAGAAACTTTGCTCTATTTTTAATTATTTGGTTCAGAGGACCCGTTTGTGATTAACTTCTGTGTTGGACGGAAAAGCAAGTAAAGTTCCTGACCCCACAGCAAAGAACACTGAGAGAGGTTTAATTATTTTTCAGCAGTGAGTGTAATATTGTAAACCATGTGTAGGGACAGCTAATTTGTCAAAGACCTGTTGACGCTTCTTGTACTTAAAAGCTATGAAGTGTTATCAGTAACACAAAAATTCAGGAAGTCTTAAGGAAGTGACATCAAAATGAAGTTCTGTTTTTGTCTCCTCTTTTTTTCTGTTTTTATTTTTAAATTGAGATATCACTGACATATAATATTGTATTAGTTTCAGGTGTACAACATCATGGTTCAATATTTGTATACACTGCAAAACAGTCATACTAAGTCTAGTTATCATCGTCTAATGACGTCCTTAATGACAAATAAATGTTCATCTTTGAGAAATACCAATGGACTGAGAAATGGAGGAAGGAATTAATAGTATTACAAGGCCTAATGTTATTAGCATGAGAAGTTTCAGTTTTGACTGGGATCAGAGAATGGAATGCCAAAGTTTTACGCACAGGAAATGGACTCAGATGCAAGGAGAAGTTGGTCAGGAAACTCAAACCATAGATTTCAGAATCACACACCAGAATCGCTGAGCAAGATAAACTCCCAGAAGTACAAAGAGAAGCAGAGGTTTAGCAATAAGACAGAAAAGATAGTCAAGGTAAGAATGAAGTAGGTTGGAACTGATTCATATTTTTAAGAGCTGTGTTACTTTTTAAAAGTTGTTTCAAAAAGAAAACAGTAAATCCAAGGAGCAAATTAATATAAATATAGAAAGAAATAAAATAGAAGGGATCCAGTTAAGAACCTTGAAGACAGAATAGAGCTGAAACCTAAAAAACCTTTACTCCTAGAGAATTTTTCTTTTAATCAACTTCTCTAAAAGTTTAACACATCCTGTATTTTAGTCTTTCATGTACCTGTAAAATCTGAGATTCTACAAAACCATACGCCACAGAGAGCCAAAATGTTTTAGGCGAATAGTCATTGCTGAAAACCATGCTTGCAAATGAGTCCAGGATCAATTCCAGAGTCAACGGGGTATAGAAAAAGCAACAAGCACCTAATTTCTCCTTGAGAAGTGTAGACATGGAGACAACTTTTGCAGGGTGGTCTTAATTCTGGGCTTTCCAGGTGGCGCTAGTGGTAAAGAACCCATCTGCCAGTGCAGGAAATGTAAGAAACACAGGCTCAATCCCTGGGTTGGGAAGATCCCCTGGAGAAGGGCATGGCAACCCACTCCAGTATTCTTGCCTGGAGAATCCCAGGGACAGATAAGCCTGGAATGTTACGAGTCCATAGAGTCACAAAGAGTTGGACACAACTGAAGCAACTTGGCACGCACACACTTAATTCTGAAGTTCAGCTTCTTAAACCACTAGCACTGGCCACTAGCCTGTGACTGGGTTGGTTGATATGGCAAGACCCTTAAATGGACACATACACAGCTGTGGGCGATTATGAAACTTCAGTAACTGGAAGCAGTTCAAGCAGCCATCATATGGAAGGAAGAAAGGTGATCTGTTCCAGAACGTCCAATGTAAAGCTGACTCCTGTCTTGCATATTCATGTTCTTCCTTCTCTACATGCAAATCCGAGAAGTAGATGCATGGGTATGTGTGTTGGCAAAAGACTAGAAAATTTTTTAAAAAACAGAATTAGAAAAAAGCACATCTAGGACTGAATTATTGATAGCTGCAAATGGCTTCATAATTCCAATGGAGTATGATTACTATGGGCCACAGGCCATGGCTTAGAAATGGTTTTTATTTCGTTTAGAAATGTTTCTATTTGCTCTAACAATAGCCACTATGCTAGGATGGGATTTGACCTGTGTCTTTGTCCATAAAACAATCCTATGAAATATGTAAACACGAATTCAATTTTCTTTAAGTCAAGAAAAGCAAAAATACGGTTGTCAGAACAAGAACGGCTTTCTGTGGGATATTCTAGTTAAATGAAAGCTATTCAACTTGAATCAATTGCTGTATCCATTCTCCAATACACAGCAGATTTATATTTCACAAGGTTTTTGACACAGAACAAAATGTTACTGAAATATCTCTTCCATTCCTTTTGTCCTACATAACATTCCAGGGGCTGAACTCCCAACATGGGGCATATATTTGTCAGCTTCTGTTTGCACTGTTCTATTCTAGTTTGTCTTTGTTGCAGATTTTCCGTGTTGACCCTTTCCTGGCCAAACATTAATATAGACCTTTGGCTGTGTTGCAACTCATTATTTAAAAATCGTATATTTTTATTCTGCACCATCTTTAAGCATCCATAACTTTAAAAAAATAAGCCCTGCTGTTTACATCAATGATAGAACTTTTTTTAACATGCATCTGCTTATACAAACACTAGACATCCAGGGAGAAAATTATTGTGATCGAACAATCCACACATTCCTACACAAAACCAATCACTTGAGGATTTAAAAGCTAGATCTGTGGCGACAGACAGGCTAGAACTAGCAGGAACAAGTCTGTACAAGATGAATTTATCCTCCACTGCCTCTGTGCCAGGTCATCCCAGGACTAGGCTTGTGGGCAAATGCCAAGATGGAAAGAATGGGTTGGTGCCTGTTTTCTAGCATATCTGTGTAAAGACTCAATAAGAGCTCAGAAGGAGTTGCTGCTCTGAAAGCAACGCAAGGTGTGTAGCTGCCACACGGTCCTGGCCATTGAATGCCTAAAGCTGGGGCAGCTCAAACTTGGTCAGAAATAGATTTCAGATAGTGGGGAGCTAAAACACTGGATCTTAGAGATGATGTCCAAGAGGAGGTCTCTGAAGCTGGGTGTCATCCTTTAGGGTGGCCCAGAATTAAATGGTGACGCATTATGCCTCCTGGTGAGTTCATATATACTTTGAATGGCCCAGACACCAAGTCCCGTGGACTTCCACCGAAGATCTTGGGGCAGGGAGAGATGTCCACCAGCACTCTCTGTGACCTGTTAGAGAGAAACATTCTTAGCTACTCCATCACCAAGCAAAATTCCCCAGCCAGGCTCTAGTGCCTTGACGCCTAGGAAAAATCTGTAAAGAGTCTGCGGTGAGGACACCTACAGGAGACATGGCCTTTGTCTGGTCTGTAGAATCACCGAGGAAGATTCCACATCTAAAATCTAGCTTCAGTAAGTCTCAGGGTGAATCAGATTCCAAGTATTTTGAAACCCATAGTACAGTCGACCATCAGCGATCAATTACTTCTGCAAGGACAGAAAAGGCTCCGTGATAGTTGTTATACGTGCTTCTGACATCAAGAGATGGATGGTGATTTCTACTCAAAGATGAACCGCTAGATGTCATGGGACCGTAGAGGATCGTCATCAAAGTGAACATGACCCAGTGTCCCAGTGTCTCTCCAGGCCAGAATGCGTACACTGGACTCACAAGGGGCTGCATGGGATTCCTTAACTAGCTTCTGTATCATCCAGCAGAAAGACATGCAGGACCTATTTATCTGGAAGTAATCCGTCTTCCCTTCCACACAGGAAAGGACTTCCCAGAGAAGATGGCATCAATTTTCAAGATTCCATAGATGAAATCAATAAAATTTCCTGATTTTTTTTTTTTTTTTTTTGCTGACACTGTTGCATTAAAGGAAATAAAGCCTGAGAAGCTCAACTTTAAAGGTGCAGTGACTACAGAAGAAAAAAACAAACACTCTCTACCTATCTGTCAAATTCAGGCTAGGCACAGGAACCAACATCAAAACTTGAAATGTTTCAGCAGGCAAGAAGGGCTGGCTTACATTCAAAGGGCTATCCTCTTTGGCCATCTTTCCAGCTCTATCTCAAAACTTCTGTTGGGTCACTGCAATTAAGCAAAGCTGTCTTTTCAGTCTACAAATTCAGAGACACAAATGAGTAAGACTTGAGAGATCTTGGCTCCACAAGGTGATGAAGTCCTGAACTTCACACAAGTTGAAAGGACTGGGTAGACAGCCTAGGCACATGCATTTTAGTCCCTGGAACCTAGGAAACCTGTCAACCTCTTTGGTTTTGTTCCCTCCTCTAGAAAATGCAGAGGATACCCTCTGCTCAAGGAGTTATGATGACCATCCAAGGAAACCCTTCATTCAAGGCACTCCAACTCCTGTGAGATGCTATTATCATCTGAGCTGGACCCATGACACGCTAGTCACTGCACACAGTCCAGATGACTGTGGTCCTTAGGGCTGTATTCACTAAATCAGAGGCTCAGACTGCCAAACACTGCTAAGAGAAAAGGGTAGTTGTGACTAGTTCTACTGGAGAAACAGGAAAACACAGAACTTTCATCCCAGCAAAGTCTTTGAAGACGCTACACATTTAAAATGGAAGTTTTTTTTTTTTTAATTTTTTAAGGAAATCATTTCTGGAGACTTCAGGGCAAAGAGTAAAAAGGGTAGCATTTAGAGAAAGAAACTCTGAGATTAGTCCAGTCACTGAATGTTCTCTGCATGGCAGAATAGCAAACAGTGAATGTTTGTTCATTTCCATAGATTAATAACCCTCTCTCCAGGGCTTAAAGATGATATGAACTGTGACTTCCAGAGTTTTGTTTGGAGAAGGCTCATCTACTCCTGGTAAGACTCGTGTTTCAAGGACACACTCAAAAATATTTTTCTTCATTTCAGATGGTTTCTTACTCACATTGGCTCATTCTAATCTCTAGGATGACCAAAATGGATCAAAAGCTTGCTGGGGTGACGGGGGTTGGGAGGGCGGGGAAACAGTTTTTCCTTTTTTTTGGATCTGTTTACAAGGATCGTTAAAATAGTCGTGTTCATTCGGATTACTCTGGGATGGAAAAAAAAATAACCTGTTCCTTCTAAAGAGGAGATAGAGGTCTAAAGGGTTACAGAGGCTTCAACAGAACAGGAAAGCCAAAATAAAACACAAAATTTGATCTTAGATGCTATCACTATATTTCCTTCAAATGCAATAAAAAGCCAAGTTTTATGGATGGAGATTTTTAAATAAATAACTAGATCATCTTTTTTCCTGTCAACAAACAATAGATAACTGGTCTTAGGGGCCTAGGGCCACTTATAAAAAAAAAACCTGCTAATCTTATGAAAAATGTCAGATCAAGCAGCAGAGGCAGCCGCCGAAAGGAAACATTCTTTTCCCAGCTCCCTATAGAAAGACTGTCTCTCCACAAAAGCCACAACTCAGGGTCACACTTCTCAATGGTGTGGGTGAAGGCCACGGAGGCAGCTCCAGAGGTGAACCGGAAATGGAGCCCTGAAAAGGGGAAGAATATTCCAAATGTACCCAGCGGTCTTTCTGCCCCCCTCTAAGAACCTGCCAGAACAGAGCAAGTTAGAAAGGGCTTTGGGGCGCTGCAGTGGACAAAGGGCCCCGGGCCACGGCTTTTAACAACAGACTCCCTACAGAACCTCTGTCGGAAGCACACACACCTCCACATGGATGATCGCCAACGGACACCCTCTACCTGGAAGAGGTATTTTCACCCACCAGCAGCAGGGCAACTTCTAGACAAACTCACAAGACAAGACAGAGGAGATGCGCGCTCAAAGGGGCAGGGAACACCACCTCGGTCAGCGGCTGGCCCACCCCACAAGCTCCCTTCCTCCTAGGCGGGTCAAAGCAGGAGGGTTTTAGGGCTCCCCGGTCCATGGGGTGCTTTACTTCCACTTGACCCATCTTGCTTAAGCCTCCAGAACTACTACTCTCTTCCAGATAAAATGATCTCATTGGGGAAATTATTCTATCAAGAGCTTTCACCTGAATTGGAGAGCAGGGTCACAAGAGCACGCGTGTAGGGAGACCGATCGAAGAGAAGAACAGATGTTAAGGAGGGGAACCTCGAATCTGCTCATTCATCCCACAGGATGGCAGTGTCCTAAGAATCCTCTCATATGATCAAAATCCAACAGGAAAATATTTTCATTACAGAGAAAGACAGTTTTAGACATTCAAAAACAAAAGTAATTTTTCCCCTGCACTGATGTTCAATAATAATAGTGTTTGGCATGGCTACAAGCATAGTATTACAAAACTGAAATATCCCTGAGCAAATCCAGCATTCTAGTCCATTACTTTTATTCCAGAAAATTCATCACTGGACTTTTCTTTCTCCTGAGCATAGCTTTCTTACAAATTTTGCTAACCTTTATCACCTACTGTTTGATGCACAAACAACGGTATTCAAACCAAAACGGTATTCGGACCCAAAGACACCACAGCTTTTTCCACCACTGAGGTCCATGACGCCCCAGGCTTGTTCCAGACCACAATCCTTTAAGTCATGGTCTGTATAAATAGATGAAATCACATCCAATTTGTATCCTGAAAACCCACATCGTAGGGGAAATGCTTAACATTTATTGCAGCCCTACTGGGTGACAACTGCCAAGAACGGGGGGAAAGATAAAGGTCCCTGGTGTCTCCACGCTGGGAAAAGAGATGTGGAACGTTTCAAAAGGAGAGGAGCAGGGGGCCTGACAGGCAACACAAAACCAGTCCTGGGAGGAAAGGACTCCAAACCCAGACTCTAAGAACGGGCCAGAGTGAGCCCCAGATAGAGGCAGGTAGGGAAGGGGAAGAGCATGGCTAAATGCTGTAACATAATAAGAAAGGACAAGGCACATGGAAAGAGAAAACTAAATGACTGAAGCAAATAAGGGGCAATAGACAAGGAACAGGGCTAAACTTGCAGGACGAAGTTAAGTATTCAGAAGTTCAATGAAAAACCAAGGAGAGGCGGACGGAAAACAGAGATGCAAACAGATGTCTAAGAAGAGGAAATGTCCACTTCGGCCGCAGACAGAAATACCACTGAGCGGGGATTTAGCACATCACAGCCCATGGGGTCGCAAAGAGTCAGACAGAACTGGGCGACTTCACTTTCACTTTTCACTTTCATGCATTGGAGAAGGAAACGGCAACCCACTCCGGTGTTCGTGCTGGAGAATCCCAGGGATGGGGGAGCCTGGTGGGCTGCCATCTATGGGATCACACAGAGTCGGACACGACTGAAGCGACTTAGCAGCAGCAGCAGACCACTGCAGGTCAGCAGGGCCGCTGGGCCCAGTGCAGGCCTGGAGGCCAGACGCCCCCAGAGCTCCAGACCCAGGAAACTGCTCCCAACCTCCTGCCCGAAGAGCTTTCTCCAGGGAAGAGCTGCAATGGCAGGGAGGCCGGGCAGGGTGAGGAACGTCAAACCCATAGGTGGCCTTTAGGACCAAGGGAGCAGAAGGTGTGAGGATCCCTGGAGAAGGGGTCAACCTCGGCCAGACCTGAAAATCCAGACTGATGGCTCCAGGCCCACATGAGGGCAGCTGCCAGGCCTCCTGCACGGCCCCCAAGTTCCCCGAGAGAAACAGGGTCAGCCACAGAGGGCGGAGAGCTCCAACGGCGGGCAGAGGAGACGAGACACCTAGAAGAGTCGTGTCCCCAATCTTTTTGGCGCCAGGAACCGGTTTTGTGGAAGACAATGTTTCCAGACGGGAGGAGAGGGGGCATGGTTTAGGCATGACTCAAGAGCACCACATTTATTGAGTTCACTGAGCAGGAGGGAGAGCTCAGGAGGTAATGCGAGCGATGGGAGACGCTGTAAACACAGATGAAGCTTCCATAGCCTGCCCGCCCGCCCCCCGCCACTCACCTCAAGCTGGGCGGCCCGGTTCCTACCCAGCAAAAACTGGGACTGAGTCTGAGCCTGGAGGTTGGGGATCCCAACCTAGAAAACTGGCCCAGAATGAATGAAGGTCAAGGAGTGAGAAGCAGGTGGGAAAGTAGAAAGGGCCCTACGCAATGGAAAAGCACTAGGTGGCGCTAGTGGAAAAGAACCCGCCTGCCAGTGCAGCAGACTTGAGACACCAGTTCGATCCCTGGGTCGGGAAGATCCCCTGCAGGAGGGCCTGGCAACCCACTCCAGTACTACTGCCTGATAATCTCATGGACAGAGAAGCCTGGTGGGCTGCAGTCCATGGGGTCACACAGAGTCAGACACGGCAGAAGCCACTTAGCACACATGCAGGGTTTCAACGTGGAGCAGTTCCCAAGGGGTGAAGGCAGATGAGAAGGAGAACTATTCCAGCCAAGCCAAGTTGCTGACCAGCCTGGTGCAGATTGTGACCTGGGGTCACCCCTCTGTGTCCTTACAGGTTGGCCCTGGGTACAATCACAAAAGAAAAGAGAGACATCCTACAAAAAACTTGAACGTTCATACAACACAAAGTCAGAGAATCCAAATAAAAGAAAATCAGACTGGAGAAACAGCTGCAGTACATATGACTTTAAGAAAGATCAATATCTAGAACACACAAAGAGCTCAGAGACACAGATGAGAAAATATCAAGACTCATTGCTAATTGTATAAAAGAAAATCGGTAAATAAACACATATGGAAATGTTCTATGACTGAGAGAGATCAAAGGAATGCATATTTTAAAGCCAAGGAGGCTACTAAATTAGCTAAAAAAGAGTAAGTCTCACCATGAATCAGGTCAAAGCAAGACAATCATATATCATCAGTAACAATGCAAATACTGTCTTTTAGAAAGTAATTCAGAGCAAGGGCCCCTCTATCAAGGAATTAAGTCTTCTGATGTGACTGTAATCCTAAGAAAATACTTAAGTGTAACCCACTCCAGTGTTCCTGCCTGGAGAATCCCAGGGATGGGGGAGCCTGGTGGGCTGCTGTCTATGGGGTCGCACAGAATCGGACACAACTGAAGTGACTTAGCAGTAGCAGCACAGAGGTATTCACTGCAGTTTTCTAACAATAAACAATCAGAACCAACTCCAACGTCCACAAATAACACAAAACTGAAATGAAAACAACTTGATAGCATTCTTGCAAAGGATAACTGTACAGTTGAAGTTGTAAATTAGAATGCTCATGCTAAACAGAAAAGGCAAAAGTGAAAAAAGATATATGTTAAACTGTCAAGAACTAAATGGCAGAAAGTGAAGAGGAACTCAAAAGCCTCTTGATGAAAGTGAAAGAGGAGAGTGAAAAGGTTGGTTTGAAGCTCAACATTCAGAAAACTAAGATCATGGCATCTGGTCCCATCACTTCATGGGAAATAGATGGAAAAACAGTGGAAACAGTGTCAGACTTTGTTTTTTTGGGCTCCAAAATCACTGCAGATGCTGATTGCAGCCATGAAATTAAAAGACGCTTGCTCCTTGGAAGGAAAGTTATGACCAACCTTGATAGTATATTAAAAAGCAGAGACATTACTTTGCCAACAAAGGTCCGTCTAGTCAAGGCAATGGTTTTTCCCGTGGTCATGTATGGATGTGAGAGTTGGACTGTGAAGAAGGCTGATCGCCGAAGAATCGATGCTTTTGAACTGTGGTGTTGGAGAAGACTCTTGAGAGTCCCTTATACTGCAAGGAGATCCAACCAGTCCATTCTAAAGGAGATCAATCCTGGATGTTCATTGGAGGGACTGATGCTAAAGCTGAAACTGCAATACTTTGGCCACCTCATGCGACGAGTTGACTCACTGGAAAAGACTCTGATGCTGGGAAAGGTTGGGGGCGGGAGGAGAAGGGGACGACGGAGAATGAGATGGCTGGATGGCATCACCGACTCTGTGGACATGAGTTTGAGTGTACTCCGGGAGTTGGTGATGGACAGGGAGGCCTGGCGTGCTGTGATTCATGGGGTCGCGGAGAGTCGGACACGACTGAGCGACTGAACTGAACTGAACTGAACTGAAAAGACAACAGCTAACAGCAATTATGATTTATGGACTGGGAGGGCAGAATCAAAGGGAACTTTTGTTTGCATTGGTTTTCTCTTACTGTTGCAAAGTATAGGCAACAGACGTTTAAAATGTAGTATTTCTATCCATTCTATAGCAGTGAACGCCCTCATCTATGGAGCAAATCGACCTTCTAGAGAGCATCACACGCAGATCAGGGAAGGCTGTCTATGGCCTCTCAAGTCTCAATGGTCCATGTAGGATTTAAACCTGACCACAAAGGGCTCTGAAGAGACCCTCCTACCCTTAGTACCCACCCCGCAAAGACACAACTCTTTCCTTTGCTTTTTTTTTAATGGCCCTTAAATTCCATACTTCCCCTTCTTTTTATAAAATTACATATTGATATTCTTTGTTGTTGTTCAGTGGCTAAGTTGTATCTGACTCTGCGACCCCATGGACTAGCACGCCAGGCTCCTCTGTCCACAGGATTTCGCAGGCAAGAATACTGGAGTGGGTTGCCATTTCCTTCTCCAGGGGGTCTTCTCGAATCAGGGTTCAAACCCGTGTCTCCTGCAGGTGGATTCTTTACCACCGAGCCACCGTGCAATATAAAGCGAACATGCATTTGATTCTTCCAACAATCCTGTGAGATAGATGTTGTCATCATCCCCACTTTACAGGTGAGAAGACTGAGGATCACAGACTTAAGAAATGTGGCCTGAGACACACATCTAAGGAGCCGGAGCCAGAGTTCAGACCTCAATCTCCCTGTCTTCAAAGCCTTCACTTCTTACCGTTCTACATCCTGCCTCTTCCCTTCCTTTCTCCCTTCCTGTGAAAACAAGAAAACAAAACAAAAAGACTCTTAAATGTCCCTTTTTCTACTTGCACTGGCTGCCTAGAAACACCATTCCATGAATCAGGAGACATCAGTACCAACTGCTTACAAATTAACCAATAAGACAAGGTAATGGTCTGTGCACACCGACTGGGAAAGTTGATGCAGAAGAAAAAAGAAATTACCTCCAGCCTCAACTCTGCACCTGCAGGAAAAAGCCAAACGGCATCCAAAAATGATTTCTACTTGCAAATTAAAAGCCAAATGTGACCCTTGACGCTACTGCAGAGAAGAGATTCTTCCCTCTCCTTGCAAAGAAATTATCCATAATTAGCAGAAAGATTCCTTCCAGCGATAACACAGCCACTCCAGAAAAGGATGTTGTTTGGGGTACGGTAGCAAGAAGAGGGAAAAGAAGTTGAGGAAGCAGTAAGGTATAAAACTAATAGAGATGGGGTGATAGATGATTTTAGGCACCCCTTCTGACTTACTTTATAAACAGTGACACAATAATAGCTGAAAATGTAAATTCTAATTAAATACAAAACGGAACAAAGTCAAACAACAGCAAATGATGTTTGACAGAGCAAAGGTCTGGTGGGGGAAGGAGGTATGGAACCAAGAGGAAGAATGACAATAAAATCTATTCATGGAACTGTGCCTTGTGAGAGACAGAAGGGGCCTGAGTGCTTATTTCTTTCACCCACTTGCTTTACTGTAAATGGAGAAACTGAGGCCCAGCAAGGTGGGTGGCTGGTCCAACTCACCTTGCAGCAGGGCAGTTAAAAAGAAACTCTCGGTCTCCCCAAAACCGGTCTAACAGCTTTCCACCACACCCCATTCATGCCACAGAGTCCTGGAAAGCCACTCCATGTGAAATCTTTTGGGGAAAAAAAAAAAGCATTAAACATTCTATAACTATTAAATTCCTTTTTTAATAATTTTCAAATGCACAGGGGCACGCTGAAAAAGAAAAAAAAAAAAAAGAAGCCTGGTTTTGATTTCTTTTGGAAAATTGCACAGCGCTCAACACTTAACCTCGTATTGAGTGAAATATTAACAGGCCATAGAATGGTTTCAGTGTTCCTTCAGTAAAACCAAACAGAATTTGAAAAACATATCCCCCAGGCCTACAGTGGAGTTTCTGGAGCACACATTAAACTCAACGCTCTGCTCAACAAGCCCGTCACTGTTAAGTAACTCATCAGAAAATAAAGAGGGAATTACCAAAGGGGAATTGCCAAGCAATTAGTTCTCTGAAGCAGATGACATACAACTGTTGTAAGGGAGGAGCTTCCCCGATAGTCATATGTCAGAGTCAGAGCTTCCTAATCTGTAAATAAAATGCATCACATATGATTACAGCTGGGCTGTAGGCTGGGGTTGCCAGCCTCATGCACAAAGAGTAAATCCCAAATCCTTCTGTTCGGTGCGTCTACAAAGCAAGACTGAGCTCTGAAGACACTTTAAAAAAAAAAGAAAACCCATGGTAATTTTCTTTCCTTTATGGCAGTATAATCGACCTACAACACTCCGTTAGATCCAAGGGCATGAGAGAGTGATTCGATATTTCTACACGTTACAAGATGATCACCACATTGGTAATTTTCCTTCAACGTAAGAAAGACAAGCTCTCTGTTTTCCCTGCACAGGCTAAGAGAAAAATGATGTTGCTCCTTTATCCTGTTGACATGAGTCAGTGAGGATTCAACTCTGGTCCAGTGGAGGTGAGACTGGGAGGGGCAGGGACAGGAGAGGACCCAGCACTCGCTTCCCAATGGATCCCTGACGTAGGCGTCACCTCCCTTCACCGCATGCTTTGTTCTTAAGAGCTGGATTCGGTGCCACCCCCCACCTATCAAACTGGAGACAGAAATAGTTCCAATCGGCCAAATCTGGAAAGCGGAGCGTGGACCCAGTGAAGCTCTTTTTTGAGAGTCAAAAGTTCACCACCTCGCTGGGACTCTGGACGCCAAACATTTGGAGCCCAACTTAAGCCAATCCTCTGAAACACAGATAAGCATATGCCATGGTCATCATTTTCTTCCATTAATAATTATTCAAAGTGCGTAGGAATCTCAGGCAGGCAGGATGAAGACTGAAAGAAAGGGGAGCAACACCGCAAAACAACCCGTAGGTGACCGTGGCCAGACAGGCAAGCCTGGAAAAGGAGGGCTCATGGCCCGTGAACCTCCCCTGATCCCGACCTCCGAGAGCCCACCACACCTCTGCTTTGGGCTTCAAATGCTACTTTAAATGCCTTCTTACAGACAGGGCTAGCGGCTTGAGAGACAGTGCCTGGCAGCAACAAAGAATACAGGCTGGGGTCCCAGCACGACTCCACCATTTGACAGCTGGGCAGTCTTGGGCAGGTGACTTAACCACACTGTGCTTCTGTTTCCTCACCCGTGAAATGCAGATAAGAGCAGTGCCTACCCTGGAAGGACCGCAGTGAAGATTAGAAGAGTTAAAACACAGAAAGCGTGAACTGTGGATCATCTCTTTATTTCCTTTAGGGTCTAGCTGGCATAACACCCTTCACACCTTAGATGTTCATCAAATCTTTACAGACAGCACCGTCTGCACCCCTCTGGAGTTGCTGAGCTGTTTTCTCCAGTTATATCACTCCTGTCTTAACCTTCTGGTCTTTTATAAAAGTTAGGTAAGTCACAGCCTTATTCTGGGCCATTTAGGGGAATACAGAAGGCCCAATGAAATAACACAGGTTAAAAAATAAATAAACAGTCCTCAAATATTCCTTAATTATATTAAGACTGAGTCCCCCGTAATAGCAATACAATCGGATAATTTCCAGCCTTCTCCTTCACTTTAAGCCAGATAGTCTTAGGATCTTTCTTCCCAGAGCCAAGGCTCACTGATTCTATATTTTCTATAAAGTATAAATGAGAAGCCAAATTGTTCACAAAGCTGTGGCTAGCAGCTGAAAATATATATGCTGTTCTTTTGTCATAAGTCATGTATGACTCTTTGCAACCCCATGGACTGTAGCCCGCCAGGCTCCTCAGTCCATGGGATTTCCCTGGCAAGAATACTGGAGTGGGTTGCCATTTCCTCCTCCGGGGGATCTTCCTGACCCAAAGATCGAACCCGTGTCTCCTGCACTGGCAGGAGGATTCTTTACCACTGACCCACCAGGGAAGCCCAGAAATACGTAATTTGGAACCAGAGATCAAATTGCCAACATCCAACGGACCATCGAAAAAGCAAGAGAGTTCCAGAAAAACATCTACTTCTGCTTTAGTGATGATGCCAAAGCCTTTGACTGTGTGGATCACAACAAACTGTGGAAAATTCTTCAAGAGATGGGAATACCAGACCACCTTACCTGCCTCCTGAGAAATCTGTATACAGGTCAAGAAGTAACAGAACTGGACATGGAACAGACTGGTTCCAAATTGGGAAAGGAGTACGTCAAAGCTCTATATTGTCACCCTGCTTATTTAACTTATATGCAGAGAGTACATCATGAGAAATGTTGGACTGGATGAAGCACACGCTGGAATCAAGATTGCTGGGAGAAATATCAATAACCTCAGATATGCAGATAACACCACCCTTATGCTGATGCTGGGAGGGGTTGGGGAGGAGGAGAAGGGGACAACAGAGGATGAGATGGCTGGATCACCGACTTGATGGATGTGAGTTTGAGTGAACTCCAGGAGTTGGTGATGGACAGGGAGGCCTGGCATGCTGTGATTCATGGGGTCGCAAAGAGTCGAACACGACTGAGTGACTGAACTGAACTGAACTATGGCAGAAAGCAAAGAAGAATTGAAGAGTCTCTTGATGAAAGTGAAAGAGGAAAGTGAATAAGTTGACTTAAAATTCAACATTCAGAAAACTAAGATCATGGCATCCAGTCCAACACTTCATGGCAAATAGATGGGAAAACAATGGAAACAGTGACAGATTTTATTTTGGGGAGCTCCAAAATCACTGCAGATGGTGACTACAGCCATGAAACTAAAAGACGCTTTATCCATGGAAGAAAAGTTATGACCAACCTAGACAGCATATTCAAAAGCAGAGACATTACTTTGCCAAGAAAGGTCCGTCTAGTCAAAGTTATGGTTTTTCCAGTAGTCATGTATGGATGTGAGATTTGGACTCTAAAGAAAGCTGAGCACCGAAGAATTGATGCTTTTGAACTGTGGTGTTGGAGAAGACTCTTGAGAGTCCCTTGGATTGCAAGATCAAACCAGTCAATCCTAAAGGAAATCAGTCCTGAATATTCATTGGAAAGACTCATGCTGAAGCTGAAGCTCCAATATTTTGGCCACCTGATGTGAAGAACTGACCCACTGGAGAACACCCTGATGCTGGGAAAGACTGAAGGCAGGAGAAGGGGACGACAGAGGATGGGATGGTTGGATGGCATCAGCAACTCGATGGACATGAGTTTGAGCAGGCTCTGTGAGTTGGTGATAGACAGGGAGGCCTGGCGTGTTGCAGTCCATAGGGTCCCAAAGAGTCAGAAACAACTGAGCGACTGAACTGAACTGACTGATATATATATAAATGTGTATACATATGAATATTCACACACACTGGAGAAGGAAATGGCAACCCACTCCAGGATTCTTGCCTGGGGAATCCCATGGACAGAGGAGCCTGGTGGGCGGCTGTTCATGGGGCCACAAAAAGTCAGACATGACTGAGTTACTAAGCACATACACACACATACACATACTAACACACACACATTACATTCAAGAGTCCACGTGGAAGTTATGAAACACACCCATATTACTGTGAGTTATCAAAGTATAGTAAATGAATTACCACAAATGAACAATTGCCCCTGAATCAAGTAGGTGGCACAATGTGATTTACGCATATCATGTGAGATGAATAAATCCACGGTGGAAAAGATCAAAGGCAAAGCTGGAATTGTTGTTAACATGTACAGGGCTTCACTGAAAATCTTCTTAATAAAACTGTTTAGAGGAAAATAGAGGGATCATTTGTTTAAATGAAAAGAGATACTGGATGTGCTAAATTTCAAAAGCAGCATTCATTTTCATACACACACATTAGATCTGGCTAAAATTAGCTCCAGTTTCTACTTTATTTTTTAAGGTCTTAAAGAATAATGGTTTCAACAAAATTTCATTGAGCTGAAGCTCAGCCCTGAGTTTCCAAGGTACCTAAGCATCTAGGGAAGACCCCCGCCCCTCACTGCACTCCATTATCCACTTGGGCATCATCCCAATTTTTCCACCCACTCTCCCTTCGCCTCAGGTCTTAAACAGGAAACATACAAAGGCTGTGTCATAGCAGTGTTCCATTTCTGCTGCCTCCACTGCCTCTTACCTTCCCTCACATATTCGACTCTGGCTGACTTTACTGCTGAAAGAATACTCATTCCCACCTGCCTGGTAAACTTCCTACCAGGCACAAGAACCCAAAGCCCAGGCTCAAAGATCACTTTTAGGCCAGTGGCTCCTCCAAATTTATTTCCAGAGTGGACCTCCCAGCAATCTTCTTCCCACACTCTCTAGTGTCTGCTGGACTCCAGCAACTCAGGGTCCACCAGCACCTGGGTTTCCGCCAAAACGGCCTGATCGATTACGTGCCATGCTCCTTGCCTGTTAGGGCCCAGCCACCAAAACAGTCATCCTCCCGCCCTCTCCATCTCTTCCCAAAGAATTGTTAACCAGCCTCCAGAGTTCAACCCAAATGGTGCTTCCTCCACCAAGTTTTTCCGCAGCATCCCACTCAGCTCCATTCTTCTGAATTCCCTCTGTGTTAGAACCTACCCCAGTAAGCACAACCCACCCCCTCTGCTCTGTATTAGTAACTTCAGAGCATGTCTTCTTTCCCCTACTTGACCACGAAGAATATAACCTCCTTCTGGGAGCTTTTACTCACTCTGTGCAGTAGTAAAAAAAAAAAAAGTGCACAGTGAATAAATGAATGAATCATTTCTTTATATAGACAGTGCCTGTGAACGAGAGAAGTCATAACTTGCTCGAGCTATATCACATTGATATGGCTTCCCTGGTGGCTCAGTGGTAAAGAATCTGCCTGCCAATGCAGGAGATGCAGGTTCAATCCCCGGGTTGGGAAGATCCCCTGGAGAAGGAAATGGCAACCCACTGGAGTATTCTTGCCTGGGAAATCCCATGGACTGAGGAGCCTGGTGGGCTACAGTCTGTGGGGGTCACGAGGATTCGGACACAACTTAGCAGGTAAACAACAGCAACATCGTATTGATAAAATAGCTAGAACCTAAAATATCTGTAATCTAAGTTTTATTTTTTTAAAACACCTAACGACTATAACAAAGTATACCATTTCCCTGCTCACGTTTAGCCATCAATTGTGAGGACTGTAATGAGGCCATTATTTATGCAACACGTTTAGCTAATACTTATAAGCTTCCTTTAAATGTGATCCTAGGACATGTCAGCTGCTTAAAACTCAAGGTGACTCTGTACTACTTTGTCAGTAATACAATACGAACATTCCTACAACCCTTAATGCGCTGTACTATGTACTACAAAAACCTGGATCTCTTCTCAATAAGCTTCACGTACTGACTGAGAGACAGGCCTGTTTGCTGCCTGATTTTTTCATAATAAAATTCTTGAGACATTCTTGTTTTAACACATGACTCTCTTTAAACACTGCAGGTTAAAAAAAAATTGCATATGTATTAACCACATGTGCAATTAAGCTACTTCCCCAAAAATGTCAATGTGAGAACTTTCTGCCTAAAATGGATAATACCCCTAAGAGAGAAACTAGTAATAAGACATTGCACCCCTTTCAATGGAGCTGATACTTATAGACCTCATGAGGCTTCCCTCTGTACATAATTCCAGAGTTATTCTATTTCCTTTTAAAAAGACACCTCCCTAACCCACAGCCCATAAAATATAAAGTACCCAGTTCCATGTTTCACAAGGACAGAACGTGTGTGATAACTTCCCCCCTCCTGCCTTGCACCCCAGTAGGACTTTACTGATCCCCCTTCCTGAGTCATCGCACTTCAATCATTCAGGTGTATGTGTGTGCATTTTCACTCAGACCATAAATAACTTCACTTAACGCCTGCAACTCAGCAGTTCATCCTACAGTAGAAAAACAACACACAGGGATCCTGTGTCAAGAATCGAGGCAGACTAACACAAAATCCAGAAAAATAAATAAAAGGCCCTTTGGCTTTGCAGGGCTGCAAATGTCCACAGTGTTGGTCCAAAGACCAAGGTACAGGGATATTTACTTACTCCTCGTTACTTATGGTTAAGGAGCAACCATCACCAAACAAGAACGTTACAATCACCCTGTCAAGACAAGTCACATGCTCACAGTGATAGCTTATGTTCATGGATCATAAGCCATACACCAGGTTACTATTCTGCCCAGTGTACAAATATTACATCATTCCAACCTCACAGCAGCCGTAGAGAAAGTTCTCATACAATCTCCATCTTTCACATGAAGAGACTGAGGCTCAGGAAGGTTACAGGACTGCCCCAGGTCACAGCAGCAGTTCTAGATCTTAAATTCAGACAGGCTGGTTCCAGAGCCCCGCGTCCTTATTTTAAATACCATGGAATTTATATAGAACTTAAAAAACTGGACCTTGGAAGCAGGGTGTCGGGGCAAGGGGCAAGCTCTTTATTTAAAGAAATCTAATGAATCAGTTTCAAAATGAACATTCTGATAAAGCAAGGATTCGCCTCTTAAACATAAGCTGAAAATCCAAATTTCTGTATGTAAGGTTGGATAAAAGTGGGCAGTGCATCTTATCAGGGAAAGAAACAGAACATGATTTGGGAAGAGCTGCCCAGAGACCACCAGATCCAACCCACGCCACAGCAGTGGAACATCCGTGTGGCTCCAAGAGACCATTCCGGTTCATTTGGATTCAGTGGGTCTAGGGTGGAGTCCCGGTTCTATTTTTTTCTTTCTTTTTTTTTTTTTAAACTCTCCTGGTGACTCTGGTGTCCCGCCAGGCTCGAGAACCTCTGAACTAGTCTATTTCCACAGCTTGGAGCAGGACTACTCCCAAGGCAAACAGAAAGAGGGGATCGATTTCACAATCTCCTCTGGTTGCGAATACCAGTGTTCCCAAGTCCTTTTTGCCCCAACTTCAAACTAACTTCCTCTGCTCTCCTGATACTAGGCAGGCAGTCTTCCCTTCAACAGAGAACCATGAGTCATCGACCCTGCATCCACCCTGTGTCTGCATGACTCTCCAGGTCAGAAAAATTTACTGTACATGAAGAAAGCAGGAAGTTGTCAAATCCAAAACAGACACAGAGAAATTCAAGATCCAACCAACACGGGTTGCTACGGAACCAACAAGCTGTCTCCTTGCACCATGGTCACACAACGACCAAAACCTAAAACACAGTGACTTAAGATAACCGTTTGGTAGCAAAACCTGCTCATCGGCTCCAAGTACAGGTGACAATTAAAACGATCAGGCTTTTAAGCCCAGCACACAATAATTAATCATCGGCAAGGCAGAGGCAGACTACGTCATCAACCAAATAAATCAAAAAGGAGGATACCTTAATCCAAGTTAAAAAAAAAAAAAACACCTCTCTGCGATTTCTCAATTTCCCACTCAGTACAGTTTGCAAAGACAATTATCTTCAACAGTCTGCAAAGTGCTAAAATACGACTAGTAGGCGATTTTCCCAGGCCAGACTTTATCCTCAGATAGAAACCAGAGAGCATTGCAAAACTCTCACCTGATGGGTGTCGGACTCCCCCGAAGCAGCAGGGGAGGAGGAGACAGCTGTCCAAAGACGACAGACAAATCTGCAGCTTGAATGGAACACCTCGGTGATTTGCAGCCAGATCCTCCTGCAATGGTCCAGGGGGTGCAGAAGAGGAAATCCAAAATGAGAAATAGCACAAATGGCTTTAAAAAATAATAATTCCACCTGAAGACGCCATGCAGGGAAATCTAAATTTTAAGAACGTCAAATTTTGCATCGCTTTATGAGAACTACACAGGCACCAGCCAGCTCAAAAGGCAGGTCTGGTTTGATTCAACAGGGCTCGGAGGGAGGCCAACACACAAAAAGGTCATCCCTTCAATCAAATTAAAAGCTTGGTCTCTCCATCTGAGCCAGCTACTGTCAATCTTTTCTCTAAGATTCTAACGAATCACCTCATAAACACATGCTGGTCATCACAGGACTATCAGGTGGAAATGGGCATGGACTGAACAGCAATTGAGCCAAAGTCTAATTTTCATGAGGCATATCTTACTATCAACATGCAACTTTAGGCACAGCCATGACATAGAGCACAGCTATTAGCATACCAGCTAACGGGATAGGAAAAAAGAATCAAATGCAGAAAAAAAAAAATTTAAGTATGCATATACTCACTAGAGTTTCCACTGAACTTTAAATGATTTAATTACTGAACGTACATCTACTTGATTTTCATTCTGCCATAACGTCTTGAGCATGTTTAAGTAAAGATTACCCACTGTGGGATGAATGAGTGAATATGGGAATGGATGAAAGGGAATGAATGAATCTTCCATATACCTTTCCATCAGGGAGCTTGGCGCTCGCAGTAGGTTTTGTGAGGTAAACACCTATGCATAGAAACGGAAGAAGTTGAGGACTTGATCTGCTAACATACTTTCCTATCTATTCAAAGCATATTTTTAAATACTGGTAGTTCCCAACTGTCCACATTAAATAGAATCAGGAGCACAGTTATTATAAACTAATCCCCAAACTCGTCACTGCTGGACTGATTTTTTTTTCAGCCTTTCATTACTGGAGCTGATCTGCATATTTGCTTAGGCTGGTTTTAAATTTAGTTTGGGTTTCCTAAGCCCACGCCAGGTAACAGTAGGAAGGAGAAGGCCCAGGATTATATTGGGTGTCAGAAAGAAACTATTCTGGAGCTATGAATATGATCTCCAATGTGAATAATCTGTAAACAGGTAACTGAGCCAATTAGCCTTGGGTACATGGCAACACATCTCATGATTATTTTCATCCATACACACTATTTTTAAGAGCACAGCCCAGCTGGAAAGGAAAATAATGTCGACTGCTTTCCAACACTTTGCAAAGTAATGAATAGTAGCCAAAGTATTCTTACTTCTAGCTAATCCATTCACCAAGTATTTATTTAGGCATCTTTTGTATGCCAGAGACTGATATGCAGAAGGAAGTTTTCTAGGCCTTGGTTTCCCCATATGTAAACAGTTAAGTCTGTGTGCTAAGCTGTTTCAGTCATGTCCAACTCTTTATGACCCTATGGACTGTAGCCCACCAGGTTCCTCTGTCCACTGGATTCTCCAGGCAAGAATACTGGAGTGGGTTGCCACACCCTCCTCCAGAGGATCTTCCAAACAGATCGAACCCAAGTCTCTTGTCTCTTAGGTTTCCTGCCTTCGCAGGCAGGTTCTTTACCACTAGCGCCACCTGGGAAACCCCAAACAGTGAAGTATAGAGAAAGAAGGAAGCCTTTCTAGACTATCACATCACTGAAGTCCTTGGAAGACAAACCCTCCAGTAAGAAGCTTGTTGAGTTACAAACATTAATAGTGGCCAAGTTAAATAAAAGCTCACAATATTCTATTTATTCTTACACACAGTACTTGGTTTAAGGGCCAGAGGGTGATCTTGATTTTATCTAGTAACATCTCAAATGAAGCCTCAAAATCCTTGATCATTTTCAAACAATGTGCAGGTACCGTGGATCTGCAGAGTGCTTGTTTTATGAGCTACCAATTAAGAGTGTTGGCTTGTGTATCGACGTGTGCACACACTATCCTATTTACCTATCACCTGGCAGATAAGATTTTATAGAGTCCAAATTACAGTCTCCTCCTATTCTGCTGAAGTGCAGAGAACAGTCAAACATGATGCAAATGCTGTAAAATATTAATTTACTCTCGCGTCGGTATGCCTACTTATTTCAAAAGCATCTGTGTTGCCACACCGATTACAGTAACTAAAGAGTTAACATAACTTGCTGGGTTCTATCAGAGGGAAGAAACCAAAAATAAAAGCAAGGCAGAATGGATTCACTGCAAAAACATACAGACAACATACAATAACATAGCCTATAGACTGTTTAAGACAATATATCTACTAAAAACGGGATTTTTAATATTTAAAAAGCAAAGCAGAGCAACATAACACAATACTATAAATAGTGGGAGATAGAAAGGTGGTCTAAGTAATACTGATGTGACAGTTAGTAAAGAGGAGATAATATATAAATAATGTAGATACAGAAGAAAACATAAATACTTCAGGGAGAGTAGGCCAAAGTTAAGGGTGCAATAAAAGAAAATGTGCCACACACGGTGATAGAAAAAATACATTTTCTTTGAATGCTAGAAGCATAAGCATTTACAGGTTAGCAGCTGTAACAGTGATGACTAAAAACTTCTGATAAATAACTCAAAAGGTATCCGTTAAAGAGCACCTAAGTAAGAAAACGAGAACTGCCTCTTAGCCTGAACCCGAATGCCATCACCAGGGGAGCCTCTGCCCCCTGAAGCCTCAAACTGTGATTACACTACAATGAGTTTTCTGAAAAGTAATTTTCAGGTTTAGTATACCAATTTTTGCTTGCATTATTGCCATTACCAGTGCTTTTTCATTACTTCACAAATGGAATGCATTAAAAGTTATATTTTTAAAAAAATCAATGAAACAGTTCTGCTCCCATCAAATTATGTCAAAGAGAATATAATGCTTGTTGCTTTTTTGTCTTTAATACTTCTAAACATGTTTTAGTTGAGGTGGTAATAGGTAGTACACGTATTTATAGTGCATTAGCCTGAAAAGTTCAGATTTATAATGATTATAAAATATACTACTACACCGATAAAGACAAAGATACATAAATTATGCAATAAGAAAGAAATTTCTGAAAACTGTTTCTACCATTAAAGATTATTTACCTAAGCCTTTTTATTACTCCTGGAATTTTAAGCATTTACATATTTTTAAAACCTTGATCCAATTACAACTCTTTCAGTCAACATTTGAAAATATTCTCTCAAAACCAGCACAGAGTATACACTTATCACCTCTTAAAGAAATTTTGAATGTGTATTTTATTAAACTGAATTAAATGAAATTAAAATTTGAACAGCATAATTGAGGACTACAAAATTCTTTCTTTAAAAAAGGGCAGTCCTGTGTGGAACGCCTTAGAACAGAAATTATTATTTCTTTTGGGATTTCTATGATTTCTTATTTTCGATGCTTTTCACAAAATAAGGAGAGCCTGCTTCTGATAAGCTGGGAAGTATAAGCAGAACTAAATCTGCTCTTTGAAGCAGTTAAGCTGCACATATCAAAAGATATAAAGCAATGGAAATCAAATCATCTGTCTCCCCATAAAAATAATATTCTGTCTTGCTGCACTATGTCATCTTACATGCACGTATTTAAGCTTTTCAGAATCGAAACTATGTGTTACTTGCAGACAACTATAGTTTAAAGAATTAACATTCACTCCTACCTTCGCTAAATTTCAGGCTTTTAGTAAAAACATGTTTATTGACTAACTTCTCATAGGAAACAAAATGAGCCGGTGTTACCATGCGTTAGTCATCAAAAACTGTCATTCAAGGTAAGTGCAAACAGAAAATCCACTTGACATTTCAGAATGGAAAAAAAATAAAGGCACATTATACAAAAAGAATATGAATCAAACTCTGTAATGACAACAAAACAAGAAGTCACAGAAGCATGTTTATTAATATTTTAATAAGCTCTTAAGGCTGGCCTTTCCTGGGACTCCCAGACAACTGAGTTAGGTTTACTGATTCAGCAAGGCCAGCTACATGTACAGTCTGATGGCTGAAGAGCTGTTCTTGAATCTATTTGCAAGAGTAAGAGACAATTTAGAGGCCAGGAAGCCTAGTTATAATATTTCTGATTAAATATCACTTGTTTATCAAACCCTCTTAAAACAAAATCCGGAAGGGAAGGGGAAGATACCGATTTTAACAGTTCCCAATCAAGTACATTTTTCATACTTATTTTAACACAAATTTATTTGTGCACTCAAAAATACACGTTCACATTTGGCTGCCAGTAAAGTGTTTTTCTGTACATAGTAAAATGTAATTCAGAACCTCCAAGGTGTTGTGTAAAACAAACTTCTGTGCTTCATTTTATATCCTTGCCTCTCCCATCTATTTACCTCCTAGAAACAATGGCTTGCTTTAAACACAGCAACACTTGATCTGAGCAGGTCGCAATCATGTTACCAACTGCATAGACTCACTAAAGGGTAGAAATTCATAAGCCCTCTGTGAGAAACACTGAGTAGCTCTCTCAATCCAGGCCCCAGAGGTTAAAAAAAAAAAAAAGGATTTACCAGTTTAGCTATGGGGTTGTAAAACTGTAAACTGACTAGCAGGGTCACACAGACATCCAGACATTATTATTCTCAATTATTTTTTCTTTCAAATATCAGAGTTATTAAAATACTCCCTCTTATTTGGACTGCCTGAACAACACAGAGCTTCAGCAACCAAAGCTACTTTCCTTTTTTTCCCCAACAGTATTATTTTTCTTTGCATAGCAGGCTTATTAAGGTGGTCGCCTAATGCAAAGAGCAGAATGTTGTTCATTAAGTTATTAAATGCTCATTAAATTTTATCCCCAAATAGAGTACAAATTACTGTGCAAAAGCACCAAACATCATCAGTCTACCAGCTAAAGGCCTGTATCATCTCTTACCTGAGACAAAAACCTTTTAACTTACTACCTCCAAGGTAAGGATCCTGGCCAAGAAATCCAAGTTAAGAATGAATACATTCAGAATGACTGCCTACTGCAAGCAGCATTTTTTTTGTCATTAAGATGGCCATAAAGTTTTTAAATATGACAACGGGGATACCCTTCTCAAGTAAATTACTTCCGCTGAATAAATCCTTTAGAAAACCCCGCTATTGGCAGCTTGGGTTCTAAAGGATGAGTTCTTTTGCACTTGAAAGGGTTAAGTGCCTGCAAGGCCAAAGGCACCAGACAGACTGCAAGAGAAAGGTTGCTTTCCTCAGCTCTGAAAGGTTTCTAGCAAGTACCAAATACTTGTTGATGTGTTCACAAACAGGATTGTCAGGCTCCTTTCACCGTCTGGGGAGATGCATTTACATACTGCGCCCAGTAAGCACAGCGTGTTGGTCTCCTTTGTAAAAGTTGAGTAGCTAGCAGCCTCACTCAGCGTCTCCCATCCGAAGTGACAAAAAGAAGATGCGGCTGAAATAGTAAACAGTCTCTCATCTGGTTGGGGCAGCACAAATGCTGTACATCAAACACTTGGGAGTAGTCCAGGCACAGACAAACCCACCTGAATGGACGGGAGAACACTGTCTGTTGCCATGGCAGCCTGATCTAATTACATGAGTGATCAGGGATGGAGTAAGTGCACCGAAAACCTACACCCGCTGACAGGTATCTACGAGATGAGAAAGGCAGGCAGGCGGAAGGTTCAGGGGAGCCCTTCGACCTCTGCTTTCTGTAGAAGGTGGCACTCAAGCCCATTTATCTGTGGAGCTGCTAAAATATTGACTGATGCAGGCACAGTTAGAGGGCAATCAGAGGAGATTAAATGCCATAGCATTAGCCCTGACAGTGCAATCCCTTTCCAAGAGTTCATGTGCAGGGTTTTCTCATCCTTCTCTCTGGTGGTTTCGTCAGGCAGACGCTCCATTCCAAAAAAAGCTCAAGTGTCAAACTACCTTCACCCACCAAATAAACCACAAGGTGGGCTTAAGACGGGGACTTTCAGGAACTGCAGGGTTCCTCAGAAACCTAAATGAGATGGCTTAGCTAACAGGATCGAAAAAGTAACTAGCTGTGCCTAAAAATAACCCATCAAGTACCCGCTGCTGCGAGCGATATGTAACGATGTTTAAATATTAAGAACAGCCTGCATTATAAAACACAAATGTCATTGAGATGTGACTACGAGATTGCCAAAGGAGAACTTATTTGCATACACACATTCCCGTGCAAGCGCCAGGATGTGCAAGGAGCATGCCACTCTAAGCCATTAGTTTTTATTCTGTGGGTGTAATAGGGTCTTCTAATTTTGCTAATTGTATCCTGTGGCTCTCACAGGGACGCTAAGAATCTCTTCGGGGACAGAACCAGTTTGGAGGAGTCCCTACTGCACAGCATACGGTAAACAAAATAAAAATAGCTTGCCATTCTCCTTAGCCACATCGCGCATTATATAACCAGCTTCCGACTGGCTTTCTCTCTGTGTGTGTGTGTGTGCCCTTACTACTCTTCAGCAATTTCCCAATCTCTCGAAGTATTTATATTACCCTCTTATCTGTAGGATTATATACCAAGAAAGCAAAACAAAACAGAGCAGCCACGGGATTGAACTGAACCCCACTAGTCCTTAGAAACTGATTTTTTGTTGTTGTTTGCTTTCTGGCAGGATCTCCACCACCACCCTACTTCCACCCCCCACTAAGGTTCTTGCTCAATCTCCCTAGAAAACCTGAATTGTTCCACCGCTTCCAGTCAGCCCCCTACGTGGTCTGAAATAAAATGAAAGCACCAGCCGCGGAGTTTAGGAAGGCGGCCTGAGGGCGGGGGTGGCCGAGGCGGGGTCAGGGCGCTGCGGAGTCAGCCGAGCGGCCGCGGCGGGGCCCCCTCCCCACCGCCTTGGCCCGGCAGCCCCCTCCCCCGCGGGCGCGCACACACACACACACGCACACACACGCACTCACACACTCACGCCGCGCTCCGCCGCCGCCTCACCTCTCGCTCCGCCCGGCCGGCCCCCTGCCCTGCCCCCTGCGGGACCGGCCTGCGCGCAGCGCTGGAACCACGTAGGAGGCGGCGGCGGCCGCGGGAGTGGCGGAGTCTCCGGCCCGGCCCGAGTGAGCGAGCAGCGGGGCTCCGGGCGCATCCCAGCGCCCGCAGCGCCTCCTCCGCCGCCGCCGCCTCCCCGCTCCCCTCCTCCCGGCTTCATTCACCCTCCCAGCAGCCGCGCAGCCGCTCACTCCCGGCGCGGGCAGGGCAGCGCCTGCCGCGGCTTCCCGGCTCCGGCCGCGGGCGCTGGCGGGGGCGCCGGCCCGGGCTGGGGCGCTCGCGGGCTCCCGGTTCCGGGCGGCGGCGGCGGCTGCACATGATCAGGAAGCGGCCGTACCAACAGGGCGGTGGCGGCGGCGGCAGCAGCCGCCCGGGCCGCCACCGCCACTCCGGCCGCGCTCCCGGCACCGCGCGCCCGTTCCCCCCGCGCCCACCTCCCTCGGTGCCCCCCGCGATCCCACTGCCCGGCGGCGCGCGCAAAGTCCCGGCCCGGTCGCGGGCGCAGACCCTCCTGGTCCGCAGTCGCGCGCCGGCCCAGGCCGGCCTCGTCGGGGAGACCCCCGCCCCGGGGGCTCCGGGGCCAGGCGGCCCCCGCGGTAAAGCCAGCCCTTTTCCAGATCCGCTCGCTCTCGCCGCCCTCTGCGAAGAGAGGAGTGAGGAGGGGGCAGCGCGACCCCCGGCCGCCGCTTCCCCCCTACGCCACCTCCTGGGAAGAGGACACGGCTCTCCCCACTGGTGATCGGACCGGCAGCCGCCGTAGTGGGGAGCCGCCGCGGATCTCCCGGCCCGCCCGCGCCCCCCGCCCGGGCGCGCCCCCTCGCCCGGCGGGCGCCCACCCGGTCCCTGCACACCACCCCCCTGCCGGTGGCCTCAGCGCCCACAGCTGAGGATGTCGGCCCGGGAGGCTGGAGCCGGGGAAGGGTGTATGTACACACACACACACACACACACACACACACACACACAACACAACACGACGCGTCGATTTCCTTCGCTCCTCTTCCAGCTGTTTTCCGTGCCGCCGAATGGGGTTTGGGGTTTGTTTGCTGGTTGTTGCTTTTGCCCCTCTCGGGAGAGCGGGGTCGGGGGGGGGGGGTCTTGATCTAAATCAGGGGAGAAGGAGATGGGGGGAGGGGGGAGAGAAAGAATCAGAGGAGAAAAAAAAATAGCCACTTACTGTAAAGTGTAAATGGATCTGGGGTTGCGTGGGGAAGGGGGGGCAGAGGGAGAGAAACAGTGTCTTGCGGCTGCTGTAGCTCTGGCTGCTGCTCCACGGGGCTTGTTTTGGATCCCCCTGCAGTGAAACAGGTCCTGTACGGCTCCGCCACTGTAGTAGAAATGATGTCTGCGGTATACTCTGCTCTCTCCTCCTCCTCCCCCCTCCTCCCCTCCCTCCTCCCTCCTCCCTCCGCCCGCCCTCCCTCGCGCTCTCTCGCGCTCGCTCGCTTGCTCGCTCCAGTATGTAAATGTGTAATAGAAGCCAAATATGGAGCAGTTGGCTGCCGCCGCCGCAGCTCAAGGATCCGACTTCGGGGGGGGGTTGGGGGGCCACCCTCCAGCGGGGCGGCGGGGCGAGCCGCTCTGAGCACCGCGAGCGCACGGCGCGGCCGCCGGCCGGCGCCCTTAACCCTTGGGTGCGCGCATCTCGGGGCCCGGCAGTCCCCCCGGGGAGGCGGGCGCGTTTCCCCGAGACCCGCTCGGGATCGCGGTGGGGTTGGGGGGGACGCGGGGCGGGAGCGGTGACCAGGACCGGAGGGGACAGTTCTTCCAGGTTTGGGAAAGGGGCGGGGAGCTGAAGCGATGAGGTAATTGGAGCGGTGACCGGTCGGTCCTCGCGCGCCTCCCCGGGTCCCTGCATCGAGTTGTGAAGGCACAGGCTGGGCGCGACTCAGGCACCCTGGAGGGACTCTCCGAGGGGTGCCGGGCTGCAAACCGGAGCCCGTGAAATCACCTCCGGTGAAGGAGAGGTGGGCCGGTTCCGATCCCGACGTTCCCTTCGTCCCGGGCGTGCGGAGAAGCGCCTTAAGAGGGCTGACTTCGACCTTCAGGAGCGTTAACCCTCAAACCGGTTTAGCCTCGGCGTTTTGGAACCCAGCCCACCGAGCCGCGGGGATCAGCTTGGCGTGCAACTCAGGAAAGTTTTAAGGGTCCTCCCCCCCAACCCCCCGTCTTCACGTGCATCCTCACCTTTCCTGCCTGTGAAAGCTGGTGACCAACCTGCTCTCCTTTCTCTTTCTGCAGGTCCGGAAATCTGCTCGGAGCACGGAACTACCCAGCTCGAGCCTGGGTAGACGACCCGCGCACTCCTCTCGCCGCTAATTCGGGATCATTAATTTCATCGGAAATGAGGTAACCAGTGTAGGAGATAGAGAAAGCAAACCGAGCATTAGATGGCAGTTCTCGTGAATCCGCGCGCTAAGAACTTCCTCTGGACTCAATTTTTAAAGTGCGGTTCTCAGCTCCTCGCCACCCGTCCCTCCGTGGGTACCACCGCCAGGCATTAGCTGCAAGGGAAGGACTCTTCTTTGGACAGGTGGTACCTGGCCAACAGGTGTGCCGCCTGGAGGAGGAGAAGGCACAGCCATGCTACAGGGAGCTCAGTGCGGCGGCGTTCTCCTGGCTGCAGATAATTCTGGAAGGCCGGTAGGTGTCGGGGCAACATTTGACCTTTTTCAGGTGCTTCGAACCAAATGGCTAGAAATAGGATCCCTCCACGTAAGTTTCTCTCTGGAAGTCTCCACTTGACTGCAAGTTGTATTTGAGAAATCTTCTGGCTTAATTTACTTATGATCTGTTAGTCACCAACTGAAGCAGGATACAGAATCACCAAGAGAAATGTGTCAACTTTTAAACAACTGTATTGTACAGCCAAGGTGCTGCAGAAATAAAAGGAAGCATCCTAACTAGGAAGGTGTAGTGCCCCGGAAATACTTCTCACATTTTGAAATACCATGCACATATACATGGCTATTTTAAAAGAACTACTACTGTTTACTCTTTTCTACAACTTTTTTTTTCCACTTAAAAATCAATGATGGTTACAGTTTAAAGCCCGGGTTGGTCTAAAGTGACATTGTTGGTCTCATTACAGCCTCTAGTGGACAATTAAAATCAGTTTCCTGAAAAGGCTCTGCCTGGCTTGTGTTCCTTGACAAGCATTATCAAGGTGAAGGTTAATAACCATAACCAGGTAATAATATCTTTTCTCCTGAATTGGCCAAGCTGGTTTCTGAATGGAGCAGAAGCTGTTGGCTCTGCACGGAAAAGACCTATGCTTTGTCAGGCAGGTAGCAGTATTACTGGCCTGTGAATAAAAAGAGAACTTCTGCTCTTCATTTCAGATTCAGACAGCTTTCATAAAAAAAATATATAAATTCATCTAAAATATTTTTATAACAGAAAATATTGGTTGCCATGTTTTTGGCTTAACTGAGATGCTTTCATTCCAACTCCTAATCTGCAGACTGTCCAATCCACCTCCACTCTATTTTTAGACACCTTACATTTAGACAATTTGAGGTAAAAAAAAAAAAGGAAAACAGCTAATACTTTCATTATTACACTGATGCAAGCAGTTATTATAACAACCTTAGACAAATTAAAACACATAATTCAGGCTACAGCTAGTCAATTAATTTAAATGTTCCCTCAAGGAAGCTAAATATGTTTATTACCCAAACAGTAAGAACAATTAATAAGAACTGTGTCATTTACTTACTTAGCCATTAAGGTTAAAACTATAATCTGCCATTAAAATCTGTAACTATTTCTTCCTGCAAGGTCCAAGGTAAACATAATACTCACAATATAGTTTCATTACCTTAAGTACTGAAATGCTGTATTTTCAGATGGCAAAATATGAAAGGTACAATCACAGCTGGCCCTGATTTCTTTCAAAACAATACCTTCTCAAGCAAATAAAAACTCAGTGAAAGAAGGGTTTTCAAGAAGCCAGTAAGCCACTCTGTAGTACTATGCTTCTATTCATAAACCTGGTACTACATTCATGCCAGCATGAGTTGAACTTTGCAATTAAAAGAGATTGAAAAATAAGGCGTGCTGAGTCTTCTTCCTCCTGATCTGTGTTCTGCATTGCTTGAACACTCCTATCTACTTGACTGTTAGGGTAATGTCTACTTTTAAAGGTTTAAAATGGTCTATCAAGTATATTTTATATCATATAATTACAGATCACATCGTGCTTCTGAAAGGATAGTCTTCAGAGCAGCATCTGGAAGCTTTTTAGACATTCAGAGAGCTCCATCCCAGACCTACTGAATCGCAGTGTAACTAACATCCCCGCCCCACCCCAACCCCCACCCCACAGTGATTCCTGAGTGCATTACCCTGTCTACACTCCAGGGCTCTGTCTAGATGAATTTGTTCACAAACATGGAACTTGATTCTTCAGTGTATTCCTATTTATTACCTTCCCTTTTATTACTTTGCACTTTTCAAATGAAAAATCATTAACATTCTATGCTTTGGTCAAACAGTACTGCATTTCAGAAGGGCCCTGAGTTATGCACAAATCTGCATCATCATTGCCAAGGGAACACTCTGTAAGGAATATACCAGGGTCTTGGACATGGAGGTTTTCTTCACGGCAGCAGAGGGAGCACAAGAGTGCTTAATAAAGCAAGTGTACAGGCCCTCTAAATCGCAAGGGCTTTTTAATTGTAGAATATGTCTTCATTGGAAGTAGCCTCTTACACAGTTCAAAGACAAGCAAACACAAAGGGCTCAGCAGCTTGTAACAACTAAATAATAGAACGGACTGGAAGCTAAATAGTCTGTAGCATATAGATATAATTATCTACAGTTTCAGGCTTGAATTCTTGAAGTGGGCCTCAATAGTCATACTTGAAAAAGATGCCTTATCTTTTTTGCTGTGAAAAATAAAGATATACAACACGGAGTAAGGCAAGTAAGAGTCACTCCTGTTTCTCTAAAAACCTTGGGATCAATTAACTCAATATGATATCAGGTAAGTTCACTTCATTTGGAATCTGATATGTTGCTGAAAGGAGAGGTACTTCTCAGTGTGTTTACTTTCACAGTCATCTTAAGGGGTTACCCTATATGTTTGCAGTGGGATACATTTATGTTTCAATTATATCAATGTAGCTTTTCATACTTTTTACAGCCCTTCCACATTGCATCTTCCAGTGTTTCTGGGAGACGGATGAGACAGGCTATAAAGCTCAGCCTCTAAAATGTTTTGGAACTGGCTCATGCCTGAACAGTATTGAGTTGTTTAATGATGAACAAGTCATTAATTTGTTACTAATGAACAAGTCAGTAACCCACTGACTTGTTCAGAAATGAGGGAAATCATAGAGGTTGAAGACCCAGCAACATGTTCTTAACAGTTTTTAAGATTTTTCAAAGTTATTAGACAGTAAATATTTAATAAGTGAATATTTAAATGAGAAACTTATGAACAGAGACAGTCTTCATTCTCAAGCTATGTTTTTATGTGTTTATTACTTATTTACCAGCAGCCGTTCATTTTGCATTTACAATAACTAGGCCCTGAGACTATAAAGATGAGTAAGACATTTCCGTCTGCAAGGAGCTCATAGCAAAACAAATCTTATCTTTTGAAAAATGTCTATTTTTACCATGATGAAACTTAAAAGATTCATAGTTGACAGTTCCAGTACCTCTCAGAATCAGTATATTGATCAGACTTCCAAATACAAAGCTCAAATACTAGGATCATTGAAAATTTGGTTGGGGGTCGGGCAATTGTGTGAATCATTAGCCAAAGTTATTTATAAAGCTAGTATTAATATTTCAAATTTGTAAAACAACCAAAATGTAACGATCAACATATATTTTATCTGATATCCTTGCCTATCCAAAAAAAAAAAAACACAGTAAATTTAAATAGTATTTAATTTATCTTTTTCTTAAAAAATTGTTAAAAAGAATTTCCTCCAGGCTAAAGAAAGATCTGCCAAATTTCAACCTGCAGCAATTTGTTATGGTTGTATAATAAACCCCCCAAAGTTAGTGGGAACACTGACAGTTCTTTAACTATGGTATTATATGCAGAGTGGTAGCCTATATATATCATTTAAAAATCTGAGCAAACCATAGCGTGCTTACAAAACCAATTGCTTTCCTTAGACTGCACTTCCAAATAAAGCTGAGAGACCAGAAAAGTAAAATAAACTAAAAACAAAAGTGAAAACCACTCACACAATAGACTCTGAGGTCAACTCACCACACCCAAAGTGAAGTCACTGGGCTCTCTTCTTGGCATGGAGACTCTTAAAGGACATGCTTCTGAATCAGCTTTCTTGACCCTCCACCAAACTGTAGCAGCACAGGCTTCTGGGTAATGAAAGTGACATCAGCAATGGTCAAGAGTGAAATTAAAATCATTGTGTTTAAACATCTTCTGACAGTTTATGAATTAATAGTACACATATTAGGCAATTTTAAATAAGATTCTGTCTACAATGAAAACAAAAACAAGTGCTTTAGCATAGGTCTGTACCGTCCAATATGATTATTAAGCACTTAAGATGGGCTGTAATTGTAAATATACCTTGGATTTTAAAGACTTAGAACATGTACACACACACACGCACATATATACACATAAATCCTATAGTATCTCAATTTTTATATTGATTAAATGTTAAAATGAAAATATTCTACATATATTAGGTTAAATTAAAATAGTGTTAAAATTAACTTACCTGTTTCTTTTTACATTTCAATGTGATTACTATAAGGTTTACAGTGATGTGTATCCATTATGTTTCTAATGGACAGCACTGGTAAAGAGAGTGGGGCTGGGGAGGTGTAGGAATTAGTTCTAAGAACCATAATTGGAGACCTTATTGCAGTAATGTAGTAGGCAATTTGGTTACTTTTCTACCTTCCTGAGATTCCCCCCTTGCAGTGTATAACACTGACCTTGAAAAGTGAGTGTTAGTCACTCAGTCATGTCTGACTCTTTGGGACCCCGTGAACTGTAGCCTGCCAGGCTCCCCTTTCCGTGGAATTCTCCAGGCAAGAATACTGGAGTGGATTGCCATTCCTTTCTCCAGAGGATCTTCCTGACCCAGGGATTGAACCCAGGTCTCCTGCACTGCAGGCAGATTCTTTACCAACTGAGTTACCTGGGATGCCCAATATGGACTCTACCCCTTATTAAAATGATCTCTAAGAGTAAGCTGTTGGTAAAGGCATAATGCTGGTAGATATGCTATGGGCCAGCAAAACAAAAATTTGTTAGGCTTTATGTTGGACTAAAAATTTGTTAAGAGTCAATCTCTCGGGGTGGGGTAGGGACAGGCCTCAGATACTTTGCCACCCTGGGAAGCTGATGGAAAACTTGTTCTCTGTTTTAGAAAGCACACACTTTCTGGAGTGACAGCTGAATGGTTGAGGGTGACATCTTTTAATAAGAAATCGCTTTAGGCGTGGATAATGAAAAGTATATAGTTACTGCTTCACTAGAAAACAAATCAAAGCCAAAAGGAAATCTGTGGTGTTTTTTTTTTTTAACAATTTCTAATATATTTAGTACAAGAGGACATGTCAAAAGGAAATGAGATGAATTTTAACCATTACCATTTATTTTGCAAGCAAGACCTAGATACATTTTCATCAATATAACTTATCAACATTGAATGTACTGCAGTGACTTATGAAATAACAGAATTTGTGGTTTTATGCATCTATAGACCATAGCTCTTCTTACATGAAATTAAAATGAACATTTTAAGGCTCAGAATGAGTGAGTTGAACTTTGCTCAGTATTGGCCAGGAGCATTTGGAAATCTATTAAAAGCACGTCATTAACAACTTGGCATTTTGTTTCCTCAAAAGAAATACATTTTCCAAATTAAAACCAAAGCCCAAAGCCACCATTGTTTACATTTAAGACAAAGGCAGTTGATGGGTTGTGAGGGTAAAGCTTGGGGTGCCTTCAAACTAAGATCAGGAACAACAGTAGCAATCAAATTGTTATTCTAACTTCAAGACACTAAAATACATAGCTATAAGCTCTCACCGAGAGCTTGTTTTTCTTGAGTCAGTTTCGGCTAGGAAAAGCTGATCCAAATGCAGGTCAGAGTTTAAGACAATTATTTTATGAGGAATTTACCAAGTTTACCCCAAAGAGGAAGAGTCAGAGAAAAATGTATTGGCAAACTTTTGCCTTTTGACATAAACAACTAGAAAAGCAGGGTTTGTCAGGCAGTTTGTTATTTGCAGAAGCCCTGAGCCTCAGGGCCGCTCCACAGTGTAACTGCTGGGTAACTTTGGGGAGCTCTCAAGACTGATGACTGAAGATCCAAATTTGCTTTGTGCCCTGGCACTGCCATGGAGCGATTGCTCCTGCTATCCATGCTCTCTGACCGAGCAGACTAATAGCACTCAGGCTTCAACTGTAAATTACAAACAATCCCTTTTTAAGTACAAAGTGAATGCACAGAGTGGAAGACCCTGTCAGCTAGAATGCGAGTAAATCAAGTAGAAAAAGACAAACGGTGCACTTACAGCCAGATTTTTATTCTGCTAGCCATACTGTCATGGGAGAACGTTTCCTTTTTTGTCAGATAAAAAGAGAAATTAATACCACCATTGTAATTCTAATCAACATGCCAGCCATCAACGGAAGCATCTCCTCTGAAAGCCGATCAAGCTTCAAGGTGATGCTTCGCAACCCCTCCCCCACCTCTGGTTTAAAACTTGTAGCTGAAGTACCAATAGTAAGACCATGTGACCCCAGCACTCCCAGCGCCAGCTTTTCTGCAGTCAATTTCATAATGACTTCGCCCCGCCTCTCAGCTCAGCACTTCCTTCCCCCTCACTCCTCTCGCCCCCACCCCCAGCAATGAATCATCGCGCATTTAAAGAGACTTCGATGACCCAGCGTGAACTTTACTGGCATCCTGTACATTCTTATGCCAAAAAAGGGAGTTGCTCTGTGGCAGAAATTTCGCCAGATCCCGGTGCTGATCTGAGAGGCAGCGAGCTTGGGAGCTTCATCTAGGAAGATCAGTGAGGAGTTAATTTTCCTAGATCCTGGTGGTGATTCAGAATTGCCTATCTCAGTTCACGATCAGGTTTTTAAGAACCCAGTTCAGCTCTCTGTGCAGAAAGGAATATATCAGAGAAAAAAATGTTGGCACATCTCCTTTATGCAATCAGGGCAGAGGAATTTATACCACATCAGCCTTTTGATTTCTTCAGATCTGGCTGAGGGCGGGGTTTCCATATTTGTGCTTTGGCAAGTGTGTCCAAGAACCAACTCCGCCTTAGAGATGATCCTAGTATTCTTACAGGTTACTGTGTGCTGATTTGTGCATTTATCAAAACCAGAAACATCTCTGCCCCTTGCTTTCTTTAATACCATTTCTTAGTAACAGAGATTAATAGCAGACTTGCTTTTAGAGACTCTTCACCCTACTTAGGGCATAAAGGGTGGATTGCCAAAATAACATTGTGCTTTTCCATATACTTTCTCCCTACCTGGGAAGCCCTTCTTTGCAGAGCAATTTTATTCCCATCCTCCAGGATCCAGCTCAAGCACCAACATTTCTGCGAAGTCTTTCCTGATTATCACAAGAGTTTGTGGCTCTGCCCAATGTGTGAGTCAGCGAAGTGCTATTTTCTTATTCCTTTTATTTATACAATTTTTTTTTAACTCTGACAGAAAAGAAAAAAATCAGGGCCGTAAGCACAGATGGAAAGAGTCTCCTAAATGAGAGCGTCTCTTATCTAATATTTCCTGTTACTCCCAAACCCGTCTGACCTCCACTTACAATTTCACATGTCACTGTTTTCCTTTTAATGCTCCGTTTATGTGGCACCCCCACTAGTCGTTCTCCGTGAGAGTTCCCATTGTTGTGGGTTGAATTGTGTTCCCTGAGAGTTACATCTAGGCCCCAGTGCAGTGAGTATAGCTTTATTTGGAAATAGAGTCTCTGCACATAGGTGGCGCTAGTGGTAAAAAACCCACCTACAATGCAGAAGAGACCAGAGACGCTGGTTCCATCCCTGGGTTGGGAAGATCTGCTGGAGGAAGGCATGGCAACCCACTCCAGTATTCTTGCCTGGAGAATCCCATGGACAGAGGAGCCTGGTGGGCTACAGTCCATAGAGTCCCAAAGAATCACACATGAGTGAAGTGATTTAGCATGCACAGATGTAATTAGTTGAGATAAAGTCTTACTGGATTAGGGTGGACCCTATGTCCAATATTGCTGTTGCTGCTAAGTCACTTCAGTCATGTCCGACTCTGTGCAACCCCAGAGACAGCAGCCCACCAGGCTCCCCGTCCCTGGGATTCTCCAGGCAAGAACACTGGAGTGGGTTGCCATTTCCTTCTCCAATGCATGAAAGTGAAAAGTGAAAGTGAAGTCGCTCAGTAGTGTCCAACTCTTAGTGACCCCATGGACTGCAGCCCACCAGGCTCCTCCATCCATGGGATTTTCCAGGCAAGATTACTGGAGTGGGGTGCCATTGCCTTCTCCAGTCCAATATGGCTACTCTCCTCCTAAGAACAGGAGTCACAGGAGAGACACAGGGCAGGGGGAGCCGGCCACATGAAGACAGAGGCAGAGACTGATGCTATGCTGCCCCCAGCCAAGGAAAGCCAAGAATGGCCAGCAACCATGGAGAGCTAGAAAAAGCAAGGAAAGGTTCTTCTTAATTAAAGCCTCAGAGGGAGCAGGGCCCTGCTGACACCTTGACGTTAGGCTTCTGGTCTCCAGAACTGTGGGAGAAAAAATTTGTTTGAAGCCACCCAGTCAATTTTTTTTTTTTTAACCAAACCCCCTGAAAATTCAGACGCCGTTTCTACAAGAGCTATGGCAACAGATGCGTTGCATTCTTCTCTCTTGTCTGTATTTACATAGATGGCCCCTGTCTTTCCTGTATAGATACACATCGGTAATCGGTTCTGGATGTGCGTTTGGTCTTTTAGCCATGACCACAACAATAAACAAAAGTTGCAGCGGAATAGGAAAGCTGGCAAGAGAGTTCTAGAACTACCTCCCCATCCTCCCAGAAACACCTGGCTTCTGGCCCAGGAACAGAGGTTGCAGAGGTCTGAGACAGACCTGTCTCCTCCCACACTGGGCCACAGCTCAAAGGTCTTCCCAGGGCTCCTCGGCTCCCTCTCCTGGTGACAGGATGCCACAGCAGCTCTCCTCTTGAGAAGTGGCATTTCAGGGACTTCCCTGGTGGTCCAGTGACTAAGCCTCCGCACTCCCAATGCAGGAGACCTGGGTTCCATTCCTGGTCAAGGAACTAGATCCTGCATGCTGCAACTAGGAGTTCACATGTTGCAACTAAAGATCCTGCCTGCCACAACGAAGATGGGAGATCCTGTGTGCAGCCCTGAGACGGATGGCAGCCAAATAAACAAATATTTTAAGAATAAATAGATAAAACTTTAAAAGAAAAAGAAGCGGTATTTCTGTGTGGAGTAGGGGGTGAGGAAAAACTGGATTAATTGTTTGGCATGGAGGAGGAAATACGACCCCCAAAACTGCTGCCCTTTTTGTAAACTGTTCATTTGAGTCTTATAAAAGTGCTTAGGAAAAACTCAGTCTTTCTGAGTCCCATCTTTCAAAAGCACACCCGGGGAACTCATTGGCTTCAAGCGGCTTCCCCCAGCAGGTGGAGGGAGGCCTTCCACCAGAGACTAGAATCCCTAGGTGTCTGTTCTCAGAGTCTCCATGAGATGGATAATACAGTCTTTGCACACTCATCTCAGGAAATGGCAGCTCCGTCCTTCCAAGGGCTCAGGCCAAGAAGCACCTTGACTCCTCTCTTTCACACCCCCACATCCAATCTGCCCCCAAATGAAATTTTTACCCTCTAAAAATGTATCCGGACCATTTCTCACCACCTGGGCTGCTGCCGCTGGAGCGGAACCACCACCACCCTTCATCCCGACGTTCGGACTGAACTCCTAAATCCTCTCTCTGCTTCCACCGTGTCGGCCTCAGGCCTGACTGGGACGTCTGCATGAGGTGATGCCACAGCTCTGCTCGGAAGCACGTGAAATGTCACTCTTCCGCCCGGAGTCAAGGTCAAAGTCCTCCCATGACCTCCGAGGTCGCACACCGTCGGGATGCCCTCTGTCTTTCAGATCCCCTGCCTCTGTCTCTCCTCCTCAGCCCCACAGCTCCGGCCCCAAACAAGCCAGATGCTCCCTTGCCTCTGGGCCTTTCCTACTTGCTGGTCCTTTGGCTTGGAATGCTTTTCCCTGAATATCCACATGGCTCACTCCATCACTTTTTTCAGCCTTTTTGCTTAGGAAATTAAAAACCTCCCAGCAAAGCCTATTCTGACCACCCTACTTAAAACTGTACCCCTGACTTTCCTGATCCACTTTGCTCTGTTATTCCATCGATGTGTTGCTTAGAACATTCGGAGTCATTTCCTTTATTTATTTTTTGTCGAGAGCAGAGGTTTTATCTGTTGTATTCACAGACAAACCCCAAATTTCTAGAACAGTCCTTGGCACACGACAGACACCTGCTAAAGATTTATCAACCATTTAAATGAATTAATGAGTCAGTAATATTTTTCAGGACCTACTATGTACAGAGTTTTAAGTTCTAACACAATGATTCCCTCATTAAAAGCTAATCCAAAACCAACTCATTGTGTCCACATGTTCTATTTACTTGATCTTTGACTTAATTGTATCTGGTACACCTATTAAGACTGAGTCAAAAAGAGCTGAATTCATATTCAGGCTCAGATTTGTGAAGGACTTTTTAAAAACAAAATTTGAAACCAGAATTGAAGACAATGTACAAACCTGACAGCAAGTTTTGAGGAAAAACAGAAAAAGCATAACGACAGCTTTCAATAATAACTGCTAAAAGCTACCATTTATCAACCTGTTATTCTGTGCCAGGCAACGTGGTGAGAACTTGGCAGATGTCATTTCATCTAAATCCCTACCGCAGTCCAGTGAAGTTGAGATCATGCTTCCCATTTCTTAGATGATTAAACTGAGGCTGGCAGTTTAAAGGACCTACCCAAGGTCCTTGCTCCTTGGAAGGAAAGGTATGACCAACCTAGATAGTATATTAAAAAGCAGAGACATTACTTTGCCAGCAAAGGTCCATCTAGTCAAGGCTATGGTTTTTCCAATGGTCATGTATGGATGTGAGAGTTGGACTGTGAAGAAAGCTGATCGCCGAAGAATTGATGCTTTTGAACTGTGGTGCTGGAGAAGACTCTTGAGAGTCCCTTGGACTGCAAGGAGATCCAACCAGTCCATTCTAAAGATCAATCCTGGGTGTTCATTGGAAGCACTAATGCTAAAGCTGAAACTCCAATACTTTGGCCACCTCATGCGACGAGTTGACTCACTGGAGAAGACTCTGATGCTGGGAGGGATTGGGGGCAGGAGGAGACGGGGACGACAGAGAATGAGATGGCTGGATGGCATCACTGACTCGATGGACATGAGTTTGAGTGAACTCCGGGAGTTGGTGATGGACAGGGAGGCCTGGCGTGCTGTGATTCATGGGGTCACGGAGAGTCGGACACGACTGAGCGACTGAACTGAACTGAACCCAAGGTCCAAGCTCACCTAGCACTGATTTCAAGGTGGGAAGCTATCCACTTACACAGCCTGAGAGTTTTTATCAAGTCATTACCTGAATGATATAGGCCAAGTGGAGTCGTAACACTGCATTGTAATTATTTTGGCTAAAACAACATTTTTAGTACTACTCTCTATAGATTTTATTTTTGAGTGAATAATATATGTCCCAGAAATTAAAACTAGTGATGCTCATTGAGGACTGAGTGGCTTCAAGCCAAGTGGCTTCAAAGCAACCTAACTGGTTTCCCAACTTACCAAACTATACTCCAGCTTATGATTTTTATCCACACTGCTTCATGGCTGCCATGACTCTCACTTGAAGTCCACGGTCACATTCTGAGGACCCTTTCCTCTCAGAAGTTTTGTCTGGAATCTGACATATCCCATCATAGTCAGGTCTAAATAGATTGTAAAGGGCCCACATGAGTTTCCAAGCCTAACTGAAGGATTTAATTTCCTTTCAGGAGAACTGTGTTTGACTTCTCTTGTTCTACTCTTGAACTTCCCAAAGGCCACTGTCACCAGAACTCAAGGCCAGGATCTGAAAGTAACCTGGGCACACAAAGGCATATAAAACACTACCACCTGTTCACAGACTCACTCCACTTTATATTTGCAGGAAACGATCCTAGGAGCTGAAATACTTCCAGAGTTCAACAGTCTGGGAAATTTAAAAGAGGGAAGAAAAAAGCCCTTCATCCAAAGATCTGAGGACAGAACTCTGTTCTTTGAGGATGGGAGGAGGTAAGAAGACCCTATTCATGGCTGCAGGAGAGGAAAAGAGCCCCACAAGGAAACTACCAACAGATGGTAAATACATTTTTAATTCTTCTGTCATACTGTGTGGACTTGTACACATTTGTCCTGCTGTGTTAGGCTCCAGAAATAGCTAGCCATGGAATTGCAGAACAGTTCGGCTGCAATTTGAGATTTAGGAAACCATGCTGGCTGACAAAACAGGAAGGGCTCATAGTAGGATGGAGTGGATTTGCTCCCAGTTTGCAGCTCTTCCATGTGGCATCCGCTGTAGTTCTTGGTGCAGGAAGAGTCTCTCACATGTCAGGCCTCGCTGATGACGTTTTAAAACACACTATTTCAAAGTGTCCTCCAAGCTCTAGTTACAATTATTAAACACTGACATGATCTACTTGGTAACTCCCAAAGGTTAAAAGGAGTGCAGTGCATTTATTTAAGGATTCTGAGTCTTCCAGGGAACATCACAAACACATATGGCAGCCTGCAGCCCTAAACCTGGCCTTTCTCATACTTTTTGTTTTGACCTAGTGTTCCCATAGAACATCACAGGGATTCTAATGCCAGAAAAAGGACCAAATATGATAACGGATTTCTCTGAAAGGAACCTAGGGAGATAGGATGTTAAAGCATATTCAATTGACTTTGCATCTAAGAAGTGACCTGAGATGGGTACTGGGAAATGAGTTAGGTTCCCAATCCCAACACCATCTCTCAGTGCATCAGCAAGAAAGAAAATGTGGATGTGGAATAATGGGGAGAGGGTGAGCTATCACTTAATCATGGTCTAGAAATATAACTTACACAAGTACTAGACCTGGAAGGATCCTTACAGAATCTAGTTCAGTTTTTTTTCTTTCATTTTATAGACAGGAATCTCCGCCAAAGAGTTGCAAGAAATTGGCAGAGATTATACTGGTTGGTGGCAAATTCAGTTCTGGAACCCAAGACATCTATTTCTCAGTTCAATGTGTGTTCTGTTTTAGCACCCACGGACATTTCCGTGATAAGCAAAGTCCAATTCTAGAAGACCTTTCTCATAGTAATCTTCCCTCTTGAGTTCTTGTAAGGTAAGAGGATAGACTCTCTGACTGGTCTGTGAATGTTTGTAGATATTCTTTATAGCTAAGGTTTAAAGTTTAAATATTTTGGGTTAATTTTTGTTCTAAGCTCCTGGGGTCTGTATCTCGATTATATAGCTGTCACACAATTTGGCCCAGCTGGGATCCTCTGTTCATGAAATAGCAAGGAAGACTGGTACACAAGCATTAAGAAGCATTGGCAAAAGAGAATAGTCTTAATACAATAACTTCCCACCCTGAGCCTTTCTGGCCTAAGAATTTCTCCTGGCCTTAACTGAAGAGAGAGGTGTGCGTGTGGGCTAAGTCACTTCAGTCGTGTATGGTTCTTTGTGACCCCATGGACTGTACCCCGCCCGGCTCCTCTGTCCATGGAATTCTCCAGGCCAGATCACTAGAGTGGGTTGCTATGCCCTCCTCCAGGGGAATCTTCTTGACCCAGGGATCAAACCCATCTCTCTCACATCTCACTGGCAGGCGGGTTCTTTACTGATCACACTGGAAGAGAGGGGTAGGTAGGAGCAAAAAGGGATTTTTATCTTCTTACTGAAAGGAAGTATACCAAAACAGTTCAGAACTTCTCAATGTGTTGAAATCTTGATTTTGCTTAGTTTAAGTTTATATAATACTAATTATATCCTTGTTTGAATGACCTATACATTCATAGGTCATTTTTTCCAGTGGGTTCATATGTTTGCTAACAAAAACTATTCTCAATCAACTATCATAAAAAATGTTATTTTTTGCTGTTTTTTTTTTTTAAAGAAAGTTAATCGGTAATTCATGGCTACTTTAGCAATAAAGTCTCCTAAATTTTGCATTTTTATTCAGCCTTTTAATTTATTGTTCCTGCATGTGATTTTGGCAATGTTTTATTCTATTTTTATGGTGGAGAAATATTGGCATTCCATGCTTTGCGAATCAACTTGACCCTTTTGACTACTCTGGCTAATTTTACTGGCTTTCTTCATTGTCTGGTTACAGATTTGTGGGTGGGGGAAGGGTAGAATCATCTTAAGTGAATTATTTCTAGGAAAGCAGTAATGAAGGCACACTTCAGGTTATTTCATTCCTGTGATCCAAATTTGATTATCTAGCTGATATCACTGGGGACATTTGCAGCTTTAATAATTACATCTCAAGGCCTAAAGAAAAAAAGAAGAAAAATTACATTTACTACATATTCACATGCAGCCTTTTAGAGACTTACCATCTGAAAGCCTGCTTTAAAAAAAAAAAAGATTGATATCAAGATTCTGCTTTAAGAGTTCAAGCTCAGTTGACACTTTGTTCTTTCAAAAAACAAAACAAAAGCTAGATTTAAACAACTGTTTTGGTAGAAGGGCTTAGTATTGCTTATCTAAAAGAGTGAAAAACCCAAGCTATTGATTTTACCTTTCCTTTTGGAGGACAGTTTTAGGATGTTTTTTTTTTTTTTTGCCCCAAGAAAGTTTTGAGGCTCTGATTCATGTTAAAAGTGCCTTGTTCCATTATAAACCAACACAGCTTTGAAGCTGTCTCCACTTCTAGGTCAAGGGCTCTCCCTCTGGCCAGATGCCAGTTTTATCCTTGGACTCTCATGATCCTCGGAAATAAATCAACTTTCCAGTAAAATCCTATGACTGCTCTGTTTTACATAAAAGTGTGCAGCCCAGGGCTGTGATATTATTTTGCATTTTAGGTAGAGAAGAAGGGAAAGAAAACATTCATTATTGCTGAGAGACAACTCCAAGTGGAGCCATAATTATGGATATCAGAGGGCAGCTGGGTACCATATTCATTCTCCCAGTAGCATCTTGAACCCCAAAGCTTATTACTGATGTGGAAACAAACATACAGATGACTGTGAAGTGTTCTAATCCACATGTGGCAAGGGTCAATACAGTCCATGAGTTAAAAAAGCACTGAGTAGATTGCCTCTTAGGTCAAAATTTCTTCCTTGTGGCAGGAAAAAAAAAGAATGAATTACTCCTATACATAGCAATACAGATGAATCTCACAATGTTGAAAAATAAGAGGCTACACATGAAAAAAGGTCTCCTGTATTGTTCAACTTGTATAAAGTTCAAAATCATACAAGACTAATCTATCATGTTAGAACTAAATATATAGTTTACTTTTGATGAGGGAAAGGATCATGCCAGATGATGCTTCCAGGAGGCCAGAAAATTCTATTTCTTGACCCGGGTGATGGACCCAGAGGTGGGTTCACTTTGTGATAATCCATTAAGTCATATACCTGTGATCTGGGTGGTTTTTATTATAAGAATGATTTACTTCAATTTGAAAGTTTAAAAATAATATTCTCATTGGGAAAGACAAATTTAAGAAGTATTAGAAAAGCATTCTGCTAATTCAACAGTGGATATTTATATTTATAGAGGAAAAATAGACAATTCAAATGAACTAAAGGGGAAAATAAATGCGCAAAACTTCAGTGTAGAGCGATGGGAACACTCCCACCCTGCTGCAGGAAGTATGCATTGCTACTGCTGCAACATTTGGCATCATCTATTAAAGATATACATATCTGGTGACCCAGATTCCCACCCCTGGGTGTATATCCAATAGAAATACATGCATGTGAGCACCGAAAGAATAGCAACTCCATTCATAATGGCCCCAAACTGAAAACAAGTTGTCTACCAACAGTAGAGCAGATAAAATGTGGTATTAATATATCCAACCTTGGAATACCATACAGCCTTTTAAAAGGAATGAATCATAGTACCCTTAGCATAATTGAAGCTGAGAAACCTAATGTTAAAAGATAGAAGTTAAAAAAAAAAGGCATATGTTCCCATTTACTTAAAGTCCAAAAAATAAGGAAAGATAAATACGTGAAAATATCAATACACACTTAAGTGGAAAAACTAAAGAAAAGGAAAAAAGAAGTCATCATAAAAGTAAGGGCACTGGGGAGAGGGTGGGTTGTGAGTGGGAAGGGGTGGATGGACAGCCCCTGGGCCATATTCTATTTCTTGATATGAGTAATGGTTATGTGAGGGCTCACATAATAAAAATTTATGAAATTATACTTTTATATATCATATACTTTCTCTAATGTATATTTCACAATAAAAAGGGTATAAAGATCACATGAAACCCAATTACTCAGAGATAGTTATCAATTTAACACTTTGACATGTATATTTTCCAGACCTTCTTTAATGCAATATGTACATCTTGCCCACATGGCTTTGTAGCCTTTAATTTTTGTTTTCTTTAATGATAGGATCTCCCAGAAGAAACTCTTGGGTTTTTTTGTTTTCAATTTCCATTTAATTTTAACTAAGAGTAAATATCATACAAGCTTTATGCCCCTCTGGAAGGCTAAAGCCATGGAGTGGCTTTCAGGAAATTAGGTTGCTTTAACCTAAGCTACAGTGATTCATAAACCAATCTGCAGGATTTTGCCGTAGCTCATGGGAGACTTTTACTTCTCTGTTAATAATACTGCAGCTTCAAAAGAGAAAAGCCTCTTTCCATCCCTTCAGTGCGCTGCCTCTTCAAAAGGAAAGGCTAGGCAGTGAGGGGAAAGGCCAGTATGGGAGTGGTCGGGAGGCTTGGGGGGAGGAGGAGGTCACCCTAAAATGTATTCTAATACTCATCATGCTGATCCTGACCTAGGAAACATTATAAAGTACTAAAATCGAACAAAAAATGATCCAGGTACGTTAAAAAAAAAAAAGTTGTTCCATTGCTCTCCTTGCCCAGAGGGCAGTCCAAGTTCCCTGCCCTCTGCCTGGAACATGCTGCTCCTCCCCATTGCCTGATCAGCAAGCATCCTCCACTCTTCTCCTTTACCCTTTTCATCATCTGCTTATTTCATCCTCTTCAACACTACATGGTTGAAGAAACCTTCTATGACCACCCAAGCAACAGCTTCATGGCACCCTGAAGCTACCACATCACAGCACTGGTCACCTTATTTTGAAATCGCCTATTTTCTTGTCCACAAATACGCTGCTAATCCATAAGCTTCACACATGCAAGGACGTGCATGTCCTTCATGCACGCATGTCTGTTTCACCATCGTAACTGCCAGCTCTAGCGCATACTGGCACCCAATAAATATAGTTATTGAATGGGTGGAAAACAGTTGTGAAATGAGATGGGGTGTGAGGAGTGGAGCTGAGATTTAAATTATGCTCTCCCGACTCACTTCACCCATTAAACACAAATGGCTTCAAAGAGTCCAATCAAACCAACACAGGATGGTGTGAAGCTTTAAATGCTACAATGGCTTCATTTCAAATACTTACTAGTGAGAGAATCTACTGGCCAATGAATGAGACCCAAGAGGTGTGGGTTTGATCCCTGGGTTGGGAAGATCCCCTGGAGAAGGAAATGGCAACCCACTCCAGTATTCTTGCCTGGAAATTTTCATGAAGGAGCCTGCAGGCTATACTCTGTGGGGTCGCACAGAGCCGGACACAACTGAGTACACATACACACACACCAGTAATAGCAGTTTGTATCTTGTTTTATATTTTGTGAAGCAGTTTCACAAATCTTACACAATAACAATAAAACCTCCAACATGAACTGGGAGGCTATTAATGTCATCATTTTATAGACGGGAAAACTGTCTGAGAGAGCTTAAGCAACTGGCTTCATATTATAAGATTATTTTTCAGTCTAAACCAGGAACAGTAGGCAAGAATACACAAAAGAACTATACAAAAAAAGATCTTAATGACCCAGATAACCATGATGGTGTGATCATTCACCTAGAGCCAGACGTCCTGGAGTCCGAAGTCAAGGGGGCCTTAGGAAGCATCACTGCAAACAAAGCTAGTGTAGGTGATGGAATTCCAGTTGAGATATTTCAAATCCTAAAAGTTGATGCTGTTAAAAGTGCTGCACTCAATATGCCAGCAAATTTGGAAAACTCAGCAGTGGCCACAGGACTGGAAAAGGTCAGTTTTCATTCCAATCCCAAAGAAAAGCAATGCCAATGAATGTTCAAACTACCACACAACTGCACTCATCTCACACTCTAGCAAAGTAACGCTCAAAATTCTCCAAGCGAGGGTTCAGCAGTACGTGAACCGAGAACTTCCTGATGTTCAAGCTGGAGTTGGAAAAGGCAGCGGAACCAGAGATCAAATTGCCAACATCTGTTGGATCATAGAAAAAGCAAGAGAGCTCCAGAAAAACATCTACTTCTGTTTTATTGACTACGCCAAAGCCTTTGACTGTGCGGATCACAACAAATTGTGGAAAATTCTTCAAGAGATGAGAATACCAGACCACCTTACTGTCTCCTGAGAAATCTGTATGCAGGTCAAGAAGCAGCAGTTAGAACTGGACATGAAACAACAGACTGGTTCCAAATTGGGAGAGGAGTACGTCAAGGCTGTGTATTGTCACCCTGCTTATTTAACTTATATGCAGAGTACATCATGCAAAATGACAGACTGGATGAAGCACAGACGGGAATCAAGATTGTCTGGAAAAGTATCAGTAACCTCAGATATGCAGATGACACCACCCTATGGCAGAAAGTGAAGAGGAACCAAAGAGCCTCTTGATGAAAGTGAAAGAGGAGAGTGAAAAAACTGGCTTAAAACTCAGCATTCAGAAAACCAAGATCATGGCGTCCAGTCCCATCACTTCATGGCATATAGATGGGAAAACAATGGAAACAGTGAGAGATTATTTTTTTGGGCTCCAAAATCACTGCAGATGATAACTGCAGCCATGAAATTAAAAGATGCTTGCTCCTTGGAAGAAAAGCTATGACCAACCTAGACAGCATATTAAAAAGCAGAAGCATTACTTTACCAACAAAGGTCCATCTAGTCAAGGCTATGGTTTTTCCAGTGGTCATGTATGGATGTGAGAGTTGGACTATAAAGAAAGCTGAACACCGAAAAATTGATGTTTTTGAACTGTGGTGTTGGAGAAGACTCTTGAGAGTCCCTTGGACTGCAAGGAGATCCAACCAGTCCATCCTAAAGGAAATCAGTCCTGAATATTCATTGGAAGGACTGATACCAAGCTGAAACTCCAATACTTTGGCCACCTGATGCAAAGAACTGACTTACTGAAAAAGACCTTTATGCTGGGAAAGACTGAAGGCAGGAGGAGAAGGGGACAAGAGAGGATGAGTTGGTTGGATGGCATCACCGACTCAATGGACATGAGTTTGAGGGGAGTTGGTGATGGACAGGGAAGCCTGGTTTGCTGCAGTCCATGGGGTTGCAAAAAGTCGGACACGACTGAGTGACTGAACTGAACTGAAGCCAGGAACTGATAACCCCTTAGAGCTGGAAGTGTATACCACATACAGACATGTTTTTAGGCAGTAGGGACATAAAATAAATATGTGACACCATTCTAATTTTTTAATCTTATAGTAGATATTTCCTTTTTTAAAGCATTAATTTTTTAGCTTTATTTTTATCACAAAACTAGCACATTTGATGTAGAAAAAAGAGCACAAATAAGAAAATCAAAATCACTTATGATCACATTAGATAGAATATCTATCATTACACTGTTTTAATAACTGACTACATATTCAGTCTGGAGCTTAGCTAGAGTGAGAACTCCCCTCCCACACTCTCCTCTTTCCCCCCTCCCCCCCGACTCTGTTCTTTATCTTCAAATTTTTCTGAGCTATTCTTGCCCATTTGCTCTTTTATTTGAATTTGAGAATTAGGTTTTACTAAAGCTCTGTTGGGATTTTTATTGGATTTGCATTCCTTTTATAGATTAATTGGAGTAGAACTGAAAATTTTACTATCTTGGTTCTTGTCTTTCGTAAACACAGTATATTTCTCCATTAATTTATGTCTATTTTAATGTTTTTTTAAAAATATGGAAAGCTTCAGAAATTTGCATGTCATTTTTGCACAGGAACTGTGTTCATCTTCTCTGTAGTGTTCCAACTTTAGTATATGTGTTGTCAAAGGGAGCGTTCAGACAAATTTTTCTTTTAATGGTTGGATTATATTAGGAGAGAAAGGTAACATATTCTTCACTTTCTTTATGAGACCGAAAAGGAGATTAATCTGGACTAGTTATTTCTATCAAACATAAAAGCATTTAGTTGTGTGCTAAAAATGGAGGAAATGTTTCTGACTATGTTATCTTGCACCTTCTATCATTTAAAAAAAATTATGGTTTTTTTGGGCTAAAAGGAAGGAAACCTTTTATTTACTTTTGTGTGTCAAATTTTTTTAAATTTTATTTATTTTTTAATTGGTGGAATATTGCTTTACAATTTTGTGTTGGTTTCTGCCCTAAAATAACACGAATCAGTCACAAATTGTGTGTATATATATATATATCCCTTCCCTCCTGAGCCGCCTTCTCCTCCCCCAGTATTTCTGTATATCTTTTATTTTGGCTGTTCTGGGTCTTTGCTGTGGCCTGTGGGCTGCAGAGCCCTTAGGCTTCAGTAGTTGCAAGCGAGGGTCGCCCTGAGGCATGCGAGATCTTAGTTCCCTGACTAGGGATCGAACCTGAGTCCCTGCATTGGAAGACAGATTCCCACCAGGGAAATCCCAAAGTGGAAATTCTTCGGTGGTCTTGATAGAGAAATTCCGCCAGACAAAGGGGTTGGCACGACAGGGGAAATGGAAAGGCAAGGAAAAGAAGATGGTCAGACGTGATTTGGAGGAGGGCTGGGGAAACGGGTGGAGAACAGTGGGGCAGGCAGAAGAAAGTGGGGAGGAGAGAATGACAGCAAGTGTGGATTTTCTGAGTTCTGCTATTCTAGAAAACCAGCAGCATCCCTTGGGATCTTGTTAGAAATTCAGAATACTGGCCCCAATTCAGATTTGCCCAATCAGAATCTTCATTTTAACAAGATCCCCAGGTAATTCTTATGCACAGTCAAGTTCCAGAAGCTCTCAGTTGCCCCCAGCCAATCTGAGCCAGTCCCGATCAATGTCATCAGCCTTAGCCCTATTAATAGACAAAACTGGTTTGGTTGCCTAGAGACCTGGAAATCTGGTTCCTCCTGTAGACTCTGCATCTCAGAGTGCTCCTACCACTTTGGCCAAAGCTGTGTGACTCCAGTTGGCCTCAGTTTCTCTGCTAGCGTGTCAGTTCTCTGCAGGGATTGGATCCTGGCCGGGACCCCAGTTTCCTCAGCGTGGTCCTCACGTTCTGCCAGAGGCTTGCACTGCCCCTTCCTCTGGGACGTAGGATGTGATTTCCTACTCTCCTCTCAGCTTTTGCTGGGGACCTGCTGTGACTGGCCCAATCACCTGGAACTGTGCCTGATTTTGAATATTGTCACCTGGACTTCTCCCAGAACTGTGTTCTGCTGGCTGAGAGTTCACAGTCAGATATCCAAGTAGCCTGGCTCAATCTGAGTTAGTCACAGCCTTTGACCACTGCACACCAGTCTGCCTTGCTGCTTCCTGGGGACGTGCTAGCTTCTGAAAACATGCTCTGTCCCCTCTGTCCCCCCGAATCTTGGCTTCTTCCCCCTTCCCAGGGCCTGAGCTGATGTGGTCTCAGCCTGCCTTACACACAAATGTCTCCTACTAAAGAGAAGGAAGCCAGCATACAGTAAGGGCAGCAGGACTCAGTCCCTTCTCTCTCTTAACATCTATGATGTTGGGACTTCATGGCCCTGCTTGTGTGTGTAGACCTTGAGACTCCAAGCACTGCCCTTGGAGCCCTTTAGGTAAAAGATATCCTAAAAGTCTTGGAAGACTACTGACTACAAATGGTCCCAGTTATTTTGCACAACTTGTAGTTTTGGCTCTTTTTTCCAAGGTGGAGAAAAATCTTTGTGGTCTAACATACTTTATGAAAGTGAAAGTCGCTCAATCATGTCCGACTCTTTGCCACCCCATGGAATATACAGACCATGGAATTCTCCAGGCCAGAATACTGGAGTGGGTAACCTTTCCCTTCTCCAGGGGATCTTCCCAACCCAGGGATTGAACCCAGGTCTCCTGCATTACAGGCAGATTCTTTACTAGCTGAGCCACAAGGGAAGCCCAAGAATATAGGAGTGGGTAGCCTATCCCTTCTCCAGTGGATCTTCTCAACCCAGGAATCAAACTGGGGTCTCCTGCACTGCAGGTGGATTCTTTGCCAACTGAGCTATGAGGGAAGCCAACTTACTTTATAAATACAGGCTAATGCATACAGAAGCTCAATCATTTCTCTGGTTCCCATACAACCATTTCACTTTGACCTATGGTGTTATACCTCCTGCCCTGCTCAATCTGTGGTGGAACATTATACAAAGTGTATCTCACCTGCTACTGTGTTTTAAGCCACCACAAAATAACATGAAGTTCACGACAGTCAGGTTGGCCATCATCTAGAGAAGCCAATTTTTATTGCTAAGTCACTTCAGTTGTGTCCGACTCTGCGTGACCCCATAGACGGAAGCCCACCAGGCTCCCCCATCCCTGGGATTCTCCAGGCAAGAACACTGGAGTGGGTTGCCATTTCCTTCTCCAATTTTTATTACTCTCCACTAATTCATAATAAAGCACTGACTTTATCTTTAAGATTGTTGCATCATTTCTATTCCTAAGAACTATTCTTATGGTGATTAAAAAAAAAAAAAGATGATGAGAAAGAAGAAAGAAAACAAGAAGAAAGTGTGGCGGCACCCACAGCAGCTAAGGAATGGTGTGGGTGTTGTTTCCATTATTTACATACATAACACTTTCACAAGAATCCAAATGTCTTACAAAAGAAAATACAAATTGCAGGAAAGATGCGATAACACAGCAAGACACAAAGAAAACAATTATCCAGAGGAAGATTTAAATTTGGCATCAATCGTTTGCAGCGACAGAGTGGATAAGTATCCACTAGCTGCTTGCACATAGCAAGGTAGGCATGTAGTGGCATTTGCCATGGTCCAAAAAGAAGTTCCATGTAAAATAGAAGGAAATACATGCTATGTAATGCAGATGCTGATTGCAGCCATGAAATTAAAAGACGCTTACTCCTTGGAAGGAAAGTTATGACCAACCTTGATAATATATTAAAAAGCAGAGACATTACTTTGCCAACAAAGGTCCATCTAGTCAAGGCTGTGGTTTTTCCCGTGGTCATGTATGGATGTGAGAGTTGGACTGTGCAGAAAGCTGATCGCCGAAGAATTGATGCTTTTGAACTGTGCTGTTGGAGAAGACTCTTGAGAGTCCCTTGTACCGCAAGGAGATCCAACCAGTCCATTCTAAGGGAGATCGATCCTGGGTGTTCATTGGAAGGACTGATGCTAAAGCTGAAACTGCAATACTTTGGCCACCTCATGCGACGAGTTGACTCACTGGAAAAGACTCTGATGCTGGGAAAGGTTGGGGGCGGGAGGAGAAGGGGATGACCGAGAATGAGATGGCTGGATGGCATCACCGACTCTGTGGACATGAGTTTGAGTGACCTCCAGGAGTTGGTGATGGACAGGGAGGCCTGGCATGCTGTGATTCATGGGGTCGCGGAGAGTCGGACACGACTGAGCGACTGAACTGAACTGAACTGAATGTAGTCATTCCAAGTTTCTAAAGTTGCATGGCAGTCTCATTAAATCAGCTGCTGCTGCTGCTGCTAAGTTGCTTCAGTCGTGTCCGACTCTGTGCGGCCCCATAGATGGCAGCCACCAGGCTCCGCCATCCCTGGGATTCTCCAGGCAAGAACACTGGAGTGGGTTGCCATTTCCTTCTTCAATGCTTGAAAGTGAAAAATGAAAGTGAAGTCACTCAGTTGTATCTGACTCTTAGCAACTCCATGGACTGCAGCCTACCAGGCTCCTCCATCCATGGGATTTTCCAGGCAAGAGTACTGGAGTGGGGTACCATTGCCTTCTCCAGGGGTACATAAATATATGGTTTTCCAAAGACACTCTTGGCCAAGCGAAATCAAAGGTCCAGGAAGAAGTTACTCAAGATTAGCAAGTGTGTTTGGATAGGAAATAGAACATACATAAGCATGAACCATTCACTGGATCATTCTAAAGGTCCAGATTTTCTCAGGACAGATTTTACTGATAAGTCATGAAGAAGCTGTATTTGAAGTTAGTCTAAAAAAACCCAATTTTGACGGATAGCGTGAAAACTCTCCTTTAGTGGTTTTCAGTTCTATGCCTGATGTTATGTCATTATTTGAACAGGGTTCCAACCAACCATTTAAACTTTTGGCAAGGGGGAAACCTGGTATGGGGGTAGTGGGGATGGTGGAAATACTCTCAGGAAAAATGTCTAAAATGTTGCGGAGGCTTAAAAAGGGATAAGTAGACAAAACAACACATTACTACTGGTGTAGTATGTGCTGCTGCTGCTGCTAAGTCACTTCAGTCGTGTCCGACTCTGTGTGACCCCATAGACGGCAGCCCATCAGGCTCCCCTGTCCCTGGGATTCTCCAGGCAAGAACACTGGAGTGGGTTGCCATTTCCTTCTCCAATGTGTGAAAGTGAAAAGGGAAAGTGAAGTCACTCAGTCATGTCTGACTCGTAGCGACCGCATGGACTGCAGCCTACCAGGCTCCTCCGTCCATGGGATTTTCTAGGCAAGAGTACTGGAGTGGCTTGCCGTTGCCTTCTCCATAGTATGTGCAGTTACAGTCAAACCACTCAAAATTACAATGTCATTTGTTTTCTTTGTATCTCTTTTGTTTTCACAAGTCACATGGCAAAATCAACAAATACTACATCATCCCTCTGAGGATTCAGCTGGGGAAGAAGCATCGGTTAGCTCATCTCTAGAGTAGCTATTATTAGCTTGCTTCGATTCTCTCATAAGATATGTACCCATGCTTATTAAGCTGCTTGTTTGCGTCCTTTGTCATATTCCTCTATAATTATGACTACAGCTATGCAGTACACTCTAGTGCAGCCCAGAGGCACCCATTTCCACAGGTTTTTCCAAAACCGATGTAAGCTCCATAGTTTTCAGAAGGTTATTTGTTGGAAAAAACATGCAAAGTCCTATTTGCAACTGATGTTGAACTTTCCATAGATAATATTAGGGACATCCCTGGCAGTCCAGTGGGTAAGACTCCATGCTTCCATTGCAGGGGACGTGGGTTTGATCCCTGGTGGGGCAACTAAGATCTCGTTGTGCAACACGCTGCACAACATGGCCAAAAAATAAACAAATAAAAATAAATGTGTAGAAAATATTACTGTACCTGTACTGGATTGTATATTCAGTGTTACCCTTCCTCCCCACAATCCATGATCACTCAGAACCTGTGAATATGACCTTATTTGGAAATAAGAGTCTTTGTCAATGTAACCACATTAAGATGATGTCATACTGGATTAGTGTGGGCCCTAAACCCAGTGACTGGTGTCCTTATAAGAAGACCCTTCAGAGATGAAGACATGCAAGAAGAGCATCATGTGAAGATAGAGGCAGAGACTGGAGTGATGTAGCTGCAAGTCAAAGACCGCCAGTAACCCTCAAGAGCTAGGAGAGAAGCTCAGTACAGGTTCTAGTCTGAGTCTTTGGTGGGGGGATGTGGCCTTGGTGACACTTTGATTTTGGACTCCTAACCTCCAGAACAGTGAGATATAAATTTCTATTGTTTATACCAGGGGTCCCCAACCTGCCGGATCTGAATGTCTGATGATCTGAGGTGGAGCTGCTGTAATAATAATTGAAATAAAGTGCACAGTAAATGCAATGTGCTTGAATCATCCCCAAACTATCTCCCCCTACCCCTGATCCATTGAATCATCCCCAAACCATCTTCCCCACCCCTGATCCATACAAAAACTGTCTTCCATGAAACTGGTTCCTGGTACCAAAAAGTTGGGGACTGCCCAACATTTAGAACACCCAGTTTGTGGTGTTTTGTCGTGGTAGCCCTAGGAATCTCCAGATTATGAAAGTGAGTACTTCAAATTACATGAAGACTTGATATTAACTTTCCCTTAGATGATGAAACTAGGGGAAGAAAAGGCTACTTGTCATGGTGAAATGGCAAGTGTAAACCAAAGATAGGATTAGAAACTGATCATTCTGGGATCACAAGCCAGGTAGAACTGTAGACAAATGAAAGTTTCAGCTAACACACTATGACACTGATGTCACACTTAAAAGTGAGCTATGAGACCTCCATGTGCAAAATTTGCAGGGGAGGTTATCAAAATCTGATCACATGGCTTTCAACTGCTTACATAAATACAAAGTACATAAAAAATGAAAACCAGAGATTAAAGATGAGAGTTGTTTTGTATAGAGTAATGTGTGTGCTGGGTGTCCTCCAACCACCAACTTTTCTAAATCTTCAGGGGCAAAGAAAATGTGAGTAGTTCCTCTGGATCAAATGTGGGTCACCCACAAGAGAATGCAAGTGTTTGGTTATCTTGCATCCTTTCTAAGAGGATCATTTGGATGTGTAGCCAGATGAACAATAAAGCTGGAGTTGGTAACAGATTCCTGGGGTCCCAGAAAAGAGTAAGTGATCAGGCATATTAAGATGGATCCATTTGTTCGCAGGGAAATCTTGGTGAGATAACTCTACCCTGGAGCAACTCCAAAAAATTCATACAAACCAACAGGAGAGGCAACTTTATATACCTGTGAAGATCAAAGAACTGTAACACCAGATCTTCACAGGAGGACCAGACAAGTAAGAGCTTTTCTGCTCCACCTTCCCCTCCTCCTCGCAGTATTCTAACCAGAGAAAAGTGTGCAGTTGCCTTGTACAAACTGCAAGGGGCAGGGATGGGGAAAAGAAAGGGAACTCAGGTTTCTCTCCTAACCCAACTGTAGCTCTTTGTAGGAGGCTGAGCTAAGGATGGGAGAAACTTGTCAATGTTTTTTTTCTTCACTGTGATATGAATCCAGACACGTTAATTACTGACCAATGGATATATTACCTGGAAGTAACTGGAAGAATAAAAATTTGCTCTAAATTTCAAACCCAAGAGCTGAGGAAGTGCTAACTCTGTGGAATAAATTTGAAGTGTTGCTTTATGATTGATTACATCCTATGAGTCATGCTAGTTCAGTGCAATAGTTACATAACCATTTCTAAATGCAATTGAATAGAGCAGTTCTTATAGAGCCTTCTATAGAGTTTTCCTCTATGAAGTCACTGTTTTTCTGTCTGAATTTAGAAAATTGTATGTCAAATTGTCCTCATAGAGAATTTATCCTTTTGTCAGCACTTGTCAATGCTCGGTCAGTCACTCAGTCATGTCCAACTCTTTGGACTGTAGTCCACTAGGCTCCTCTGTCCATGGGATTATTCTTCCAAGAATGCTGGAGTGGGTTGCCATTTCCTTCTCCAGGGGAATCTTCCTGACCCAGGGATTGAACCCACACCTCCTGTGGCTTCTGCACTGGCAGGCAGATTCTTTATCACTGAGTTACCTGGGAATGAAATGTTTAAACTGAGAAGCATTATATGCTTGGTACATATTAGATTCTCAACAAATGTTGCATTAATAAAGAAATGAAGAGAAACCCTGCTTGCCTGGGTTCTTTATAAACCCAGACTATCCCCAGATTCCTTTATGGTAGAGTAAGAAATATTTCAAGTTGATGATTTCTGAGAAACTCCAGCCAGAAATTTATGGTCTCATAGAGTATATGTTCCAGAGAAGGCAATGGCACCCCACTCTAGTACTCTTGCCTGGAAAATCCCATGGACAGAAGAGCCTGGTGGGCCGTAGTCCATGGGGTCGCGAAGAGTCGGACACGACTGAGCAACTTCACTTTCACTTTTCACTTTCATGCATTGGAGAAGGAAATGGCAACCCGCTCCAGTGTTCTTGCCTGGAGAATCCCAGGGACGGGGAAGCCTGGTGGGCTGCCGTCTATGGGGTCGCACAGAGTTGGACACGACTGAAGCGACTTAGCAGCAGCAGCAGAGTAAATGTTCTTCATTCACAGTGGGATTAAACTAGAAACTGATAATTAAGAGATAATAGAAAAATCTCCCAACATTTGCAAACTAAATACCATGGTTCTAAATAATTCAAGGGCCAATGAGAAAAATTTCAAGAGAAATCAATACATCAAACTGAATAAAAATTAAAATACAACATAGCAAAATTGTAGGATGCCATTAAAAGTAGTGCTGAGAGGGACATTTATAGCTCCAAAGGCATACATTAGAAAAGGGACAAAGTCCTAAATCAATAATCTAAGATCTCACCACAAGAATGTAAAAAAAGAGAAGCAAAATAAACACAAAGCAAGCAAGAGAAAGGAAACAATGAGATTAAGAGCAGAAATCAAGGAAACTGAAAACAGGAAAAACAATACAGAAAATCAATGATACAAACCTTGGCTCTTCAAAAAGATCAAAACTGACAAATTTCTATCAAGACTGACAAAGGAAAATGGAAAGAAGACTCAAATGACCAATATCTGGAATGAATAAAAGGTATCACTACAGACATCAAAAAGAAAAGGGGATACTATTAAAAAAAATAACATATAGATTTGACAACAAAGATGAAATTAACCAATTGTTCAAAAACACAAGCCACAACAACTTCCCAAAAATGAAATAGAAAATTTCAATAATCCTAACATTATTAAGGAAATTGAATTTGCAATTTTTAAAAATTCCCCCGCAAAGAGATCTCCTACCCCAGAGGGTTTTACAGGAGAAATTCTACCAAACATTTGAGGAAGACTTAATGCCAATTCTACACAATCTCTTATAGAAAAAGAAAAATCACTTCCAGTTCATTTTATAGAGCTAATATTATCCTCACACACAGACAAAGATGGTACAAAATAAGAAAACTGCAGACCAATATTTCTTGTGAATAATGATGCAAAAAATTTTAACAATATATTAACCAATAGAATTCAGCAATATTGCCAAAGAATTATACATCATAGCTAAGTAGGGTTTAGTCCAGGAATGCAAGTCTGGTTCAGTATTTGGGAGTTAATCAACATAACCCACAACATTAGTAGGCCAGGACACCTGGATATTTGCCTAATTGATATCCTACAATGGTACAAAAGTGATTCAGTGGAGGAAAGGTGAAGAAGGAGGAGAAATAAATGGAAGAAGAGAGGAGGAGGAGGAAGGAAAAGAGAAAACTGAGACTCTAGGGTTAACAAACTGGAATGTTTCTAAGTGCCAAGAGCAGAAGAGTTCACAATTTCTGCAAGACTTTGGAAACGATGATTAACCACGTGAAGAGATACTTTTCTCATTCCAACAACTGGATTGGATTCACTGGTACTTTGGTGAAGCTGTCCTAAGAAGCCATTATCTTTTCCCTTTTTTCTTGCTGTTCCCACATCTAAAGAACACAATGTGGTTTCATTGTTTTATTTACTTGTTTTACTAATTTGTTTGTTTGCTTTCCCAATTGACTTTATTTCTTAAGTCAACTGGGAAAATCAAGGGTGGAAAGTCAATCTGGGGCATCCAAATGTGGAATGGATATTCTGGGTCAGTATCCACCATGGAAGCCGCCTCTTCTATCATTTTCCTGCCCCTTGATAATGGGTCCTTGATTTCTCAGGGTAGCCTCACCTGCTGCTCCTGAGCCCTTTTCGGAGGGAAGATGGATCCTGGGGAGTCGGGGGTGTTACAAAGGTTGGGGCCAATCAGTTTGTGTAAACCTGAGTTCTGATCACATACATGATTCCCTTCTGTATCTTGGGTCCTGAGTATTAATGGTGGCATCACCCACCTAACCATCCTCAAATACAGAGAAGAACCATGTGCAGACATTATCAGACCCAGGGCATGTCCAGATGTTCCATGCTTCTGGAGATCCTTAGATGTAATCACTTCACATAGCGCTATACAGTTTAGATTTCAACTCTGCTGGAACCTCCAGGGTTTTTACAATAAATAGTGCTAGAACAGGCAGACATTTATAGACAAAAATTGAACTTTGACCTTATACAATAATTAATTCAAATGAAAGTACAATATAAACAAAATAAAACAGAAATCTATGTACTTTCAGGAAAGAAAGAAAAAAAAAAAAAACCTGGAGAATATCTTTGGAATCTAGGGCTAGACAAAAAAGTCTTAGACTTCATGCCAAAGTATGATTCATAAAAGGAAAAACTGATAAATTAGACTCCACCAAAATTTAAAAATCTGCTTTTTAAAATTTATTTTAATTGGAGGATAATTGCTTTTCAACGTTGTGTTGATCTCTGCTGTACAGTGAATCATCCGTAGTATACATACATTCCCTCCCTCTTGAACCTCCCTCCCACCCCCCAGCCCCCATCCCTCTATGTTGTCCGAGAGCACTGGCTTTAGCTCCCTGTGTTATATAGCAACTTCCCACTAGCTATCCATTTTACATATGGTAATGTATATGTTTCAATGCTACTCTGTGAAAGACCCTGTTAGGAGGATGAAAAGATACGATACAGACTGTGAGAAAATATTTGCAAACCACATATCCAGCGAAGGACTAGTAGCTAGAATATATAAAGAACTTGGAAAATTCAACAGTAAAAATACCAAACAATCCAGGGAGAAAATGAACAAAAGAGAAATTTCACCAAAGAAGTCATACAGATGACAAATAAGCACGTGAAAAATATGTTCAACATCACTGCATGCATGCTCAGTAGCTAAGTCGTGTCCAACTCTTTGTGACCCCGTGGACTGTAGCCTACCAGGATTATCTGTCCACGGGATTTTTCAGGCAAGAATAGTGGTGTGGGTTGCCATTTCCTTGAGGGGATCTTCCTGACCCGGGGATCGAACCTGCGTCTCCTGCATTGGCACGTGGGTTCTTTGCCACTGAGCCACCATGGAAGCCCTCAACATCATTACTCATCAGGGAAATGCAAATTCAAACCATGAGATATCACGACATATCTATGAGAATGACAAATAAAAAATAGTGACACCACCAAATGTTGGTAAAGATGAAGGGAAATTGGATCATTCCTATATTTGGTAACCCCAAATAGAACAGAGACACTCTGGAAAAGTTTACAGTTGCTTTAAAAAAAAAACATGCTGGGGGTTTTCCTGGCGGTCTAGTGGTTAAAACTCCATGCTACTCGTTTGATCCTTGGTCAAGGAACTTGGATTCCCACATGCTTTGGGGTGTGGACAGAAAAGTGGGCAATTATCATACAACCCACATACTGCACACTACAGTATTCATCCCAGAGAAATGAAAACTCTTGCTCACACAAAAACCTGTCCATGAATGTTCATAACAACTTTATTTGCAATAGCCAGAAACTGGAAACAACTTGACTGTCCCTGAATCGGCAAATGGTTAAACAAACCACAGTACCTCCATACCGTGGAATACTACTCAGTGATAATCAGAAAAAACTATTGATACAAGCAATGAACTGGATGCATGTCAGGATATTTTATTTAACTCCTGAGAAGTATGTTGAAATGTCCTTCTATTTAGAGGTCATGCTTTTTACTCTTGACATTTGAATGCACTATTTTAATATGTTCATTTATAATAATTATAGTGTGTTCTTCACATAAGAAAAGTACTAAAAAGAAAAATTGAAGTAATAAGTAGCTTATATTTATGTAGCATGAATTATGCCCAAAGCACTATTCTAAGCACTTTTGGGGCTTCCCAGGGAGATCAGTGGTAAAGAACCCCTCTGTCAATACAGGAGACATGGGTTCAATCCCTGGGTTGGAGAGATTCCCTGAAGAAGGAAATGGCAACCCACTCTAGTATTCTTGTCTGGGAAATGTCATGGACAGAGGAGTCTGGAGGGCAGGCTACAGTGCATAAAACAGCAAAAAGAGTTGAACACAACTTAGTGACTAAACAATAACCACCAAACACTTTTTAGATATTGGCCTCTACATACCGTAGGAAGCAGCTCTGTTATTATCCCCCATTTCACAGATACCATAACTGAGGCATAAAGAAACTTGCCAAGGTTATATAGAAAGTATACACCAGAAGTGAGATTTCTAACCTAGCAATCTGGCTCAATATTCTGGGCTCTAAACCAGTCAAAAACACTGCTATGACATTAACGGAGATGTTGCTATTTGAAAAATCTAGGTTGTTCCTATTGGCCAGTGCGGTGAGGTGAGTGGCTTATGAGGTCACTTATAAGGAAATAAAAAAGCTACTTTTACTATTCACATCTTTTCCCACCCGACAACCTACCTAACAACACCTCCTATAAATAAATGCCTGGTTTTCCAACTTTATACCTTCACCCGTAAGTCTTCACCATCATGTGGAAAAGCATGGAACTGGCATTGTTCTGCACCAGTAAGTCCATGCACTTGAGCGGGACTGAGCTTCAGTTTTCTTCCTGGCAAAATGACAGAAGGTTGTTTGAAAAATCTTTAAGAATTTTTCTAGGTCTTCTAACCTATGACCCTATGAAATATCCTCATCTTGAATGCTGCCTTGAAAAGTTATCACTGTTGCATGCGAAAAATAAAATTATACCAACCAGAGTTTATCTTAGAGGGAGGAAAACAGTCTTTAAGAAAATAAAACACCAATGGGTCATTTGTTAGGAAAAGTAGGCCATAGTTCCTAGTGTAAAGGAAGAGTGTAACCTATGATTTAGTTTGAGATTCTGTGTTTAAGAAAATGAATGGAGGGGCTTCCCTGCTGGTCCAGTGGTTAAGAATCTACCTTCCAATGCAGGGGACATGGGTTCAATACCTGCTCAGGGACCTAAGATCCCACATGCTGAGGGGCAACTAAGCCTGTATGCCGAAACTAGAGAAAGCCTGCGCATACCATCAAAGACCCAGTGCCGCTAAAGTAAAAATAAATTAATTACTTTTTTATAAAAGAAAATGAATGGAATTTGGGGTTTTTTGAGCAAAAGAGAAGCAGGAAAAGGGGAAATGAATGAGCAACAGGGTGGGGCCCCCAAAGGAATTTTAAACACAGAGATGATGAACATTCAGTGTTAAGATCACTGTGTGTGTGCTTGCTAAGTCACGTCAGTCGTGTCCGACTCGTTGCAACCCCATGGACTGTAGCCCGCCAGGCTCCTCTCTCCATGGGATTCTCCAGGCAAGAATACTGGAGTGGGCTGCCATGCCCCATTGAGATCATTATTGGGCTATAACCCATCTCTCCAACCCCTTCAATAATAATGGCATCTCAGAAAGTTTTGTGTAAGTGGTTTTTCTGTGGAAATCAAGTAAAGAGATGGGGTTTCAGCAGAGGGGATGAATGAATAGTGACAGCCCGCCAGCAGAGGAGACAATGGGCACATGGGGGGAGGGGGCTGTGGGGGGGGTGGGGGGGCGTGGCTGGATTTTCCAGGAGGCCTGGAGTGGGCATTCAGGCCTGTCCAACCTAGAGCATAATGGCAGGGAGGGCCCAGCTGGCACCTGGCTTCCACAGCTTTTTTCCCCCTTACCAGTCTCCCTCCAAAACCGCTGCTGAGCCTTTTCAAATGGGGATCCACCCACCCCTCCAGATTTTTAGCACCTTTGGTAAGACTCTTCCCTTGCTTTGTCCTGATTTATAGTTATCAGTATATCTGCCCTACATAGTCTGCCAGATAACATGCTCTTTAAGGATGCTGGCCTCATCACGCCAAACATAGTAAGTACTCAATAGTAATTCATTGAATGGAATTTGCTTCTTAGCCTTCCTCCGCTATTCTCCTGGGGACTCTTAGTTGGAATGAGTCACACTGTTCAGACACAGCAAATAATAATAATGACAATGAATGTGAACATAAAAGGTGTTTCTTATTTAAAAAAAAAAAAATTCTGGAGTGCCTGCAAGGAGGAAAGCAAGTACCTCTGGTGGGGGTGGGGAGTAAGCTTTACATATTGAACCACTAGTTCTTCAATCGTATTTTCAATGGACAAAGATCCACATGGAATATAAACTCATCCCCCGTGTAAAATCACAGATGTTTCAGAGAAAAACCACAGGAACAAACTTGAACTTCATGACTTCTATTATTTTGTGATAAAAGGTTTAAAACACAATGTGAGTTTTTTTTAAATGCTAAGTTCCCTGTGAGGAGTGTGGTGTTAATTTCATCTTGATTCAGGGTGCCAGCAGAACTCAGCACAGAATTCAAAAGAGAAAAATTACTTTCCTGCAGCTCTGGTACCTAGTGACCAAGCTTTTGCTGATTTTTTTTCCACTTTCTCCCAGATGAAATGAGGGCTTCCCAGGTGGCTCAGTCGTGAAGAATCTGCCTGCCAAGCAGGAGATGCGGGTTCAATCCCTGGTGGGGAGGAAGATCCCCTGGAGAAGGAAATGGCAACCCACTCCAGTGTTCTTGCCTGGAGAATCCCATGGACAGAGGAGCCTGGTGGGCTACAGTCCATGGGGTCACTAAGAGTCGGACACGACTGAGTAACTTCACTTTCACTTTTTCTTTCATGCATTGGAGAAGGAAATGGCAACCCACTCCAGTGTTCTTGCCTGGAGAATCCCAGGGACGGGGGAGCCTGGTGGGCTGCTGTCTATGGGGTCGCACAGAGTCGGACACGACTGAAGCGACGCAGCAGCAGCAGCAAATTGATTCAATAAAGAGAAAACATTGTGGTTTTCCAGCGGGAAAAGTTGATAAACCAGCTCCCATTCTCTTCATATGTCTATAAACAAAAACTTCATCTTAAGAGTCTTATCAGATGGTAAACATTTCAGTTCAGATCAGTTCAGTTGCTCAGTCATGTCCGACGCCTTGAGACCCCATGGATTGCAGCACGCCAGGCCTCCCTGTCCATCACCAACTCCTACAGTTCACTCAAACTCATGTCCATCGAGTCGGTGATGCCATCCAACCACTCACCCACCCTCTGTTGTCCCCTTCTCCTGCCTTCAATCTTTCCCAGCATCAGGGTCTTTTCAAATGAGTCAGTTCTTCACATCAGGTGGCCAAAATATTGGAGTTTCAGCTTCAGCATCAGTCCTTCCAAAGAATATTCAGGACTGCTCTCCTTTAGGATGGACTGGTTGGATCTCCTTGCAGTCCAAGGGACTCTCAAGAGTCTTCTCCAACACCACAGTTCAAAAACATCAATTCTTTGGTGCTCAGCTTTCTTTATGGTCCAACTCTCACATCCATACATGACTACTGGAAAAACCATAGCTTTGACTAGACAGACCTTTGTTGGCAAAGTAACGTCTCTGCTTTTTAATATGCTATCTAGGTTGGTCATAGGAGCAAGCATCTTTTAATTTCATGGCTGCAGTCACCATCTGCAGTGATTTTGGAGCCCCCAAAATAAAGTATGTCACTGTTTCCATTGTTTCCCACCTATTTGAAAGCTACTTATTCTGAATTCAGGGCACTACTTTGAATTTTTTTTTAATTCATTTTTAAAGTGATTTACAAGTGCAGATAATTTCCCTAGATCCAAAGCTGGCCTACCTTTTCAAGCAGGCAGTTCTGAAAGTAAAGAAAAAAGGAATTATCTAGAGTCATCACTTAAAGTACAGGAATCTTGTGACTGCCAACATTTCTGCCCCCTGGTTTTTCCCTTTCCCACACCCCACAGACATCCATATTGGCTTTAAAAGTCAGATACTCAGAGACAAATGAACCTGGGTGGAAGGGAAGCTTTGCCAGTGCTCCACGTAGGTGCCAAGATAGAGGCCTCAGGAGGTCCCTCTCTGATTCAGCTGAGTCCTCGTGTTCCTCCCGGCTTTGCCCTGGAAAGAGCAGTGCCTGGCTGAATTTGGAGTTCCTGTTTGTTACAACTTCAGCAGTCTGCACCAGGGAGACAGGCAGAGTCCTGCTCTGATTGGCTGCCTTTCTCTGATGTAACAGTTGGCCCAGCCAATCAGTAGCCGGTACTCCGAGAGCAGAAAGATGAATTGTAACAGGCAAGGCCCTGGGAATTAAAAAAAAAAAAAAAAAAGGCAACTACCCCCCACCCGCCAAACAAAACCATACACACGGCTTCTGGAGGGTCCCCCCGAGAGGGAGCCTGCTCTCTTCTGCTGCAAGCCCTCTGGGCAGGCCTGTTTGCCCGTCAATCCCTTGGCACTCGGCCGAGTTCACACCATTTTCAAAGTAGGTCATTCAGGTAGTCTCAGCAGAGGAGGGCTACGCTGTCAGCCTCAGTCCACGGAGCCTGCGTGGAGGCCCAGGCCTTGCAGCGAAGGGCTGGAACCGAATGCCCGGCTGCCCCGCGGGACGCGGTTGCTGCGAGGTGCACCCTCGCCCGCCAGCCTGGCTTGCTTTTAGTCAAATCCACTTTTTTGGCCGTTTACAGTTGGTCCGGGACTAACCATTCTTCTGGACAAAGCTCCAGCCGGACTTAAACGTTTTCACCTGAATGAAAATTCACTACAAGGAGGATGATGTCATCTTGTTTCAGTTCTTTGTTCTTCGTGCTGAGAAAATTCATCGTTATTTCTGAGGCTAGTGAGTTATTTCTAATAAGGCAGACTGATACCCCCAAGGAGAATGCAAGGAAAGATAGAGAGGCATGAAGCATTTTCCTGAATAACATACTCAGGAATATGCATATAAAATGCATTTCTAATTAAAAATGTAAAACTCATACATGTTCATAAACACATAGAACATATACATTATTATTCAGGCACAAGCTGATAACAAGGTAAACTTCCACTTTCTTGATCAATGAAATGCATAGATACATGTCAAATAATGTTTGAAAGGTAAATATTGTCTTTAAACATGACCTACCTTCAGGTATTATTTTGAAGTTATCTTGCTCTGCTGTTTCTTCAGTCTGCAGTACCCTCCTCTGCTCTTAAACCCTCCTCTTAAATTCTTCCTCTTTAGGAAACCTCTGACTTCTGATTCTTAGTGGTTACTTCTCCCCATTCAGAAACCCTGCAGCAATAAAAGCGGCTGGGAGCACACACCTAGGTATGACATGGCTGTTCTTTATTACACAACTCCTGGAAAGCCAGGGCCAGTGTCTGGTATTTCAATTGTTTTTGTTTAGTTGCTAAGTCCTGTCTAACTCTTTTTGCAACCTGGTGGACTATAGCCCACCAGGCTTCTCTGTCCATGGGATTCCCCAGGCAAGAATACTGGAGTGGGCTGCCATTTCCTTCTCCAAGGGATCTTTCTGACCCAGGGATCAAACCCCCATCTCCTGAATTAGCAGGCAGATTCTTCACCACTGAGCCACCAGGGAAGCCCACATTTCAATTGTACATCACACTTACTTAGCACATATATTGCTTTCAGGACAATGGGAAAAATGAAAGGAAGGAGGAAAAAGGAAAATTAACCCTGGCATGCTGCAGTCCATGGGGTCCCAAAGAGTCGGACATGACTGAGCAGTGGAACTGAACTGAACATTTATTGGGTGCCTGATAGGTACCAGCCACTACACCAAGATTTTGATCAACTTTTTTTTTTTCATTTAAAACTCGTAACTGCCCTAGAGTGGAAGATTTGCTTTTCATCATTTTAAAGATAAGGAAGCAGAGGCTTAGAAGAGTTACATAATTTATAGGATCAAACAGCCAATAAGCAAAGGATTGAACCGAGATTCAAACGCAGTTGTTGGACTCCTTGCCCTTTCTGCTACTCCCCAGTTCTTAATCTTGGCTGATCAGCTTTTAGAAATTTCAAATGCATAGGCCCCACTCCTGAAGATTTGGACTCAGATTTCTAAGCCCAAGAGATCAGGGAGTGTTTATTTTCTTAAGGGCTATGTTGCCAGCAAGGCCTGGCACATAGGAGTAGCCAGTCCTTATTCGTGAAATGAATAAGTGAATTCAATCCATCTTGAGGGGTGGTTCTCAGGCCTGGCTATATATTCAACTCACCTGGAGCACTGATTAGGCTCTACTCCCAGAGGCTCTGATGCAATTGGTCTGGGGTGGGGCAGCTTGGCAGGCATCCTAGCTTTTCAAAAGCTCCCCAGGCGATTCACATGTGCAGCCCAAGCTGAGAACCATCAGTCTGGAGTGAGGTCCTGGCTTCTGCAGAGTTTTAAAAGCTCCACAGGTGATTTTGATTGGAAGCCAGGGCTGAGAACTACCACCTACACATCCCACTGCCTCTCTCTGGGTTTTTTTTTTTTTTTCCAGAGTTCTAGGACTTTTAATCTGTCCCAAAATTGCTGAAGCAAAAATTATGATAAAACATTCTGCTTTCCTTAAACCCCTCAACGCAAAAAAAAAAAAAAAAATCCGTAGGATAAAAATGGTTTTGTACATGGGAAGAAACAATATAAATTCAAAACTTACAGATAAGGGTTAGCTCTATCACTCATCTCTTTAAAAAGTTTATACGAATATCCAGTCAACACCAACAGGGTTATCTCCCTTGAAATGTTATCTATACAGATTTCCAAGTAGACCACAGGGCTGTATACTGTCTTGGAATGTCCTCAGAAGGCTCTGTCATTGATCAGGTAACAGAGTAAAAACCCCAGAGTCCTTTCTTCAAATGGAAGAGGGAGAGACAGGGATCGAAGAAACTATTCAAACTTCGTCTTCTTTCCTTGTGGCTTGTGGCCTCCTCCTCCTCCTCTGCCTCCTCGGGAGCCTCCTCGCCCTCCAAATCCTCCCTGGCCTCTGCCACCAAATCCACCTCGGCCACCTCTGCCACCACCTCGGCCTCCAAAGCCACCTCTGCCTCCTCCTCGGCCACCAAAGCCACCTTCACCCTTAGGTTTGGCCCAGTCAAAAATGACTTTGTTTCCATCGATTTCACCATCTTCCATGGCCTCCTTGGCAGCTTTGGCATCTTCCTTACTGTTGAAGTCTACAAAACCAAACCCTTTGGAGGATCCAGTTTCCTGGTCAGTGACTATCCTTGCTCGAAGAGAGCCATCAAACGACTTCTTTAACGTCTCTTCTGTAGTATCCTCAGAGAGACCTTTGACAAAGAGAGGATGGCTGGCTTCTTGCATTAGGTGATCCCCTGGGTCCTTGCAACTCCAGTCTGATGGCTCTGCCCTCAATTTCCCTTTTATTACATGAATTTAAAGCTTCTTTAGCATCTTCAAATGAAGCAAATTCTATAAATGCATACCCTTTAGATTTGCCATTTTGGTTCTGGGGCACCTTGATATGAGTTGCCTTCTCAAATACTTCCTGAAGTGTTTCTTCCGTTGCACTATAGGAGAGGTTGCTTAAAACCAGGGTTTTTGATTCACCACTCCAAGTGCTATGCTTTCCACCTCTATGGTCTTGACTTGGACCTTTCTCTCCGGTGTAGTACAGAGAAATGGATCGCCCATCTATCTCTGTTCCCTGCTTTTCTTCCAAGGTTTTTTCTGCATCAGCTTCTGTCTTAAATTCAATATAAGCAATCCCTTTACTCTTTCCATCCTTGCTGACTAATCTGATCTCCACAGCATCTTCAAACACTTCTTTTAATTCATCCTGAGTAACTTTGTAAGGCAGATTTTTAGCCAAAAGTGTTCTTGCATCTCGATCTTTCTTACTGTCTTTTCCCTTTGGTTTTTCTAGTTTAATTTCATTGCCAAAGACTTTTAAACCAGTGAGTTCCAAGGCTTTTTCCAGGTCTTCGGCAGATTCAAAATCCACATAGCCAAACTTCCTAGACACACCAATTCTACATCGACAACAGCAAGATCATTTTTAGCAAAAAGATCACTGATACCCGTTTTCAATTCAGGAGCAGATTTACTGAAGTTCAGGTTTCCAGCAAAGAGATTGAAAGATGTGGTTGGTTCAGTGCCTTCCACTTTTTGTTTCTTGGCTTCAGGAGCTGCTTTTTGTTTGGCCATTTCCTTCTTTCCTTTTCCAGGTGCTTCTTTGACAGGCTCTTCTTCCTCTTCCTCCTCTTCTTCCTCCTCATCGTCGTCCTCCTCTTCATCATCATCGTCGCCCTCTTCACTGTTGTCTTCATCATCACTGTCTTTCTTCTTGGCATTCTTGCCGTTCTTTGCTCCCTTGCCTGGGGCGGATGCTCCCTTCTTACCAGAGGTTGCTACCAATGCTTTGCCTGGGGCTCCCTTTGTGCCAGGTGTTACCACTGCTTTGGCAGGGGTAACTATCTTCTTGGCTGGCATAGCTGCTGCCTTTTTGCCAGGGGTGACCACTGCTTTCTTTGCCGGTGTGGCAACTGCAACCTTTTTTTGTTGGGGAAGCCATCATCTTCTTTGCTGGAGTTGTGGTAGCCTTCTTGCCCTTTTTCTGAGGGACAGCCGCCTCTTCTCCACTGCTCTCATTGTCTCCATCTTCTGACATTTTCTCATCTTCACTATCTTCTTCTACCTCCTTTGGGGGAGGAGCCATTTTCTTGGAGTCACCTTGATTTTTTTACCGGCCTTTGCGAGCTTTACCATGATGGCCGCTTATGACGGTGGAGTGTGTGGCGAACGAGTGGTGCAGACGAGCTCAGAAGAACCTAAGCACCGTCGATGGCGGCCGCTAATCCCTGAGTGGGTACGCTTGGCTGCCAGCTAGCGCTCGAGACTGAGGCGAAAGCTCTCTCTGGGTTTTAAAAATGGGAAGGCATTACCTTCTAAAAATAATTCTGTCAACAAGTAGGGGAGTGCTTACCCATGCACTGCAGTGTATCCCTTTGGGGGACATTCTACAAGAAACAGCGGGCCTGCTGTCACCTGATTTCTAATCTGTAACTGGTTTGGTGCTAACATGTTCTTTGATTTTTGTCTGTCATGGACTAGTTGGGGAATGATTTATGAAACTGACAGATCAAGAGTCCTGTTTTGCAGCTAGAAGGGAGAAAATGAACATCCTGTCTACTGAGCTAACTTTCATAAGCTTCAATAATCAATTTGTGTGATGTTCATGCCCTAATGTGCATTTTTCACTCAGGAGTATATGTTGGGGAGGGGGGAGAGTGGGGAACAGTATTAAAAGGTACAGCTCTCTGAAAACTGAGAGATGGGCAAGAGAAGAAAAAAAAAGACCATGCCTTCATGGAAACCCCAGACATCTTTCAAAATGCCGCTAATGATCTGGAAATCAAGGAAAATTACATGCCATGAGTTTATACATTGTTAGCTTTAAACATTTCATAAAGTGCATTATCTGGAATGTATCAGAAAACAATTTAATACTGGGGAGAGATCTTATTCCTCTGTGTAACAAGCCCAGCAAAACCTGATGCATTAAACATTTCTGTATAAGTCATCTTGCCATTGTATAATATTATTATGAATACATAACCAACAGCCCCTGTTAAGAGTCAAGGATTGGGAACATTTTAAAGAGCAAGTTATTTTACAGTTGGGGGAAGCAGCTTTTTATATATTAATTTGTATGCAATTAATGATAGGTGACATTATTGAGCCCTTAACTCTGTGCCTGGCAGTCTTTGACATGCTTCTCAGGTATTCTCACTTAAACCTCCCAACAGAGAGATGAAATAGGTAGTATTATAATCTCGTTTTGCAGATAAGAAAACTGAGGCCCAGAGGGTCTAAGTAACTTATCCAAGGACCCACAGCTAGTAAGTAGTAGTAATTAAACCGGGATTCAAATTCAGGCAGTCTGATTTCCTAGCGGATGGTTTAACCAGTAATACATGAGAAATAATGTTTTCCTTATGCTGATTTTATGTTCTTTTAAGCTAGAGCATCTTTTCCATTTTATGTGACCCTGACACGTGGTAATCAAGAATCAAATCAAGAATCAAAAAAGAGAAAACAGATTTCTGGAAGGAAAGCAACCATTGCTTCATCCCCAATTTCATTCCACACCCCCTCTGTTACTTTCCACTGCTAAACACAATTTCTAAAACACCTTTCTTGGAGAACTGAAGCACAGTTCAACAAATGTTAAGCACTGATTATATGTAAGGATACTGGGCAGGATTAGAAAATGAGCAAAAGGCAGCCCTTGGCTGTAAGAATCTTTTAGAAATAAAGACAGATCCCAGGATCGTCCTGTCTCTTTGCTCTGTTCCTCTGAGCTCCAAATCCCAATCCAGCCTTAAAGACCTGGCACGATTTTGTCCCTCCCTCCCCTTGGTGGGAGTGAGCTTCAACGCTACTGGGCTTCTCTTGGCGATGTTAATACACCACAATCTTTCCAAGGTCAAGGTCACTGTGGGGCACGGTTCCCATCCTGTCAGGTGTCCCTCCCTGCCCACTCTTGCAACTGAAATCTCCTCTGTAACCCGCAGATTTCAGCTGTAACATCACTTGCTCAGGAAAGCCTTCCCTGACCAGTGGGAATCAGGTCCCAGCCCCCTACTGAAATCTTCCTTTTCATTCAATCTTCTTTTCATTCACAGAACTTAACCACTGTCTGTGATATTTATTTGTGGAGTCATCCATTGAGTGTTTCTGTCTCCCGCCTGCTTGTAAAGTCCCAAGAGGAGGGAAGGGAGTGTGTATTACTCAGTTTCCTGCATCTAGCACCCTATATTCTGCCACATGGTGGAAACCAATTTTTGTTTTAGGGATTTCCCTGGCAGTCCAGGGGTTAAGACTTCTCCTCCCACTGCAGGGGGTGTGCCTCCAATATCTGGTTGGGAGCTGAGATCCCACAGGCCTCTAGGCCAAAAACCAAAACATAAAACCGAGGCAATATTGTAACAAATTCAATTAAGGCTTTAAAAAAATGGTCCACATTTTGGAAAAAAAAAAAACCCAAATATTTGTTTAAAGACATGTTCTTCCATTTAAAGGTCTTCCCTGGTAGCTCAACTGGTAAAGAATCCACCTGCAGTGCAGGAGACTTCGGTTCAATCCTTGGGTTGGGAAGGTCCCCTGGAGAAGGGAATGGCTACCCACTCCAGTATTGTGGCCTGGAGAATTCCACAGGGTCACAAAGAATCGGACACGACTGAGCACCTTTCTTTCATTTAAATGTCATCTGTCCCTTTGGTCCTAGGGGTAGTGATGGCTCGGAGGTTGCTGGTCCCAGGGTTAGTCAGTCGCTTGTTCTTCCCACATGCTTTGCTCACATGTCCTTGGATTCCCCTGATGTTAGGGTATCACTTGTTTCCGACCAGCACTCTGATACAGGTGAGAATTAGACAGGCAAAAAATATGATAAAATGAGTGGTTCAGATAAAAATAAATTAGTGGTTTTAGAAGCATAGACATAATTGAATGCTCTTAACCATTTTAATCTTTTCATTTAAACTACTAAACATTACAGTGGCTAAGAATTTACTGGAAAATTAAATATGTATTTGAAGAGTGAACTAATACCAAACTAGATTACAGCATATTAGAGGGTGAAAAGCACAATTCAGTCCTTGTCAAACAGGCTCCAACTTCGATAAGTCAGATAAGGGGATCCAGATGTCCAAGCACACCCTGGCTCCTACTACAAAACCCCAGGAGGGGGGCTTTTTAAAAATTATAAAGCAAATTCCACTTTTTTTCCTCAAGACAGAAACAATCTCTCCCCAGTTTTTGAAGGCTAGAAATCTGAAATCAAAGTGTTGGCAGAGCCATGCTCTCTGTGAAGGCTCGTTGCTCGTCCAGCTTCTGCTGGTTGCTGGCCATCCTCAGCTTTCCTTGGCTTGTAGCTGCATCACTCCAGTCTCTGCCCTTGTTGTCACAGGGCCTCCTTCACTTTGGGTGTGTCTCCAAATCTCTCTCTCCTTATAAGAGCCACAGTCACTGGAGTTAGGGGCCACCTAATCCACAGCCGAATATGGTCCACTGGAGAAAGGAATGGCAAACCACTTCAGTATACTTGCCTTGAGAACCCCATGAACAGTATCAAAGGGCAAAATGATAGGATACTGAGTGAGGAGTTCCCCAGGTCGGTAGGTGCCCAGTATGCTACTGGAGCTCAGTGGAGAAATAACTCTAGAAGGAATAAAGGGATGGAGCAAAAGCAAAACCAATACCCAGTTGTGGATGTGACCGGTGATGGAAGCAAGGTCTGCTGGGAAAGGTTGGGGGCGGGAGGAGAAGGGGACGACAGAGAATGAGATGGCTGGATGGCATCACTGACTCTGTGGACATGAATTTGAGTGAACTCCAGGAGTTGGTAATGGACAGGGAGGCCTGGCGTGCTGTGATTCATGGGGTCGCGGCGAGTCGGACACGACTGAGCGACTGAACTGAACTGAACTGAATTCAGTATGAGCTCCTTTGAAAGTGAAAGTCGCTCAGTCGTGTCCAACTCTTTGTGACCCCGTGGACTATACAGTCCGTGGAATTCTCCAGGCCAGAATACTGGAGTGGGTAGCTTTTCCCTTCTCCAAGGGATCTTCCCAACCCAGGGATCGAACCCAGGTCTCCTGCATTGCATGTGGATTCTTTACCCCTGAGCCATAAGGGAAGCCCAAGAATACTGGAATGGGTTGCCATACCCTCCTCCAGGGGATCTTATCCCTTCTCCAGGGGATCTTCCTGACCCAGGAATTGAATCAGGGTCTCCTGCATTGCAGGCGGATTCTTTACCAACTGAGCTATGACGGAAGCCCTCTAAACATCTGCAAAGTTCATATTTCCAAATAAGATCATATTTACAGGTACTGGGAGATTAGGACTTAAATACATTTTTTTTTTTTTTCATGTGTGTTTTGTCGCTTCAGTCGTATCTGGCTCTTTGTGACCCTATGGACTGTAGCCCGCCAGGCTCCTCTGTCCATAGGATTCTCCAGGCAAGAATACTGGAGTGGGTTGCCATGCCCTCCTCCAGGGGATCTTTCTGACCCAGGGATTGAACCCGAGTTTCATGTATCGTTATGTCTCTTGCATTAGCCGGCAGGTTCTTTACCACTACCACCACCTGGGAAGCCCAAATACATCTTTTAGGGGGGACAGTTCAACTCACAACACTTGTTAGCATATAAAACCAATTCTTTTCCTCCTTTCTCCTTCTTCTATTTTATACAAGAAATGCTGGTGGTTGTTTGGGTCTTTTCCCTCTCTGTCTTTTTATTGGCCAGTCTAGTTACACATCTGTCAGTTTTGTTGGCAGTTGTCAACTTTGCAATTTAATCTTTAGATTATAAAATATCCAGGAGGGATTGCGGCTGAACTAGAAGTAGAATGAATATCTCCAAGACATGGATGTGGTAATGGATAGGATTTTGCACCTTCTCTTTTGGGGACGAGGGTGGGGATATCATCATCTTAATTGTAAGTAATTGTTGCACACTAGAGGGGGATGCATGATGTTGCCACTGTTCTTATTATTTGGAAGTTTAATCATGGTGAGAAGGCTGCTAAGTAGCCAAAGGGTAGACTGTTTTGGTTACTTATGTGAAACTGATAGGAAATCAACTAAAGAGAGAAGTCTTTTTTTTTTTCTTCTGCTTCTGATGGAGCTTCTGAGGCAGGGCACTTCCAGTAAACCCTGTGGCAGAGTGTGCCTGCATTCATGGAGCTCTGATTGGCAGGTGACTTTGGGCTCATGGTTTTCTGAATCTTCTGTGTGAGTATCGTTCTTGGCTGACTTCATTTATTCCTCCTTTAATGCTCTTCCTTTCTTTATATAGACCCGAGTTTCTGATCTGTTTAATTTTCCTTTTTTCTGAAGAATTCCTTTTAATGTTTCTTGCAAAGTAGGTCTACTTGTGACATATTGCCTAACTTTTTGTTTGTCTGAGAAAGACTTCAATTTTATTGGACACAGAATTCTAAGTTGTATTTTTCTATCAACACTTTACATATCTCTTTCCATTCTTTTCTTGATAGCATGACTTTTGAAGACAAGTGTAATTCTTGCTGTGTTTCTCTGTAGGTAGGGTGATTCTTGGTTTGGTTTTGTTTTCATCTCAAGCTTCTTTCAAGAGTTTCTCTTTGTGTTTGGTTTTCTGAAATTTGAATATCATATGAAAGAGTGTAGGTAGATTTTGGGGTATTTATCTTACTCAGTGTTTTCCAAGCTTCCTGGATCTGTGGTTTCATATCTCTTGTTGATGTTGGAAAATTCTCTGCCATTACTACTTCAAATATTTCTTCAGTTATTTTCTCTCCTTATTCTCCTTCTGGTATTCCCCTTATATGTATGGTATAGCTTTTGTAGTTGTTCCACAGTTCTTGGATAGTCTGTTTTCTTTTTTTCTCTTTTCGATTCAACTTTGAAAGCATTTATTGAAATATCTTCAAGCTCACTGACTATTTTTGTGGCCATGTCTAATTTACTGATGAGCCCGTCGAAGACATGGGCATTCTTCATTTTTGTTAGGGCATTTTTTTTTTTTTTGGTCTCCCATGCAGCTTGTGTGATCTTAGTCCCCTGACCAGGGATTGAACCCTTCCCCCCTGCATTGGAAATGCAGATTCTTAACCACCAGACCACAAAGGAAGTCCTCTTATTAGGGTATTTTTTATTTCTAGCATTTCTTTTTGATTCTTTCTTAGCTGCTTACATTACCCATTTGTTCTTGCATGCTGTCTACCTTTTCCATTGGAGCCCTTAACATGTTGGTCAAAGTTATTTTTAAATCTCTAGTCTGACTGTTCTCAAATCTCTGTCATATCTGAGTCTGGTTGTGTTGTTTGCTTTGTCTCTTCAGGCCTTGTTTTTTGGCTTTTATCGTACCTTGTAATTTTTTGTTGAAAGCCAGACATGACGTGTGGGATAAAAGGAATGGAGGTAGATATGACTGTAACATGAGGTTTTGTGTTTATTTGGCTAGGAGTTAGGCTTTGTTTACTCCTTGTTATAGCTCTGCTGTCAGAGGCTGCAGTTTCCTCTGATGTCCTTATTTTTGTCTCCTCTGCTGTTTGGGGGTTTTCCTAGAGACTACTTAAATAGCCTCTGAGGCTTGCAGTTCTTCTTGCTGCAATCCCCTATTACTGTGCAGGAGCCCTGACTGTGGCGGTGAGATGCGGGGGGATGGAACATCTTCTCTGGTCCTGTTATTACAGGTCTCAGTCTTCCAGTGAGCCTGAGTGGGTATTTCCCTTCCCCCGTGTCAGAGGCTAGACAGGACTGGAGTTGGGTATTTCCCTCCCCCTGGCTGTGTTATGATCTGATAAAACCCCGGTCAGTTACACTTGGTTAAATAGGGTTCCTTGAGACTAGGCTTTAATGAAGGAACTGGATGCTCTGGGCAGATTTCAAAATGTTTACTTATCCCTCTAACCCTGCTGGAAGCATGTAGGGATTTTTTTTTTTTTCTTCCATTTTCACATTGGGAATCTGGTAGGGCTCCTGGAGATAAAACTCAGGAAAGTGTGGGGGACCCTATCCTAGCTTGAGAATTTTTAGCTCTCAAGCTAGGACAGACTGTTGTTTGTTGTTTACTTGCTAATTCACGTCTGACTCTTTTGCAACCCCGTGGACTACAGCCTGCCAGGCTCCTCTGTCCATGGGATTCTCCAGGCAAGAATACTGGAGTGGGTTGCCATGGGCTTCCTCCAGGGGATCTTCCCAACCCAGGGATCGAACACACATCTCCAGCATTAACAGGCAGATTCTTTACCACTGAGCCACCTGGGAAGCTCAACAACACGTAGGATAGACTGAGCCTCCAGCAATTTATCAATCACAGTTTTTAAGTGTTCATACAGATGCTGGCTGCAGTCATGGGCTTCTGCTCTACATAAGCTGTGAGTCTCTGTATCTGCCTGTTTGTCTCTCCCGTTTGAAGGCGGCAGTTCTGCTCTGCCGAGTTCTCTGATGGGTAATTGAATTTTAGTTTGTGCAGCTTTTTTTCTTACTGCAAGGACAGAAGTGACAATTTCCAAGTTCTTCACAGGTTGGACTGGCAACTGAAAGTTCAAATGCAGCTTTTTAAGTTTTTAAGTTCAAAGGTTTTAGAAAATCTGAAAAATACAGAAAAATTCTCAAGTAGACTATAAAAATCACCAATAATTCCACTACCCACTGATAATCAGTTAAGTTGTAAATGTATATATTCTATGCCTATAATGTATATGTGTTAAATACATGTAAGATACTTTTTAGTAGGATTATGCTATGCTATCCATAGTTTCTTTATTTATCCACAAAACAATCTATTTCCCCATGTCAGTAACTCTTCTTACTTTTAATTGTTTATTAGTTGCAAATATTGCAAAATATTTGGTCATATGAATATTTTGCTTATTTAATTGGGGATAACATAATATAAAAGTTAAAAACCATAAATTCTGGGATTAGATTGCCTGGCTTAAACCCTAGTTCTTCCACTTACTACTCCATGATCTTGGGCAAATTATTTATCTTCTCTGTGCCTCAGTTTTCTCACCATAGGGACAATAATTCTTAAGGGTTTGATAAGATAATAAATAGTATTAGAACAATCCCCTATTCAAGCATTTCAAAATCAAGTTTAAAATAATCTATTTTGCATCTTGTTTGGGTTCAAAAATGTAAAGTATTTTAATGCAGGCTACAATGTACTTAGGGGCTTCCCAGGTAGCTCAGTGGTAAAGAATCCACTTGCCAAAGCAGGAGACTCAGGTTCTGTCTCTGGGTTGGGAAGATCCCATGGAGAAGGAAATGGCAACCCACTCCAGTATTCTTCCCTGAGAAATCCCATGGACAGAGGAACCTGGTGGGCTACAGTCCATGGGGTCGCAAAAAAGCCAGACATGACTTAGCAGCTAAACAACAATGTACTTGACCTTTGGTAATTTCACTTGGGGACATGAGGGCAGCATTCATGTTTTAACTGGCTTGCCAGTTTTTATTGCCTCTCCATCTCAATTTATGATCAAGGATATGCTCTGTCTTCTACTTACAGGAAAACTCAGTCTTGAAGATTTGTTAAATGAAAAATGTCAGAGACCGAAGAAAAGTACATACCATCCACCTGAAACCATGAACAGTGTGGTGGAGAAATCCTGATTCTGTTGGGGTTGGAATGCTCAAACTCTGCTGTGATTATTGCATCATTTCCATTCAAAGGTTAATAGCAATATTTTATGCAATATTTTAATGCAAAAATATGCCACAAACATTAAGCCAAAAAAGTTTTTGTTTATTCTCGAAGGTTAACACAGAGCTAGTTTTGGAATTTAATGCTAACTGTTGTTGTCGTCATCAGTGGAGTTTCAGGGATTGAAAATTGTGTTTCACTGGGGCAGGACCATCTAACTGCCGTGAGCTACTCTTCCTTGCCTGCAAACAGCAATTCTTTTGCTTGAGGGCTACAGAGACACACATTAAAGAAAGTAAATACTGAACTGGTGGGGTCCCTAGAGGCAAGTTAGCTCAATACTTTCATTTTACAGATGAGGAAACGGAGACCTGAAGAGGTTAATGATCTTGGCCAATGTGAATGGAGGAGGGAAATAGAATAGAGATGTCATTCCAATTCAGAGTACTTTTCATTAAATCAGGCCTTTAAAAAACAAAAGCTGTGATTAAACACTTTGGTTAATTCAAAGCTAGTCTTTTCCCTAGTTGAACTGAATTAAGGATCTACAACTACAGCTGATTTTTTTTAACTGCTTCAAGTTTTATTACCACTGACCCACATATGTTAAGACAAACACGGATCTTATTATTTTTTCTCATCATTTATCATCAGAGGAAGCTCAAAAAGTAAAGTGAAGTGCCCCCTGAGCTTGAAAACACAAGCTTGACAACACTAAGAGTTCGTATAAAACTGGTGAGACCAACTATAAGAGTCACTTAGGAAAGAATATCTGAAAAAATACCAACACTATTTGAAGTACACTGGTACCTCAAGTACATGAGTACATTGAAGCACATAATTTCAGGGCCATATGGGTAGAATGTGATTTTACTAAGTTGATCAGTAGTATTATACCATACAGGCTGGCCTGCTTAGGGTTTCTAAAAGGGAAAGTTAGAGTGTAAGCATTGTGTTATCTAGTATTATCCAAGGACCGAACCGCTGGATCTGGGATTCATAAGCATCATGATCACTCAAGAGGGTACTCCAAGGTAAAGCAAGGATGGTTCGTTCACCAGGCTTTCCCGCAACCTAAATAAAGTTCTCTAAAGGATATCCAGCCACCCTCTTTTGTTCTGACTCCGTGCTCCCCAAACAGCTTTTTTGTTCCAAGTGGACTTTTCTGATAATGAAAAGAAGGTGATCTCGATGATAAACGTTAAATTTTTAGCCATAAGAAAGGAATAGCTTCTATTGTTGTTTAGTCACTAAGTCTTGTCCAACTCTTTTGCAATCCCATGGACTGTAGCCCGCCAGGCTCCTCTATTCATGGGATTTCCCAGGCAAGAATACTGGAGTAGGTTGCCATTTCCTTCTCCAGGGGATCTTTTTGACCCAGGGATTGAATAGCTTCTATTATAACCTTTTACATTGATATTATTGTTTATGCATCAGTCTCTTCTGAGGTTGGTTAATGAGAACCAGACCTCCTAAATCTGGGCACACTGAAAAAACTCAAATGTCCAGCTATATAAAGTTGAAAACTAGAACTTAGAATGTCATTACTACATTAGGTAGTAATTTCCTTATTACTGTAGAAATAAAGTGGAAATAAAGCATTTCCACTGATTGGGTACTCAGTGGTAATTTTGTGACTCCCTTCTTGAAGGTCAAGCCTAAATTTGCACTATATTTTAAGTTGAAAGGGATAATTAAAAAATGACAACAAAGGGTATTAATTGATAGTATTCCCAATATCTACTTGCATTTTAGGTAGAAGTGTATATATTCTTCTATTCTCCCTTCCTTCCTTCTCGGGACCCAAATTTGAAGACTATTTCACTGCACCATGAATGGGTTCAGTTCCGTTCAGTTCAGTCGCTCAGTCGTGTCCGACTCTTTGCAACCCCATGAATCACAGCACGCCAGGCCTCCCTGTCCATCACCAACTCCCGGAGGTCACTCAAACTCATGTCCATCGAGTCGGTGATGCCATCCAGCCATCTCATTCTCTGTTGTCCCCTTCTCCTCCTGCCCGCAATCCTTCCCAGCATCAGAGTCTTTTCCAGTGAGTCAGCTTGTTGCATGAGGTGGCCAAAAGTATTGGAGTTTCAGCTTTAGCATCAGTCCTTCCAATGAACACCCAGGACTGATCTCCTTTAGAATGGACTGGTTGGATCTCCTTGTAGTCCAAGGGACTCTCAAGGGTCTTCTCCAGAACCACAGTTCAAAAGCATCAATTCTTCGGCGATCAGCTTTCTTCACAGTCCAACTCTCACCTCCAATGACCACTGGAAAAACCATAGCCTTGACTAGACGGACCTTTGTTGGCAAAGTAATGTCTCTGCTTTTTAATATGCTATCTAGGTTGGTCATAACTTTCCTTCCAAGGAGTAAGCATCTTTTAATTTCCTGGCTGCAATCAGTATCCGCAGTGATTTTGGAGCCCCCAAAAATAAAGTCTGACACTGTTTCCAAGAGGCAAGTTGATCTCCTTGGCCAATGTAAACGGGGAGGGAGGATCCTGAGGTCTTTGAACCAACCCCTGTGGTCTAAGGACTGCATTGAGGCTCCCTGCTGTCTTTATCCAAATATTTGTTTGCAATGTTTTGTGATGCAACAAAAGGCGATGTAACAATTGGTTACACTGGTAACCAATCTTAACATCTGAGAGAAGCAGAAGCACCCACACCCCACAGTTAGTCACCTGGCTGTAGCAATTCCAGAAGAAGATGGGCAGATGGCACCATTTTTCTCTGAGTTCCTACTGGCCCAACGCCCACAACTCGAGCTTGGGTCTTTATGCTGTTGCTGCCTCCCACTGCAATAGTGTCTGTGTTTAGCCTAGTTTTCCAACATCATTAATTAAACCACTACTCCCGGGGAAGGAAAAGCTATGGGAGCCAAATCATATTTTTCTCACCAGGAACCACAGATTTCTAAGTCTCTCAACTTTGAAAAGAGCTCATGGTGCCCCAGATGCCAAGAAGGACTGGGCACATTCGTTTCTCGGCACATGTACCAAAGACCACTAGACAAAATGATTCCAACCTAGGCCTCCCTGGTGCTATCTTCTGGTTTTTATTACATTCTTTTTTCTCCTCCTAAAATAGGATTAAATAAATAAATAAATAAGTGGAAATAAGTGAAAACCTCCTGGGTATTGAAATATGTTATGCAAATTCCACAATGTTTTTATTAGACAAAATAAATGTCTGTGACTGAGGCCTCCAGGTTTGTTCCAACAGCTAAACAGGCCTGGAAAAAAGCCATCTTTGGGGCAAAAATTAGACCATGACCAAGCACACAGAAAATTCTCCCTTGAAAAGGTTTCACTTTTTAATTTGTTTTTAGCTCTCCATAAAAATAGAGCCTTATGAGGAGACTTTTCAGAAGCCTTTAGTGAAAGTACAGGAACAAATTAGGACCATATACCCTAACACTAGAGAATCAGAACGTGAAAAAGATACCTTTTTTTCCCTTTTGGAAATGTTTTTTTTTTTTTTATCATTTTCTGTTTTAGGTTATGTAACACTATTATCTATCTGTACTAAATGCTAGAAGTATTTTATCTTATATGCAATTTACCAAATGTAAAATAGTAGAATATCATTTGTGTATAGCATAGAATTAGAACAAGGATTCTCTTTTTAAATAATATCAGGATTACATGTCTCTTGTTACTGTCACTATTTTCTCCCAAAGTAGAAACATATCCACTCACACACAGGTCACCTTAGTTCCAAATTATCAGAGCTATTTACTTAATATGATTCATAACTACTGGGATCAACCAGAAGTGAAGCACACCTGAAAAAAGACTAAAGCATTGAAGTTATACAAAAGATGGTGCAGTGGGAACAGTGGAAAGACCTCTTGAAGCTAGAATCTAATCGTGTTACTTTCAAGTCCAAGATTTCCATTTAGCCGTTGTTTGACTTTGGACAATTCTTTAAAACTCTCTGGGCACCATTTTCCTCATGAGCAATACGGTATTAAGAGTTCCCTCCTGTCATACAAAGTTATTGTGAGACTCAAATGTATGAATGTTCTAAAGGTCCTTTGTAAACTATGACTAGAAGGCATTATTTAACTTAAACACAAAAACCAACCCTACAGTTTATTGAACACCTACTAAGTGCCAGGCATTGTAATAGGTGATTTACCTACATTTGTTCAGCACAATTCCAGGAGGCAAGAACTGTAATGCACGTGTAGGGACAGAGCTGTCACTCACATGGCCCAAGCCTTTCTTCGCCTCCTAATCCTAGTAATTCCATTTCAGTCCTCCAATCTCAGCTCTAGGGCCATGGGGTTTCTGGAAAGAAACGTCAGGCACCTGCACTTGGCTTTATCTCCTCTGCTCTGTAGCGCTGTGTACGTGGCGGCTTGGCACAGCCCTAGGGTGAAAAGAGGGTGAAAAGGTTGGGCCAATCTTTAACTTTTTTCTTCCATCCCTCTCACATGTGCCAGACAATGGAAAAATAGACTGTGACCCTTTTGTTAAAACAAAGTAAAACCTGAAATGATGATACTGTCCTTCCAGGCGGTGACCTATGATATGGCACGTCCTTTGGGTACCCTCAAATTCTGTCCTATCCCCCCTGCCCCCTCTGCAGGTGTTTCTCTTCCCCTCAGCTTGCACTTTCTTCTTGCAGAGCCTGCTCCTAACCCATCAGTACAGGGCTTGCTTTTAGCTCCTGTTCTGAAATATTTATGATCTAGCAGCCAAGTCGGAATATGGGATAGAGTTTGTTCCGGTGTTCTCCTGTCCATATCGATTGGATCAAAGGGAGATCCATCTGGAACCCACTTAGAGTCCTTCCAGATGGTAAACTTGCTTCCAGATGGTATATTTAGTAGGAGAGAGAGAAATCACTGAACATAAACACCATAGCACCAGCGAAAGTCCTGTGACCTTATTTCTTTCGGGGTTTTTCAGGACTTGGAATGATTTTGCTTGTCTTAAATTTTCACAGGAATTATTTCCTCTGCCTGAACCTCAAGCTGAAATTAGGGGCCTTTGGAGAATTATGGTGTTACTGATAGCCAAATACTGACCATCTGCAGCCACAATTATGGACTGTGGCTTGATTCTTCTTATTTTAAAAGTTGAGATGAATTTAAAAAGCTGTTGTCAAATTTCTCAGGGAGTTCAGGGACCTTCGTTGTCAAAGTGCCATCTACTGGATGCAAGCTCCTATTTGGCTAATCCTGAAAAGCAGAATACTTACAGCAAAACTGAACTGCCCCCAGTGCATCATCATCTTAAAAAATGATAACTTCCACTCGCAAGATGAGTGACCCTAATAAAGATAGCAGGGTTTTGTCTCAGAGGAGGCAAAGTGGTGAGCTTTCCTGTGAACAAGGAGTGAACCCTGGACTTGAGGAACCTGGGCTCCTAAGCAAGCAATTTTATTTATTTATTTTCATTTTCCTTATTAAAATATTTTTTTTATTTATTTCATTTATTTTTAATTGGAGGAAAAGCCAGCAACTTTGGAAAGGACACACACTGACTCATTCCCTCAGTTGTCACCTTTCTAAATGCGCTTTGCCCCAGACTTGCCAATGAATGGCCTTGTGTGGTCTCGATACTTTGATTCACTCAACAGAGAAACAAATATTCAGTCATTCATTTGTTCACTCACTTTGCTGAGGACCTACTATGTGACAGGCCCTGGGCTTGGATGGTGATGGGAAGGAAACTGCTGGCAGAGCCTGGATCATCCCCGCTGTTGCTGGCCGGGTACCTTCCCTATTTTGACTCTAGGATGAACTTCCTGGCAGTGTGCATGGGCAGACCCCTCTGCACCCTTTCCTCAGCACACATCCCTGGGACAGTGGGAGTTGCAGGGTGGAATCAGCACTTCTACCCTAAACCTATCCTTGTTCTCTACAAACCCCTGCAGGAGTCACGGAGGGCAACCCCACCTGATTTGGTAAACTATGTGCGCGTGCTCACAGGCCCCTGGCTTTCAACCCTACAACAAAAGGTCTGGACCTCGACAAAAGTTCTTATGGAGCTGAACCCACACACCAGACAGGATAGTAAGCCAGTCTCACTGGTTTTCTCCTAGCTGGTCGGCAGGAGACTGCAGGCATTTTTCCACAGCCCAGCTGCCAACTGCCATGTGGTCAGAGAGAAGGAGTGACAAGTGAGGGGTTCCTATGGACTGACCCACACTCCCTCCTGAAAGGCCACAAACTGAGTCCTTGGCATTCCTGTGGATTTTAGTTGCAGTGTGGGGGTCTGCAGTCCTTAGGAATGCAGATTCCATAAATTAGAAATTGTGGTGACTGAGCTAGGCCTGAAGTTTACATTTGCAATATCAGTGAAGATAAGGTTTGCATAGCAAACCAAAGGAATTCCTTTATAGAATTTTTCTTTGTTTTTGACCGGGCCGTGCTGCATGCAGGATCTTGGTTCCTTCCGTGACCAGGGACTGAACCTGCACTCCCTGCATTGGAAAGGTGGAGTCTTAACCACTAGACCACCAGGGAATTCTTTTGATACCTCGCAGAAAATGGAATAACCGTACCTGGCCCCCGTAAGATTGGGGGCCAGAGACTGCAGACTAAAGTTTACATTAATTAAGAGAATAAATGGTTGCCAATACCCTGGAACTCTCTATAAACACCTACTCAGGTATGAGCAACTGCATATAATTTATATCTATTTCTAAGAAAACATCTCATAGGAACACTGGGTTAAAGGCCCACTTTTTAATTTTCTAAAAGGGCTAGATTTGACGGACTGATTGCAATAAAGTTCTGCTCTTCACTAATTCAGATGGGCTTCCGCCTTGTTCTCCTGAAATTGAAGAAATTGTACGGCAGTCACAGAGAATCATTTAGAAGGTGCTTGGAGGTCATTTAGCCTCTAGGCAGAGCTGTTCCTAAAATTATTTTTGACCTATGGTGGCTTCTATCATTATCCTGCTATCCGTAAATCATGACTATTAAATGATGCCACCCATCTGTAGATCATATTTTATTTTCGCCAAGCGCTTTAACCCTCATTTTTATTATACCCAAACCAGTCCTAAAATGGTTACTTCCTGCTCTCTAATAGGGAAACTGAGGCACAGTGAGGCCCTCTCACTGGCTTCATGCCTCAGAATCTGCTTGCTTTAAGATAGGAAGAGAATTCTTGCTTCTTCCCTTCCAGCTCTTTGTGTAAGTGATCCCCCAGTTGCCTCAATTTTAACTGATGTTGAAGGAAGCTTCAGTGTGTGTCTCTTTCAGGTTTGAACCCTTGGGGCTATGTTTTCTAGCCTCCAGAGAATGCCTTGGTTCCCAAAATATTCAGAACACCGTCATCTCCTGCAGATATGGAAACCACCAAGGAGGAGTGGGGAAGAGCAGGAAGGGGCTAAACAAAGGAGGGAAGCAGGGAGCACTGCCTCTCAGGTATCCTTCCCAGGCATCAGCTGGCCATTCAGAACCAGGGCGAGGCTGCCCTTAGCCATCACGTCAACAGATGCCAGGTGCTGGTCCAGAAACCATAAAGCTAGTTTTGTTGAGTGCTGGTTCAATGGACAGTAGGCTGAGCATCATCCTGTTTCATCTTCACATCAACCATGGGAGCTGGGAATATTACTATTATATTTCCGTTGTGTAGACAAGGAACCCAAAGCATAAGTGGGGAAAGTCATGTGCCTAAGCTCATGGGATGTGTGAGCCTGTCTGACTCCGGAGCCAACTCTTAACTGAATCACCTCTTCTGAGATCCTAAATAGGGGCGCAGGAACAACACGGCAGAAGTTTCAGGTCTCATGCTCCTTGTGCCCAGAGATAGGAAATGCCCGTCCATTGTTGACACCTCCGAGTCAACAATGGACAATAGACAAAGCTTTATAAAGGCAGTGCTGTAGTTTGCTGGAGTCTCTGTCACTGACTTTTTTTTTTTTAATAACACCTATTTTCTAGAGGGTTTCCCTGGTGGCTCAGATGGTAAAGAATCTGCCTGCAATGGCAGAAGACCCAGGTTTAATCCCTGGGTTGGGACGATCCCCTAGAGAAGGGCATGGCAACCCACTACAGTATTCTTGCTTGGAGAATCCCATGGACAGAGGAGCCTGGTGGGCTACAGTTCATGGGTCACAAAAGAGTCAGACACGACTGAGCAGCTAACACACACACATTTGCCAGAGAGCCTGAAACCCTTGGATGGAAATGGTCTGTCATTCCCAGGAACTCTTTTGTCATGTCTATTGGCAGAATTTCAAACTGCGCATTTCAGAGTCTGAATAGGCATGCCAAAGTCCACTGTTTAAAGGAATGAAAAATGCTTTCCTCTGGAGTTATTCATTCACTTAGAAATTCATCACAATGTGCGCAGCAAGTGTGTGCCAGACATGATGCTGAGCAGTAGGATGTCAAAGTGAACATGATGGGGTTTGGTCCCTCTCTTGTGGAGTGTATAACCTGGACTGGGGTTGGGGAACTCTAACTGTGGACCAAATCTGGCCCACTGCTTGGTTTTGTAAATAAAGTTTTATTGGAACACAGTCATGCTCATCGATTTACATATTGCTTGTGGCTGCTTCGACCATGACAGTAGAGTACTTGTGACAGAGACCACAGGGCCTGCAGAGTCTAGAACATTGACCATGTGGCCCTTTACAGAAAAAGTGTGCCAACTCTTGTCCTAAGATAACATTTACTTGTCAAGTCTGCGTGTTTTTATTTCTTTTGGATTGGACATGTATTAAACCCCTAACTGGTCATCCATGATCATTCCCGACTAGCAAAGTTACTTCCTATGAAGAAAAGTGGTCATCACTAAGGAACTCAGAAATGCCGAGAAAAATGTAAAATTATGATAATAGAGTAACCCTCAACATTTCCGCAGCGTTTGTCACTCGCCAGTCAGAGTTCTCATTCTTGGCACTGCGCATGTTTTCGCTCAGTTTGTTCTTGCGATAATTCTAGGCAGAAGCACGGTGATCATCCCCATTGTACAGATGAGGGGTGGTTAAGCAATCTGACTGACGTTCAGGGCTGAGCTGGGTTTAAGCAGAGGCAAGCGGGCACACACTCTAAATGAGAGCATGCCGAGGGGTGGAGGTGGTGCCCAAGTGGGTTGGGGAAGAGAAGGGAACCCCCTCCCCACACAACCCCGGAAGTGGCAGGACAGTGCTGGCCTGGTGATTGCGAGGCCTATTTTTAGCCCTAAGAAAACCCTCTCTCTCTGTCGCTTTCTCTAGTCAGACACTCTCTGATTAGAGGAGGATGAGCTCTGAGTTTCTCTGCAATTGAAGCGCTTCTCAGATTCGGATGTGTCTAATGCCTCTGCTAATGCTGATCCGTGGAGGATGGCTTGAAACTCAGTGAAAAAAAAAATACAGAAGCATTGATTGTCAGAAAGAGGAAACAGTGCGAAGCCCCCTGGTAGTTTATTTCTGTATCGCTTTCTTGGGGATTCCCAAGACCCTAACTGGGGTGCTCTTCCTTTTCTTCTGATACCCTGTGTTTCTTCTCCCCTCCCCCCCGGGATATTCTTGCCCCTCCCCAACAAGGTTCTTTCTAAAATCTGGAGACCTCTCCTGGGGTTCTTGCTCCACAATGGGAGTGCAAAAGACATCCCCCCATGGCTGGGTAGGGGACAGTAGTTTACTGAGCTCAGGAAGCATTCATAACAGAGTCAAAAATTCTATGTTCCCTATATATCTTCAAAATTATTATGAAAGTATAACCCCTGGGGTTATTCAGACTTTCTCTCTGAACATGACATTAGTTGATGACAGTCTGGGAAGCTTCATTCATGCTGTGGTTGTCCATAAGGAATCACTGGTGCCATTCATAGGACCTTGTAGAAATGTAAGTTGCCATAAGAACGTGTAGATTGGGGTCGGAATCCGGTGGTTAAGACTCCACATGCCCAATACAGGGAGCCTGGATTCAATTCCTGGTCAGGGAACTAGATCCTGCATGCTGCAACTAATATCTGTTGCAGTCAAAAATTAAAAAAAAAAAGAAACATGTAGATGATCTTTTCTGGATCTCCCATGCACTGGAGCAATTGGAAAGTGGATGGATACTTGAATAGTCTGGCAAATCAGAGACATGCCCACATAGGGCTTCCTCTCTCCTGGGAGTTTACGCAGCCACAGTTCTACTGGTCCATATAAAGGGATACTCATCCAATAAGCCTTCTAAGTTATACCTTATTTCAGACATGAGCCTGAGTTCACTCTCAACCCTGATACAGACATAAGTATAACAAGCAAATGTATATAGTCTCTGAAATATGCATAAAATTACAAAAAAATTAAAGGTACCTACTTTTAGGTCTGACAAGCTATTCCCTCCATAGAATTATGCACTGCAGTTCCCGCTGCTCTGTAAAATCTTTGGGAGGCCATGCATATCATATGCAAACCCTACCAGCAGGCATTCCTAGAACATTTAAATAGCCTGTCTCTATAGAATTAGCTCGACAGCCAGCATTGGACAAGCTAGGAGATAATTATGTCTTCCATAAAATGAAGTTCTGTTCTGAGGAGGGAAGATGGCCAAGATGCCAGGTATATTTTTCTTTTTCTTTGTATCTTGGCCATCTCATGCCAAGACACATTCCAAGCCACCCTTTGGCTCGTGTTTCTCTTTCCTGAAATGACTTTATTCTCTCGGCATTCACTAGTAACTATCATGATGAAAATATAGGTTTCATTTATCTCCAGGATTTTATTTGGGACACTCTTTGGGGCTCTTGCATAACCTTTTTGAAAAGAAATTTGTGAAACATAATGATCTAGTCATCTGCTTTTCTTTTTTAGCTCAAATAATCAAATTAGCAGGTAGAGAAGACTGGAGCTCTCTATTTTAAATTTGTGCCAAATTGATTCAAAATTAACATATTTTTGAAAGGGTTATCTAAATAATCTCTAATGGCTCTTCGGGTGTATGTGTTAGTTGCTCAGTCGTGTCTGACTCTTTGGGAACCCATAGACCAGCCTGCTAGCTTCCTCAGGATTCTCCAGGCAAGAATACTGGAGTGGGTAGCCATTCCGTTTTCCAGATGATCATTCCAACTCAGGGATTGAACCTGGGTCTCCTGCACTGCAGGCAGATTCTTTACTGTCTGAGTCAGGAGGGAAGCCCAAATGGCCCTTGCTTAGGGCCATTTCTTGCTTAGCCCTATTTCTGATCCCTATTTACGTAGTCAGTCTTTGAGAAACTAAGGAACTAGTGAATAAGAAGGTAAGGAAAAATAGCGGGAGGGAAAAGGGAATCAGTAAATTAAATTCATATCTTTTGTGTGGTGCCTTTAATGTAGCAGTCATTTTATATCAATCTCAGAAAAAAAAAAAAAGACATTATTTGGAAGAAATAGGAGGCCAGCCCCAGTTATACCTTCTGGTAGCATAGCTCTCATGAAGCTGCCATGCACGGTTGTTCCAGCACCACGTTACTGAAGAAAGCACCACTCCTATTTCGATCTGTATGTGTGGACCTGATGACCGACATTTCTTCTCTGGCACTGAACCCTGGCTTCCTGCCTTCCCTCCCTAGCTGTAGTCTGTCCCCGGTCTGCAAAGTGAGCCCTTTTTCAGCCACTGTAGTTACCAGCCCAGGCTGGCACCGTCTGCTTCCTGAAGATTCATCCATACAATCAACTCTTCTCCTAGGTTTGCCCCATTCTGAAGACAGAAACTTGGAAACTAGCTCTATTCTTGGCAATGCCTAGTGACTTCCTGGTGCAGCCCTGGCTCCCAGCCAGAACTCTGGGTCATCAAGGAATTTACTGTTTATATTTTTACTTCCAGTCATACCCTTAAACCCCTGCCCCAGGCTTCGTGTCTACCTAGTTCAACTTTGTCCCTGGTATGTCTGGAAACAGAAAAACGTTGCCCAGGCTTTTCCCCTATTTACAAGGCAGAGGAAGGGAAAAGAGAAAAGAAGAAAACACTGGAGTTATCCCCCAGAGATCCAAGTCTGTTCCATTCTAGTCCACCCTGTCAAGTGCTGAGCTGGCCCTTAACATAATTTTCATCATGGAACCTGCAGACAGCTACAGAGTCTTATATATATGTATAATTCTATTTATTTGTTTATTTTTGCTGGGCTGAGTCTTTTTTCCCGAGAGGGCTTTTTCTCTAGTGTGGTAAGTAGGGGCTACTCTCCAATTGCGGTGCATGGGCTTCTCAGTGTGGTGGCCTCTGTTGTTGCCAAGTATAGGCTCTAAGGCACACAGGCTTTAGTAGTTGTGGCTCACAGGCTCAGTAGTTGTGGTTCCCTGGCTTTGGAGCACAGGCTCAACAGCTGTGGCACACGGGCTTAGTTGCTCTGCAGCATAGGGGATCGAACCTGTGTCTCCTACATTAGCAGGCAGATTCTTTACCACTGAGCCACCAAGGAATCCCCTACAGAGTCTTTTATTTTGATACCAAAATGTTTTGAAATGGTCCTTTCATCAAAATCCATTTACATCTTCCTCCGAGATCTTAAGAAGGCTTGTTTCAGTCACCAATGGAGAAATACCAAGTGCCGCTTGTCCTACATATTTGATTCAGCTAAAAATATTCCACGGCCACCTCTAGAAGCCTTACTTTGTCTTCTGGAGCATTAGCTAGCTGGGTCTTCATCACACCAGCCTCTTCTGATTCTTTTCTTTTCTCTTACTCTCCTTTTTTTGTTTGTTTCAAGGACTCATTTTCTCTAGAGATGAAAGGTACCTCAAGAAATCCTCTAATTCAGCACCTTGCATTGAGATAAAAAAAAGATAGGGTTATCCCCATTTTGCAGAAAAGGAACCAGAGGAAGAAACTGGCTTTAAGGCACAGAAACATAGATGCCATGAGCCATGGCTATGAATTAGCATCATCTGAGGACCAAGCTTTCAGAGCAATTAGATTAGGATCTCCAAAGATGGTGTTTAAGTCTAACCTGCATCAGAATCCCCTGGAGTGTTTGTTGAAGAACAGATTGCTGGGCCGCCTTAGAGTTTCTGATCCAAAACCAAAAAACTTGTACATATCACCGGATGAGGGGACGCTGATGCTGAACGTTCTTGCCCCACTGTGAGAACCCCTGGTGCTGGGAAGCCCCATAATGGGTAAGTTAGCAAAGGAAACCCTGGCTTGGAGGTGAGTCCGTGATTTCCTGGCCACTTCAAAATGCTCCACCCAGTTCCTGGTCAGTGGGACCCAGGAACTCTGGCCCACGTGAAGACCTAACCTCGTGTCTCCCAGAAGTTGACAGAAAGTACTGGATTAGAGGATTCTGTGTCTCCATCAGCACCTTCTTCCTTGTCTTTAGTCTCAGCATCATCCGTCTTATCCCCATGACCTCAGGGCCCTGCCATACTTCTGGCATCTGGGTCATTGTGTGACTAAGGCCCTCCCTCTGACCCCAAAGAGTCTTTCCTTGGGCTGCGCACCATCCTCCTTCACATCCCTGGGACTTGGCGTCCCTGGTGCAGGGGGCACGTCAGTCTCTCAGCCTTGTGCCTTTGCTCCTTCACTCAATGTGTGTTGAAAACATTCACTGGCAGTTGCTAGGTCTTTTTTGCTCAGTATGCTTTCTTATGCAGCAGCCTAAGAAACTGATCATTTCTGCTTCAAATGTCCACATTCCTAATGACTCATTAACTAGATCTTTTTTAGTCCATTTGCAGCACAGAGCTGATTAACATACTTAATGCATTCACCTGTTTGTCAAACATTTATTGATTAAGTAATATGTGGTTAGCACTATCCTAGACTTAACGACAAGGAAAGAAGTGGGACACATTTCCTTCCAGTGAGGAGTCAGAGGGGAGATAGGCTTATAATAGGAATCTTAGTTCAGGGTAATGGGTACAAAAATAGAACCACGTGCTGGACTGAGTGGTTTATAAGGGCAGACGATGCACTGAACCCCAGGCTCCAGCTGGGGTTGGCAGGCCCTCCATTTTCCTGGGACATGGGCTTGCAGGTTTCTAATCATGACTGTTTGGCAATACAAGGTTGATTTATCTATGCAGGAACAACAGCACGTATGCACAAGAGACAAATGTGAAGACCCAACCTTGTGTCTCCCACAAGTTGTAAATCAACTACTCCTAAGTGAAGTCGCTCAGTCGTGTCCAACTCTTTGCGACCCCATGGACTGTAGCCTTCCAGGGCTCCTCTGTCCATGGGATTTCCCAGGCAATAGTACTGGAGTGGATTGCCATTTCCTTCTCCAATTTCAACTTAAAAAAAGAAAAGAAAAAACAGAGCCCTGCCAAGTGCCCAGGGCTGAGGGAAGAAGTGGCTTAGGGAGTGGATGTTGAGAGCACTGAGGGTGTGGTGCTCATCAAGTGGTGAAAACAGAGTGCGGTCCTGAGACGCATGCAGTCTAGCGCAAAGAGATAAGAATGACTCACAGAGCAATCCTGTCATTATTCTTCCATAATTTACTGACCCTTTCTGGGATCCAAGGTGCTTCCTTCTATGCTGTGGATGTGATTAAGTAGAAATTTTTGTAAATAGAATCTTTTGAAAAATATGTCTGGGCGGTTGCTATTTAAAGGCAAAAGATTGCAAATCTTTATCTAAAAGGAGGACTTCTCTGGCAAGATGAATAATCACCTCCTATTCTACCTGTTTCTAAAGACTGAATTAAAACAGTTTTTTTTTTGAAGAGCGGTACAGTGCTTCAGCAACATTGCTCAGTGGACAAAATATCTCTTGAGTACTTTTCCACTTGCTCTAACTTGCTGAAGGCAACGCTTGATCTTCATCTTCCTGACTGTTTATGAGCACTCTAGTTTTATTCTTACCGTCAGACAGGCCCCTTCTGAACTGTACACTCTTGTGAAAAAAGCTGCCTGTTCTGTATCTCTATCAGTCTGCTTACTCTTTGCAAATATGATGAATGTTAGTGGATTAAAATTCTTGGGAGAACATTTGATAAAGATTTGGGGGGAACTGGTACCTTAATCCAAATGAATATTTGTAATGATCTAATGGAAATGGAGGAGGTACTTTGGGCTTATATGGTTTTCCAATAGCTCCTCACACTGGACATGAGTTGAGCAAATTCTAAATGCAAATCTTTATATGTACTCTAAGTTCCACCATGAAAGAGATTCAGAGAAGAGCAAAAAGGAAAAAAAAAAAAGCCCTTTGTACTGGAAAAATGATTTAAGGAAAAAAGTGAAAAGAATTGGTACTCTTCAAGGTGGGGAAGAGGTTAGAGAATAATGATTAACCATATCTTAAAATATGTCCAATAGAAATATACATGAGCTGCATAAGTAACTTTAAATTTCCTAGTAGCCCCATTAAATAATGTAAAAGGAAATAGGTAAAAGCAATTGGAATAATATATTTTATTTAACCCAATATATCTAAATGTAATTATTTCAGTATACAATCAATACAAAATTATTTTAATGAAATATTTTATGTTCTTTACAGTAAGTCTCAGAAACCCAGTATGTATTTTACAATGTGAAGCCTTTCAGTATGGGCAAACCACATTTCCTGGGTTCAGTGGTCACATGTGGCTAAAGCAGCAGCATAATGGACAGTGCCAGTCCAGACCCTAAACGAGGCTGCTGAGAAGGCCTGGGTGGCTGTCCAGAGGCAGCCGTGAGGAAGAGATAAGAAGGGATTAAGCTGGGCAGGTGAAGGCTGTTATACAAATATGGAGGCCTGGGTACCACCATTTTTAAGATTCTGACCTCATTGGTCTGGGGTTGGGCCTCGGCCTTAGGAACAAATGGGATTTTTGAAAAGCTCCCCAGGTGATTCTAATGTGTAGCCAAGGCTCAGACCCACTGGGTTAAAGGAGGCATGTTCCCAAAGTGAGAGAACTCCCACATTAACATGAAAGCTTTAGGGGCAGGGGGTTCATCATCTCTTATGTCCAGATTTAAGAACTGGAAGGGAACTTCAATATCTCAGAGTCTTCCATCTTGTTTTACAAGTGATAGAAGGCCAGTATTGGGTATTACTGTTTGATGTTTATGGATGATTTTGTTTGCTTGCTTTCTTTTTTTTTTACATCCTCAACTCCTCCTTCCCCCTTTTCCTTTTTAAACCTAGAAGAGATTTTTCAAACTAATTTCTGTCTGAGTTGAACTTGGGAGTATGTGCTGATGTTTCCCAAAGCCCCATCCCGTCCTGAGAGGTCATGGTTATCTTCTCCTAGGCCGCCTCCAGGAAGCTTTACACACGACAGTGCCACCGAGTCCAAGTTTCAAGGAGCTAAGTCCCCAGTTTCAAGCTGCTTGTGGGATAAGGAGCTAAGTCCCCAGTTTCAAGCTGCCTGTGGGAGGATCTCTGTCCATTCCCTGACCGCCATCTTCCTTCCCATTTGCCTGAGACAGAGAAGGGTTTGGATCTGTGGGTGTGATTTATAACCCACATATGCAGAACTAGGGCCTTTTCTCAAGTTCTTGCTAACATAATGGGCAATTTCTGCCAGCAACCTCAATATTTAGAAATAAGAAGTCATATTCTACTGCCCAATAAGAGCAGCTTTTAATGAAGGTCATATGTGGGGTCTAATATGTTGGACAGAATCCTGTGTATAGTTGCCCTGTAAATGTCATCATGTCAGGAGAATTGAGTACATAGGGTGCTGTCGCCCCAGAGAGGATGGCAGGATCGGTGCTGAAAACAGACTTTGTCAGGAGCTCAGATAACCACCTTCAATACCCCTCTCATACAACAGTAAATCACTCTCTCGCAGGTTCTTATTTCTAAAAGTGGGTCATCTTCACTGCTTGCTTTTCAGTTTCTGGAAAACGTCTATTGTCTTCTATCCTCTTGTTTAGCAGCTCTGGCCAAAAAGAATGAAATAGGCAGAGACTAGCCACTTAGGTCATCGAAAGAGTAAGCTGGAATTTTGCCCTTTGTTCCTTAAGGCTTTGCAACTGATTTGTATGGGATCAGGTTTATACCAGGAGGGCATAAGAATAGATTGCTATTTAGCTTATTATTCTCTGGTTCTAATATATCTATAAACGAAGATTCTTAAGAATCTTCTTCAAATTCCTTTAAAAAACACACACACACACACAGTAATGTCTATTTGGGGCCCCTTTCTGAGGCTCTCAGGGGAAGTTTGCTGGTGATAAATGCTGGAACCCTGGAACAGAACAAATTGGTCTCACAGGCAGTCGGTGACAGCCTTTCTGAATACAGCTGCTTTCTTCATTAGAAAACTAAAAATAGCCCCGATCATTGCAGGCTGATTTCACTTTAAGCCTTCTGCCGCATCCATTTGTCTGTTTCATTCAGGGTTTCTGCATGTCTGTGACACGGTGATACTATTTCAGATGAGAAGTGCATTGAAGAAATGTTTGCTTTCCCTCCCCCATGCTAACTCCAGATGTCCCCAACTGTCCAACGCGGTTTCCTATTAGGAGAACTCACGGGAAGCTTCCGGCATCCTTGCCATCCCCATCTGCTTCACTCATTTTTGGAAAAATAAACACCATCCACGTTGCAAACAAGAGTCTACAATTATTAGGAATTTTTTTTCAAGGAAATCTTCATTACATGTGTGATTTTCTACGGATAGCTCATGAAATATTGAGTACAACTACCCTTTCCAGCTGATGTAGGATTTTACTAGATTCTCTACTCAGGCTTAGTTTGAGGAGACATTTTTCCCCCTCCGGGAGCTGGTGGACTCTGTGGCCACTGGTAAAGCCAGCTTCTTTTCTAGCTTTCAGAGTGATTAGGAAGCCCTCTACGGGAGGCAGCCTATGTGAGTAAGTCAGTCTATGGCTACCAGGGAGAATGTAGGCTTAGTCCCTGCCCTTCCCCATCCTGACTCCCAAAGGAAGTTGGTTCTGCAATATGCATGGAGGTGGTACCATGATGATAGCTAGGTGGGTCCCTTGTGAGGTCTATCGCAGTCTGATTCTGTTATCTTCCCTTCTTTCAGCATCCAGGGTATTGAGGGAATGGAACATAAAAGAAGAAGAAATTGGGGGAAGAACAAAAGAAATCAACCAGCTGCTTAATACTCTCCATTTACAAAAGGTCCATTCAGGAAACAGGCATTCAAAGCTGTACCAAGAATCATTTATAATTAAAATATGGAAAATAAACCTCAACCCCTTAAATCCGATCACATTGTACATACCCTTGTATATATCAAAGTATGATTTTAATGGCTTTAATAGAACTGAAAATCCTAAAGATGAGAGCTAATGTTGCTATGGAAACTTTTACATGTCTTGACTGCAGAACTCTTAGTTTAAATTTGCAAACTTAGTATCACATTAGCTTTTTTTCACATTGGATTTCTGGTTGGTCTTTTAAGAAGATAAAAGGAGAAAAACTACATGTCATACTAGTACTTCTTGTTATACTCACAGCCAAAGAAGAGAGTGGTTTATCATCATTTGACACTTCTTTTTTTTTTTTTCTGTCTGCACAGGGAAACCTCCATCAAGGAGCTTACATAAGGGCCATGCAGGGTGAGGATTCTGGAGTCAAGCATGATTAATTCAATGCCTACAGCTTCAAAATTTGAATGATTTCCTTTTCTCATAGAATTAGATATCCAAAGTCTGAATCAATAGCTGGGTGGGGGGGGGGGTGAATTTAAAATTCCAAATTTTACAGAGCTCAGATCCCTAGGAAGAGTAGAAAAAGCTCTGAATTCAGCCCTCAGAGGTATGGTGATGCCCAAAGCCTAAGCTCATCTGCTGTCAGCACACACAGCACGGGACAGTTGGGCCCCTCGTGAGGAAAAGCGATATGAGAAGAATGCCGATTGGAGGACTGTGCAGTGACCGTTTGGAAGGCTTGAAGCCCCTGTCCTCCTCTTTCTCCATCATCTCCTCTCTTGCTGTCAGCCCCCCCTCAGCCAGGGGCCGGGGGTGGTATCAGCAGAAGGTATGGCAAACTGGAAGCTTTGTAAGCTTTAGGGTCAGGTGGGCCTGGATATAAAGTGAGCTCCACTGTAGGTTGGGTTATCTAACTTCTAGGATCCTCAGTGTTCTCGCTAAATGGAGATATTGATGCCTGTGCCACATGGATGTTAAAAAATGATTGAGATAACATGCCAGATACCGAGTACTTCACCTGGTGCACAGCAGGCTCTCTGTGAATGTGTCTGCCTCCATTTGAAATGCACCATCTTTGGGGCCAGGAAGAGACAAACTGTTGGGTTAGCCAAAAAAGTTTTGTGTGGGGTTTTCTATAAGACAGTACGGCAATCCTGAATGAACTTTCTGGCCAACCCAGTAGATCCAGGCTGCATCTACTGAGTCCTTGTAAAGTGGTCACAAACTCTTCTTCCATCTCTACTATCACATATTACTAGTACATAGTTTTATTGTTTTCACATAAATCAATCTGTTCGCCCTGAAACTCATGCCCCTGGGCTCTGACGGCCTGGTTTTAGTTCCTATTCTGTTCTCAGCCCTTGCCTAAGAAATACCTGCTGGATGCAGCAGTGAGATGTAGGGGTATGAAGCATGTGTAATTTGGGAGGGGGAGATCTAATGAAAAAATTTTTTTTAAATACACAAACACAGAATCTGGTTCAGGGCTGAGGAAGGAGTCCATGCAAGTGCTCTGAAATCAAAGCTTCTTGAGCATGACAGTAAATCTACCTTTGTCTGAGGAAGTGAACACACTATCCTGAGAACTACTAATAAATGATCACCTGCTTTTTTGTGAGTTTGTATGGTGCTGGCACCTTGTTTTGGTCCTATGACAATTCAATTTGGGTCTGTCACTTGATATGCTGACTCATGATGAGAAATCATTATATCCACAAAGTATGTCCAAGTGGAGTGGGATGGATATCTATGGGACCATATAGTGTCATGGGAAAAATTCAGAATGTGGCTTTCATCAATAACCTATATATCCATCTGCTGGGGCTGCCATAACAAAATCCTACACACTGGGTGGCTCAAAAAGTAGAAATTTGTTTCTCACAGTTGTGGAAGCTGGGACATCCAAGATCAAGGGATGAGACAATTTAATTTCTGGTGAGAGCTGCCTTCCCCACTTGTAGATGGGCCCTCCGCTCACTGTGTCCTCACATGTCCTTTCTTCTGTGAATTCCCAGAAAGAAAGAGAGGAAAATCCTTGTCCTTTTCTATAAGGCCACCAGTCCTATTGGATTAGGGCCCCACCCTTAGGACCTTATATAAACTTAATTACCTTAAAAACCCTATTTCCAAATCCAATCACATTGGGAGTATATGGGCTTCAGGGTATGGACTTTGCAGGGGACACAGTTCAGTCCATAGCACTGATCAGGCCCTACTTCTGGCTTGCTCTCTGGCTCTCGAGGTCTCACCTCTTTAGGATTCAATACACTCAGATCTGAGGATAATGTTAGAGCAGGGTGGAGTAGAACAACGACCTCCAGGAAGTAGAACCAAACGGCGCCCTGCAAAGAGCAACTTTTCCAGCAGAGTGTTGCAAGGACAGACCAGGCATGTCACAGAGAAATGATTTCCTTGGCCCCTGACAAAACTGTGTTTCCTTCCTCTCCTGTTCGTTCTCTTTCATGTTTTATTCCGCGTTTTCCCCCTTCCTTCTTGTTTTCCATTTCTTTCTTTCTTTCTCTGTCTTTAATAGTATACAGTCAGACACAGTGGTTCTTGGCTGTCTTAGTGATGGTTATCTGCTTTTGATTTTCCCAGAATGAAAGGTGTGACTTACCGGTAAGGAGCAGGGAAGCAGAGAGAGCTTAATAGATGGGAAGAGGGTGGCAGGTCATGGTGGTGTTGGTATAAGACACGAGAAACAAGTGTGTTACCCCACAGCAGGGAGGAGAGAAGAATGACAGTGTGAAAACAGAGCGGTAGGAGAAGACACAGAACGAGAAATACCCCCGATGATAACTCTGGGTCTCAATCACCTCATCTGCCAACAAATAAATAAGTAATGCTGGAGCAGAAAAATCCCCGAGATGCCCTCAATCTCTGCTATGCTGTACCTCTTTGTACCTTACCTTACTGGGAAATGGCATTGATAAATAAAACTCTTTGTGTGACTTGTAAGAAAATCATTATGTAAATTCAAAGTATTGCTCAAATTAATTCTAATGAGGTTCAGGGGGGAAAAAACAAGTAACAACCAAAACTCTTTAATAAAGTGTTCTAAAAAGAAAAAAAGAATTATCGCCCACTTCTGCATTTCCTGCTTTTGGCAGGGACTCGAAGTGGAAATCTGAAAACACTGTGAGACAGTCTGTTCTCATGGTATTTCTAGCTGAGAACAGGAAGGAGGGGAAATCTCATATGAGTGAGAGAGCCTGTTTTTCAGTGATTAGCAGGCCAAAGAAGTTTCGCTGGGCAATCAAGCTTGACAGCACCTTTAAAAGTTCTACCTTTATGTGGTCAGCAGAGCAAATTTTTGCCAGAAGCCCCACCCCAGTCACCAAGATACAATTCTCATCTGCCATTTTTGCTGAATGGCTATTCTCTCTGAGGCTGGTATTACGTGCTAGAGACCCAGACAGGAGCTGTGTGGCCCCTACCCTTCTGGAGCACAGAGCAAAGTTGGAAGGATAAGGCATTTATAAATGACAAATAATCACAATGCTGAGCAGCATACGCTGAGTGCTAACTGAGCCATGCAGACAATGCTGGAAAGGAGCCTTCCACGGGTTGCACAAAATTCATTATTGGTTTGCGTTTGCTCTCTACCTCATCACTGGGCTCTCATCACTCATCGCTGGTGTATTCTGCACCTTGAGGCATAAAATGTTTCTTAATTCCTTTAACTTTTTTGCTCATCTCAAGTCACAACACACTGTCCTGTGTGTGAGGCTGATGAGTCACTGAAGCTGAATCCTGTTCACTTGAGGACATAATGGTTAACGCATATTGATTGGCTAGGTGTGCTGCTGCTGCTGATGCTAAGTCACTTCAGTCGTGTCCAACTCTGTGTGACCCCATAGACGGCCTCCTACCAGGTTCCCCCATCCCTGGGATTCTCCAGGCAAGAACACTGGAGTGGGTTGCCATTTCCTTCTCCAATGCATAAAAGTGAACAGTGAAAGTGAAATCGCTCAGTCGTGTCTGACTCTTAGCGACCTCATGGACTGCAGCCTACCAGGCTCCTCCGTCCATGGGATTTTCCAGGCAAGAGTACTGGAGTGGGGTGCCATTGCCTTCTCCGGGCTAGCTGTGCTAGAACCAGAAAAATCCCAAAGTCAAGACTAGTTGGATTGTTCCTAATTACCTGCCAGAGGGGTGTGTGCACTGGTGTCTAAGGCTGCAGCAGACACTTCAGGGAAATACCCTTGGTCATCATGACTTCAACCGAGTCTCATAAAGCATTTGAGGCCTATGGCAAAGGCATCATCTTTACGACCATGGTCACCTGAGGGCTCTCATGGAAGGGTAAGATTTCCCCCGCACTCCATCCCATCCCCAGAGAAGAACACGGGAATCCCCCATCTGAGAACAAGTCTCTCACTTACTGAGGGGCAAACTTCCCTGGAAACAGAAAAAAATGACTTGATGTTCTCGTTGAAATAATATAATGATGAAGATTATGTTCTGAACAAGGGACTAGCAGTGTTTTGTTAAAATGACCATGACTACCATTACCATCTTTAATCAACTGTTTATTTATACCTGGGTGATGTGCTTCTCGGAGAAGGCAATGGCAAGTCACTCCAGTACTCTTGCCTAGAAAATCGCATGGACAGAGGAGCCAGGTAGGCTGCAGTCCATGGGGTCGCTACTGGTCGGACACGACTGAGCGACATCACTTTCACTTTTCACTTTCACACATTGGAGAAGGAAATGGCAACCCACTCCAATGTTCTTGCCTGGAGAATCCCAGGGATGGTGGAGCCTGGTCGGCTGCCATCTATGGGGTCGCACAGAGTCGGACACAACTGAAGCGACTTAGCAGCAGCAGCAGCAGCAGCAGATGTGCTTATACAGTGAATAGTAAATGCTTATGAAAGTGCATGTAAATCAGACAGATACAGTTGGAAGTCACCACCTTGTATTTACTATAATGCTTTAACCTATGTGACTGCTTTGTGCCCACACCAGGTGAAAGGCTGGAGGGATGTATTGGTGGTGGCATGGAAATCGGGGGTTTCTCTGGATTGATTTTCTCTGTATCTTTGAGAAAATCTAGGATCACTTCATGGGTTTTTATTTATTTTCTGTTGGGAATATGAAAATGAATTAGACACAGATTTGGCCATCAAAAGAGCATATATGATCCACTGAGTAAGGCAGATACCAGATAATACAAAGTAGGCAAGAGGACATTGGACAGGAAACTGCAAAATGGGACTGTAGAATGTGATAACCTTCAACTTTACAAACTAAAACGCTGATATAAAGTTATCCTTTTACAAATATAAATTTTGATTGCAAGTTCATTGTAGAAAATGTATAAAATAGAGAAATTCACAAAGACAAAAGGAAAAAAATCACTCCTAATGTCAGCTGGTGAAAACCACTGCAAAATGTCGCTGAATGTCATTCTAGTCTCTTTTCTGGGCTTTCTCGGATAGCTCAGACTGTAAAGAATCTGCCTGCAGTGCAGGAGACCTGGTTTGCTCCCTGGGTCAGGGAGATCCCCTGGAGAAGGGAACGGCAGCCCACTCTAGTATTCTTGCCTGAAGAACTCCATGGACAGAGGAGCCTGGCAGGCTACAGTCCATGTGGTCACAGAGAGTCGGATACATACGAGTGACCAACACTAACCCACTTTTCTACGCATATCTATGTATTTTAAAACAACAGTAGAATCATATTGTCTATTGTTTATAAACAGTTCTTTCCTTTAGCAACAGGCTGTGAAATATACTGTGATTATCTTCCCCACAGGATTTTCTGTCCTTCTGCACTGTGATGTTTAATGGTATAATGTTTCGTCCTACAGATACACTGCACTTTCTCTATCCAGTCTCCCAGAGTAGCCCATTAAGACCGTTTTCAGGATCTCACTACTATAAACAGTGCTGTGAGCATCTTTGTATATAAATATCTGTGCACCTAACTGATTATTTACTCAGGATAAATTCCTTAGATGTAGGATTGCCACGTTATAGGTGTGGAAATTCAAGTCCAGTAGCATGGCTGACATGGTGATCAGGAAAACAGACAAGATGAAAACTTAACCCTTGTATTTCAGAGACGCCTGTTTTTTGTGTTTTTTTTTTATTCCTTTATGTTGTGTAAACACTGATCCTAGAGATAAAAATGTAAAAATGGTCATCCTAGGTCTGCTGGCCAAAAGCTTTGTTAGATTTTGGTTGCCATTTTGTCAACACCAGCAACTTTACTCTGCATTTGGCTGACACAACTTGTTACCTGCCTTTAACATGCATAAATTGACCCTTCCTTACTTTCTACTTGCTGTCTTTTGACTCCTTATGCATTAGTAATTCATAGGGTCAAAAACATCACCGTTCTAACGGATATGTCATCAAATTCAAAAGCAAACAGTGAATTTCATAATACATCCACAGTATCAAAAAAAAAAGAGTTTAATCTCAGGTGTATTAATTTAAAAAGAAAAAAAAAACAGTTACAACTTCAACTAGAGTTTTCCATGTTGGTTGTCATGTTTAGGGTGAAAACATCATCTGACTATGGGCTGTAAATGCTGATATCTTCACAAACATACGGAAGATATGCATCTGAAATGAGGTGGCCAAAAGCATCTAACATGTTTCAGAGCTCTGCTTTCAGGACTGTCAGTTTATGAGATCCATAAGTAATTTTGTATTTTCCACTTTGAAAAAAGTGAGTGTTAGTCACTCAGTTGTGTCCAACTCTTTGTGACTCCATGGACTGTATCTCACCAGGCTCCTCTGTCCGTGGGATTATCCCAGCAAGAATATTGAAGTGGGTAGCCATTCCCTTCTCCAAGGAATCTTCCTGACCCAGGGATGGAACTTGGGTTTCCTACATCCCAGGCAGATTCTTTCCTATCTAAGTCACCAGACAAGCCCAACTTTTTTCCCACTTTAGGGTTTCAAAACTGTCCTTTGCTCAGTCTCTTCAGCAGTTATTGTTGGAGTGCCTATTCTGTACCTGGAACATAAGTCAGCTGATGCTCTCAAAAGGTCATAGTCTCGTTCAGGATACGGTGTCATCATTGTTAGGACAGGGATCAAATGCACGAATAGCTCCCTTTGCCTGTCTTCCACTTTCTCCCCTGTGCTCTAGCTTCTTTGAGTTTTCCACTTGCTGTCTCTCCCCTCCCTCACTTCAACCATTTCCAGGAAGGGCCTGGACTGGGGGTTAACACAGAGGTGCAAGATGGTGGTGGAGGTTCTGCAGGGCTGGCTGCAGCGAGGGACCGGGAAGCACACGCTGGAATAGGCTCCCTGCCGCAGCCCCACCCTGAACATTTGTGGAGCCCGAGGCCACAGCACAAATGGAGGCCACTTACCATCTGTGGAAACACATAAAAGTTGTAAATCAAGTTAATAAGCTGTTAACTAAAATACAGCTTCAGATGGACAAAATTGAAAAAATATGTGTAAGCTATGGTTTTATATGATAAAGTTGGAAGACTATCAAGCAATTGGATTTAATTATTGCTGTTCATATATGCATGTTCTGTTGATGGGTTGGCAATGTTTGAATAAGAATGAAAGGATACATACATTTCTAGGGAAAACAGTGATTGTCCCTGGGATTGGGACTGGTGGTGTGAGGAGGGGTCTTTTACTTATTCTTTTAGGTAAGTTTTTTAGAGACATGATGAGAGGATGGGTAATTTCATTTTCTTTTTCTCTGCTTTTCTCTATTTTTCAAATTTCTAAAGTAATCATATGTTGCTTATGTAATTTGAAAAAAATTTAAAAAGAAAGAAGTCAAGACTAGAAAACTGTTCTAGGATTGGAAAGTGTCTCATTAAGCTGAATTCCTAGAAAAAGATTGTATTTCAGTTTTTAGGCTTATCTGACTTAAGAAACTAAAATTAACCCCAGAAACACCAAACATTTTTCTTCAAGAGGTCAGGAGGGAATTGGAGATGTACCCAACCATCAAAAAATGACAAATAGAGAACTTATATTGTAAAGAGAACATGTGCAGCCATAGAACTTACTGCCTGACTCTTTAGGCATATTATTTTTGGTAGCTCAGTGGTTTAAGAATCAGCCTGCTGATGCAGGAAATGCAGGTTTGATTGCTGGATTGGGAAGACCTTCTAGAGGAGGAAATGGCAACCCACTCCAGTATTCTTGCCTGGAGAATCCCATGGACAGAGGAGCATGACAGGCTACAGTCCATGGGGTTGCACAGAGTTGGATGTAACTGAGCATGCATACATACAGGCTTTTACAAAACAATCAAATATTTTTTTTCAATGACTTCAGACATTTCAGGATTATTTGTATAATAAGATGTTGCATTTACTCAGTGATTCCAGCTTTTCAAAGTGCTTCGTGTTAGTCCTTTCATTTTTATCCTCACAATAATCCCACAATGTAGGGAAGATGTCACCCCATTTTCCAGGTAAAGATAAATGAAGCTCAATAAGTTGAGAATGGTCCCGCATGTCACAACTAGATCCTGGTGGAACCTAGACCAGAGTATAGGTCTCTTGGATCGGAGTAGAGTTCTTCTGCTGCTGCTACTAATAAACTTACACAATGAATTTTCTGGAATGTACACTTATTTCTCAGAAATGTTTGTAAATGTCCCCCATTCTTCTTTTTCCTTTTTTAATGAAACTTATCTTTTAAAGGCTGCCAAAATTTCTCTGCTGCTGCTGCTGCTAAGTTGCTTCAGTCATGTCCGACTCTGTGTGACCCCATAGACAGCAGCCAACAGGCTCCACCGTCCCTGGGATTCTCCAGGCAAGAACACTGGAGTGGGCTGCCATTTCCTTCTCCAATGCATGAAAGTGAAAAGTGAAAGTGAAGTCGCTCAGTCATGTCTGACTCGTTGCGACCCCATGGACTGCAGCCCACCAGGCTCCTCCGTCCATGGGATTTTCCAGCCAAGAGTGCTGGAGTGGGTTGCCATTGCCTTCTCCGAAAATTTCTCTATGGGTTACGAGAGAATACTCAGCACCCTTTTAAGAGATGCCTGACTCCCTGTAAGTAATTCTACAAATGAGGATCTTTATAGATAGTGCTAATTAGTGCTAAGTACCTTTAAAGATGCCTTGCAGGCTAATGTCCAAAGAGGCAACACATGGGGGAGGGAATTGTAATAACCTTTCCCTCAGGGTCTCAGCTGACTTCCTGTGATGATGAGAGAACATAAGATTATTTTACTCAGTGCTTAAAATATACATAAGGACTATGTTAGTATTATTAGAAAATAAACAGTATCTCATTTATTTAATCTATTTCTTCAACTGGAATTGTTTTATAATAGCAAACATTTTACTCATACTCTAGAAAGAGCACACTTTTAAAAGATAATTTGGATGAAACAGATGAAAGAGATCAAAAGGTACAAAGCTCCAGATTAAAATATGTCGTGGGGATATAATATACATCATGGTGATCATACTGTTTATGGGGTTCTCAAGGCAAGAATACTGAAGTGGTTTGCCATTCCCTTCTCTAGTGGACCACGTGGAGGATGAGATGGTTGGATGGCATCACCAACTCGATGGACTTGAGTTTGAGCAAGCTCCAGGAGTTGGTAATGGACAGGGAAGCCTGGCACGCTGCAGGCCATTGGGTTGCAACAAGTTGGACACAACTGAGAGACTGAACTGAACTGATGCTGATTATAGTTAACAATACTATATTGCATATCTGTAAGTTGCTAAGAGAGCAGATCTTTAAAGTCCTCATTACAAGGAACAAAAACATTTTTGTAACTATGTACAGTGACAGATGTACATAAATAAACTAGGTTTATTGTGGTGATCATTTTGCAATATATACAAATATTGAACCATTACTTCATGTTGTATATCTGAAACTAATGTAATGTTATATGTCAAGTATACCTCAATTTTTAAAAAGCTTAGGAGGTTTTTATAAATTAACAAATCTGTGGTACTATTGAAAGACAATTTGATTTTTGTAATAAGTATTTTTGTAAATTAAATTTTTTAATTTCAAAATATTGTGCTTCAAAATGTTTATAACTTGACTTATAGTTTATCATTATTTTAGTGAGATGTATATACAGCAGAAGTCAAAATGATCCCCCATTGACTCTCATACCACACCATATATGCCAACGGACATAATTAACTGAAGCTCTTAGCCATGGCAATTAGAAAAAAAATCTTTTCACTGGAAAAAGTGTTATAAAATAAAACCAAAAATATCATGTGATTTTATTTTACTTTATCTCAAAATCTTAAATACAGGACTTCACGTAAAAGGTTACTTGCACAACTAAAACCTAGCAAATAAAAATAAGTCCTGGTTTTTTCAGAATATGCAGGTAAATAATGAAGTTACCATGTAATTGAACCAGAGTATTTCTGCTCTCCAAGGAAAAGGTCTGTGCTTGATCCAACTATCAGATCCATTACAGAGCTATTCTATGCTTAATTAAACAGCAATTTAGAGAATAAAATAATAGAATTTTAGGTTTGCAAAAATGTCTTGGAAGTCTTTAATAATTCCATAGAGAGCCTTGGTTTTAAGGTCTAAAGATTCTTCAGTCATGCAGAATCATGGGTCAGCGAGAACCAGTGTGTTCACTAGCATAGCTGCTTCAGGAGGTGGTGACATTGGCCCCAAAGGGTAATGTGAAACCAACTCCCCATGTTAAATTGGGGCTTCCCAGGTGGTACTAGTGGTAAGAATCTGCCTGCCAATGCAGAAGACGCAAGAGGATATGAGTTTGATCCCTGGGTCAGGAAGATTCCCCTGGAGGAGGAAAATGGCAACCCACTCCTGTACGCCACTTCAGTATTGAAAAGGAGCCTGGTGGGCTGCAGTCCGTTGGGTTGCAAAGAGTCAGACACAACTGAGCACACAGCACACACACAAGTGAAATCACTCTTCAAGTGCTTCTCATACTTCAGAGTTCAACTTACTATCCGCTACTACCTGCCTATCTCATGGTCTTAAGTTTACTCGAGTCAAGAGGAAGAGGAAAGCCAGCCAGAGAAGGATGAATACTGCATGATTCCACTTATATGTGGTATCTAACATAGTCAGACTCAGAAAAGCCGAGAGCAGAGCAGTGGTTGCCAGGAGGAAGTGGGAGTAGGAAGTACGGAGTTGATAATTGATAGGCATAAAGTTTCAGTAACTTAAGATGAGTAAGTCCTGGAGATCTACTGTATAACACTGTGCCTACAGCTAACAACTCAGTTTGTACACTTAAAAAGGGGATATATGTATATATAGAGAGGATTCACTTTGATTCACAGCAGAAACTAACAACACTGTAAAGCAGTTATACACCAATAAATTTTCTTTTTTAAATAAAAACTGCTTAGACCCTGAGGGGGGCAGGGAGACTCTGTTGTTGAGAGGGTAGATCTCATATTGAGGATTCTTATCACAATAAAGTTAAATTTTAAAAAAAGGAAAAGGAAAGCAGATTAGCAAAAATGTCAGGAAGAGAATTAAAGGAATATATTAGTAAAACACCTCTTTGTGAATGTAAGGTAGGGCCCAAGGCAGGTAGTGCATGCTACTGGGCCATTCCTGAGTTTTAGTTCAGAGAGCTGGAGTTGCTTGACTCAATCACCAAGATGACAGGTGTGCTCCTCCAGCACACAGACCTCTGCTTGCCTTTGTTTATGACGCCTCACAAGAGAAAGGGCATCCCATGTTACTACCTAGAAACAGCCAACTTTATAGTCCAGGGATACGCTTCGAGTCCTATGTGGCAGCTCTAGGATAGGCATTGATTAGGCAAGAGGACGGAGAAGGCAATGGCAAGCCACTCCAGTACTCTTGCCTAGAAAATCCCATGGATGGAGCAGCCTGGTAGGCTGCAGTCCATGGGGTCGCTAAGGGTTGGACCCGACTGAGCGACTTCACTTTCACTTTTCACTTTCACACATTGGAGAAGGAAATGGCAACCCACTCCAGTGTTCTTGCCTGGAGAATCCCAGGGACGGGGGAGCCTGGTGGGCTTCCATCTATGGGGTCACACAGAGTCGGACACGACTGAAGTGACTTAGCAGCAGCAGCAGCAGCAGGCAAGAGGAAGAGCCAGATAAGAAGAACAAAACAGAGAAGTTGTCCTTGTAACTCCACGAATGACCTCAACACTATCTCCTTGGATGGGTGCTCCCTGATGGAGGTACTCTGGGAGGTACATGGCTTCTGTGCTTGTCTGAAGGTGAACAAAATTCTAACTGTAACAATACGATCTTTGCTCTGACAGATTGGAAATAAATTAAGAAAACATAGGCACCAGACCCCTTCCTCCTTGGAGCAGGATTCAACAGCCCCTAGGCAAATACATTTTATTCCTATACATTCATTTTTCCCCATATCCTTATCATAATTAGGTTGACACATTACTATAATTAATCTGTTCTAATTGGAGAAATTAGGAGGCTCCTCATAGTCTTAGAAAAGGAGTGCCTGCTTCCTCCATTCACTGATTTCATGCCAGCTTTGACCACGGTAGCAAAATGTGCTATGCTGGGCTTAGTCGCTCAGTTGTGTCTGACTCTTTGCGACCCCATGGACTGTAGCCCACCAGGCTCCTCTGTCCATGGGGATTCTCCAGGCAAGAATACTGGAGTGGGTTGCCATACCCTCCTCCAAGGGATCGTCCCAATCCAGGGATCAAACCCATGTCTCCTGCATTGCAGGTGGATTCTTTACCATCTGAGCCACCAGGGAAGCTAGTAAAAAGCCACAGCAGATCTTAGTTAGCATTTGCAGGGTAGGGTCATAACTGAACAACCACTGTTAAGACGTATGAGAAGGTCAGCTTTCCACTGTCCTTAGCATTTGTGTAACACCAGGGAAATCTTAGCGCATCTGTTATTTTTAAGTGGGCACCAGCAATTCAGAAATCTAAAAGCAGCTATATCTAAGCCTTTCAAAGTTTTCTTAGCCATTGACTCATGTTTTATCCCTTTGGTTGCTGGCAACCTGACTTTTAGCCAAGCAAACAATAAACTGAGAGCATAAACAAAATTGGTCCCTCTCATTTTTATAGTTGAGGAATAGACATAACAAAATCTATAAATTTCCATGGACATAAATCCCTGAGCACTACCTTTCAGCTGCTTAAAATCTAATAACACCAGGAGTTGCTCTTCTGAGCAGGCTATAAACCTAAGCAGGGTGATTTTGGCATAACAGATACAGTTTGCAGGGAGATTTAAACATGATTATAGCTCATAACTGTCAACAACTAACACAAAGCCGTATTCCCTCAATCAGAAGATCTGCATTTCAGGTATTTAAGTTTAGCGGGGGTTGGAGGGGCTGCTCCATATGCCAGAGTTGCCTGACAACCTACCATCTGAGGATGAACAGCCTTGCAAAATAGGTATGGAGGTCCAGCTCTCTTTGTCCCTGTATTCTAGAATTTCCAGGAAGCTGGCTTCCCATGCTTCACTGAGAAAGGCAGGTGGGAATCTAGGAGTCCAGCATGGAACCTTAAAGCTGACACTGCTAAACCACAAAGCAGGTCATGGGGGCAAAGGGAGTCATGGCAGAACAGCCTGGTGGGGGCACCAGGACAGCATCGTGGGAGGACTCCGTTCTCCTTCCCTACCACCTCAAATGTAGCGTTAGGAGAAGTCTCCTACCCCTCTCACCAGATTGTCACTCATTAGCTCTGCCCACAAGACATTATGTGGTTAATAGCCCCCCCAAAAAAATTCTGACTTGTCTAAAGTTATTGGCAGATGTCCCAAACTTTGACCTCCACCTAGAATTTCCTAATGACATACAGTAATAGAATAAGCCAGTCTGAGTAGTATGGTATATATGTGTATTAGACTAAATCTAATTTTCAATGACTAATCCATTTGAGCCATGCAGCTCGCATTACGGAGGATGGAAGATTGAGCATTGCATATTTAGAGACTCAATAAAATGTGTTATGTAACGAATCATGGAGACAGAATGCCCTGTGCAACAGTGGTGAACTCAACACTGGCAATTCCTCACAGAGTTCCCCAAGCTGCAGAGGGCAAAGAAGAGAGAAAGAGTTCTTTGATAGAAAAAGAAAATCCTCCATGATGCCGTCTGGATTGGACCAGAGGGACACCCAACTCAGGCATGCGGAAACTAGGAAGATTTCCCAGAGGGAGTCCTAGGAAGTGGTATCCTGAAGCACGTGTGGGCAATAGCAATGGAGGGGTTGAGGGAAAGAAGAATACTGCAGGCAGAGGGGAGCCCAGGTTTAGACGTCAATGGTGAGACACCACAAAAAGTAGACAAGACATGCTCAGTCACATAGGGCTTTGCAAAGTCTTGCAAGATTTGGGCTTTATCCTAACGACAGCAGGGGCCATTGAAGGGTTTAAGTAGATCAGCACTATCATCAGATCTGGGGATGGCACCTCGACAACTGGGCCTGTGGCATTGCTGACCTATGTAATAATACCACAAGCCCACATGGTATTTTATCCCCATCAGACAACTGATGTTGCTTCTCCAGCCCGTGCTACCAGTCTTAGCTCATCGTTATTAGTGCATGCCCTTCTTTGAGAAATCACCTATCATCTCGTCTCATGTGTGATGGTTGCTTTGGAGGAAGATAACTTTGTGCTTTTGTTAATTGCCTGCTTATCTGGGCTGACATTTCTAAACCCACACAGAAAGCCCATAACTTTCTGTTCAGGAATATTTTAGTGCAGCTAAATGAGCATATAACTGTTGACATACTAAACAAAAGGGTTGACTCACACGGTACTCTGGAACCAGTGCTGTATTCTTAGACGGTGTCACCTTACAGGGCTCCGGTGTCCTTAAAAAGAATCTGCCTCTTCGCGGCCTCTCATGAATTTCTACATCCCGGCCCTTGGAAATCTAGAGGCCTGCTAAGTGGTAACAACCGAAATGAGATGCTGTCGTGTGGGAATACTAAGCATGATAGGCTAAAGAAAGCAAAGAACTTCCTCGAGAATAATTGGATTTAACATCTTGTTCGTAGAACAGACGTGATCTGCAGGGGAAGACAAAATTGATTTGTATGTGGCTTACTGGCTGTGCCCGCAGAAACCAAGCTCTCCTCCCGCCCGCTCCTGCAGCAGTTGTGATCAAGAAATGACAGTCCTCTCGCCCCTCTTCAGCTCTGGTTGTAGCACAGGCCGCAAATAAATTGCTAACATTTAAGTGCATCTGTTGCAAAGACAGAAGCTCAGAGGACACTGGGGAAATTTCAAACCAAATTTCAGGACTGAGCTCATAAAAGCATGCACCATCTGTGGAATTTTGCTCATATGCATTGCTATAATGGGGGGGGGCAATAGAGATTGGGGAAAAAAGAGAGTGATAAAAGGGTTGCATAGGAACCAGCTTTGAAACTGGTCTCTCTTTTCAGATCAGTTCACAGGTGGCCTTTGGGCCAGGCAGGATCCCAAATACCCTTCCTCACCCCTAGAGTTCTGACCCACAGAGGCTTAATTGCATGAAGAGGTGACCACGAATTTACCCTGTGACTATACACAGCCCCTTCCCTATACTTTACTTGTGCAAGGACCCAAGACTTTCCATCTTTCTTCCTTCTGGTTTACTTGAAACTGAGGCTGAGTCTAGCTCTTTCTGTCCCATCGTCCATGCAGCAAAACAAAACCAATCCAGAGCATTTTCACATCAGCCTGTTACAGTGCCGGGAAGGCATGTTCCTTCAGAATCCCTTTATAGATGATCAAACTCATGGGCTAACAAGCTTTTCGTTGTTTGTGATTTTCATTGCCCTCCACAGTTTAGGGCACTTTGGAAAAAAATTTCTATTCAGCACTTCTCCACTCATAATTCAGGAGAAAAAGAGTCATGCAGTATAATAAGGATAATTAGCTCCAACTGAAAATAATAAGCTTGGCAGCACAGAGCCCCTCCACTCAACACACTCTCCCATTTATCGTTTTGTGTACTCTCTGTCAAGGCTAATTACTACTCCTGTAATTACTAACCTGTTGAAAGAACAAAGGAAAATGCAACGTGGTACTTAAATCCGTTTCTTCCAATACCATCTCAATAAAACTTTTTAGCACAGAATGTATCCTTGCAATCTTATAGTTAAAAACTGCTGCAGTTTGTCCTCAAAAGTATGATCAGCTGTTATTAATAGATGAATGATTTTTGGTGTGTATGTATACAAGTGGGAGTTGAGTTTCTTTCATTCAGATTCTTGTAAAATACAGACCGCTGGAAGTGATGATCTCATGCTTAGAAAGGTTCAGCATTCATATAGCATGTTTCCTTTTCGTTCGTTAGTTAACCCTGGTGCATTGTGGGGACAAGCACTATTTAAATGACCACAGGCTTCCCCTGTGAATGTGTCTTAATCCAGACCAGTCAGACACTTGTCTTCTCCCCAGAAGAACAGATACTGCTGACTGTGTCCAACCAAAATAGAGAAATCTGGAGACAAATGTAACTCCCTCTTTTTTCTAGGGGTGATGCACATTAGGAAGTTTTAAAACACAGGAAGATGTAAAGAAAAGGGAACCCTCCTACATTGTCGGTGGGAATGTAAATTGGTGGAGCCACTGTGGAAAACAGTACGGAGGTTTCTCAAAAAGCTAACTAATGTATGACATGGCAATTCCACTCCTCAATCTACAGCCAAACCCCCCCCAAAAAAACTAATTCAAAAAGATACATGTACCTCAATGTTCATAACAGCATTATTTATAATTGCCAAAGAATGGAAATGACTTGAGTCCATCAAAGATGTATGCATAAAGAAGATGGCAGACACATACAATGGGATATCAGCCAAAAACAAGAATTTTTTCATTTGCAACAACATGGATAGAGCCGAAGGGCATTATCCTAAGTGAAGTAAGTCAGACAGGGAAAGCTAAACACTGTTTGGTATCACTCATGGAATATTAAAAATACAACAATCTATTGAATAAAACAAGGAAAAAAAGAAGCAGACTCACAGATACAGGGAACAAGCTAGTGATTACCAGTGGGAAGAGAAAAAGGGAAGGGGGCAATATAGAAGCAGGGAATTTAAGAAAGGGTTATTATAGGCTTATATGAAATCGCATGTGTGCAAAGTTTGAAGATTGAAAAGCACAATAGAATTGAAAGAACTTTCTTTCAATTATTGGGTTGGCCAAAAGGTTCATTTGGGTGTTTTCATAAGATGTAACAGAAAATCTCAAACAAATTTTTGGCCAACCCAATAAAAAGAGCATTCTGGCAGCTTAGAAATAGCAGGTTTTATACAAAAAGGAGTGACCACAGCAGTCACACAAAGTTGTTTATGCCTTTATTCTTCTACTCAAATGGTGTTCCCCCCTCTATCTCTTATGAAAAGACAAAAATGAGAAATGGTATTTGAGAAATTACTGCTACTGCTAAGTCACTTCAGTCATGTCCAACTCTGTGTGACCCCATAGACGGAAGCCCACCAGGCTCCCCCTTCCCTGGGATTCTCCAGGCAAGAACACTGGAGCGGGTTGCCATTTCCTTCTCCAATGTGTGAAAGTGAAAAGTGAAAGTGAAGCCGCTCAGTTGTGTGCAACCCCTAGCGACCCCACGGACTGCAGCCCACCAGGCTCCTCCATCCATGGGATTTTCTAGGCAAGAGTACTGGAGTGGCTTGCCATTGCCTTCTCTGGAGAAATTACTAGATCATTGTTATTAATCCTTGAGGAATTATAGAGAATAAGGAAGATTCAAAATCTGAGATGACATTATCATTTCCAGAAAGAGAATTCAAATGGTTTCTGGGTAAGATGCTAGAATGGATTAGTGAGAGAAGAATCAGTGACCCCCAGGAACTAGCACTGATTCATTAAGAACAAGTCCTGTCAAACAAAATTCATCTCTTTCACTGACAATGTATCAGGCTTGCAGGTAAGGAAATCAGCGAGACGTGGACCTCATTCTTAGCCTGTATTTGAGCCTTCATTAAGAAAACCTCAGAATCACTCACAATAATCTTGTCAAGGGATTGGCAAATCATTAGCTGAATATTAATACTGGTAATTATTATGAGTTATTACAAACAAGCTAGAAAAATTGGAAGCGTTTAAAGAGAAGAAAATAGGGCAATGAAGAATTTTGATAATGTATCTATGAGAAATAATAGAAAAAAAATACAGATAAAACAAGTTTCCTTGGCCAGAAAAAAAATATATATGCATACATATAAATATTTGTGCCCAGTTATTCAGTCGTGTCTGACTCTTTTGCAACCCTATGGACTGTAGCCCAACAGGCTCCTCTGCCCAGAGAATTTTCCAGGCAAGGATACTGGAGTGAGGTGCCATTTCCTACTCCAGGGGATCTTCCCCATCCAGGGATCAAATCCATGTCTCTTGCATCTCCTGGATTGGCAGGCGGATTGTTTAGCACTACACCACCTGGGAAACCCCATATATAAATATTTATTTACATATAAATATACAATTATATACATAAATAAAATGTATAATTATTTCATGGAAGAGTGATTAGACCTCCATATGGCATTGATGAGTAGCACTTGGACCAAACTGAGAAGAGCGACAGGGACCCAGATTCCAGTTCAACCGCCAAAGCTATCTAAAGATGGAATGGACTACCTCTGAATGCTCAGTGAATACACTCCTACTGCACAAGCCATAAAGAAAAATTAAAGATCAGATTGATAATTTACTAAAATGACCTTAGCAGTGGCTAGTTTACAACAGAACAGAATTATCATACAGTTTATAGCACCTTCACATATATTCTTGTCCTAACACCCTTCCAGGCAGGCTGAAGCCTGAGGCTCAGGCCCAAGCAGAGTTTTAGGAGAAGCAGTTGAGCCCATGTTGAAGTGGTCTAGTTTATGACTCCTGGATATGGATTGAAAAGGGGCTGAACACCATATTTTGGCCATCTTGGGAAATTCCAAAGTGTTTTGGCAAAGATGGTGTCAAAAAGGGAGGTAGAAAGGCAGCAAACACTCATTAGAAGTGAAGTCTGTAACTTCTGTGGCAGAGGGAGGGAGCCTTCAGGGAAATCTCCCTTGGACTTGATTTGTCAGTGAACTGACAGAGAACTCTTCTGCATATTGAGCTGGTTCCAAGGTTATCACATATTATCTTCACGACTAGCCTCTTGGGTAAGACAATGAACACACTCGTGTCCCCACTTTTCAGAAGAGGACCCAAGACCCAGAGATGGTATAAAATTTCCATACAGCAAGCTTAAGGCAGAGCCAGGCATACAATGCTGTCCTTCTGACTCCAGTGGACTGTGTTATGCTGAGGGGAATGTGAGAGCACAGACAGCACATCAACAGTTAACAGAAATAAATGGTTCTTATTTCCCTGGCATCCTGTTGCATGGATTTCTATCATTTCTGCAGCTGTAGGTAACTCTAACGGCTTCCCTCCCTGATAGCTCTGTTGGTAAAGAATCTGCCTGCAGTGCAGGAAACCTGGGTTCGATCCCTGGGTTGGAAAGATCCCCTGGAGAAGGGGACGGCAACCCACTCCAGTATTCTGGCCTGGAGAATTCCATGGACTGTATAGTCCATAGGGTCACATCTTTGTCAGACAATACTGAGCAAATTTCACTTTCAGGTAACTATAAAACATTATGGGTCTCCCCATGGCTCCACTTATAGGCCTACCTTTTCGATTTATTTTCAAGATAGAGTTCATCACACTACCAATTCCTTTTTTGAACTCTGTCTTAAAATCATACTAGATGGACATTCATTTCCTTTGTTTATGACTACAGATGAAAGATTTTCTCAGCCTCTGAGGAGCCGGACATTTGCAACTGCTTATTTGCAATTAGACAACATACAGCTATCAGTCTAAGAGTAAGACAATGAGTTCTTTATTAGCCCACAGTCAGATTCCCAATGTGGAGGCTGGGCCTCAGTGCTTAGGAGCAGTTTGGCTTACTAAGTCACCTGGGCACATTGTAATTATTGCAGGAAGAAACCTCACTCCCACATTTATATTTGCATCTTCAAAAGCCAACAATTTGCTGAATCATTTATTGGGGTTAATCAAATATCATTAAGAAACCACTGCTTATCTTTCTGAAAATGATCTTTTTAAACTGGAAAAGATACAGCTACATACAATAAATCAACAGAAAGCTATGAATATGTAAAGAGGGCAAACTCATCAGGCCTGGGCATAAATTATTTCAAAGGAGAGGCCCAATTACTGTCTGTGATAATGAGAAGAATTACAACCAATCTAAGACGGGCCCCATGCTCCTTGAAACATGAGTCTCAGTTTCCCAAAGACTGTTGAGACTGATGTTGAGGAGAAAGAGGAAGAAAGTTTTTTTGGCAGAGTTTTCTTCTCACTTTAGTTGAGCATTACTATAAGCTGAGACAGGAGTAAAGAGGTTTGTAAGGAGGGGCTCTCAATCTTAATTCCTGGGATCTTTGTTATGATTATTTGATGGGGGCATTAGGAATTCTTGGAAGACACTTGTCTAATTTGTCCAGTGTAGGGAATTATGAACGAGGAAGGTAATTCTGAAAATCTTGTGTGACAGAGGAAATGATAGTGTTTAGTTTAAACTGAACTCTCAGAACAGCAAGTTGAACTTCCCCTTTATCTTCCTCACTCTGCCTCTAAACACCTTCTTTTCTTTCCAACAACTCCCCACAGTAGTCACGTTCTGTCTCAATTTCCACTTCACTCAAATAGGTGACTCATTGCCCCAAATCACATTGTCCAGTTGATGGAATCTCCGAGAATATCTCCTTGTTACTTTCTGCTCTGACATATTGTGGGAGATATAAAAATTTGTTAGACACAGTCCTCATCTAGTTAGGAAGACGATCGCTGTGTAAAAATAGAGCCAATGAGATAATCAGGGAATTCAATGCCAGACAATGGTAAATTTCTGGCACTTGGTACTGACAATCAGAGCTATATAAATTCAGAAAAAAGAGACTCATTGGACTCAGGCAATCAGGGAAAGCTTATCGAAGATGTGACTTGAGTTGAGCCATCCATGGTGGCTAGAGTTTGTATAGAAGTCAAGTCCATGAAACTATACCTATATGACTTGATACAAGTGTTAGTTAAATATAGCCATTTAATTGTAAAGTGACTCCATCCAAATGCTACATCCTTAGTATATATGGGGCTTCCCTAGTGGCTCAGGTGGTAAAGAACCTGTCTGCAATGCAAGAGACCCAGGCTCAACCCCTGGGTCAGGAAGATTCCCTGGAAAAGGGAATGGCTACTCATTCCGGTTGTTCTTGACTGGAGAATCCCATGGACAGAGGAGCCTGGCGGGCTTACTTTGGTTGAGCATTATTATGAGCTGACAGAGGGGTACTCTCTGGGATCTCTGTTGTGATTGCTTGAGGGGGACACCAGGAATTCTAGGAAGTCCATGGAGCTGCAAAGAGTTGGACATGACTGAGTGACTAACTTTAACTTGGTTTATGTGTGTGTACTCAACAGCACACCTAAATGGACCTGTTATTATAATATTGTGCTGTGATTGTAGTTGGATTCAGGTTAGAAAGCAAATCTAGGTGAACCAAAGCAAGATAGAAACAATAAGGGAAAGGTTAACATAGAGGTTGTTTCTCTGAAAACAGCTGAGCTGTCAGGAACGCAATGGGATGGACATCTGTGCAATGCCATATGTAAAATGATAGATAGTGGGAAGCTGCTTGGTGCTCTGTGGAGACCAAAGTGGGTAGGCTGGGGGTGGGGTGGAAGGGAGGTCCAAGAGGAGGAGGATATATGTATACCTATAGCTGATTCACTTAGTTGTACAGCAGAAACTAACGCAATATTGTAAAGCAACTATACCTCAATAATAAAAACCAAAAACAAGGGCAAGAGAATAAAACTCAGCAAATAAACAGGATCTATGTGAATCAGGATTTCAACAATCATGTAAACATAAGGTACTGGTCAAATGGACAGCTCGAGACAAAGTCTGCCTTCATAGACTGTCTTTAAGACTTCATGCTGGAATAAAACTAAGACAAGAATTGGATAGGCTAGGCTGGGAAATAGGGAGTGATTACTTAGGAGAGGAGGAAATTAGATTATGAAATTAAGTATATGGGGCAAAACATAAAGGCTAATTTTCATACTTAATGTGCTTTGGGGGTCTCAACTAGCTCATAGCTTACTCAGCTCAATTCCAAATAGTAGAGCAAGAAAATACATGATATATTTAAAAATTGATTATGGGGGAAAGTAGTCTTATTGGTCCCAAAATGTGACTTATGTTCAGTGTGCTGAGATTTGATCTCATCAACACAACAGGAATACCAAAAGCCTGCTGCAACTTCCAGGTCAATTTTTCACATATATCTAACTAGAGCATTCATCCTCTCAATGTAAACGAATCATGATTTTCAATGAAAGTGCTCACATCAGACCTTTAAAAACCAAGACCTGCATGTTCTTCATGAAAATGTAAGAGTTCCTGACATTTAGGGTAACAGAAGGAGTTGCTCTGATATTCTTTGCTAAATTTACAAGATTTGGCTAAAACCCCAAGCGTCTGTCCTATCACAGTAGAGTATTAGTCACTCTTGAAAGGATTTAGCATACTGTACTCTGGTGTGTGTGTTAAATGCCATGAACTATGTGACTGGTGGGCAGATCCAACTCCCAGATTCAAACTGAAGCAATGAGAAAAAAAAAAATTTTTTTTTTTCACTATTCACTATATAGAGTCATTTAGTTAGATTAACTGAGCTGAGATCTAAGCATACAAATTCTTTGTGAGAGGAAGAGTACGGTGGCAAAAGGGAGCCAGAGAGTGCCCATTACAATTAGAACAGTCATTTAAAGAATTGTCTAGAGAAGGAAATGGCAGCCCACTCCAGTGTTCTTGCCTGGAGAATCCCAGAGACGGCGGAGCCTGGTGGGCTACCATCTATGGGGTCACACAGAGTCGGACACGACTGAAGTGACTTAGCAGCAGCAGCAGCAGCAGCATTTCAAAGGAGAAGGTAATGGCAACCCACTCCAGTACTCTTGCCTGGAAAATCCCATGGGTGGAGGAGCCTGGTAAGCTGTAGTCCATGGGGTCGTGAAGAGTCGGACACGACTGAGCGACTTCACTTTCACTTTTCAATTTCACGCATTGGAGAAGGAAATGGCAACCCACTCCAGTGTTCTTGCCTGGAGAATCCCAGAGACGGTGGAGCCTGGTGGTCTACCATCTATGGGGTCGCACAGAGTCGGACCCGACTGAAGTGACTTAGCAGCAGCAGCATTTCAAAATGACTTCCTGCTGGTTCTTAATGATGGCAGCATATCATCAGGAAGAAGGTGTTGAGATCATATCATTTGAGGGACATCAAGTTAAGCAAAGATAAACCAGTTTCTTTGCTGTAGAACTTCTTAGATTCTTTCATACATCAATATGCATTATGAATCAAGAGGGATGGTCACAAGCTTATTTCACTGAGATTCTTTTTTCATTTAACAGACAGATTATTCCAAGAAATGCGCATCCATCTATGTTTCAAAAAAGAAAACAAGATCCAGAGTGGGTGAGCACTTTGTCTAAAGCTACAAAACTACCTACATATAAATAAGACGATTTACTTGAAGAGTGGGCCACAATGGTGGTATAGCACTGAATGAAAAGTGGAGAAAGAAAGGCTGGTGGCCATTTCTGGAACATTCTAGGCTACAGATTTGAGGGTTTGAGATGTACTTGGAGAAGAGGCACAGGAGCCGAGGAAGCGGTCCTGTACTGACCAGACCGGATGAGTGCGTGTGGTCTACTGGATCATGCAGAACACTTGGGCGAAGCCAGAGCTCTCGGCTGCCAGAGGAGCTTACCATCAGTTATCTTCATATTGACTGTAATCTGCGTGGATAACTGGGCCTCGAGAATAGAACTAGATACATCGACAGATGAATGGATAAAGAAGATACGGTACATATATACAATGGAATACTACTCCGCTGTAAAATGAAACAATGTCATTTGCAGCAACATGGATAGACCTAGAGATGATCATACTAAGTGAAATAAATCAAAAAGAGGACAAATACCATACGATATCACTTATATGTGGAATTTAAATGTGATGTAAGACACACGGAACAGACTTGTGGTTGCCAAAGGGGAGGAGAGGTGGGGGGATGGATTGGGAGTTTAGGATTAACAGATGCAAACTACTATACATAGGATGAATAAACAAAGTCCTACTGTATTGCACAGGGAACTATATTCAATATCCTGTGATAAACCATAATGGAAAATAACATGAAAAATAATGTATGCATATACATACACATGCATATATATATACATATATATATAACTGAATCACTTCTGTACAGCAGAAATTAACACAACTTTGTAAATCAACTATACTTCAATAAAATAAGTTTTTTAAAAAATAGGACTAGATGGATTTCCAGGGGCAGTATGTGGACCTCCAATCAAAAGAGGGTATTACTCTCCAAAAATGAGTATTTGTGGTAATTTCTAAATTGGGAAAATAGTAATACAGTGTATACTGGCAATACATTTTTTCTTTGTTTTAAAATTTTCACTGGAATATTTTTCTAAGCATATCTGGAAAACACACTATTAAAGAAGGGCTTTACTTTCCAGTAACAATTTTAAGAGGAAAAGTTTATAGTGGGATTTGTGACCCACAGATCCCAACGTGTTCCATAAATAATACAGGAAACTGCAAAATGATCTTATGTAAAGTCACTGCACAAGATGTATGTTTAATTAGCACCTACTAATAAAACAGATGCATGCGAAATTATTTAGGATGACATGTACTGTTCTGAACAATACGATATCAGCTCAGGATGCCAAGGGCAGGCAACATAACCTGTTTTTAATTGAGCATTTCAGCACCAAACAAAAAAAGAGACAGCTTGTGTTTTATATATTTCTGTAGTAAATAAATTCAAAAATAATTTACAAAAAAAACAAATTTTAGGCAGAGAAAAATTTAAAGGCACAGAATATTTTTGGAGTTAGCTGTTCCACAATTTTATAGAGAAACTCCGGGAGTTGGTGATGGACAGGGAGGCCTGGCGTGCTGGGATTCATGGGGTCGCGGAGAGTCAGACACGACTGAGCGACTGAACTGAACTGAACTGAAGCAGTGGATCAATACCACAATGCTTATTTCAAAAGTAAAACTTTAGTACTTTTCTTTTAACTTGACCGCATTATTCTCAATAAATTAGAAGAACTACCTTTGAAGAATAGCCCAGAACATTCTTAAAGATTTGACTCTCAAATTCAGAATTTATTTTGACATTGTAAAAACTTAAAAAGGAAGTTTCTTTTAGTTGAAATGGGTTATCTTCCCGCCCACCGGCCCCCTCTTCCCCACACACAGCCAAAGAAATGACTAGCAGATGAGATGGTGGAAAATAGCAGAAAAAGAATATATAGCAAGACTGCCCTTAGGAGGTTTTAGTCTCCAGTGCTATCCTGGGAACTTCTGAGTAAGGGGTTACTTAATCACTCTTTGGCAACAACTGTGACATTTATAATTGGAATGAATGTCAAAAGCAATCTTGAGGAAAAAAAAATCCACAGAGTATTGCTTCTTGAGATATAAATATGAAAAGGTTAAAGGGCAGCTCTTCCTGTTTGCCTTGAGACCACCCATGGTGGTGACTTCGGTACTGTGGATATCTGACCCTCATATCTTTTGTATTTCAGGACCAATTGGGTCTCCTCTTTCTCACCTAGAAACTGCCTCTCCCTCTGGGCCCACTTCCGTGCCCTGTCAAGGTACCCCCACCCTTATAAGTCACTACTGAGCTGCCTGGGGTCTCAGTCCTGAAGCATCAGAGTGGGACCCTGAAATGAAAATGCGTAAAGGAATATAAATCTTACTTTGACTTGGAAGAACTATGGATTCAAAATTCAATAATGAATGTTTTCTTTTCTATTCTCCTTGCAAAATTCAGAAAATATTTCATGTGTCTACTGCATTTGCAGTGCCGACCTGAGTGCTAACAGATGAAATAAGCCTATACTCAAGGAGGTTACAATCTAGCAAATATCACAGTAAGAATTTTTAGCAGATGAAAAGGAAGAAGGTAGGATGAGAACTTATAAATGTGTGATTCCCTCCTTAGCAAGGCAGCCTTTATCTCTGAAGTGGAATCCTGGCCTAATTGGAGAGACCTATGTGTTCGCTGTTCTCCAACTGGTTTCCTACCTCATCATTCATATTTTTGATTAAATATTTTCAAGGCAGTTGTCAGTAGCATACCCTATAATGGTTGCTGTACACTCACATCCTAAGCAATAAAAGTGTTAGTCACTCGGTTGTGTCCAACTCTTTGTGACCCCATGGACTGTAGCCCACCAGGCTTCTCTGTCCATGGAATTCTCCAAGCAAGAATACTAGAGTGGGTTGCCATTTCCTTCTCCAGGGGATCTTCCCAACCCAGAGATCAAACCTGGGTCGCCTGCCTTGCAGGCAGATTCTTTACCATCTGAGCCACCAGGGAAGGCCTTCTAAGCAATAAGGTATGATTTATTCATGCCTGTTTCAGCAGAAAGGATGTAAAACATCATATATGGATACACTGAAGTTTTGTCTACAACAAAATGAATGTATTTTAAATGCAAATGCCTCATTATTTAAAGGAATATAGCGATGAATTGTTTTGTAAAATGAAAAATACTTCTGAAATGTAATTAGTCTAAGTTCTCTGGCTTAAAAGTCTGGATTTGTATATGTTTAGTTCTCCAAAAGTTAGACAGACTTAGGCATATTTCTTAGGTGAACTATTCTAGCATTGACTTAAGTCTTTGCATCTTAAATTTCATATTAGCTTTATATACTGCCCTCATTTTCCTCTGGCTTCAACTTTCTCACATTTCTTCTGTTTTATTTGTCTTCTTCGTATACTCTAAGCCTCTATGGAAGCTGCTTTAAATCTTTTCTGTAACTAGATGAGGTATTGATAAATAAAATATAACTACCTATCTTCTTCCTTCTATGACACAAGACGTTCTTATGTTGAAATGCTAAACATAGTTCAGAGGCAGAAGAACCCTATTCAATTCCATGGTGCTTTCAAAATATTCACTATCTAATGGACAAAGAAGATGTGGTTATATATACAGCAGAATATTACTCGGCCATAAGAAAGAATGAAATTCTGTCATTTCCAGCAACAAAGATGGACGTATAGAGTATCATGCTTAGAGAAGTAAGTCAGATAGAGAAAGACAAATACTGTGTGTTTTCACTTATATGTGGAATCTAAAAAATAAAACAAAGGAATGAAGGTGATAGAAGTAGACTCATAGATCTGAAGAATAATTTAATTTGCAAACACATTAAGAGGATAGGGATGGGACAGTGTAGGGAAAGGGGATTAATGGGTACAAACTATGAGGTATAAAAGAAATAAGATAGAAGGATTAATGTACAGCCCAGGGAATATAACCAATATTTTATAATAACTTTAAATTGAACATAATCTATAAAAATAATGAATCACTTGTGTTGTACACCTAAAACTACTATAATATTGTAAATTAACTATACTTCAATAAAAACAAACAGAAAACATTCACTCACTGGGTACTGGCAAAGCTCTGTTTGGCATATAATTTATTAACAGTCACTCTCTGTTAACAACTGGTGGCTTTTGTGGCCTGATAAAGCAGGACACCCATTTTTACTCTTGAAGACACAACTAACTTATGTCAGAAGAGTGTTTCTGATAAAACTTTTGCATATGAATAAGAAAAAACCCTGTTTCCAGCTCTTTAGCCTTCTTGAACACCAGAGGCCGAGAAAACAACATTTTCAAACCTTTTATGTATCAACAGAATAAAATATTTTGAAGACACACTAGTCACATATGGCTCTCCCAGAATATCACAATCCATGAATATGAGTGTTATTGTTTTTTGTTCTGCAAGAAAGCTTCACGCGCTCTTTCACAGATATGCCAAGTATAGCTTGATTCATAATAGATTCATAATAGACGCTGAGAGATGAATACATGAACTGACTACAAAGTAGTTACCCATGTTTTATTTGCTGTTGACAAAGCTAGCCACAGTTTTTCGCTTTGGAGAGGGAATGGAAAAGCAAATGAGAGAAGTGTAGGAAACTAGCTGTGTGGTGAGTTTTCAGTGCTTTTTCACCTCAGTGAGTCCTTCAGGAAATCTTGGTTTGTTTTAACAACAATTTCTCCCTACTGAAGTGTAAATGGTAAAGGAGAAATTATTTGCAAAATCCTTTAGTACACTTTAAGGGAAAACATGATAAGATACACAGAACTATTTTAAAGCTGATATTATACACTTTGTTTTGTAATTCAGAAAATCCAAGAAATCAGGAAACCTGAGTTCTGGTTGCCACCAGCTCTGTGACCTTGGACTTGGACTCAATCTTTTCACCTGGCTCATTTAGTCCACTAGCATTCAGTAGGAACTTCAAGGTGCCCTTCTGCATAGAAGATGCATAAGATGGAGCCCTAGTTGTATTGGAACGTACAGTCTCTAGGCTATAAGAGGGAGAGAGAAGATATATGTAAAAACAGACTATAAATTGGTAAAACTAAGTGCTATGGGAATCTAGAAGTTTGCACTAAACCATCTTGTGAAGTCTGAGCTCTCTGATGCAACAAAAACCTTCTCCTGACTAGGAAGATAATTTCTATATCTTAAGAAATGACTGACTAGTACAAAGGTTGATCACATTAGGAATGGGCCATGCCCCTTACAAACTTTGTGATAGAGCTGGTAAGGGTTAGAACACTGGGCCTCCAAGTAGGGGCAGGGCATGGGGCTAGAAGTTGAGGCTCACCGTCAAGGCAAGTAATTCGGAATGAGAAGTCCAAAAAGAGATGGCAAAGCATCCCAGGAACTGGTCAACTCAGTGTGGAAATTCAGAGCAGGAGACACAGACTAACAAGACAGAGCAGACAAGTGACTGACAAGGAAGAAGGTCATCGAAAGGAATAGGTTTAAAGCTTCTGGGAGGGGGTGTATGGCCATGGTTGCAGCTGGGGAAAGAAGAAGCAAAGAGAGTCATGAAGCAAGTAGAGAGCTGGGCAGTTCCCCAAACAGGAGGTCAGGAGCAAGGATCAGGGCAGAAGGGGCAGAGAGAGACAAAGGTGATGTGATGCTAAAGACTCAATTGTTGATTAGAAAATTTAAGTCGCCACCTAAGCAATGACTGAGAAGTGAAGATAAGGCAGAATCTGAAGTGAGAGGTCCTGGATGAGGGGACATGGGGCTACGGGACTAGGAGATAATCAGAGCCAAGACACTAGGCCAAGGGCTACTTTCATAAACTAGGCTTACTCAGATATAATGAAGCCTCTTCTCACTGATGGATGTCCATTTGTCTTAAATGTGGTGTATTAGGGCTCTCCAGAGAAAGAAAACCAATTGGGGGACTTCTCTGGTGGTCCAGTGGTTAAGAGTCCATGATCCCACTGCAGAGGGCACAGGTTAGATCCCTGGCCCTGGTTGGGGAAGAATAAAAGAAAGAACCAATTGGGTGCATGAGTTTGTGTGTGTGTGTGTGAGAGAGAGAGAGAAAGATTTATTACAGGAACTGGTGCACGTGATTATGGAGGCCATCAGTAAACTGGAGAATCAGGAAAGCTGGTATAATCAGTCCTGGTGCAAAGGCCTGAGAGCCTGCAGAGCCCCTTAGGACAGGAGGAAATGCATGTCCCGGCCCAGGCAGAGAGAGCCAACCCGTCCTCTACCCACACCTTTGCCCCACTTGGACCCGCAGTGGACTGGATGATGCCCACTCACATCGATGAGGGTGACCTACTCTCCGTTACTTAGTCTACCAGTGTCTTCCAGAAACACCCTCACAGACACACTCAGAAATAATGTTCTACCAGCCATCTTGGCCTCCATCAGCCCATCAAGCTGACAGTAAAATCAACCATCACACGTGGCAAGAAGATTTAGAGGCTTCAGGTAAGGGTCCTTGCCCCTCACAGAGATGCACAGGAAGAGGTACTCTCCCCTTCCTCCCACCTCGCAGAGTGCCGGCAGGAGTCCTGGTACAATGGTAGCCTTTTCACTGCCGGTTTGACAGGGAGGAGGTGGAGCCATGTGGTCACAGGGAGACAGGTAATGAGCTATAATAAGTCACATGTAATACCTAACTTAGTTGTAGACTTCCAATTATGTGAGCTAATAAAATGCTTATTAAGGAAGTTGACTTAGATTTTCTGTCACTTACAGCCAAACGCATCTTATCGGACATAGTAGCTTAAGTGGGGGCCATTTCAACATTAACAAGCTAGTCTATAGATTGCGTCTGATCCTAGATAATTCTAAAAGCAGAACAAAGTTATTAAGAGAGAGTCAGTTTAGTAACACTGGACCTGCTTCTATTTTGAGGCTGTGTGATATAGAGCAATGGACCAGACTTGGCTAGTTCTGCCACTACCTGTTCATCCATGGACAATCCACCTGGCTTCCCTGATCCTTTTCCGTAGTATAAGGTGTTTGAGTTACATCCTCCATAGATTGTCTCTGCTCTACAATTTTTTCAAGCAATTCAGTCAAACTCAACAAGCCTGGGAAAAGAACTTATATTCCAAGCATTGTCTTAAGCACCAGGAATAGAAAGAAAATCAAAGCAGAGAAATTTAGAAATTATAAAATGCTTTTCTATAGTGTGCACTCCTACTGTGACATAAGGTTTTTGTTTCCTTAATGCGTTGAAAAGACAACGAAAATTATTTGTTGAATAATATTTTTTGGCAATGAAAATGATAATTTGCTAGAGCAACAGAAAAGCAAAATCACACTTTCAGTGGAAAAAAGAATATCCAAAGCTGCAGTTATCGCATGGTTCTGTCACACCCAGAAATTTCAGGTGCAGTAATTAGAACTAGCCACGTCCCCTTCTGGAGTTCAGAGGGCAAGACGGAGAAAATAAATAGGGATAGAGGAAATGAATGAGGCCCACAGGAAACTGAAGTCTAATGAGCTAAAGCTACCATGAACAGCCTCTGCAACCTTTCCAGTGCTCTGCTCTCATGTCCTACCTAGCAATGGATCATAAGGAAATCAACCATTACATCTCTGTAAGTTTTGCTTACCCATCAATGGCCATAAAAAGTGACATAATAGAAGCTTCCCTGGTTGTCCAGTGGCTAAGAATCCACCTTGCAATGCAAGGGACACTGGTTTGAGAGTTGTCCCGGTCTGGGAAGATCCCACATGCCTCAGAGCAACTAAGCCCATGCACAACTACTAAGCCTGCACTCAGAGCCTGGGAGCCTCAACTCCTGGCGTCCACGAGCTGCAACCACTGGAGCCTGTGCACCTGGAGTCCGTGCTCCACAGCGAAGAATAGCCCTGGCTTGCTGCAGCTAGAGAAAGTCCGCGGGCAGCAACAAAGACCCACCACAGCTGAAGAATTAAATCAATCAATCTTTTAAACAACAGACAATGACAAATTCTCTCCTCTCTTCTCTCCAGCATCTTTCCTAACAGACTTCTAAAGAAGCTCAATTGAGATTGGGCTAAAACCCAGTTGGGTGTCTGCTCGTCCACTGTCTCACTGAAACTTATGGCAGGTAGCTTCAACCCCTTCGCGTGCTTGCCTGAAATTTGAAAGAATGGATGTCCTGGGGAAAAGGCTCTGAACTAGAGGTATTCATTCTCTCAGGGGAAAAGATGGTCTTCAGAGATATTAGTACCTGAAGGCACAGGATAAGCTTCATGGTGTTTGTCTTGTCAATTTTATCCAAAGATTTGGTAGATGGACTATTTTAATTTTAGTACAAAAGTAGAGAAGTGTGTGTGTGTGTCTGTGTGATAAAAATAAATTTTCAGCAATTTTAAAGAAAAAAACAAAAAAAATTTTTTAATGTTCAGGCTTGCCTATGCCTCTTCCTGCTCTGACCCCAGGCCCTAAGATGTACCCTTCAACTCTCCTTTGCCATTAGGGGACAATTCAATAAAACTGTTTAAAAAGCCACTTCCCGAAGGAGTGTAATTTTCTTTTCCCACCTTACCAACACTCTGTTGTACCTTCCAACCCCCAACTCACCCCAATATGAGTTGTTGCTGAGCTGTTATGATTTTTGGATAGATTCTCTAAGGTGTAGTGAAGGGCAGCGAGAGCAGAGGGAAGAAGAACAAGAAACAGTGAACTGTGCCTCTGAGAGGCGAGAAGAAAACCGACCTTCTCACAGCATCAGAGTGTGTAACATTCTATCCCCACTTCTCTGGGAAGAACTTTGAGGTAAAGGCTGGAATTTTCCAATTCTACAGAATTAAATTAGCTCCTCAAGTTTAAAACTTCATAGAACTCACTGCAGTAAGTAGAAGACAGAAGGGCGGGGTGGGGGGTGGTGGTGATGGGAGACTTTTATTCCCCTGATTTATCTGTTCTTTGTTTTGGCTCCTAACTGGGTCATCGTATTGGCAGGGGGCCTTCAGTTTCAAACTATGTCTTTTCACTGTTTCAGTCATTTTCATTGAAGGGGAAACCTTTTTCTTTAATGAAGGCTCCCAATAACCTGTTATCTGGAAGAAATCTTAGTGAGAAGTGGGTCATCCTTAGAAAGAATCTGAAGAAGGGTGGGTGGGAGGAGGGACAGACTTCTTGAAAGGAGGTCAAATCACACTGGTAAAACTCCAAGTGTTTTTGGAGAAGCGTTGTCTCTTAGAATCCTTCTTTGCTCCCTAACACCACTGTCAGCATACCTGCTCCAGCCATTGTCACAGGGAGACTTGCAATGTCACCATTTTTTTCATCCATTTATACCAGAAACATTCATTGACCACCTATGCGTGTTGGTATGCATGCTGTAGATAGAAAAGATGAATGGATTCTTTTTTTCAGAAAGTTCATTTTCTAGTGGGTAACCAACACATAAGATAACCATAAGATAGCAAAAGAGTAGGAAGAGCTGCAAACTCAGGTCACTATGGAAGCTCCAAAAAAAAAAAAAAAAGGTGCTGAACTGAGCTGGTAGTGATCATGGTGAATATTTGAAATGGTGACTTCCAGGAAGACATGATGGCTGAGGATGATTTGGCTCCATCTACTTCTTCAACTCATCTATTCCATTATGCTTCCCAGGTGGCACTAGTGGTAAAGAACATGCCAGCCAATGCAGGAGACAAGTAAGAGAATTGGGTTTGATCCCTGCTTTGGGAAGATCCCCTGGAGGAGGGCATGGCAATGCACTCTAGTACTCTTGTCTAGAGAATTCCATGGACAGTGAAGCCTGGTGACCTAGAGTCCATAGGGTCATGCTCTAGCCACATTGGCTTCTCTCTTATTTGCTCTTCTAACATACAATGCTCTTCCTTGGTTCAGAGCCTTCACTCTTACTCTTCCCTCTGCCAGGACTAACCCTGCTCTTGGCTTGGCTGGTTCCTTCTCATTCTTTATTCACAGGGACTATGCCTTAGACTTCTGATCCCCGATATTATTCATTCGTTTCACAAAACTGTGTATCTTAAAGCCCAGGATCAGAGGTGTAATCTGTCTGTCACCCTACCCTAGCTATGCTTCTGACAGTGACAGATACTGGAGATGCAAAATTGCTAAAACATCTGTTTTCTTGATACACAGACAGCCCTATAGGGGATATAAGTTACTGCAGTACCAGAAATAGGGAGCTATTTTCCACAAAGGATTTAGGAAGTATGTGTCTCAGTTGCAAAAAAAAAAAAAAAAAAGAGGTCCGTGGGTCACATATCCACCTGTCAATCCTGACAATCTCTCCTACAATCCATTGGGTAGGAAGAGAATCGCTCTGAATTCTAGCTAATAACTCCAGTCATGTTGCTGGAGTGTTTTAATGCTTTCAAAGAAAGCTGAACTTTCAGTTAAGCTCAAGGAAAAGTTGAGTTGTTGATTTATGACTAGGAAGATAAACCCAGTGGTTCACTTTGGTCTTATGTAAGCCACAGGAAATAAGCAGTTGGCTATCCAATAAGCATTAGCCACTGGCTGGGCAGAGATGATGGTCTGAGGACCACTTTTGGTCTTGCTGAATTTCCAGAGGCCACGAGTGCTCTGAAAGGAGCAGAACCGGTAGTGGTGCACTTTCTCCTTCCCAGCCTGGCTTTCTCATGTGGGCATTGTTGCTGGTTTTGACATATTGTACTTTCTGAAGGGGAAAGGGATAAACACGGTGGTGAGATGACCTGGAGGAGTCCTGCAGGATGATGGGATGGTTCGATTTCCTCAATAAAGTCATATTGCATCAGATGTAAATGTCACAGTGGTTACTGTGGCTATCCAATGCTTCCATACTATGAGTCTACGCAGATAGCCCTGAATTTATTTTATTCAGCTGTATGCAAGAGCGAGCAACAGAAGGAGTATTGATGAGTGAATTCCATCTTATTTCACCAGAAGTCAGCATCTCCTCTACTGTGCCTCTGGCAAACAGGAGATGTCTCTATCCTTTCATACTTCTCTTTATCTTACCCAATACGCAGCCTTCTGTGCAGTAGCCTGGAAGGGATGACCGGAGGGAGAAGGAGGAAATTAAATGGCTTGGATAATTCCTAAGATGGTTATTTATTAACTAAACTTTTCTTTTTCAAGTTCAGTTCAGTTCAGTCGCTCAGTCGTGTCCGACTCTTTGCGACCCCATGAATCACAGCACGCCAGGCCTCCCTGTCCATCACCAACTCCCGGAGTTCACTCAAACTCATGTCCACAGAGTCAGTGATGCCATCCAGCCATCTCATTCTCTGTTGTTCCCGTCTCCTCCCACCCCCAATCCCTCCCAGCATCAGAGTTTTTTCCAGTGAGTCAGCTCTTCGCATGAGGTGGCCAAAGTATTGGAGTTTCAGCTTTAGCATCAGTCCTTCCAATGAACACCCAGGACTGATCTCCTTTAGAATGGACTGGTTGGATCTCCTTGCAGTGTATTTAACATTTTATAGTTTGTTTATTTATTTTAGCCACACCACACAGCACGTGGGATCTTATTAGTTCCCCAACCAGGGATTGAACCTGTGCCCCCAGCACTGGAAGCATAGAGTCTTAGCCACTGTGGACCACCAGGGGAATCTCCTAAGATGGATACTGAGATCTAAAATTGTCAGCCATATGGCTTTTCTTGCTTCCTCGTCTTATTTTATCCCACCCAATTCACCCGTCTCGTATGTGCCCTCCTCCCCCAGTGTAGAAGCTTACTGCCGATACGGGGAGGCCTCCCAGCCTCTAGCCTTGTTCTTCATTACACACACGTAACAGGGACATTCAGTGCTCAGTGAATATTCCCTGTGCTCCCCTGTATTCCCAGTCTTCTTTGAGTTAGATTGGGATCACATGCCTGGTTCCAACCAATGGATTAGGGACAGAAGTGCTAGGTGACACTTCTGGGCTAAGGCTGCTAATAGCTCAGTGTCTCTTCTGTTGGACCATGCCTACTCCAGATGATATATCTTCAAGAGGAAATAAGTTATATCCCATTGTATAAAAGCAAGCAAGAAACCTCATTCAGTCTCTGAGATAACATGGATTTGTCTGGTGCCGCGGTCACCTTTAATTATCCTAATAACCCTACAACTGAAAGTAGTATTCTCAGCACTTACGTGTTTCGAAACTTATTTTAAAATTCGATATTTTTGGAGGTACATTTAAAGGACTATAAAGCACGTAAAGCAAGTCAGCAATAATTACCGCACATATACAGCAGTGGCGTGATTGTGGCTTGTGACATCTACAAATGCACCCACAATTATTGCACTTCTTTCCATGTCTTTCGCCTTTGTTCTCAATTGAAAAAGACTGTTTTCTGTCTGGCCAGGCTCTCCTATAGACTGATGAGCAAAGTTTTACATGTTTCAGTAAACATATAATATTTTGTGTACACCAGCCTATTAAGTTATACCTCTTAACTCTTTTCTTTTTCCCCCTCAAATTATACTCCTATCTTTTAGACTTAAGCATTCCAGGTGAGATAAGAAAGACAGGAGGAGAAATAGGAAGAGAATTTCTGGAGGGGAGTAGTGCAAGAGGATGGCTCACTCATAACATTAAGGTATTTATGCGATATAAGAGCTGTACTTCTTAACATCGAATGTAGCCAATTCGTGCTCTGTGCTATATTTTGTGACCTGGTCAGCTCAATATTGCTTCCACAGGCACTGCTATGATTGCATACGTTTTTGGTTAAAACACACTTAGGTGTTACTTAAGGATCAAAGATGCAGCGGTGTTTGTGGTGTTCCAGCATGCCGCTAACCTGGAGCGTGAAGTCCACACACATCACATCACATTCTTTTTCTAGTCTTTCCCAAACTCTCCAGTCCCACTACTGTCCTGATCAAAAATCCAGACTTCCATTACTACTGCTTTCCCCCAAGCCTTTGCTCATGCTATCCTCTCTGGTATCAATATTCTCCTTTTATGCTCTTCCATTCCTTATTTTCCCTGTCTCTCTTCTACAGGACAATTTCTACCTATATTTTAGAATCCAGCTCAAGTATCACTTCCTCCACGAAGCTTTCCCTCACTTTCTCATCAGCTCCCAGAGCATCCTGTGCTTATTTCCGGCACAGCAAGCATCCAAGTACAGTTCACTGGGTTTCAGGATATTCATGGATATGTGCAACCACCGCCACCATCAATTTTAGACCATAGTGTTCACCTTAAAAAGAAAGCCCCTACATTTGAGCTATCATTCCCCCCGCCTCCTCCCTTCGGCCCTGCGGAACCACTAATCTGCTTTCTGTCGCTATAGATTTGCTTCCTAGTATAACATTGCGTATGGCTTCTGTCACTTGGCATAATGTTTTCACCGTTTATTCATGCTGCTGCTTTTATCAGTATTTCATTATGTTTTTATTGCTGAATAATATTCCATTGTATGGACAGCATATTTCTGGATGAGATTAACATCTGAATCAGCAGCCTGAGTAAAGCAGATTGCTCCCACTTTATGTTGGTGGGCCTCATCCAATCAATTGAAGGCCTGCAGAGAACCAAAAGTCTGCGCCTCCTCCACAAAAAAGGAATTCCTTCCATCTGACTGCCAATGAGCTGAGACATTGTTTTTGTTCTTCCTTAAGACTCGAAAGGAAACTTTTGCTCTTCCTGGGTCTTAAGGCTACCCATCTTCAGACGAGAAATACACCATCGGGTTTCCTGGTCTCAGACCCTCAGACTCAAACTGAAACTACAATGTTGGCTCCTCTGGGTCTCCAGCTTGCTGACGGAAGATCTTGTCAGACTTCATAACTCCATGAGCCAACTACTTATATTAAATCTATTCTCTAGCTGTCATCTGTCATCTATCTACCTAGCTCCTCCTGGTTCTGTTTCTGCGGAGAACTCTGACTAATACAGGAGGGAACACGCCAAGAACTAACATTCTTGATGTATTAATATTTAGATGTCAAGATGAACATTCTTGGCATGTATAGAATTTCATGACACTGTCTCTTTTAGTTAAAAGTAGCATCCTCACTATCTTCATTGTTTCCTTGGAATCACTAAACTAAGCTATCTAACCATTTTCTATATCTCCTTTAATAAAAGATCCAGTTTCAAATCAATTACTCCCTGATTATCCAAGTGAAATCAGTGATAATCATATCCACTATTGTTGATTTCAAGTGCTACCTTTAAAATATGTGCAGTTTTAAAAACACAGTGTAGATGAGTATTTGTAGGGAATACATATCAAGCTTCATCAACCTAACTTCTTGAGAGTTAAACTGGTTCTGTTTTTAAAATAATCTTCCCCAAAGCTTGGAGAAATCACAATAAAAATGGCAGTTGAGAGAGAGGCATTTTTATATTATGTGCCCCAGTAAATGAAAGTCTCAGCTGAATAATTTCTATTCTGCATTACCATGCACCCCGCCTTTCTCTCTCTCTTTTGCATTACATTCAAATAGATCCTATTATCTGGTCCAACAGAGATCATGCTTACAGTACACAAAACTTCCCTGGAGGGTTTTCCATTTAAATCTAAAGAACCAGATCAACAGTACTCTAGTGCAATGCTCTAGAAAGATGCAAAGCCTCCATTTGATTTCCACTGTGGCATTTATGTGTTCACCAGCCTCAGTTCAAACTCAGCAGTAAAGCTAAGCCAAGGACTGGGAACTGGCTTCTGAGAACATCAGGGAAACAACAGCCTTTGCTCGACCATCTATTTTTTGCCCAGTTTTAACACTGAAGGACTTGGGAAGAGAACTGACAACATTTTCAACATGAAGCTTATTCAATGTTTCTCTGTTGCTACAATTAAGCATTTCAGCAGCATATGGGCTGCCTTTCAGTTCAAACCCAATCGTCCGCTCTGACAGGTCACAGACAAAAACCAGGATAATGACATTCTATCTTGATCACAGGATCCAGACACACCAGTCTGGTGGAGAACAGAAAAGAAAACAACCACCCAAATGCTGATTTAATTTCCTTTTCCTCAAATATTGAGTTCATATTGAAACTGAGCATACCAAGTGTGAATTTTGCTAAGAATAGCACTCTCAGTGTTACATGAAATCTGCAAAAACTCCTCCAGGTAATCATAAAGTCCTAACATGTTACGGACAAAGATCATTTCCTTTTTTCTATGTTCAGATTCAAGCCTGCACATTATCTTATCTATCTAGGGAAAATGAAGGGGATAGTTGAGATTATCTAGGTATTTTTGGACATTTAAGGAAAAATTACTTTCAAAGATCCAGAAAACTGAGGGGAGAGTGACATAAAATATTTTGACTAAATATATAACCTCAATTAGCTTGATTATCTCCTCAATTCTCCTTTATCTTTTTGTGTTGGTGCCATTCAAAGTCATCAATAATCTAGTTTGCATGGTACTATTCAAGACATAGTGAGACCAAGTGTCTTTTTCTGGAGCCCTGGTTGAAAAGGGAATCATGCTGTCTCAAGCACTGCAGCACAGTCATTTCTTCCCATTGCCCAGATTTGGTTCCCATCCTGTAACTTCCATGAGGATAGAAACTTGAAGGACATGATAAGTCAATGCCTACTTTCAATTTCCGGTTAGCTCTTCTACCCAGAACCCCTGGTCCTCTGCAAAGTAAAACCCTTCAAGCACCATATCGTAGTTTGAATAATGGCCCCCAAGGATGTCTACTTCCTAAATCCCAGAATCAGTGAATATGTTACCTTACACGGCAAAAAGGGATTCTGCAGATGTGAGTCAAGGATCTTGAGATGAGGAGGTTATCATGAGTTACCCAGATGGGTCCTCTGCGATCCCAGGGTTTTTATAAGAGGGAGCAGAGGGAGTCAGAATCAGAGAAGGAGATGTAATGATGAAAACATAGGTAGGATAGAACAGGTTATGAGCAGAGAGTTTGAGCAGCCTCTAAAAGCCAGAAAGTCAAGGAAACAGATTCTCCCTGGGAACCTCCAGAGGGAACACAGCCCTGCAGAACAATTCTAGGCTTCTGATCTCCAGAACTGTAAGATAATCAAATTGTGCTGTTTAAGGCACTGCATTTGGGATAATTTGTTATAGCAGCTATAGGAAGCTAACACACACTCCTTCCCCATTTTAGCCCTGCAGAAAGTATAAACCTAATAAAGATCACTCCTTGCTGTCTTTCCCTTAATTCTTCAGAACTGAGCTCCTAAATTGGGTTAGAAGACTCTTGAGAGTCCCTTGGGCTGCAAGGAGATCCAACCAGTCCATTCTAAAGGAGATCAATCCTGGGTGTTCATTGGAAGGACTGATGCTAAAGCTGAAACTGCAATACTTTGGCCACCTCATGTGATGAGTTGACTCACTGGAAAAGACTCTGATGCTGGGAGGGATTGGGGGAGGGAGGAGAAGGGGACTACAGAGAATGAGATGGCTGGATGTCATCACCGACTCAATGGACATGTGTTTGAGTGAACTCCGGGAGTTGGTGATGGACAGGGAGGCCCGGCATGCTGTGATTCATGGGGTCGCAAAGAGTTGGGCACGACTGAGTGACTGAACGGAACTGAACTGAGCAGTGGTCAGCCTTACAAAATTATATTTATAATTTTGTGTCACATGCACTTTTTAAGAAAAGGAATCCATAGATTTCATCAGGTTAAGACAATGATCTATGAATTGTAAGTTAAAAGTGTTCCTCTTGACTGGGCATTCCCATCTTCACATCTTAACCCCTCGCAGGCTGTGGGTGGAGTAAAAGAAAAAGTGTGAGAAAGAGAACTTTTAAAGTATCTTCGTTCTTTCACATGTGGTCGTTCCTCTACTGTTAGAGCTGAGGCTGTGTGGGGTTTGCTCTAAAATAGTGCTCCCATGTGCCCTGTTGGTGCTCTTCTTGTCTCTTTTTCTTTTTTTAAATAATAATTATTTATCTGGCCACGTCAGATCTTAGTTGTGGCACCCAGGATCTTCACTGAAGCATTTGGGGTCTAGTTCTCTGACCAGTGATCGAATCTGGGCCCCCTGGGCGTGCAGAATCTTAGCCACTAGACCATCTATGCCAAACTCTGTTCCTCAGAAGGAGGCCTCGCCGATTTCACGGAGCTTGGGGTGGGTGACTCTGCTGGACTCCTCACTGCTCCACTATGTATGGTGGTGGTGGTGGCGCTGCTGGTGGTAGATGGGGGTCCGTATGGACACAGCATCACTCAATTATATTATATGTGACTCTCAGTTGATGTCTTGACTGTTACATGGAGTCTAAGGGCAACTCTGTGATGTGGAGCCCTTTTCCATGCCTGGAAGGATGTGGGGGAGGTAGGAGAAGAAAGTTTCTCCCCTCCAATCCCCAAAGGATATATTTACTAATGTAATGAGTGGGAGAAACAAGTTATTCAGAAATGGAGACAAGGTATTATCTGAAGAGGATTCTGTTTACTGTCAGTGAAAAGAAAAGCAGAGATGAAGCTTCTCCACCCTTCACTGTGCAGCAGTTGCTACTTTGGCTCAGATGAGCGTAGTTCTACTCTATTGTGATTCTCGGGTGGCTGCCAGGACAGAAAGGCTCTGTTCACTTTACATCTGCTATACCTTTAAAGTAGTGACATGTGGGGAAATTGCTGTCTTGTTTGTGTCAGACAGCCATTTTCCCCTAAAATACTTACTGTTGCTCCATATTTAATGAGTGCCCACTGGGTACTGGGCAATGTCCAAGACACATTGACAATCCCTGCCCACACACACACTCATGTGCCAAGGCAAGTTGGCAATTGGTGCTGCGATGTGCTTCTCTGACCACTGTGGATGGCATTCTTCTGAGACAAAGAGCGTCAACAGCAATTCAGCTGTAGATTTCTTCCAAGAAAGCTGTAAAAGAAACTGAATGCGCTTTGTTTGCTTAGCAGCAAATTATGAAAGAACCCATAACAATGACTTGACAGTACATGCGAAAAACATTGTAGTTGCCAAGGACTTTCACATCGGCTCTGTGTCACTGATTCTTGCCATTTTTGGAGGCATTCGGGGCAGTCGTTACTATCTGTCCAAGGATATGGGTCTCCAAGAGATTGAGTGACTTGTCCAAGGAGAATACGGCAGCAAATGTCAGCCAGAGCAGAACCCAGCTATTCTGACTCTGATTTCAGCAACTTCCCCGGCAACACAGGTATTACAGGGTCCCTTATCAATTAGAGAGCTTCCCTAGAGAAATTTGGGAGTCTTGTATTTTAACCCTGCTTTCTTTTATACAAGGGGAGAGCCTAGGGAAAAGTCATTTAAATTGTCTTTTCCTTCAGTAAAAAGCTTACTCTGTGCAATCTGTATGTGCCCATCAGTAACTATTTACTGATGTTTTGGAATAGATAAGGCAACTAGGTAAATGCTCAGTTAAACGGAATTAAAATTATCTTGGCTGTGAGTTGGGCTTCCCTTGTGGCTCAGCTGGTAAAAGAATCTGCCTGCAATGTGCAAGACCTGGGTTCAATCCCTAGGTTGGGAAGATCCCCTAGAGAAAGGAATGGCTACCCACTCCAGTATTCTGGCCTGAAGAATTCCATGGACTGTATAGTCCATGGGGTCGCAACATGTACATGCCCATCAGTGACTATTTACTGATGTTTTGGTATACATAAGGCAGCTAGGTAAATGTTCAGTTTAAATGGAATTAAAATTATCTTTGGCTGTGAGTTATCTTTGAAGATGGGAACATTTTCTAAAGTAGGATTTTGTCGTTAGGCATTAATTTGATTTAAACATTTAGAATCACCTTTAGTTATATTGTGCATGTGTGTGTGTGTGTGTGTGTGTGTGTATAAACTTACTGAGTTCCCTAGAGCTCCACAGAACATGAATAAACATATGGACTGTTCTCTTACACCTACCCCACAAGTCTGAGTATTGAGGATTTATATAGTTGGAGACTATGTGGTGTAAATATGTATAAATTTATATTGTGTTAATTTATGGCATGCGCTACAGAAGGCTGTTTGCAAGTTGCAGTGTACTTCTTCCCACGCTTCTGCTGAAATATTCATTTCTGGGTTCCTTCACCATGTTTCCCTTTGTCTCCCCACAGATGTTTAGGCAGTTCGTTTTCAGGGGAGCCCGTGAGTCTCGGGAGTGTGCTTACTGAATGCAGGTCAGGTGAAGAATGCACGACCCCTGTCTGGATTTGGCTGAAGGATGCTTGCCTTTCCCCTTTGGATCTTCTTGCTTCTGTTATGAAGACTATGGCTCCAAAACAGTCATTCTGGGTGACTCCTGTTCCCTGGCCTCGTGTCCCTACAGTCTAATGAGCAGCTTTCAGGAGATGAACAGCATTTCATTATTCGTAAAAGGGAGAAGAGGGCACCCTGACACGTTGTGTCTCTTTGCCAAAGAAGCTGGATTTCTGTGAGAAGGGCTCCAGCCCAGTCCGCCTCTAGTTCACTTGTGGTTATGTTGGAGAGGAAAGGATGGTGAATGAATGAAATTCACAGAGTGCTCACAAACCACATTTTAGGTGACCTGCTCTTTCACCAGTTTAAGTTGTTAAAAAGGACTCTTACTGACTTATTTGAGTTAATCAATGTCTTCTTTCCTGGCCCTCCCTTCAGGAGGTGAGCTAATGGGTAGGGGATGATAAAGAAGGAGGCCGTGGGCAGGAAGAGGAAGAAAAGCAAAGCCCTAAACGGAGTGAGCAGTCCCTGGATGATCAAAAGCTGGCTGTCGATGGAAAGAGGTTTGAAATATCTGTGAGTGCTCTAAGGCAAGGCAATTGCCTGCTCGGATAATATCTGCTCTCCAAATTTAAGGAAAATTAGTGTTTTTAGGTTGTTTAACTGCTTTTCCACTGCCCTTAGATTAGCTCTGCTTATGAAAATTTGAGGACAGACCTATTGAGGGAATGATGGAATCATCTATCCTAGGGCATTACACAGAGTTTGTTGATCAAAAGAACTGCTCTGCAGGTGTCTGTCAAGCACTGTGAGTTCACCTGTCTTCACAATGACCTGTTAATGGCAAACTAGCATTTGTGTAATCCTTTAACATTTTCCTTTAACTTTATTTTTAACATACATTGCCTCATCGATTCCTCCCAACAATCTGCTAACATTCAAAATTTTAGCAGAGAAAGAAAGGAAATCTTAGGGCGTTAAAGAGAGCAGCCTAAAGTCACATACTTGGAAAACAGTGCCAGCCAGAAACCAAGCCTTGGTCATTTTTACCAAGATACGGAATTGGTACACTCTACCATCAGGAGTCAAGTGAGAAAAAAAAGTCTATGTTTAAAATGTGTATTTAAATCTAAGTTTTGCCAAATCATCTGGTGTTTCTGCCATGTTTCTTCAATGTCCTGAATTTTTCTGGACTTTATTATTCCACACCAGCCACACCCAATGAGAATATGGGTACACATGTTCAGCTGGAAAAGAAAGTTTGTTATCTCGGGGGAATAGAAAATCAAAACAATAAAAGGGTGTTTGGGTGGGTTTGGACTTGGAGTCATTTAAATGCAAGGGTGGAGTTTGAACTTTAAGTAATGAGAAGCCACAGAAAGATCCTGAGAACTAATGAACACTGCTAGGGACCCTTTAGAAAGCCCTTCATGTACAAGCTTTCAGTGAATCCTCCCAACAGTCCTTCAAGGAAGAAACATAATCATCCTAATGTTACTTCAGGAAGGTGAGGCTCAGAGAAGGGATGACATTAACAGATTGGATAGCCAGTCAACAGCAAAACTAAGTCTCTAAGCTGAGCATAAACTGTGCTTTCAGAAGTTTGATCAGGGAATGGCTTGTAGAATGTACCCAAAGGAAAGAAAAGCTATTGCACTTAAAAGCTATTGCAGAAATGCATTCAGCAGATTTAGTTATAAATCTAAATGCAAGCAATTCTCAGGACCATGATGCAGATCACTTCTTGGGGGGTGGGGGGTGGAGGCAAAGGAGTGGCCTCTGGATCTAAAAACAGCTTCTACTCATCTCTACGTCTTTCTCTTCATCTGACAGATATGTGAGTAGCTGACTTTTCATTTACCAAACAGTCTGAGCACAGCGTAAAATCATGCTACTCATCTGAACTGAAAAATGTTCTCTATTTTCCAGAAGTCTCTGAGCACCATGTGTGAGAGAACATGACAGAATAGAAACTGATTATGCAAAATGTGTGAGAGCGAACTGCAGCTCTTGGTGACATGTGGCAGCCTCACTGGGAAGGAAGAGCCATGAAACGGTAGTGGGTGCCGGCTCGGGCTGACTGCGGCGTGTCACGGGCTGAGTGGCAGGAGGGGTTAAAGTAGTTTACGGGCTGTAGCTCCTCGTCCTTGGAGGCATTCACGTGCTGCACACACGTGCAGGAAGATATCCTGAAAGATGACACTCAACTGCCATGCTCACATAGAGGCAAAGAGAGAAATGCCATTAATTTCTTTCTTTGATGCTGTGTCCCAGGGTCCTTATTCTAGGCTTTGTAGATCCTTCTAAAGACATGAATATTCCATGAGAGAACCTCCCTCTCAATATAAAACTTGCAAAAATCACTCTTACGAGGATTGTATCTGAGTTCTCCAGAAAAACAGAACCAATAGAATATCTATCAATCTACCCAATCCACAGATTTATTATAAAGAATTGCCTCATGCAATCATATAAGCAGAGAAGTCCCAAGATCTGCAGTTAGCAGCTGGAGACCCAGGAGAGCTGGTGGTGGAAGTTCTGACCCAAATCTGGTAGGCTCTAGACCCAAGAAGAGATGACGTTTCAATTCATGTCTGAAAGCAGAAAAAAACCCTGACGTTCTAGCTAAAGGCAGTTGGTCAAGAGGAGTTCCTTCTTATTCAGCCTTTTTATTCTATGCAGTCCCCATGTCAACTGGATGAGATTCCTCCGCAAACAGGAAGGGCAATCAGCTTTACTCAGCCTACTAATTCAATTGTAAAGTTCACCCAGAAACATCCTCACAGAAACACCAGGGAATAACCATCATCTGCTCTGGGGCCCAGTCAAACTGACACACAGAATCAACCATCGCAGGAATGGAAATGGTCACCAGGTTGGGTAGAGGAAGAGAGGGAACACAGAGGGGTATAAGAGCTTTTAAGTGCCTGAGAATTCCAGATAGAGCAGAGAATCAAAATGGCGTTCTGAAGCAAAGCAAAGCTATTGAGCTCAGGGAGCTATCCAGGGTACTGGTCTGCTTCCACCTTTGATTCTCCCTGATCTGGAGGCCAGAGCCTTCTGTTTTGTTCCTGAAGTCTAGCCTCTACCCTGGACTTGACTTAAGTTCTAATTCATTCTGTCTTCTGCCCTTATCTGTGTCCTGCTGGACTTCACTGATCCCAGTGGCAACCTCTTGGAAGCGCCACACTTAGTCTGGAATTGATAACCAATTGTACCCAATGCTACTTTCAATGTGGTTTCAATAAGGGATAGCTGTCCCCTGGATGGTTTCCAACAATAGTGGACACACTTGTGCATGTGTGCACACACACACACATCATATTAGACTGTGCAGCCATAAGGTTCGTATTTTTAGATGGATATTTGCATAAGCACGTTTGAACTTATGTTCAAAATGTCAGATCTTGCTTTATGATGATCTAACCAAAAAAAAAAAAAAAAAAATCAGATCTACAGATTTCTCTAATTTAGACACATGCAAGTATATACAGAAGCTTGTAGCAATCAGTACAAAAGAATACATCATCAGAAAAGACTTGAAGAAATAGAGAATGAACTCAGTAGATTGCTGTCTAATGCCTAGTCTGGCCATGGAGGAATATACAAAGAGAAAATGATGGTAGCTTCTAGAACAGGCTGATGACTTGAGCTTAGGAATCTTATTCCCTGCATGTTAATTTTGTTGGAAATGAGCAATTGAATGTCAAGAGAGGGGGTGTCAGATTGAAAAGGCTTTCACTGGATAGGTCTGGGAAAATCTGAATATGAAAAAAGATTTAGTAATGAAATGTAAACCATTGAAAAAACCAGAAATCCTGCATCTATACTTATAATAAATAGATAATAATTCAGGGAGAAGAGAAAGCTCTTGTTTACAGTTGAGTGCCAGAGACCAAATAGTAAAATTTGGAAAACCATCATTTTGAAAGCATCATGATAAAGATAGAATCAGACAATAAAAGTTAATGAATGATAAATCTCATAGGAAAATTTGAGGAACAGAATATTTTCATGGTATCAAAGTTTGCATGTGGTGGTGGCGGGGGAGAGATAGGGGGTCTTCTGAAATAAGAACTCTTCCCTGAAATTTCAGCTGGCAGCAATGGGAAGGAGGTTGGTCAAAGAAAAACTGGGTTGGCCCCAGACTACTTCTCCACTATCTTAAAATATAGTAGATGTTGGAAAAAACATGTAGAGGATTTGAAGGGATGGTGATTCATGAATTTTATACCAAGCCAAAGCATTGTTCTGAGAAGGGAACAGAATGATATTTTAAGATATGCAATGACTTTTAAAATATACAACTCATATATTCTTTCTGACAACCACTCTAGGTAACTGAGTGATTAAGCAAAGCAAAGTATTCAAGAATAGAGTAGACCCAGGATAAAAGCACTAAAAATGAGCCTTCAAACCATTTAAACAAAAGTTATCCTAAACAATATTAATAAGGATGACTGAAGAAATGTAAATATCACTAACATTTCCTATAGACAAAATCTCAGTTTAAAATAAATGATAATACTATCAACTGAAAACTATGAAATCTCATCTAAAGTTCCATATTAACAAACAAAAATTGTGGTTGGAAGGGGAAAGGGGATGCAGAAGTGTGAGTTAATTTCAGTACTGTAAACAGACATTATATGAATCAGGAAACAGAGGACTCACTCAAGTGGTGAAATCAAGGAGAGTTTAATGAAGAAATGATTTCAACATTTATACCTTATACAGAGTTAAGTGGAACCAGCAACGGATGGTGAAACACGTTGGCAGTGGTAACAGCAGGTAGCTGTCACCAGCTGCTAAGCCTGAAGAAATAATGGAAAGAAATAATGGTTTCTGGAACCCAGAGACAGCTGGAGCTGGAGCAGTATCTGTAGAATTGGCTTCCCAGTAGAAGCTGTGGCCTTCAAGAGAAAAGCACTGCCAACCCCTGGCCCAGAAGGAAGGAAACTAGGAGAGTGATATTGGGCTCTTTCTTTTTTTATATATTTATTTATTTGGCTGTTCTCGGTCTTAGTCGTGGCCTATGGAATCTAGTACCTTGACCAGGGACCGAATTTGGCCTCCTGCATTGGGAGCAAGGAGCCTTACCCAGTGGACCACCAGGGAAGCCCCATAAAGGGCTTTCTTCATAGCCTCTCATCTCCTGCCAGGGCCTCCCACTGGCTGGCCCAGATGAGAGTCTGAGGATGAGGGAACCCGGAAGAACATAGAGGACAGCATACGAGCCTTCAGGCAAATTGGAGATGGATGGAAAACAGACCCAGGGAGGAACAGAATATTTAGTGCAGACAACAGAGGCATTTTTCATTTATTAATATTCATATGAATATAGGGTATAAATTTTTTTAATATTAGGAAATCACTAGCATAGCATTTCTCAAGTAGGTTTTATATAATCATTGTTTCAGTAAAGGTTCACTGAAAAAAGGATTCTGTGGTCAAATAAATTTGGCATATCCTGTATTCTACTTTTGGAGTCTAAAATTCATTAACATGTTGAAAGCTATAAGAAGAACTACAATAAGAAATATTTTTAACTTTATATCATCCTGAATTTTCCAAACTTAATGAGAGAATTCTTTTTTTAAAAAAATGATTTATTTATTTTAATTGTAAGCTAATTACTTTACAGTATTGTGGTGGTTTTGGCCATACATTGACAAGAATCAGTCATGGCTGTTTCTGTGTTCCCCTATCCTAAATCCCCCTCCCACTTCCCTCCCCATCCCATCTCTCTGGGTTGGCCCAGTGCACCCGTTTTGAGCGCCCTGTTTCGTGCATTGAAATTGGACTGGTCATCTAGTTCACGTATGGTAATATACATGTTTCAATGTTATTCTCTCAAATCATCCCACCCTCATCTTCTCCCACAGAGTCCAAAAGTCTGTTCTTTACATCTGTGTCTGTTTTGCTATCTTGCATATAGGGTCGTCATTACTATCTTTCTAAATTCCATATATATGCATCAATATACTGTATTGGTGTTTTTCTTTCTGACTTACTTCACTCTGTATAATAGGCTCCAGTTTCATCCACATCATTCAGTTCAGTTCAGTCGCTCAGTCATGTCTGACTCTTTGAGACCCCACAGACTGCAGCACCCAAGGCTTCCCTGTCCATTACCAACTCCCGGAGTTTGCTCAAACTCACGTCCATCCAGTAATTGATGCCATCCAACCATCTCATCCTCTGTTGTCCCCTTTTCCTCCTGCCTTCAAACTTTCCTAGCACCAGGGTCTTTTCAAATGAGTCAGTTCTTCACATCAGGTGGCCAAAGTATTGGAGTTTCAGCTTCAACACCAGTCCTTCCAATGAATATTCAGGACTGATTTCCTTTAGGATGGGCTGGTTGGATCTCCCTGCAGTCCAAGGGACTCTCAAGGGTCTTCTCCAACACCACAGCTCAAAATCATCAATTCTTCGGTGCTCATCTTTCTTTATAGTCCAACTCTCACATCCATACATGACTACTGGAAAAACCGTAGTTTTGACTAGACGGACCTTTGTTGGCAAAATAATGTCTCTGCTCTTTAATATGTTATCTAGCAAAAGTGTAAGAAGAGTCAATATTAAAATTCTGACATGTAAATCTAGAAAGCTAGGCTATACTGGTAGAGAAAAGTATTATCATTTTTAAAAGTCTCCACCTTTTATATTGTAAGAGTTATAAATGGTGGGTCAGTTTTAGTTTTTACTTGAGGTCTACAGTAGAAGCACATGATAAAGAGAAAGCCCAAGTCAAAACCCCACCTCTCTCAGCTCCCCGAGAATGGTGGGAAAATAAAGAACTATAGGTGAAAGAAACCAATGGTCAGACATGCATCCTGATGGACCCTTCCTAGGATCAAGTTTCAAGTTGGCAAGATATATTAGACAGGTTCACTGCCTGTCCCCACAACAAACTGAGAGTGACCACATCAAGCTAAATTCAGTGGCATCGTGTGGTCAGGCAGAAAAAGCTGCACAGGAACTCCCAGGCTGGGGATAAAATGAAGTATTTCCAGTGTGCCTTATGGAGAAACACCAAAGGCAGCTAGGAGTGCTATCTGGAGAGCTTGCCAGTGTGAGCCTTCATGCAGTGGCCCTGTCTGTGAGGTTGTAGGTCAGATTGTTCAAGCTGGAGAACAATGAGTGTCCTTATCAGAACACGTGGGTTCCTTGGGCCAGTGAGACTGAAGCGGTTCCTACTCATTGAGAGGAGATGGCCATTGCTCCCTAGACATGTGGCAATAGCTCCAATGGAATTACCAGGAATGGAACCAATTGAATCTCCGTTTACCAGTTCTGGCTAGTGGCCAATAAGAATTACTGCTCAATCTTTCTTCTGCAACCACAGGGATAGGAAAAATGTACCTGTCTCAACACTCAGGCACCATCTTGGAGAAGAGTAAGGGGTGATGTAGTGACCACCTACTTCAAATTTCCCTGGAATTGAGAGATTTTCCAGGATGCAGGACTTTTAGTGCTAAAACCAGAACACTTTGGGGGTGAACTGCTACCTGTTGATTACCCTAAGAGGATATGAGACTGAATACAATTTTCTCATCCAAACAAAAATTGAGCCACTAAAAGAGATAGTTTAAACTGATGCAATGGAATGGTTCATCCATATTGGGCTAAAATTTAGTCTCTGATCCTCCCCCACTTCTACTGGTCTTCAACACTTGAGATCAGAGCAGTTAAGACCACTTTTGCTGTACATCTGAATGTCTTGTGATATATCATTCAGAAGAAAACCTATCACCACAATAGCAAACCTAAATAAATAGCATCACCAAAATATAGTGGAAAACCTTGCTTCCGCTTGTGAAGGGTTAACTGGTATGGAATTTGCTCTCCTGCTGCTACAGCTGGAAAACCAGATAAATTTTATGAAACAGTTGTCAGACATTGGGCAGCCTGGAGTTCAGGACAATGACCTCTAAAGCAGGAAAACAAATGAGTGGGTCCTGTGATTGCTGCAGTTTTTACCTGGAGCAGTTTCCAGGTCGTGGCACAGGCTGGGGAAACCCAAACACAACCCAGAAGTCTTGCTGAGTTAAGAAAGCCAGAGGTGAAGCTCAGAAAGGATAACACAGCTAAATTTGTGGACATACATTGGAGGAGAAGGAGGGAGAGAGTGAAGGGTGGGGGAGAATACAAATGTTCCAAAGATGTGCAGAGAGATCCCTTGATATTTTTTTTGGTGGGGGGCAGAAAAAGTTTAATAAAGAACCATCAGAAAGAAGCTGAAAAATCCCCAAGCTTTTAAGACTGGGAATAGGCCACATTTTCACTATCACAGGGGAAAACTTTGTAATAAATGAGCTTTGGTTATAGAGTTCAGAATGGACTCTCCCAAGCAGTGGGGCTAAATTATTCCCAGACTAAAGACTTTTCAGGCTTATCAAAAGCAAGTCAAGAAAGAATCAAATTGACATGAAGTACTTAACTGCATGTAGAACAAAGTCCCACACTAAATGAATGCGACACAGTCTAGCACCCAATAATGTTTGGTATCCAATAAAAATATTAATATACGTGCAAAGTAGCCAATAAAGCATGACTTATGATGAGAAGAAAATAAACAATAGAAATAAATCAAGAAGTAGCAGAGATGCTGAAACTGGCATACAAGGACCTTAAAACAGCTTTATGAATCTTATAAATATGGCCCAGGATATTATGAAAAAGATGAACATGATGAGGATAGAAAGACTAAAAAAGAACTAAATAGAACTTCCAGAAATGAAAAACTCTATAATTGAAATGAAAATTATAGCGAATAGGATTAACAGCAGATTGGACAGAGCGGTAAACTTGGAAACATAGCAATTGAAACTCCTAAAATAAAACACATATTTTTAAAAGTCTGGAAAAAGTGAATATACCATCAGTGATCTGTGGGAAAATATCAACAAGTTTGACATATGCGTAATCGGAGTCCCAAAGGAAAGGTAAGAAAGAAAGAATAGGGGACTATTTGAAGAAATGTTGACTAAAGTTTTCTGAAACTTGATGAGAAGTATAAACTTGTAGATCAAAGAAGGTCAATGAACTCAAGCAGAAGAAACATTAAGGAAATGTTACTACATCACATTTTAAGCAGATTGCTTAAAACCAGTGATAAAGAGAAAACTCTAGAAGCAGCAAGGAGGGGGGAAAAAGACACAGTATGTGCAGAAGAGCAAAATAAGCATGACAGCAGATTTCCTGTTAGAAATAAAGCAACTTAGACAACGTTAGAGCAACACCTTTACAATCAAAACCAAACCAAATCCTGTCAACCTAGAATTCTATACTAAGAATATCTTTCAAATGAAGACAAAGACTTTTCAGACAAATAGAAGCTAAAAGACTTTTTGCCAGCTCTACTGTACTACAGGAAGTTTAAAGAAAGTTCTCCAGGCAAAAAGAAATTAATAGTACTTGGAAATTTGGATCTATACATAAAAATGAAGGAATAAAAAGCCTGAGATGAAAAATATGTGGATAATTACAAAAGACAATGTTTTATTATTTTAAAGTACCTTTAAAAGATAAGTGATTGCTCAAAGCAAAATTAATAAACAAAATATATTTTGGAGTTCATGACACATAGAAGTTAAATGTATAACAAGAGGGGTGTAAAGAAAAGAAGGGTAGAAATGAAAGCATACTGTTGTGAGTCTCTTACATTGCATTTAAGAGATATAGATGGTGATAAGTTCAGTTCAGTTCAGTCGCTCAGTCGTGTCCGACTCTCCGCGACCCCATGAATCACAGCACGCCAGGCCTCCCTGTCCATCACCATCTCCCGGAGTTCACTCAAACTCATGTCCACAGAGTCGGTGATGCCATCCAGCCATCTCATTCTCGGTCGTCCCCTTCTCCTCCCACCCCCAGCCTTTCCCAGCATCAGAGACTTTTCCAGTGAGTCAACTCGTCGCATGAGGTGGCCAAAGTATTGCAGTTTCAGCTTTAGCATCAGTCCTTCCAATGAACACCCAGGATCGATCTCCCTTAGAATGGACTGGTTGGATCTCCTGCAGTACAAGGGACTCTCAAGAGTCTTCTCCAGCACCACAGTTCAAAAGCATCAATTCTTCGGTGGTGATAAGTTAAAGATATATATTAAAAACTTTCGGTTTCAGCACTAAAAAATAAAACAAAGGAGGATAGCAATAAGGGAGATGGAATCCTAACCCACTGCTTAATTAATCCAAAAAAAGGCAGGGAAAGGAAAAAATAACCAAGAACATATGGAACAACTAGATAATAATAAATAACAAGGTTAAATCTAACAAAATAAAATAAAACAAAATAAAATATTACATTAAATTTAAGTGGCCCATATATTCCAATGAAAAGGCAGTGATTGTCAGACTGGGTCACAAAGCAAGATCTTACATATGCTACATATAAGAAACTTATTTAATTTAAATGTGAAGAGGCATATAGGTTAAAAGCAAAATGATTAAAGAAAGTTGTGTCAATAGGCTATATTAATATCCAACATAGTAGACTTCAGAACAAAGAATATTATGAAAGATAAAGGGAAACATTTCATAATAACAAAGGGATAATTTCATAGAGGAAGACATAAGAATTTTAAATATGTATGTATTTCATAGAGTAAAACAGATGAAGCAAAAACTGATAGAATTGTAAGAACAAAACAGGCAAACTGCACAATTATAGTGGAGATTCCAACACCACTCTCTCAATAACTGATAGGGCAAATAAGCAGAAAATTAGAGTTTAGAAGACTTGAACAACACTATTCACCAGTTTGACCCAACTGACATTTATAGAGCAAGCCATCCTACACCACCAGCAGAATTGACATTCTTTTCAACTGTGTGTAGAGAACTAATCAAGACTCACCATATCCTGGGCCATCACACAAGTCTCAATACATTTTTTAAACATTGGGATTATGCAAAATATGTTCTCCAATGACAAAATAGGTTCTCTGGAATTCACTGAAATAGAAATTAACCTTTATACACTGACATATTTTCTAATGTAATGAGAAGTGCTCATTTAGTTGTCAGATGAATCAGAAATACACTTCAAAATAACTGAAGCAAAAAAAGGGATGAATTGGCTTATGCAGCTGAAAATAATGTGGAGTCCACAAAGTAAGAGAAATATATAGGATAGGGATGTAGAGATTAACACTTGGGGCTCAGTGCCACAGGTCACAGTGTTGTTCTGCTCTGTTTTTCTCATTTATACCAGTCTCTTTGTAGAGTCATTCTAAGAACAGTCTCAACTAACATGGCGGGAAGATAGCCCCAGATGGGTCTTGTCACATCCAGCAATTCCAGTGCCAGTGAGGGACTCGGATTACTCAAGCTTGGTGCACCTGCCCCGACCTGTGGTTGGAAGACAGGCTCTGATAAGAGATAAGAAATCTTGTTGGGAATTACAAAACCAATAGCTCTCATTGTCTATCATTTCAGAGTTCTGTGAAAAAGAAGCGGTATTTGATGTGTTTTCATTTTTAAGGTATTTGTAGTGTGGGTAAGATCATCTTCATTGACTATGCCAAAGCCTTTGACTGTGTAGATCACAATAAACTGTGGAACATTCTGAAAGAGATGGGAATACCAGACCACCTGACCTGCCTCTTGAGAAACCTGTATGCAGGTCAGGAAGCAACAGTCAGAACTGGACATGGAACAACAGACTGGTTCCAAATAGGAAAAGGAGTACGTCAAGGCTGTATATTGTCACCTTGCTTATTTAACTTATATGCAGAGTACATCATGAGGAACACTGGGCTGGAAGAAGCACAAGCTGGAATCAAGATTGCTGGGAGAAATATCAATAACCTCAGATATGCAGATGACACTACCCTTATGGCAGTAAGTGAAGAGGAACTCAAAAGCCTCTTGATGAAAGTGAAAGAGGAGAGTGAAAAGGTTGGCTTGAAGCTCAACATTCAGAAAACAAAGATCATGGCATCTGGTCCCATCATTTCATGGGAAATAGATGGAAAAACAGTGGAAACAGTGTCAGACTTTATTTTTTTGGGCTCCAAAATCACTGCAGATGCTGATTGCAGCCATGAAATTAAAAGACACTTACTCCTTGGAAGGAAAGTTATGACCAACCTTGATAATATATTAAAAAGCAGAGACATTACTTTGCCAACAAAAGTGCATCTAGTCAAGGCTATGGTTTTTCCCGTGGTCATGTATGGATGTGAGAGTTGGACTGTGAAGAAAGCTGATCGCCGAAGAATTGATGCTTTTGAACTGTGGTGCTGGAGAAGACTCTTGAGAGTCCCTTGTACTGCAGGAGATCCAACCAGTCCATTCTAAAGGAGATCAATCCTGGGTGTTCATTGGAAGGACTGATGCTAAAGCTGAAACTGCAATACTTTGGCCACCTCATGCGATGAGTTGACTCACTGGAAAAGACTCTGATGCTAGGAAAGGTTGGGGGCGGGAGGAGAAGGGGACGACAGAGAATGAGATGGCTGGATGGCATCACCGACTCTGTGGACATGAGTTTGAGTGAACTCCGGGAGTTGGTGATGGACAGGGAGGCCTGGCGTGCTGTGATTCATGGGGTCGTGGAGAGTCAGACACGACTGAGCGACTGAACTGAACTGAACTGAAGATCATCTCAGTTTATGAAGCTGGTATGCTCAGAGGCTGAAAAAAAATTGCCAAGAGAACAACCAGAACGTTTTAACAGCTGGTAATCTCCCATCTTATTAAAGCATGAGACTCTACTAAGAACCAGGTGTCAAGAAGTGATTCTTTTCATTAAAAAGAGTAGGAGATGAAGACAGGACTGGTCAGCCACATATGCTCTATAAAGTGGTTAAGAAGCTGAAGGACAGAGCTTTTGTTTATTCTAGATGGTTAATTCAGATGGTTAAAACATCATATCTGCCTCTTAACCCTCTTGGTTCTAAAAAAGGAGCTAACTGCATGGAACCTACTTTTTCCCCCCTAAACTCAGTGTTTTTGGAATTGCTAGAGACCTACTTTCTATCCTCTTGCATAAACCCTGCCTCCCACCCCCATCCCCTAAGCTTAGTTTTGTTTGTTTGTTTGTTTTCTTTTAGCCACATTGCACAGCTTTGGGGATTTTAGTTCCCCAACCAGGGGTCAAATCCAGGCCCTCAGCAATGAAAGCAGAGGCCAAACCACTGGATGGCCAAGGAAATTCTCCCCATACCCATTTTTGAAAGAACCATACCATAAAATAGTTTCCCCTCCTGCCTCTATAAAATACAGTGAAGAACAGGGTCCATTTTTTTCATACCCATGCTGAACTCACTCTAAAATTATATTCAAGCAGCTATTAGAAAACTGCTTATGCAAGAGACACCGGAGACGTGAGTTCACCTCTGGGTCAGGAAGATCCCCTGGAGCAGGAAATGGCAACCCACTCCAATATTCTTGCCTAAAAAATCTCATGGACAGAGGAGCCTAAAGGGTCACAGAGTGTTAGACACAACTGATCGACTAAGCATACACAAACATTTATTAATTACTAGCTGTATTCATTTCCCATTGTGTTATGATGAATTACCATAAACTTAATTACTTAAACGCAAAGTTATTCTCTTATATTTCTCAAGGTCAGAGGTCTGAAACGGGTCTCAAGTCCCATCTTTTTCTTATTTTTTGACCCTTCTTATAATGACTCGTGATTATATCAGGCCCACCCAGATAATCCAGAATAATCTCCTGATCTCAAAGTCCCTGTTGCAAAGTCTTGAGTTCTGTCTTTCTGTGCCATCCCTAGAATGTTCTGGAGATTTGGATATAGAAAAGGGCTCTATTTCTGGAGTTTAGTGATAAATTTTATGGATGTGTTTTACTTTACTATTACACTCCATCATTGTCTACAGGGAGATAGTCCCTGCAACCAAGTAGAAATTAATTTTAGGAACTAAGTGACTGCAATTAATTTTAGGAACTAAATGGCTGTAGACACCCCATCTAGTTTCAGCTTAAAAGGATATCTTTTGGAAAGATGAAACTTCTAAGCCTAAGAGAGGGAACCAGGAGCTGGAATGCCAGAACTCAAGGCTACTCTCTTTGAGACTCTTGTTTCTTTGTGCGCTCACCCCCAGATAGACTTTCTGAGCGCCTGTAACATGAGCTAAAACACAGATGGCCAGTCCCAGCTTTGTCTCATCTGGGAGTTTAAACACTCAGTATAGTCTACCTAGTATTTTTGAATTCCAATTTCTAATTTCTTTTTTTTTTTTTTTTTGCATGAAGAGCAAAAGTTTAATATACCAAAGACATTTTGTTTGATGCACTTAATATCAATATTTGGAGGGATTTTTAAGATTTAAAAAGAAGGCATTAATAATAGGTCTGTACAATAATATTTAAAAGAACAAGAAATTGAAAACATCTTTATACCATATTTTCACAAACTGGTCTAAAGACAGCAAACTCGTGCTCAGTTGTTTTTCCTTTGTTTTAAAATAAGTTATCAATAACTCTAAACCCGTCTAAAATGTTTTGTTCATGAATCAAATCTAAGGATTCATACTTGCAAAAATGTTTTGCAATGAGTCCTTGGCCTACAGAGAGACTGGAGTTTACTTTCAAATTGTATGACTGGCTTCCAATAATCCCTTATCAGTAGACTTACAAGCAAAATACCAGATATTAAGGATCAGATTTAATTCTTTGGTATAAGCATGAAACTGTTATTGATAGCTTTCCATGGCTAGTATAAACCAAGTAACCAAAGGACCACGAGAAACAACAATGAAGTCTAGTATACCCTGCAACACAGGCAGGAGCCATAACAATGTTTTGTGTTTTAACAGGAAAAATAAACACAAATAATACACTGCAAGTAAAACTAACACCTACTGAGAAGTTTTAACATTACAGCAAACCGAAAAGTTAAGCTTTAAAATGACCAAACTTGTAACCTGTAGTCTGAATATTTTGCTGCATTTTGGTATTATACCATGACTTAAAATTTACAACCATCTGAGGACTTTCAGCACTAGCTTGGCACAACAAATTAACTCCTCCTAATCCTCCAGAGTGTGAGGGGGGGAAATCTTTTTCTTACCACAAATGCCTGAACTTTACACATGAAATCAGAAGCAAAGGTACAGAACAAGGTCGTAATAATGTTAACTTTATTATAATTTTGCACTTTTTCCTTGTGACATATACATTTTTTTAAGAGCTGTATGTATACTGTTCAACTTAGTAAACTTAAAATTTAACTTTTTCAAATAAGAAGTCCAGGACTTTATGGCTAATTTTCCTATCAAAATATCTACAGAACTCAATAAATCTTTAATGCTGAACTTTTTTTTAACAAGAAATATGACTCCGGGCATTAGCTTCTGTTTAAAATGTTGGTGTTTAAAGGCTGTAAATGAGTGTTTACAAAGTTATCTGATAGAGCCTAATTGGAGGAAAGTCCAGAGTAAAAATCTGGTAATTTGTGTGGAGAGAAAGTAGCAGGTTGAAGATGGTAACTGAGATGAAGACTTTAAAACTTAGGTCATAGGTATACTGTTTGGATTTAGTATAGATTTGAGTCTAGTGTGCAGAAAGTATTCTTCAGATGATATTTGGAATAATTATAATTAAAATGGATTCAATTTCTAATTTCTTGGAGAGAGCATCTGATGTGCTTAGCTTGGGTTGATGTCTAATCCAGTTTTATTCAATTGTGACAAGAAGTGGAAGAAGCAAGACATGGGGTCCACTGCTGCTCAGTGGGGTCCAAATGATTGGACTTTATTAGGAGGGGTGAATGGTTCTCTATGAAGAAACATGAGGGCAGAAAGGGTGGAATATTTCCCCTGTAAGTCTTCTACATCTTGGGAAAAGGAGCATCTGACTTGCCACTCAGAATAGAAATACACACTGAATACACACTGAAATTGTGTGTATATATACACAGAAAACAAAATAAAGTGATCCAGATAGTCAATGAATTCTCTTCATTCGACTTACTTCAAAGACACGAAAATCTGGAGAGACTATTTTGGATGGACATTCAAGACATTCCTAAGACACAATTATTCCTATGGAGTTTACCTAAAACTCTAACACCTCATTTACCTCTATTTTATTTTTTAAAAAACTCTGTCATATTGTTATTTTTCTTGGTGACACACTTTGTAACAGGAATAATAAGGTCTTATTTGATTTCTAGTAAACCTAGGTACCGGAGAAGGCAATGGCAAGCCACTCCAGTACTCTTGCCTGGAAAATCCCATAGATGGAGAAGCCTGGTAGGCTGCAGTCCATGGGGTCACTAGGGGTTGGACACGACTGAGCGACTTCATTTTCACTTTTCACTTTCACACATTGGAGAAGGAAATGGCAACCCACTCCAGTGTTCTGGCCTGGAGAATCCCAGGGATGGGGCAGCCTGGTGGGCTTCTGTCTATGGGGTCACACAGAGTCGGACACGACTGAAGTGACTTAGCAGCAAACCTAGGTTAAAAAAAAGCAATATACTTAATCAAACCAACAAGCTTAAGCTAACTTTAATAACAGATATCAAAATAATACTGAATTTTAAGATCACATGAACCCAAAATTCATTCTGATCTGTTTCTTTTATACTTAAATGTTCATATAAGGGCTTAATTTCCTTTAAGCCAATTGAATACAGCTTTTTTACAAATTAACTGTGGTAATGCCACACATCTATAGCACATGTACAAACAGAGAAACACAGGAACCTCACAGTTCCCATTCCAAAATTTCAGCGATGAGTCAGGTTCAGTTCAGTTCAGTCGCTGAGTCGTGCCCGACTCTTTGCCACCCCATGAATCACAGCACGCCAGGCCTCCCTGTCCATCACCAACTCCCGGAGTTCACTCAAACTCATGTCCATCTAGTCGGTGATGCCATCCAGCCATCTCATTCTCTGTCGTCCCCGTCTCCTCCCACCCCCAGTCCCTCCCAGCAACAGAGTCTTTTCCAGTGAGTCAGCTCTTCACATGAGGTGGCCAAAGTATTGGAGTTTCAGCTTTAGCATCAGTCCTTCCAATGGACGCCCAGGATTGATCTCCTTTAGAATGGACTGGTTGGATCTCCTTGCAGTCCAAGGGACTCTCAAGAGTCTTCTCCAGCACCACAGTTCAAAAGCATCAATTCTTTGGCGATCAGCTTTCTTCACAATAGTTAAAACACTGCCCATGGGCTTCCCAGGTGGTGCAGTGGTAAAGAATCTGCCTCCCAATGCAGGAGATGCAAGAGACGAGGGCTCAACCCTTGGGTCGGAAAGATGCCCTGGAGTAGAAAATGGCAGCCTGTTCCAGTGTTCCTGCCTGGAGAATCCCATGGACAGAGAAGCCTGGTGGGCTACAGTCCATAGGGTCCCAGAGAATCAAACACGACTGAGCACGCATAAAACATTTCCCATTTTAAAGACAGAAATTCAAGACAAAATCCAAAAGGCACACACACACACATGCTAGCAGCCAGAGAAACAAACGAACCAGTTCACTGATTCACAAATCAGGTAGAAGTCCAACAACTCCTCTTTCCAACAGGGCACCCCACTCAGATATAAAACAAATTGGCTTATTCCAGAGAAAAGGCCCCCAACGAAGAGAAAATGCAACTATCTCCTCTCTCCAATAGGGTACCCCCCAAAACAAATTAGCTTATTCTGGAGAAAAAGCCCCAAATAGACAGGAAAAACATTTCTGGCTGTACATCCCAGAGCAACTTATCCATCTGTATGCACTCTTGGAGCCTGGTCACCTCCCAAATGTCCATTCCTTGCTCCAACTGCCAAGCACTGGGCAGCCAGTGCCGCCTTGGAAAACTTTGAAGGAAAGACCCTCAGGACAAGCAATGGTCAGCTGCTAGGGCCTCACCTGGAAACTCCCCAAATGGGGCTGCGGGCCACGGGCAGCAAGGCTCCTGGCTGGCTGCGTGGAAATTCATTACCGAGTGTACGCTTGCCTCATACTGCTCGCTGCAAGACAAGCCAATAAATCGAAAGACGAGTTGTCTGGGCAAAGCATAGAGACTTTATTCAGAAGGCCAGCAGAATGAGAAGATGGTGAACCTGCATCCCAAAGAACCAACTTGCCTGAGTTAGAATTCAGGCTTCTTTTACACTAAAAGGGAGGGAATCAAGTTAAACATTTTCTCATTCTGGTCAGTCTCAGAAGGGGATGTGTTAATTTCTTCCTCCCTGCAGTCATTCACAAGGGGGCCTGGTCAGGATGTTTCCTGTAGGCAAAACAAAGGCTTTCAGCTTTATGTTCATTACTTGGGAGTCAGGGTTCCCAGAGATGGGCTGTTATGTATGGTTTAAAGTTACAGGCAACACTCTTTCAGTGATTAACTTATAACAGACTATAAAGATTCTCCCCTATTAGTGAAGGCATAAGGGCAGAAGATCTCTCACATTCCTGAGTTTCAGATTCAGCTCCTGCCTTTTCCCTCACTCTAAACCCACAGAAATATTCTATTTGGGATTATATGCCCTGTGCCCATACTTCCAGTAGCAGAGTCAGCTCTTTATTCACGGAAAAATCTGTGTCCTTTCCTGGTGTACAGTTGTCACTGAGCAGTAGCATCTTTGGGGTTAGGAGCAGCCATATGGCTGAGCTCTTTGTAATGAAATGTGAGCTAAAACCTCTAATGGAACACTCTTCATGCTCTTTTCCAGTTGGCTGCTGGTCTCCAAGGACTCAGCTACTGGATGGAGGAGCCATAATATGGAAGGAGCCTGGGCCCCTGAATCGCCACCGGAGGAAATCTGTCCACCCATCAGGAAACCTTCATTGGACCGTTAAATGAGTAGTAATTAACTCCTGCTGTGTTAAACCACACGGGAAAAACCATAGCCTTGACTAGACGGACCTTTGTTGGCAAAGTAATGTCTCTGCTTTTTAATATATTATCAAGGTTGGTCATAACTTTCCTTCCAAGGAGTAAGCGTCTTTTAATTTCATGGCTGCAATCAGCATCTGCAGTGATTTTGGAGCCCAAAAAAATAAAGTTTGACACTGTTTCCACTGTTTTTACATCTATTTCCCATGAAGTGATGGGACCAAATGCCATGATCTTTGTTTTCTGAATGTTGAGCTTCAAGCCAACCTTTTCACTCTCCTCTTTCACTTTCATCAAGAGGCTTTTGAGTTCCTCTTCACTTTCTGCCATAAGGCTAGTGTCATCAGCATATCTGAGATAATTGATTTTTCTCCCAGCAATCTTGATTCCGGCTTGTGCTTCTTCCAGCCCAGCGTTCCTCATGATGTACTCTGCATATAAGTTAAATAAGCAAGGTGACAATATACAGCCTTGACGTACTCCTTTTCCTATTTGGAACCAGTCTGTTGTTCCATGTACAGTTCTGACTGTTGCTTCCTGACCTGCATACAGGTTTCTCAAGAGGCAGGTCAGGTGGTCTGGGATTCCCATCTCTTTCAGAATGTTCCACAGTTTATTGTGATCCACACAGTCAAAGGCTTTGGCATAGTCAATGAAGCAGAAATAGATATTTTTCTGAAACTCTCTTGCTTTCTCCATGATCCAGCGGATGTTGGCAATTTGATCTCTGGTGCCTCTGCCTTTTCTAAAACCTGCTTGAACATCTGGGAGTTCATGGTTCACATATTGCTGAAGCCTGGCTTGGAGAATTTTGAGCATCACTTTACTAGCGTGTGAGATGAGTGCAATTGTGTGGTAGTTTGAGCATTCTTTGGCATTCCCTTTCTTTGGGATTGGAATGAAGACTGACCTTTTCCAGTCCTGTGGCCACTGCTGAGTTTTCCAAATTTGCTGGCACGTTGAGTGCAGCACTTTCACAGCATCATTTTTCAAGACTTGAAATAGCTCAACTGGAATTCCATCACCACCACTAGCTTTGTTCGTAGTGATGCTTTCTAAGGCCCACTTCACATTCCAAGATGTCTGGCTCAAGGTCAGTGATCACGTTATCCTGACTATCTTGGTCGTGTGGTCATGTATGGATGTGAGAGTTGGACTGTGAAGGAAGCTGATCGCCGAAGAATTGATGCTTTTGAACTGTGCTGTTGGAGAAGACTCTTGAGAGTTCCTTGTACCGCAAGGAGATCCAACCAGTCCATTCTAAGGGAGATCGATCCTGGGTGTTCATTGGAAGGACTGATGCTAAAGCTGAAACTGCAATACTTTGGCCACCTCATGCGATGAGTTGACTCACTGGAAAAGACTCTGATGCTGGGAAAGGTTGGGGGCGGGAGGAGAAGGGGACGACCGAGAATGAGATGGCTGGATGGCATCACCGACTCTGTGGACATGAGTTTGAGTGAACTCCGGGAGTTGGTGATGGACAGGGAGGCCTGGCGTGCTGTGATTCATGGGGTCACGGAGAGTTGGACACAACTGAGTGACTGAACTGAACTGAACTGAACTGTGTTAAACCACTGACAGTTTTGTGATTTACAGATTCATGGGGTCGCGGAGAGTCGGACACGACTGAGCGACTGAACTGAACTGAACTGAACTGAACTAGTACTTGAAAATAATTTTAAGTCAACAAAGGATGGCACTGGAGAATTATTAGAATTTTCCTGCATCTTTACCTAAGACTGAGCAAACATCCACTTCTGCTGAACTCTACAAGCTGAAGGTGTAGCCAATGATTGTGCATAGGTTGTGCAGTCTGCTGATGGTTAACTATTCTGATACTTTTGCCAAATAAATAATTTAAATATAATGTACTTAAATATATACATATAATTTATAATGTATATTATATAGAAATATATATATATGCACATATATATATATATATTATATCAAGAGTAGCCTTGCATTGCAAGGGATTTTGAAAGTTTGCTCAGGGGCTTAAAATTCTTAGGCTCATCACTGAGTCATCAATTTGCTCTGATATAATAAATAATGAATTGGTGGTGGGGAGATTTTTCTCCGTGGTACATAAACTGGTAATTCTCCTGTGACTTAGTTTGAAATTTGGAGAATAGAGGGGATATATCATGAATCATATTCTCAGTAGGCAATAATTTGAAAACTGCAAAATTTCTTATGTTGGTAAAAAGCAGCTTGCCAGACATAAGAAAGAAAGAACAGCTTACCTCAGAATTTCTGGGTAATTTCATAGGCTGCTAATCAATTTCAGAAGAGCACAACATACATCTAATAGGTAGGAAATACCCTGGCAAGACAGGCTCCCCTGGTGACTCAAGTGGTAAAGAACCCACTTGCCAATGCAGGAGACTGAGATTTAATCCTTGAGTCTGGAAGATTCCCTGGAGAAGGAAATGGCCAACCCACTCCAGTGTTTTTGCCTGGGAAATCTCATGGACAGAGGATCTGGTGGGCTAGAGTCCATGCGATCACAAAAGAGTTGGACACGACTGAGCAATTAAACGACAACAAGCCTGGAAAGGGCTGAGAGGCAGAACCCTTCATAGTAAGGAGACAGGAATCCATGGCATTACTCTGTGCCCCTCGAGCTTCATGGCTCTCAACTTACAAGTGAGTTACATTCCAAGGCTCATTGTCATTTATTCATCCTTTCAATCACTTAATAAATGGTTATAGTGCCTTCTGTACTAAAGATTACAGCTTTGGAGATAGAATGATAAATAATATAAAGGCCTTGTTATGAGAACAAGTATACTACTCTGGATATTTAAATAAATAATTGTGATACAAGAAAAATCTCATGACAAAAGTATCAAAGCCAGTTGTTAGGGCAAAGAACATGTCATCTTCAATAAGTAATGTATTTAAAACGGCTGGACTATAAAACCAAAAGACCAAAGCCTCTTTGATCTGTAATGTACCTAAGACACAGTAAAAAAAAAAAGGATTATTTCAGTTACTTGTAACTGGCATCTTACCATCTTATTTTAATGAAGGATTAAGACAGAGTAGGCAACCCTGAGTAATCTGTTATCATTCTATATTTAAATAGAATAAAATCTTTACACGTCAGATGCTTCTCTAGCTCTGCCATGTTGGAGATTTCCACTGTATGAGATGAACTATCTGAATTCTCCTTTCCTAGGTGACACAAAGTCTTCAGTTGAGTGAGGGAAATAGTCATTGCCAGACAAACCTAGATCAGTGGGTGAGAGGATCTGGAGGCCAGCAGCTTTGGAGAGGGGTCTTTAGGTACCACTGAGCTCAGGGGCTCTGAGCTCCTGTGTCCTCCCAGCCGGAATGGTAAATGAGAAGATGTACCATTCAGGCTACTGTCTCAATCAGGTTTCTGGCAGGAAACAGATGCCTACTCAACCAGGATTTTGAGAAAGTTTATTGAGGGGATTATTTGCAGAGGTAGGAGGTGTGTGTGTGTGTGTTCAATCACTCAGTCATGCCCAACTCTTTGTGACCCCATGACTTGTAGCCCACCAGTCTCCTCTGTCCCTGGGATTCCCCAGGCAAGAATACTGGAGAGGGTTGCCATTTCCTTCTCCAGGGGATCTTTCCTGACCAGGGATCAAACCCACATCTCCTGCATTAGTAAGCAGACTCTTTGCCACCTGAGAAGGCCTTGCAGAGGCATGGGCGGGGCTAAGTGTACCAGAGTCTCACAACACTAGGAAACCGTTACCATCTCTAAACCTGAAGGGGTATAATAGTCAGGAGGAAAAAAAATTAGTCAGAGAAACAAAACCAAAAGGGTATGTTGGGGATGAATGAATTATAAGGAATTGGCTCATGCAATGATGAAGGTTAAGAAGCTTCATGATCTGCAGTCAGCAAGCTGGAATCCAGAAGAACTGATAGAGAGCCAAGGGTGTAACTTCCAGCCTAAGTGTGAGTCCAAGGACAGTCAGAAAGAAATCATTTTCTTTTACTCAGACTTTTATTCTGGCTGTCACCAGACTGGATGAGGCCACAGTGGGCATGGCAATCTGTTTTACTCAACCGACTGATTAAATGTTAGTCTTCTCCAGAAACATCCTCACAGGCACACTCAGAAATAAGACTGAACCACTTATTGGGGCACCCCATCAACCCCATCCAGCTGACACATGAAATTATCCATGACAGAGGCAAAGGATGAATACTGTTCCCAGAGCCTTGCGTGAGCTGGAGTCATGAGTCTTGAGACAGGGTCTGTGGTTGAGAGAGGTGCAGCTGCTGTTAGAACAGCTCTCAGGCAGGGAAGAAGAGAAGTGAATACGCACCCCATTCTTTCTCTCTGCACCCCATCTTCTGCTAGTGTATTCCACTGTCCCTACCCAACCATAAGCCAGTGGACTATGGAGCCTGTGTGATACAGTCAGTAGGGTACGGAGAGGTCAGCCTCCTGGGACTCAGAGCAGGCAGACAAGAGGAGAATGGGAGGAGGCACAAATAGAGACTACCCAGAAGAGAAATTCCAGACACTTTTTGGAAGTACTTAGTAAGGGAAATTGTGGGGGAAAAGATTGTCATTTATAACCATGGAGAGCTTAGAGTCATTTCAGATCTCAACATTAAACAATATGATGTAGGGACTTGCCTGGTGGTCCAGTGATTGACTCCATGCTCCCAATGCAGAGGGCATGGGTTCCATCCCTGGTCAGAGAACTTGATCCCACATGGTTCAACTATGACTTGGGGCGATCAATTTTTTTTTAAGTGTCTGCATCAACATTGAAAACAAGAAAACCAATATGAAGCATAAAACCAAAGAGAGACTTATTTTATACCCTTTTCATCAGCTTGGGGCATATAACTGCATACAGATGCATTTATCATTTAGAAAGCTGTAGTTTTGAGAATGTATATGTGCATGCATATCTTCTCTTTGAGGTTATAAGCTATTGAAGGGGAAAGATTATCTTAGAGTTTTAGCTTTCCAACAAGTGCCTTGAACGTGGTAGGTTTCCATAAATATTTGCTGAAGAACTGTTTCAACTTCTTTTCTTTGAATCTAACAGGAACTGATGAAATGCAATATAAAAAAAAAACAAAACAAGAAAGGTCTCCTTAGTGTCATATAGAATCAGCCAAGGAGATTTTTAACACAGCAGGTAGTGAGGATGGAACTAAGTTGCTTTGTCTAAGCCTTCTTAGGGCTCATTCATCCCACGAATATTTATGGGGCAGCCATGCTGTGCCAGACACTGTGTTAGGATCTTAAGATACAAAGATCATGTTTTGAAGGAAGAAATCTATTAAGCACACAAACTGCTCATTTTTTATGGCATGCAACCAGCCAACTGCCACACAGCTAATTGGATCAGCCTTATAGAGATCTGAATCAATTAAGTCAATGAAATGGGTGGCTTATCCTTTTATTCTAGGCATGTAGAAACAGTCTTCATTCTACTGGCCTACTGCCTATTTACTCCTTGACTGAACTTGGGTAACACAGAGTCAGAGCTATATAGATCATGACCCCACTAGCTTAATAAAGCTACTGCTATATCACTGACTCATAGTTCTCCCAAGATTCAGGCCCAGTGATGAGAGGTCCTTGAAAGTGAGAAGTCCAAATAAGAATTGTAATCACAGAACAGTTAGGCTTTCTTTGTTGTTGCTGTTCAGTCACTAAGTCATGTCCAAGTCTTTGCCACCCCATGGACTGCAGCACATCAGGCTTCCCTATCCTTCATGTCAAATGCCAGCACCTCTCTGCGGGGGTGCATCTCTTATATCAGCAGACAAAACAATGTCCTCATCCGCTAATTTCAGCTGGCTTTTCCTTCTGGACCCTGAGGTATGAAAATGAAAGGCTGCTGTTTAGAAGCCAAGAATATTCAATACGGGAAGAGGACAATCTCTTCAATAAATGGTGTTGGGAGAACTGGTAAACCACATATAGAAGAATAAAATTAGACCTCTGTCTAACACTACTCACAAAAATTAACTCAAAATGGATTGAAGACTTTGATATTGTAATTTTTAAAAGGAAATATATATTTAGCCTTTGACCTATTCCTGGCACAGAGTTGGATTTCTTAAGTGATGAAACCATAATAGCATCTCTTATTATGTTAATTAGGTGACTCTTGGAAAGACCAAGGTAGTCTAAGATGGGATCCTTCTGAGGAACCAACCAGATGGTTAGACGGTTGGAAATGTTTACAGATGTTTACAACTTCATCCTAGCTCCAGACCTCTGGGAGGGGAGTGGGGTTAGAGACTGTTCAGTTACCAATGACCATTCCTGCCTCTATAATGAAGCCTTCTTAAAAATCCCAAACGATGGGTTTGGAGATCTTCCACACAGAGGTGCTAGGAGTATCAGACACTGAGATGGTATGGAAACTCGGAGCCTTTTCGTGTACAACTTCCCCTGTGCATCTCTTCCATCTGGCTGTTTATGAGTTATATCCTTTTATAATAATCCAGCAATCTGTAAGTAAAATGTTTCTCTGAGTTCTGAGAGTGACTCTAGCAAATTAATCAGACCTAATGAGGGTTTTTTTTGAACCTCTTATATGCAACCAATTGGTCAGAAGCACAGGTGACAAGCTGGACTTGTAACTGGCATCTGAAGTGAGAGACAGACAGTCTAGTAGGACTGAGCCCCTTACCTTGTGAGATCTCATAGCATCTCCAGGTAGGAAGCATCAGAATTGAATTGAGTTGAATTGTAGGACACCAGGCTGGTGTCAGAGTTGCTTGGTCGAATGGGGGAAAACTACACATATTGGAAAGACTTAAAATGAGAACTGAAACTGTAAAACTTCTAAATGAAAACATTGGGCAAAACCTCATGGACATAGGTCTTAGCAGTGATTTTGGGGGGATATGACACCAAAAGCACAAGAAGAAAAGCAAAAATTAACAAGTGGGACTATATCAAACCCAAAAACTTCTGCACAGCAAAAGAAACAATCAACAAAATGAAATGGCAAACTACAGAATGGGGAAAAATGTATAAATCATATATCTGATAAGGGGTTAAGATCCAAATTATATAAAGAACTCATATGACTCAACAGCAAACAAACAAACAATATGATTTAAACTGGGCAGAGGAACTGAATAGTTATTTTCCCACAGAAGACATACAGATGGCTAACAGGTGTACAGAAGGACTCAACATCACTAATATTCAGGGAAGTGAAAATCAAAACCACAATATCACTCACACCTATTAGAATGGCCATTATCAAAAATACAACAGATAAGTGTTGGTAAGGATGTGGAGAAACGTGCTACTGGTGGGAATGTAAACTGGTATACAGTATTAAGTTTCCTCAAAAGATTAAAAATAGAAGTACTGTACGATTCAAAGATCTGACTTCTGGGCATATATCCAAAGGAAATAAACATTAGAACTGAGAAAATATCTGCAGTCCCATGCTTATTGCAGCATTATATATAAAATGGATTATTATTTATCCATAAGAAGGAAAGAAATTCTGCTGTTTGAGACAAGGGAGGACCTTGCGGGCATTACGCAAAGTGAAATAAGTCCGAGAAAGGCAAATACTGTAACTTACATATGGGATTTAAGAGACAAACTTACAGAACCAGAAAGTAGAATGGTGGTTACAGGCTCTGGGATGGGGTGGAGGAAATGGGAAGATGTCAGAGAGCACAAACATGCAGTTATAAGATGAATAATTTCTGGGGATCTTATGTACAGCAAGATGACTTTAGTTAACAATACTGTATCATATACTTGAAAGTTGCTAAGAGTGTAGACCTTAAATGTTCTCACCACAAAATCAAAATAGTAATTATGTGACACTGAAGTGTGAGCTATGGTGGTAATCATTTTGCAACATCTAAGTATATTAAATCACCCTGTTGTACACCTCAGACTACACAATGGTATATGTCAATTACGTCTCAATAAAGCTGGGGGCAGGGGAAAGAAAAGCCACCTTTTACTTGAGTGGGTTTTCTCAGAGCAATGCAGTCTTGTTTTCCAACTTCCTTTTCGAGAACCCTGTCTTGCTTCCATAGTGCTGGGAAAGTGGATTGGAGTCCCCTGCTGTTTGTGTCAAATAGCAATCCTTTTGTGTTGCTCCATTATAAATGCTGCTCAGACATTTTGAGTCAAAACTGTGAAATATCCCTTCTTGCCTTCCTATTATCCATTTTATTACTAGATTTAAGACTGGTGGATAATCCCATATGTGACCTTGGTTAGAGGATACTTTTTTTAACCAGGACAAAAACCAATTAAATGATTTCTTCATGTAAGGTTTGCCAGTAGTTGAACATCCTACGTACTTGTTAAAGAGCTCTATTATTTGATCTCAAAATATTCTGTAACAGGATGGAATATATTTTCTCCAGAATTTAACTTTATGCTCATTATATCTATCATGGGCTCTGAGACATGTATTAGAATGACTGCATTGATGTCAATCAAAGTTTTACCTTGAGTAGTGTCAATCAAACTTGAGAATTTGTCAGCTTTCTTATTATGAGCATTAGTAATACCTTTTAATTAATTTGCTGATAATCTCATTATGTTGCACTTCTGGTTTAGAAATGAGAAGAATACTGATGGCATTTCTTCCTTCTCTACTTTCAGATTTGTTGACTCAAATTAATGTAGCTTTTATTTCATAGATATTTGTATATATATTTATATATTAAAAGCTTTTTTAAAATTTGTTTACAACTCCCAACAAACCATTCCCAAATGCAGTGAACTTAATATAATAAATACTCAATCAATGTTTGTGGAATTGAATCAATATGCTTTTTTGAATGATAACATGTAATAATAGGAATAAAATATTCAGTAGAAGACTTGAAGATAAGTTTGAGAATTTCACTCAGAAAATATGAAAATAAGACATATATATATGGAAAATATAAGAGAAGAAAATTAAAGACCCAAATATCAATAGATTAACATAGTTTTAGTGAGAGACAAGAATACAAGAGTGAAAGGAATATATATCATCAAGTAAAATATTTTAAGAACAGAAAAATATGGATTCACAGATTTAAAGGGGCTCATTGAGGGCTAAAGGGCTTCCCTGGTGGCTCAACCATAAAGAATCCACCTTCAGTACAGGAGACATAGATTTAATTCCTGGGTCAGGAAGATCCTCTGGAGGAGGAAATGGCAACTCACTCCAGTATTCTTGCCTGGGAAATCCCATGGACAGAGGAGCCTGGCTGGCTAGTCTGTGGGGTCTCAAAAGGATCAGCCACAACTTAGCAACTAAACAACAACAATAACACGTCAGTTCACATAATTGTGACATTTCAGAACCTGGGATAAGGAGTAAGTGTACCGGCTGCGACAAGAAAAAGTTCAAAGACCAATACTTAGAAACTATTTGTGTCTGGTTTTTTGAGCAGCAAAATAGGTAACGCTAAAACAACAAAGTGATATTTGAGGAAAATGAATCCAACCTAAAATTTTGTGCAATAAAACTACTATTAATCAAGTATCAGAAGAAAATAAAAGCATTTGGGGGCATTCGAGCTTTCAAAAATCTGCTTTGCACATATCCTGTCTCATGAAGCAACAGGAGGATGTGTCCCAAGCAAGAGAGGAAACTAATTGAGAGATAGTAGATCAAGGCAACAAGAGATCAGCACAGGATCACAGGGATTAATGTCATTAAGACAGACTTGCAGACCAATGTAATAGAGAGTCTGGAAATAAACTCACATATAACTGACCTTTGACAAAAATGCCAAGAATAGAATGTGGGAAAACAGAGTCTCTTCAACAAACGGTGTTGGGGAAACTAAATCCATACGCAAAAGAATGAAACTGGACCCTTATCTTACACCATAGATAAAAATCAACTGAAAGTGGATTAAAGACTTAAATATAAGACTGAAAACTCCCAGAATAGAACAGAGAGAAAGCTTTTTGACATTGGTCTTGGCAATTATTTCCTAGATATAACATGAAAAGCACAGACAACAACAAAAAAATAGACAAGTTGGAGTACATCGAACTAAAAAGGATCCACAAAGCAAAGAAAACCTTCAACCTGTGAAATGATTCTTCCATTTTTGTGAATCCTATATCTGATGAGAGGTTAATATCATTAGCATACTTCAATTTAATGTTAATGATAATATTTGTGATATATTAGGTTAAGTGAAATAAATTATTAAAGACTATTTTATCTATTACTTTGGCTTTTTATTAAGAGTGTCTAGTAAAAATTTTAAAATTACATATGTGGTTTTCATTATATTTTTATTGATTTTGTTCTTTCAGTGCAGGACTGTATTTTATCCATTTTTAATCTACATTTAGTCTAGCATAATTTGGGTGATAAAAATTATTTGTTTAATGAAGTAATGAGCAAGACAATGATTATTAGGATGGAAAGAAAGTGAAAGTGAAGTTGCTCAGCTGTGTCCGACTCTTTGTGACCCCATGCACTGTAGCCTGCTAGGCTCCTCCATCCACGGGATTCTCCAGGCAAGAATATTGGAGTGGGTTGCCATTTCCTTCTCCAGGGGATCTTCCAGACACAGGGATCGAACCCTGGTCTCCTGCACTGCAGGCACTCTACCGTCTGAGCCACCAGGGGCTCCTTGAGGATTGCTGTTAGTCAAAACTCTATTTCACTACATTTAATATAAAAATCTCATAATAACAGTGGTCTGAATAATTCAGAACTTTATTTCCCATGAAAAAAGTAGTTTCAAAGATAGGTGAGTGAGTGCTGTATGGTGACTCCATCAATTTGTGAGAGGCATAGTCCCCGCTAGCTTTCTGCACCCTCATCTTTGTTCTCAAATATGCTCATCAGATACAGAATTGCAGATGATGCCAAAATAAACTACAAGTAAATATGTGTTTACCTCCATTATAATCCATTTCACAGAGGGAGAACTTCTGTGTGAGGCTCACAGAGCGTCCAGATACATTATTTTCGAAATATTTACACGTAAGAGGGAAATGTTTTAACTTAGGTACCTAAAGGAATGTGTAGCTAGCATGCCTTAAAGACTCTCCTTCAAATATCAGATGTTTCAAGTAAGCTTTTGCCAAGGGCTGGATCAGAGGCAGGACTGAAATCTCCTAGGAACGCCTGAAGAGCCTATGTTTTGTGTTGTTGATTAAAGAGAAAGCCATATGCTTTAGATAACAGGTGTACAGGTGGCAAAGCCAACATTCTGTTGTGTAAATTTAGCATCCTCACTTGTATCCTAGCCCAGATTGGGGGGGGGGTGCTACCCTATTGGTGTACACACTTGATAACAGGGTAACTGTGCAAAGCCAGACTTTACTCAAAAAAACTGAATCAGTGCATGTACTTGAACAAGAATTTGGTTCAAAACCCTTGCCCAAAGAACGGATTAGAGTTTGGACTGGGAAAGGGCAGGTGGAATGATCTGGCATTTCCAATTATAAAATAACTTAATCATAGTCTGGATAGAAGAATGAATTTTAGAAGGGGACCCTAAAGAGTTCACTGCAAAATATATTCCAAGATTCTGAATAAGTCAACCTGAGGCTAAGGGTGTTGTCTGTTTGAATGGTGGAGACTGTCTAATAAATTCAGTGATTATAGTTTTTGTTTAGGAAATGTATGGTAGCCTGATAGCAAATTTTACTCACACTATAATTTGAGTGTGTTGTATAAATTCAACTCTTTTTGTTTCTTTTTGGTTTTTCCTCCAAGGTTCCTTCCATTGTATCATCCTACCATAAAGCTTCTGGGCTAGATGAAAAGGATGGAAGTGGTATCTTCTCTACAATTAGAAGAAATCTATGAACTAGGTCCTTCAAGCTTGGCCAATGCCACACTAAAGGGAAAGACGAAGAATTTGGAAACTCTAAGATAGTAGTGTGGATTCCTTGGTTTATACCTGGCTGCATAATCCCTCTGAATGACAAAAGTTGAATATTATTGTAGCATTTCTCTTTATATTCTATTTGTAATATTTCTCCTTTTTTTTTTTTAAGGTAGATAGATTCCTATGGAGACTAAATAAAGGTCATCTATTTGTTGAGGCAAGTGAGGAGATTGCATTGAACTTTTTTAAAAGATGTGACACCCTTTCAGCTAATCTCTACCTACTTGATTCTGGCAGTTTATTGTTGGCACAAGCCTGGCAGTCTAGTAGATCCTAAGTCTTCTGAGAGTAGAGATCATGCTTGTTGTTTCCCCGCTGTACACCAGACTCCTAGGATACTACTTTAAGGACTCAGCAAGCAACAAGTAAATATTTTTTGAATGAACAAATAAACCATGAAAAATCTGGAATCTATACTCAAATGGAACATATTAACCCAGAGATGACTCATGTTCATCTAAATCCAAGAAAATTTGTCTTTTGTAATCTTAAGAAGAAAGCTGATGTAGACCACTGAAGAGATGAATAGTAAACCAATGAGTCTCTAATTTGGGGCAGATGTGGAACATTCTAGGTTAAATGTGGGGTGGATTTCACTTTGAAAATACCCCAAATTAACTACATCTGAGGAGAAAATCAGGGCAAATAATTTGGCAAAATTTGGAGATCACCAATAAAATAGTATAGGACTTACTATACACACACACAATCAGAATACAATCAATGAATTGCATCAATGTCAATATCCTGGTTGTGAATATTATACTTTAGTTTCGCTAAATGTTATCATTAGGAGAAACTGAGTCAAGTGTACAACAAATCTCTATCACTTCTTATACTGCCTGCAAACCTACAATTATCTCAATAAAATTCTAATAAAAGAAAAAACAGAGGGTGAGAGAGATCAATGTGACAGTACTCATGAAAACTGTCAAAGACTCCAAAAATTGGGACCACTGAATTAAGACGGAACTAAAGCAATTTTTACTACACTCCTGGGAGCTTTCTCAGCTTTAGATGATGGAACAGATGCTTAAAACAGATATTTTTTTCCAGAGTCAAAACTGGGATCTACAGTTAAGAGATTGTGGAGATTTCAAGTTGAGAGAAAGAATTCATGAAGTTAAGAAAGACTGATCCTCCTGGTAACCTTTTTTTGAAGAGATTACACCAAAGGCAGCTACTCTGTCTCCACTTACTGTTGGCCCTGATAGTGAAACATAATACTTTGGAGGTCTATAAAATTCAGTTTTGTAAAAGGATGTTTTTCTTTTTAACTTTGCTATTTTTTCCTTTTCCTTATTAAAAGCCTCTATTAAACTAAAATATACTGCTTATCCAAAGAGGACAGTCAAGATGAATTCCAGCTTGTCTATAATTTTTTGTTAGATTGATTGATGTAGATATCTTGAAAGCTTGCTTTAAATCTTTTGATCATCTCGAGATATTATTAGTTTTCTTATCTCATAATCCTACATCTGTAAGTTTTGTGTATTATCAGATTCATTCATTTTTAGTGTTGTTCTGTTGCAATAAGACTGTTGGACATAGCAAGATGAAAAATTCCTTCAATTTGATTACATAACAAAATCAATATTATCATTTGTCCTTGTTATCTTTTAAAGCTGTCAATACATATATTTGGTTTTAGACATTTGCAGCAATATCATATCCATAAATTAAAATTATTCATTTTTGTTCCATGGATTCATTCATTCATCTTTTTATTCTTTCAACTTGCATTTTTAATTATTAATAAGCATATGCCACTGTGGTCAGAGTAAATTTAAGAAAGGAACTAAAGTTGTTCAACACAACTTAAAATATCCACCTTGAAAACAGAGAAAAACTAAAAAACAAAGATTACTAAAGGGTATATTCATTCTTGATTAAAAATATAAGCAAATTTCATGACAAACTCACCCAGGATGCCATCAGTGAGTCATCAGGGCATGCATTTAGTCCTTATTGATTCATGCAGAAATCCCTAGGGAAATGACCAATGGGGCTAAATCTCCACTCTTCTTATTTTCTGTAGATGAAATTTTAAAGAACCATTGCCAAACCTGTCATTCAATTTTCCAACAAGTGTTCAGTAAGCTAATGTATGCGGAAAACTGTCAGAGTGATTCCACACATCAAAGGACTCTGTGTGCCCATTAGTATAAGGACTGATATATGATGATAGACCAAGCTGGTCCCATCAGGAAGCCAGACCAGAATTATGAGGTGTACATTCTTGCCATCTGAATAAAATGAATCACATTCACTTGATATTCCACAAGCTGACCCTCTAATGACAGCAAAAATCAATGTAGCCAGAGCCTTTACTGCCACTAGAATTCCTCTTCCTTGAAGCTTGAGAAGAATACAAGGAGGAATTGAACAGTCAGATAAGGAAGGATTTTCTGGAACATGGGGTAATCTGAAAATGGGCGATATTAGCCTCTAAAAGACACATTTTAAAATCAGAATGTTTGCCTCTACCTTCCCACTTTCAAGGCAAAGATGAGCTGTCACCAGAAGACACTTCCAGGTGTCAGAAAGAAAGGCCATATTTCTCTTTAAGGACTTGACCTTAAACGGTTCTAGTATTGTTGACCCGTGGTTGCGAGACCTGACTTATCAGGGCCAAGCATAGCAGTCAAAGGAAGGATTTGGGTCTATCAGGCCATCTTTGGAGGGAAGGTCTTGCAAAGAAGTCACACAGATACGGGGCAGGATATTGTTCTGGGACTGCTGAGAAAGAGATTGGCTGAGGGTTATGGTTAAGCTTCCCGGGGAGAGATGAGCAGAGCAATTTGCCTGAGAGTTTCTACTGATGAAAATGTTATCACACAAGATCCTGCCTCATGAGGAGAACCATGGTTAAAACCTTGACCCTTTTATTTTGTTTGGTCTCAAAGAGCGTGAAATCTTTTTGCTCATCCTCAGGAAGGCATGTAGAAGATCCTGACCTTTCTCACCTGACCTCCTTGACTCAATTTCCTTTCTTGGGAGGTGAGCTAAGCCTTATTTGGATGTGTGCAGAGATGGGTACAGAGTCTCAGTCCCTGAAGGGCTACAGATTTCTGTTCAGTTTCTTGTTGGGAAAGAAAGTTGTGGGTCTTTTATAAGAGGGCTATATTAACAGGCCTTGTCTCTCTCTGTCTTAAAGATACTGTGGGAGCTGACTGCATTCCTAGCCAACTTCCTTTTTAAAAATATTTATTTTTATTCATTTGGCTGTGCCGGGTCTTAGTTGTGGCATGTGGGATCTAGTTCCCCCACCAGGGATTGAACCTAGGACCCCTGCATTGGGAGGATGGAATCCTACGCACTGGACCACCAGAGAAATCCCCACCTAGCTAGCTTCTTTCTTAATGCTTTTCCCAATGAAAGAAGCAGGTAGAGACACTAGTATATAAGACCTCAGAAGACTAGATTTTGGGACAAGGGATTCAGTTTACCCAGTTCTTGCTTTAAACGCTTGCAGTTGTTAAAAGGCTTCTAATGGTATCACAAAGTGTTCGTTATCGGTTCTCTGTGTCTGAGGACCTGAGATTAGTTTCCAAATTTAAATATGTGACATGCTCATATTGATGAGCCTTTTCTGAGTGTGAATTCTCAAACACTTCTTTCTCAGTTCTTGACATGGTCTATTGGGAAGCCATCATCAACTACTGGATGAAACCAGAAATGCAAACATAGAGCATTTTGAGTGTTAGTGTACATTCTTTTCAGGTGAGGACTGACTTTCTTACGTTATACAAGAAATAGTTTCTAAGAGCTTATCTGAGTGACTGTTGAAGCTGAATTTTGTTCTCCATGCAGGATATTTTTGGCCGGTAATTTTTCCTGCCAGGAACTATGATTTTAGCTGTGGAGGTTTAACCTTACCCAAGGGACTATCTCTATGATCTGAAAGATCTTTTAGATCTGTTACAAGTGACCTGACTCTTTGCAGCTGCTACAATCACCAAGTAAATCTTATATTCACTAAAACAGCTAAGGGCTAATAACAACTGGGTCCTACCACCAATGTGAGCAAGTCCTGTTTGATTTAAAGTCAATAAACAAACAGCATTGTAAAGGACAGGTTTAAGCCATAAACTAACATCTTTTGCTGAGGTTTCTGGTAGAGATCTCTGAGGGGCCTGGTGATTCAACTGATGGATCTGATTTAAAACTAGAATATAATAAACCTGCAGGGCTTCCCAGGTGGCTCAGTGGGTAAAGAATCTGCCTGCAATGGAGGAGACACAGGAGACATGGGTTTGATCCCCTGGAGGAGGGCATGGCAACCCACTATAGTATTCCTGCCTGGAGAAGCCCATGAACAGAGGAGCCTGGCGGGCTGCAGTCCATAGGGTCACAAAGAGCTGGACACATCTGAAGTGACTGAGCACATACATACACAATAAACCTGCAAGGGAAAGGGAGTTGGTGATGGACAGGAAGCCTGGCGTGCTGCAGTCCGGGGTCGCAAAGAGTTAGACACAACTGGGTGCCTGCCTGAACTGAAGGGAAAGGTAAGTTACAGCCTGGGGTGAGGCTGGGGTGTGGGAAGCTGATTCAGCTACTCTGTCAGGCCAGCTACATTCAAAATCTGGCAAGCCAACAGACGTTTTTTCCCTTCACGCTGAGATCCCCATTCCTATTCCCTGTACACTGTAAGACCATGAAGTGTTTTATTTTGACTTGCTTTATAGACTCAAGGTTATAGAGTTTATTGATCTTACTTCCAATAAAACATCTTTCATTTTCATTAAACAAAATGCCTAAAATTTGTTATGTTGTGAATAATAAATGTGTATTTTCCATCTTTACAATAGGTTAAACATGCAGTTAAGAATGAAATCAACTTAAGTTCCATTAGAGGCTTCATGAATCATTTGAATAAAATTATAAGTCAAATTCATATAACAAAAAAAGAATTCTTCCAAAGTCCATGTCTATTTTTCCCAATTCTTCCTGGGGCAGAAATTGTGCTCTTTCATATTCTTTCTGACTATAAAAATATTATAAAATAAGAATATTATTGTAAATTTTTTTTTAATTTTGGGAAAGGATAAAGAAGAAAGTAAAACTCAGTCTGAATCCATTTACAATAACACCAAAAGAATAAAATACTTAGAAGTAAGTTTAACAAAAAAGTGTAAGACTTATGTACTGAAAACTACAAAGCTTTGTTGAAAGAAATTAAAAGAGATTTAACTGAATGAAAAAACATCTCATGATCATGGATCAGGAGACTTAGTATTATTAAGGTAGTATGACCTGCCTCTTGAGAAACCTGTATGCAGGTCAGGAAGCAACAGTTAGAACTGGACATGGAACAACAGACTGGTTCCAAATAGGAAAAGGTGTACGTCAAGGTTGTATATTGTCACCTTGCTTATTTAACTTATATGCAGAGTACATCATGAGGAACGCTGGGCTGGAAGAAGCACAAGCTGGAATCAAGATTGCTGGGAGAAATATCAATAACCTCAGATATGCAGATGACACTACCCTTATGGCAGAAAGTGAAGAGGAACTCAAAAGCCTCTTGATGAAAGTGAAAGAGGAGAGTGAAAAGGTTGGTTTGAAGCTCAACATTCAGAAAACAAAGATCATGGCATCTGGTCCCATCACTTCATGGGAAATAGATGGAAAAACAGTGGAAACAGTGTCAGACTTTGTATTTCTGGGCTCCAAAATCACTGCAGATGCTGATTGCAGCCATGAAATTAAAAGACGCTTGCTCCTTGGAAGGAAAGTTATGACCAACCTTGATAGTATATTAAAAAGCAGAGACATTACTTTGCCAACCAAGGTCCGTCTAGTCAAGGCAATGGTTTTTCCCGTGGTCATGTATGGATGTGAGAGTTGGACTGTGAAGAAGGCTGATCGCCGAAGAATCGATGCTTTTGAACTGTGGTGTTGGAGAACACTCTTGAGAGTCCCTTATACTGCAAGGAGATCCAACCAGTCCATTCTAAAGGAGATCAATCCTGGATGTTCATTGGAGGGACTGATGCTAAAGCTGAAACTGCAATACTTTGGCCACCTCATGCGACGAGTTGACTCACTGGAAAAGACTCTGATGCTGGGAAAGGTTGGGGGCGGGAGGAGAAGGGGACGACGGAGAATGAGATGGCTGGATGGCATCACCGACTCTGTGGACATGAGTTTGAGTGAACTCCGGGAGTTGGTGATGGACAGGGAGGCCTGGCGTGCTGTGATTCATGGGGTCGCGGAGAGTCGGACACGACTGAGCGACTGAACTGAACTGAACTGAATAGTCTCCAAATTGATCTACAGGTTCAATGCACTCTGTATCAGAATCCCAACTGCTTTCATTGGGTGGAACTGATAAGCTGATCCTAAAATTCATTTGGGAATTTAAGGAACCCTGAATGGTCAAAACAATCTTGAGGAAGAATAGCAAAGTTAAAAGAGTCTTACTTCCCAATTTCAAACTCTGCTACAAAGCTCTAAAAACCAAGACCCTGAGGTACTAGCATAAACCTGGACACACAGATCAATGGAATAGAATTGAAAGTACAGAATTAAATCTATTTATTTATTGTTTTATTTATTTGACTGTGTCAGGCAACAGGCATGAAGGATCTTAATTCCCTAACCAGGGATCAAACCCAAGCCCTCTGCAGTTGAAGTGAGAGTCCTAACCACTGGACCACCAGGGAATTCCCCAAATTCATACATTTATGAATTTGTTTTTGACAAGGGTGCCAAGAACCCTTGTTCCATTTGATGTGCATGGGACAGTCTTCTCAACAATATTTGGACACCTGGATATCAATGAAAAAGAATGAAACAGGACCCTTTCCACAAATAACATATAAAATTAACTCAAAACAGATCACTGACCTAAATATAAGAGCTGAAACTATAAAACTCCTTGAAGAAAACACAGGCATAATATTTGTGACCCAATCAGACAATGGATTCTTAAGTATGACACCCAGACCACAAGCAACAAAAGGAAATATAAATGGAATTAATGAAATTTAGAACTTTTGTGCTTTAAAGGCCACTGTCAAGAAAATGAGAAGACAACTCACAAAATAGGAGAAACTATTTGCAATCATATATCTGATAAAAGACATATATAGAATGTTTAAAGAACTCCTACAGCTCAATAAGAAGACAAACACTCCAATTGTAAAACAGGGAAAAGATCAAATAGACGTTTATCCTAAGAAGACAAACATATGGGTAACAAACACACGAAAATAAACCTGAAATCCTTAGTTATCTGGGAAACATGTAATAACCAAAACCACAATAAGATAACCATTTCACATCCATTAGGATAGTTAAAATCAAAATGACAGATAGTAACAGATGTTGGCAAAGATGTGGAGAAAATGGAATCCTCATTCACTGTTTCTGGGATTATAAAATGGTGTAGCCACTTTGGAAGACAATTTGGTAGTTCCTTAATCTGTTTAACATAGAGTCATTATATAATTCAGCAATTCTACTTCTGGATAGAGACTCTTGGAAATTTAAAACATATGTCCACATAAAACTTGTACATAAATATTCATAGCAGAATTATTTATAATATCCAGAAAGTACGAATAGCAAAATTGTCTACCAAATAATGAACAAATAAATAAAAATATGATATATCCAGGCAGGGGAATGCTATTCTACAATAAAGAGGATCGAAATACTAAAACATGCTCCAACACAGATGAACCTTGAAAACATTATATGAAATGAAAGAAGCCAATCACCAAAGGCCATGTATTGTATGATTCTGTGATTCCATTTATATGTAATTTGCAGAATATACAAATCCATAGAGACAGAAAATAGATTAATGATTGCCAGAGGCTGGAGGTAGGGGACAATAGGATAATAACTCCTAAATGGGTACAGAGTTTCTTTTGGGGTGATAAAATGTTCTAACACTAGATATTATTGGTGGTACACAACTTTGTGAATATGCTAAAAACACTGAATTTTTATTTTAAAAGTGTGAATTTTCTAGTATGTGAATTATATCTCAATAAAGTTCTTATTAAAATTAAGCCAATGAGTTAACCATCACTTTTAAATATAGGTGGCACTTGTAAAAAAGACATAACTCAATCTGAGACCATATTACATATTAATAGAGCTAATGCTATTCCTATATTGGGGTACATATGTACATTTTTCAACCAGTCCATTCTAAAGGAGATCAATCCTGGATGTTCTTTGGAAGGACTGATGCTAAAGCTGAAACTCCAATACTTTGGCCACCTCATGCGACGAGCTGACTCACTGGAAAAGAGTCTGATGCTAGGAGGGATTGGGGGCGGGAGGCGACGGGGATGACAAAGAATGAGATGGCTGGATGGCATCACCGAGTCGATGGACATGAGTTTGAGTGAACTCCGGGAGTTGGTGATGGACAGGGAGGCCTGGCGTGCTGTGATTCACGGGGTTACAGAGAGTCGGACACGACTGAGTGACTGAACTGAACTGAACTGATGTACATTTTTCACACAGACACACACACACATTATCTCTGCAAGATTTTGATCTTTCAGTGCATTCTCCATCTGCTGTTTTTCAGGTAATGGCACCAAATACTCATAAAGCAGGGTTTCTCCAAAAGGTGGGAAGAGGACCACTGGGGATGCCCAGGACAATTTGAGCTGACACTTGAGTGAACCTTTTTTTTTTTGCCATAGGGAATGTGAGGTCTTAGTTCCTTGACCAGGGATTGAACCCACACCCCCTACATTGGAAGCATTGAGTCTTAATCACTGGACTCCCAGGGAAACCCCCGAAAAGTTTTTATTTTAGTTGTCTATTTATGTTATTGTGTACTAAAAAAATATAACTAGCTCATCAAACTGATGTCACACATATAAGTGCTTAGAGTCAGGGGAGGAGGGAATATGTATTTTTGAAATACACAAAGTATGAAATAGTAGGGCTAAACATAGGGCAAACACTCTGAAATGGTACTGAAACAACGGTAGTTTAAAAAAACTCTTCCAAAAATATTATTTTTAATCATGTCATAGTGTTTGTTGCATGGATGGTATCGCATGACTAGTCTCTCTTGATGAGCCATTGGGCTGTCTACAACCAGGGTTTGTTATCCTGGTGAATCTCTCCAGGGATGAGATGTCCTCCTTGCCACTGCTGGCCTGGGATGGCTCACAAAGGAAGAGGAAGTCGCCAGAGAAAACCTGTCTAGCCATCCTCGAAAGCAGACTCCCTTGGAAAAGGTTTGCTTGTGTTAAGGTCAGAATGTGAATTTACCTGATGGATGCACTGGAGTATATTTTAAAGCTACATATTCTCTTGGTAAGGCAGGACAAATAAGGGGTGGCCAGGAGTCACGATGGGTGAAACCATTTCCCTTCCCCTCAGTTCTCTTGCCCTCCTCCTTGACTATCTCCAGGACTCATAACCTGATGAGTCCTGAAACGGGGACAGCAAAACTCGGGGCTCTTCCCATTAAGAAACCTCTTTCATTGTAGTCTCTTCCTTCCACTCCCGCCCCAAGCGAATGGGCTCAGAACAGCAAGCCCACTTTGTGAAACCAGCTCTGAGAAGGACAGAAATGCCTGATCTGTGTTTAAAAGGCAACACCATGTATTTAGAAATAACCTGCTTTCAGGAAATTCAGAACAATCTTCTTAAAGTTCTGCTGGAGCTAGCCAATTTCTCTTTTAGGGTCACTTGTTTGTATTAATAGAAATCCATCTGCATAAAGTGACAGTCTACGTTCCTGCTCCCCCGCCTGTCACCAGATGGAGACTTGGTCAAAGTGGGATGCTGTCTTTCACACAGATGCCAGCATATATAAAAAGACAAGTTATTGGTGGAAATTATAATAGATGGAGATTAGGACCATTCTAAAACAGACTTGGATCTCTGCTTTTGACACAGGAAATGTTGTTTACACCATTTCAGTGGGATTGCCAAAAATATACCAGTTCCACGCTAAAGATAATTACTTACACTACTTACTAACAGATAATGCATCCTTCTAAGTTTGAAAAAAAATTTAAAAAGAAACTCTCCCAGTTAACACTTATTTATTTATCTCTTTTTACTCACCTTTCCTTGACTGTGGAGATTTTTTTTTTAACTAAGAAAAGTAAAAGTAACAGAAGTGAGCAAGTGATGGTGGGCTGTTCGAGGAGCGTGGTCACTGGAGTACAGCTCTTCCCCTCCCCCATCACTTCCAACACCAGGTCATTGGCTCTACCAAGCCAAACACCCATGAGCAGCTGCGTGCAAATGATGCCTGAAGCTCTGAGTCCTGGCAGAGAAACGAAGGCAAACAATACAGAGATTTCACCACCATGGCCTGGACAAGAACCTGCAAATCAAAATCAACCCCACAGGGTGAGGACCAGAAAGCAGCTGATCCTGGCAAGAGTGTGGAACCTTCTTTCAACCCCTTTTTATACCACAGCTAGAAGTCACCCCACTTTTTGTTACCTGCAGGATCCTGCTCTACAAACAGACTGCTGATTTTCAGGTGCCTCCTAGGCACCTACCAATATGCAGTCTCCCTTGTGTTTTCCCAGGTCCTTGCCTGGCTTCTCCTGGAGTTTCCTGGTCTATTTTCCAGACTCCCCTATTCAGCAGGATCACAGCCTACTTGTACAGACCTTTTGTGACCCATCCAGAACTGAACAACACTTTGTTTCCTCTCAACCTTTTTGGAGGATCAGAATTGGTTAGAATTAATTACCTTTGACCACAGACACCTGATGTCAACAGCTTAGCCAAACAGAGGGCCATTTTTCTTATATGACTGGAGCTCCAGAAGGACTCCCAGGCTACCTCTGAAAGTGCCTGAGGTCCTCATGGATGACCTGCTTTACCATCCTTACAGTTTGATTTTCATCTTTGTGGTGCAAGGTGACTTTTCTATCCCCAGAACTCAAATCTATTTCCAATCAGGTTGAAAGATGAAGGCAGAAGGCATAAGTCACTGAATCTGTCCTTTTTATTTGATCAGGAAAAGAAAAGTTTTCAGATAGTGTCACCCAAAAGCCTTAGCTTTCAAGCTATTGACAAATACTGAGTACCTGGTCACCTCTAACATTAAGAAAACCTGTGGAAGTGATTGTGTTTAATTGGGTACTCTGTGGCCCCAAAAGAAATTCTGGCTCTGTAATAATAAAGAAAAGGAGAATAGATAGTGGGCACAGTGGTAAATAATCTACCTGCCAATGCAGAAGACACAAGAGATGTGGGTTCAATCCCTGGGTCAGGAAGATCCCCTGGAGAAGGAAATGGCAACCCGCTCCAGTATTCTTGCCTGGGAAATCCCACGCAGAGAGGAGCCAGATGGGCTCAGTCCACTGGGTGGCAAAGAGTCAGACACAGCTGAGCAACTGAACACAAGCACAACACTGCAATAGTAACATCCACTGCAAACCAAGTTCAAGGGAAACGTTGGACAATTTGGAATGATGATGCTCTGCGTGCTCGACTTCCTGTGTCACCTCCACCTGGTAGCTCCTACACCCACTTCTGATCAGGATTTTCTTGACATTTTCTGTGACTGGAATAGCTCATCCCTTTAGATATGACTCACTGGCCCACTGGCTTCCTCCTTCAGCAGTCAACCCCATAGCTGATCAAGTTCTGTGACCTCTATCTTCTTTACTTCTCCAACCAGTCTCATGCAAGGTCATATCTTGCGGCCAGTCCTGTATGATTTATGACAATACCGGGTCTCAAACATGGTGAAAAGCAATGAGAACTGGAGGAATCGGGAAATACTGGGAGTTAGTAAGTGTGAGTAACAAATGAAAGTTTCCGTTTATCTCTAATTCTTCATCCCAACCACAGAGGAAATTTTGGGGTTTGTTTGCTTCTGATATGTCCTGCCCAAATTTTCTAACCCTTTACAAACATATACAGTTGAAATTTTCGAAGCGTGACACAAACGGGAGTGCAACTAAACATCTGTTCTGGATGACATTTTTCAAATGAACAATGTATCTTGAATATTTTCCCAGACCAGCACACAGTGATCTACCTGATTCTGCTTGGTGTTATATTATACGGATGTATGGAAATTTCTTAAACACTTCTCCCTACTGAAGGACATTTAACTTGTTTCCAGTTGTTTACCATTACCCACAAGGGTGCAGGGAACAGCTTTCTACAATGGACTTTAATCACCTGTGTGAATATGTGTGTTGGACAATTTCCTGTAAGTGTAATGGAAATTCACATTTATTGAAAAGAATGAAATTGGGCCTGTCCCAGAAATTTTGGTTGCACAGTCAGGATAATTAAAACTATTTTCTGCTCACAAACAGCCATGTAGATCTAAGCGAGAAGTGATTTCCCATTCACTATCAGCTACAATTGAAAACTCAGAGGAAAATGTCCCTCTCATTTGGTTTCTCCTTGCTGCTAAGTCACTTCAGTCGTGTCCGATTCTGTGCAACCCCACAGGTTCCCCCGTCCCTGGGATTCTCCAGGCAAGAACACTGGAGTGGGTTGCCATTTCCTTCTCCTTAGGGAATGTTTAAACAATATTCCTACCCCAGAAAAAAATCTGCAAGTTAATAAAAAATTATAAGATTTCTTAGTATTATACCTATGCAAAGTGCAGGGCATGACTGGGTATGGAGATCTGAATAATTCAAAAGAAAAAATAAACCAAAACACTTGACCTGAAAATAGCCAGAAGATTGAATCAAAAGGGTTGTGGGCTTTCTTTTTGTTATATTGTACTGATGGATGCCAATCGTACAAAATAATATAGGAAAATTTGGAGGAAAATATTATTTCAACAGTAAAGGAAACTTGTACATAACCAAATGTATATTTTTAAGTTAACATTAAAAGAAACTTACATATATCACAATGTTAAGTTTTAATTTTGTGTAAGTTTCTTGATAAACAGGAGATTTTGAAGAAACTTTATTCTTGCTATAGGTCAGTCTGTGATCCTGGTCTCCTATACATTTACCTCCACCATTAAGGGTACATTTATGTCAAGGTTTCACTGGACAAACACATTAATTTTTCTTTCCCTTCCTCATTTTGTAAGAATGTGTGCCTGTGTGTGTACATATCAATTTTAAAGAGCCCTACAAAGGCAATTATTTTCGAGAGCCAAATGGAGAGCTTGTGGCATCAGCAATGTTAACTATTGTTAGAGTAATACACTGCCCTGTGTTGAAGCTAATAAATATTAAGGCCAAAGGTATAAAATTAGATGTAAACTTCCAAAGTTATGGATTGTTTAACCCTGACTGATCTTAGATCAAGACAGAGAGTAGACTGGAGAGCTCTGAGGAAAAAAAAAAATTGTTTTAAAAAGATTTAAAAGAGAGAAAACTATATTCAATATTTTGTAATAACCTATAAGGGAAAAGAATCTGCAAAACACCCAAAACTAACACAACATTGTAAATAAACTATACTTCAATTTTTTAAAAGATCCCCCCAAAAGTGAATTTAAAAGAAATAGTGAAAAAAATTTTCTGTCCATATCAAAAGGCCTTTCATGATGTCTCCAAGCATTTGTTGAAACCAGAAGTATAGCATTTCATAGCATATTTCCTAAAGCTTTGTATTTCTCTGTCATGCTCAAGGCCTGTGGAATTATAGCTATTTCTTTCACCTGTCCTGGCGTTATGTAAAGGTAAACGCTTTACCTTATTCATCTTTGTTCAGTGTCTCCTTTTATAAAGATGAATGATGACCTTGTGACTTCTGAACACCAGTGATAGGTTATTTCAGGGCTTTTTTCCTCAATAGAGCAGCCTTTCTCTTTTTAAAAAAATCTTTTATCTATTTTAGAGTTAAGCATTGGCAGTATTACCCTGTCCCTCTTACTTCTGGAATGACTAAGAAAAAAAATCAGCTTCTTAAAAGGATTATCTTTTTAGTTTTTTTTTTTTTTTTAATCCTTAAAACTCTTCATACTTCCCCAGCTTTTTTGTTTCCATTCGCATCTGAAATCTGTTTTATTTAGTGCCCGGCTGATATGCATTCCACTTTTGTTTCCAGAGTTACTCACATCTTCATTGTCCTTTTACAAGTAGAAACACTGAGGTACCAAAGGCAATAAGGGCTTGGCAGCACCCTTAACTCAGTTTTTGAAAGAATTGATGAGAGCATGAGATACTGAGCTTTTCTTTCCAACCATGCTTTCCCTCTTGGTTCATAACTGATTCCCTCTGAACTCTGGTACTTCAAGTGAAGGAGTTATAAACAGTGAGTAGCTAGTGATGCAGAAGTGGCTGCTGTATCCAGCCTCAGGCACTCAGGAAAGGCTAGTTGAACATTAGGATAACCTTCCTAAGAACTCCTTAATCTTGCAGGAGAACAGCCTCTTCAAGGATGTTAATCAACCAATCTCTGGCCTTCTATTCTTTCAGTAATGCTATACTTGCAGCATTGAATTGGAGGAAATGGGAACCCCAGAAGGAGAGCCGAAAAATAACTATATTCTAGTCTGGTTCAGTGAGTGTGGAATTGGAACAGCCTCTTAATCTCTTAGTATTCTACTTTGTAAAATTAGTTTGGTCTTTTGGTTTTAGGTTTCTCTTCCTGTCCTATCTATATGCTGTGATTCTTCTGAGGATGAGTAAATACCAAAGAATTATGAAAAATAATTCTAAGAAATATCAGTGTTCTTTTTATCTTCTAACTTTTGTATCATTTGCTAATTAAAAACTTATTTTATCAAGCAATTAAAAAAATAAAATCAGTTCATATTACTCTTAATGACTGGTATCATTTTAATTGATTTGGGAGGAAAAAATGATATTTTCTCAGATAGTTCATTAGAAGTATTAATAAGTACGTTTAAGTCACCATGATTGACCCTGGTGGTAACATGAAGGTTAGTAACAACTAATAACCTCTGTCCTCAAGTATCAATAGTAAACATGCTTGTGGCTAAATCTAAAATGAGTACAATGATTTGATATGAAAATTCAGAGGAGGGGGAAACTGCTCTCGGAGCGAAGATCTGGGAAGCCTTGATGGAGACGTTCACTTGCTGGTACACAGTAAATATTCTGCAGAATGAGTAAGGTTGCACGTGAACTAGACCACTGAGGACAGGCAGAAAATTAATCATACTGAGTTGAGAAAGTAGGAGATCAAGGCAGAGGCAATGGTGTGAACAAAAGTGTGATATTTTCTGTTCAGTTCAGTTCAGTCGCTCAGTCATGTCCGACTCTCCGTGACCCCATGAATCACAGGACTCCAGGCCTCCCTGTCCATCACCAACTCCCGGAGTTCATTCAAACTCATGTCCACAGAATCAGTGATGCCATCCAGCCATCTCATGCTCTGTCGTCCCCTTCTCCTCCCGCCCCCAACCTTTCCCAGCATCAGACTCTTTTCCAGTGAGTCAACTCGTCTCATGAGGTGGCCAAAGTATTGCAGCTTCAGCTTCAGCATCAGTCCTTCCAATGAACACCCAGGATTGATCTCCTTTAGAATGGACTGGTTGGATCTCCTGCAGTACAAGGGACTCTCAAGAGTCTTCTCCAACAGCACAGTTCAAAAGCAATTCTTCGGCTATCAGCTTTCTTCACAGTCCAACTCTCACATCCATACATGACCACGGGAAAAACCATAACCTTGACTAGACGGACCTTTGTTGGCAAAGTAATGTCTCTGCTTTTTATTATACTATCAAGGTTGGTCATAACTTTCCTTCCAAGGAGTAAGCGTCTTTTAATTTTTAGACATATACAAAAAAGAGTTAATGTCCAGCCAGGTGTCCTAGCCCCTAGAGCCCTCCTCTCCTGAAGCTGTGGCTGTCTGACCTCTATCTCCAGCTTACTGGATGAGCTCTTGGCCGCTGGGTGTCCACATGCACTTGTGTGTGAAACTGATATTCAGTTGCTAATCAAGCCTTGACTGCCTTGTTTCTGAGCCCCACCCCAGTACTAATCTCTAGATTTCTTCCCCATTTCCTGAACCTGAGACCATATTGAGTCATCAGCATGCACTCCAGACTCTCTCAGATGTAAGCACCACCTCATTCTTGGTCCCTCAGCACTTTCAAGATGTTGATCCACTTTCTTATGACCTCCATGGTTTCTGAGATGCTCACAGTCCTTCAAATCACTTTGCCCCTGTGTGCGATGTGGCATTTTTTCCCTAACAGCTTTCAAGTTTTTTTTTTAATCCTTGGTTTTCAGTAGTTTGATTATGATGTGTCAAGTGCAGTTGATTTTAACATACTTGGAGTTCGCTGAGCTTAAGAACTTGGAGTTCGCTGAGCTTAATTTCTAAGTTTATGTCTCTCTCCAATTTTGGAAGTTTTCAGCTCATATTTTCTTTCTGTCCCTTTCTGGAATTTCCATGACATATATGTTAGACCTTTCAAGATGGTTCTGTAGGTCCCTGAGGCTTTTAATTTTATTGTTTCTCTCCATTCTTCTAATCAGATAACTTTTTATTCATCTTTCTTCAAGTTCACTGATTTTTTTCCCCCTGTCATCTCTATTCTTCTGTTGAGCCTATTCAATACCTTTTTAAAATTTCAGATATTTTCTTTCTCAATTCTATACTTTCTAATTACTTCCCTTTTATAGTTTCTCTTTCTCTGCTAAGAACTACTTTCTGTTCATTGCAAGTACTTTTAGATTTATTTTATGGATCACAGTTATAAAAGCTGCTTTAAAATTTCTACCTAAAAGTTTTAACATCTGGATCATCTCAGTGTTGACCTATGTTGCTTCTTTCTTCCCCTGCACGTTGGTCACATTTTTCTGGTTCTATGTGTATCTGAGTAACATTGTCAATGGCCATCATGAGTATTAAGTCATGTAGATTCTTGTTCTCATTCTCTGGAAAGGGTTGATTTTTAAAATTCGTTTGATTCATCAGGTAATCAACCTCATTTGATTCAGAGTGAAAGTTCCGTTTTGCCTTTTGTGGGCAGTGGTTCTAATCTCAGCTCAATGTTTAAAGCCTTTAGTATGCTGCTTTGAGCATGTCCCTTGTGTGTGCCACTTAGGGATTAATGAGAGTTGGGCTGTGGTTTACGTATCAGTTCAGTTCACAAAGCCTTGGCTCTGTTGGTTTGGGTCGGATCCACACATGCACTTGTGTAGGTTCAAAAGCAGAATTATGGATCCCCTTGTGTAGTTCTCTCTTCTCCACACTCTCTGGCCCATAAGACCCTCCTTTCCAAGTCTCAGTCCAAAGCTGGAATAGCAGTTTAGTTTTAGGCACCTGCAACGCTGCCCCTTTCCAGTTCTGTGCTTGGGGTCATCCTCAGGGCAAAGCCAGGGCAAAAAAGACCTGAGAAATTTTCACTTGCAGGTCACTTCAAGTTTCAACTCCTTTCTTCAATCCCTGCCTGCTTGAGTTTGGTTTCCAGAGTTCTTGAATAATTACTTTTTGTGCTCTGTCTAGAGTTTTTAGTTGCAATCTGCCAGAGAGGTAGGCCGTGGTGGGCTTGCCCTGCTCTGCCGGAAAAGGAGTTTAAGTTCATGTGGGAAAGAACAGTTTTAGGAAGCTTGGAGAAAAGAAAAAGAAGAGAGCAGGATGGAATTTTCGTATGGAGGCAGGGTGGAGAGAGGGAAGTTTTAGAGAGGAGGACTTGTTTAAAAGTCATGAGCAGAGACAGAGACCCAAAGGAGAGAGAAAATAAGAAAAATGACCTGCCTCAAGATGAAACTTTGCTAAAAGATGCTAAAAGGACTCTGAAAATTAGGTCCATACAAGCAGATCATGGGATAAGGTTGAAAGTCGAAGAAATCATCTGCAAGGGAATGAAATTCCCAGGTTTCTTTTTTTTTCTTTCTTTCTTTCTTTTTCCTTTTCCATGACTCTGATCTCTGAACTATCTCAGGCACAGAGATGGAAAGGGAGTTCTGAGGTGCCAGCTGCTAAAACTCAGATAATAACCCATTTTTCCTGATCTGAAAAGCTGAGTGAAGGAGTCCTTGTGGGCCAGAATGTGAAGAGGAGGAGGTCATGGAAGGAGATCCATAATTCTGTTTATGAACACATACACGGTATGTATGGTCAGATTGGGGAATCAAGAAGGAGATGGGATTCAGAGCATAAATGATGAGTGTGGCTTGGAGTAGACGAAGGATGTTTTTTAAAAAATATATACAGATTTATTTACTTGTTTGGCTGCCTGGCATCTTAGTCATGGCACACAGGGTCTTCATTGTGTCATGCAGGATTTTTCATTGCTACACATGGATTCTCTAGTTGTGGCGAAGGGACTCCAGAGCGTGCAGGCTCAGCAGTTGCAGCTCATGGGCTGGGTTGCTCTGCATCCCCCACCAGGGACGGAACCTGCACCCCCAATATTGCAAGACAGATTCTTAACCACTGGATCACCAGGGAAGCCCCAAGGATGCTTTTTGTCTCTGAGATGGATGAAAGGAGTTGAGAATAAATGAGGATTCCCAGAACTTTGGGGTGAAGAGAAAGCAAGTCGAGCTGGCTGATACCTTACCTGCTGCTGAGATCACCCGCCAAGAAGGAGGGAGGCCGGGCTGATGAAGCCTTTAGCTAATCAAACCCTCGTGAAGGGACTTGAACCTAGTTGCTGCGCTAACTCCGTTTCCTCTCTGACTGTAAACCACCGCAGTTCCCATAGGAGCTAAATACTGGGCAGAACTCGTCAGGGCACAACTCGGTCTAAACTTGGGTAGCATGTGCATTGCATATTCTCTCCACTTCTAGAGTTGAAAATGGCTTTGGAAAAAAATCATACAATTATAATATGCGGACCGCAGAAGAAAGAAAAGTTAGCAATGTTCTGGGAATCCTGCCCAGCTCTTTTATGATTCTGAGTAGTAAAGTTACAACATGCCACATGCAAACTTGTTTTGGCAGAGTATGTGCTGAAGTGTGTGTGCTTAGTCAAGGCCTCTCACTCATCTATTTCATTTTTTGCCAGCATCCCCATTATTAATGAAGAGCGACTGAGCCTCATGGCAGGTTTGAGTTAGTTCTGATGTAATTGTCCATTATCTCTCTTGTAATCGCTTTCAGGCAGTTCAGATGCTTCCCTCCTATTCCCCAAGATCTGACTCTCTGCACTCCGGTTCTTGGTGAACCAAAATGCCAAGTCACTTTAGATCAGGTTTCTTTCTGCCTTTCTCCTCTGAGTATGAAACTGTGGACCCGTTCCATGTGCAGAGAAAAGTCATTTAGAGATTTAATGTTGATTTCATTTCTATTAATCACGGTACAATATCAACATTTTCCTCCAGGCAAAGGTACAAATGACACATTTTTTCCATGTGTGGTTGGTGCATGTGTATGTGCTCTAAGATTGTTTTTATTAAAACAAAGCAAGATCTACTTCCTGTGAGACTCAATGTTTTGTTGTCAACTGATAGGGCTTTGTGTTTCTGTGTTAGAGTATCCCCAGCTGGGGTAGGGATGGGAGGGGTGGGTACTGGCTAGATTTACCTGAGAATGTCAGAGTGGTGTCAGACGAACGTAAGGACAAGGAAAGAAGAATGCTTTGAAGAATGGAAAAAGACAAGGAAATGGGCTATCAACTACCAACTGCCAAGTTGATTAGTTCAAAATTAATAATGTACTGAGTGATGATCTCCCCTTGACTTTGGTAGGAGTTTAATATGTGCTTTAATCAAGATAGTCTTTATTTTTTAAGTGAATTCCAATGTCAAACTCAATAGGACACAAGTCTCATGAACGAGTTTTTGTCTCAATAAGTTAGAATCCAGGGGATGGATTTATGAGCTCTGCCAATGCTACTCGGAGAAGGCAATGGCAAGCCACTCCAGTACTCTTGCCTAGAAAATCCCATGGATGGAGCAGCCTGGTAGGCTGCAGTCCGTGGGGTAGCTAAGGATAGGACACGACTGAGGGACTTCACTTTCACTTTTCACTTTCACACTTTGGAGAAGGAAATGGCAACCCACTCCAGTGTTCTTGCTTGGAGAATCCCAGGGACGGGGGAGCCTGGTGGGCTTCCATCTATGGGGTCACACAAAGTCGGACACAACTGAAGTGACTTAGCAGCAGCAGCAGCAGCAGCAGCCAGTGCTACTAAGTAGCTTCGGTTGTATCCGACTCTTTGCAACCCTATGGACTGTAGCCATCCAGGCTCCTCTGTCCATGGCATTCTCCAGGCAAGAATACAGGAGTGGATTTCCATGCCCTCCTCCAGGGGATCTTCCTGACCCAGGGATCAAATCTGAATCTCTTATGTCTCCTAGAAAGAAACTAAGCTGTATAAGCCTAGATATTAAGGGCTAAACAAATATTTTGAAATCTAGTTCAACTTATTTCATAACCAGAAATGGAAACATAAGAGAAATAAGCAACTTGCTAAAGGTCACAGAGCTAATTACCAATAGAGTCAAAACTCAGACCCGTGTGTATTCACTCCCTATGTGCTTTCCGTTGTACCCTGAAGATTCGTGCTTGTCTTGCTGGCTTTGCTTTGTCTCTTTCCATCAAAAAGTTAAAGGTAGCGGAGCGTGGGAGGAAGGGGAGAGTTTGTGGAAAGAAAGTCCCCGGAAAAGGACTCAGTTTCTCAGAAAGAGGTGGCTTAAATATTTTGATACGAATTTATTGTTAGATTTTCATTCACTGAGGGGAAAGCCTGTGATTTTCACTGTAAGAGGATGCTATGGACTTAGAGACTTCTAAGACCCTCCAAAATTTAGCAGTGATGCCAGAAGACCAGCAGCTTCCTTGAGCTCAAAGCACTAACTGCTACTGATGCTTTCTGCCTGTTCATCTTCTCCACATGCCCATCCCCCCCTCACAAGCTGACACGCACAGCTCATCATCTGATTATAATGGGTATGTTGCAAACAGAATTAAGATTTTGGGGGTGTCCTGAGATTCAGTTAGCATGAGACTTTTCCCTCGAAAACAGTCTCCAGAGGAATGCTTCAAGAAAAATGCTGGTGACTTCCAAGCAACTTAGAAACTGAGGATTTTATTTACATTTTCAATAACCATGTTCTCTCCGACATTCATTCTCATCCACGTGGGCCAGTCTGATGAAGATAAAACCAGGTAAGAACAGTTTTTAAGGTGTTATTTAGGAAGTAGCCATCGTCAGTGATTTCAGAGCAGGCAATCAATCATTTCCCAAGTCAGAGACAGGGAAGCCAGACTGTCCAGATGACCCTAGAAATTCAGTCTTGGGACCTACCACCTGGACATGAGCCAGCCTGTCCCCAAAACACTCATAGGCAGGCTGCTGGGGTGAGGCATATATCCCGATTCAGGCTGCAAATGTTATTTTGTGGGATGCTCTGAGCGCTGTACCTCATCTGGACCCCCAATTCCACTTCTTTCTCCCTGTTGCAGGAACCAGACATAGGCCACCTGGGCAGTGATTCAGAGAAAGAAGGTAGCTCAGCTATGTTACCTGAGACCCAAGATTCATTTACACTAAGGCTGTAAGCTTAGACCACATCCCTGGTCTCTGCAGGACATGCTCTTCCTCCCATAGATAACATGACTGCTCTTAAATTTGTCAATCAAAGTAGACACCTTAACCTGTGGAGAGAACAGGAGTTTTAAAATCAGAAGTTCCAAGACCCAGACCCAGTGGGAACAAACCACAACTGGCTGGAGGGCTTCAGGAAGGTCATTTTCAGCCTCTTTATATCTAAGGATCCACACCACGCCTCCAACATAATCTCTACAGCTATTTCCAAATTTAAAAAGTTCTGTGTTTATAGCCCTGTCCTGGCCACACAATGCAGTCCTTACAGCTTCTCTGCCTGGGCCTGAATATCACTTCCACACACAGTCAGTGGAAGTTTGTAAGAAATGCAGATCTCAGACCTTGCCCCCAGACTTACTGAATCAGAATTTGCAGTTAAACAAAATCTCTGTATGATTGGTTTTTAGAAGCACTGTCCTATTAGAGTCTCAGAAAAACAGCCATGAGACGGACAAATTTCATCAATCTTGTTGTTCGGGGATGCGGGGGGCCTCTCTATGGGTAAAAACAGGGCTTCCCTGGGAGCTCAGATGGTAAAGAATCCACCTACAATACAGGAGACCTGGGTTCAATCCCTGGGTTGCAAAGATGCCCTGAAGAAAGTAATGGGTACCCACTCCAGTATTCTTGCCTGGAGAATTCCATGGACAGAGAAGCCTAGTGGGTTCAAGGGGTCACGAAGAGTCAGATATGACTGAGTGACTACCACTTTTACTTGCACATGAGTGAAAACAAACTAAAAAGTCTGTTTGTTGTTTGTTACATATGTACACATAGCAGATAAACCGTGTGTGAATCTGTTTGCTACACTTCACATATTTGGGTATGTTTATACATATGATAAAATTGTTAGTTGCTCAGTTATGTCTGACTCTTTGCAACCCCACGGACTGTAGCCCACCAGGCTCCTCTGTCCATGGGATTCTCCAGGCAAGAATACTGGAGTGGACTGCCATTCCCTTCTGCAGGGGATCTTCCCAACCCAGGGACTGAAACCAGTTCTCTTGCATTGCAGGCAAATTCTTTACCGTCTGAACCACCAGCCATTTTTGTATAGGGATGTGTTCTCTCAGTAAGGAGTTAAACAAGATTAACTCTGTTATCAAGTTCTTGGATCACCAAGTAAGTAGTCTGGAGCACCCCATTTACAGGACTGTGCTAGGAACCGGTTACACAGTGATTAACAAAGCAGATGCACTTTCTGCACTCCCGGAATTTGCAATCCACTAAGAAGCTCTCACAATAACAAGAAAACAGAGACCAAGTCTTTTACATCTCTTTGCCTTCCAAAGGGCCTAGAACTAGAACAACACAGTATTCAATAAGCTTTGCTCCAATGCAAATAATAGCAGAATGCCTGAAAATTACCTGAATAATATATTGCAATTTTTCAAGCTGTTTGGACAAAACCCATCAGGAAGCTGAGAAAAATGTGGTTTACCTTTTAATTTATTCCATTTCTCCTCCTATTATCAAACTTGGAACAGTTTGTCAGGTTTTGTTTGTAACATGTAACTTCCTAAATGTAATAGAATCATGTTTCTCATCAACATAAGTAATATTTGGTTAAATACTACCTAAGCTGTTTCTCCACGACAGGGGAAAAAAGATTTCAGCAGAAAATAAAGCAATATGTTTGGTTGGAACTTGTTCTACTTTTGTTTTTTCCATATTGGTTTCCACCTTTGTTTCAAAATGTTTCTGTCTGAGGGGAGATTTCTAGACCGCAGCCTTTGGGCTCAGTGACAATGACTCAGTTCCCTACCCTGTCTTATCTTTAATACTTTCTTTGCAAATTAAACAATAGAAAGATGGAAAGATATTTTGGCTCTATCAGTACAGAACAATTTGAAAACACCAGCCTAGGGGGAAAAAAGTCACTGGAAATAAAAGCATAGGGAAAATCACAGAGCTGGAAGAAAACTTGGATAAAGTCTGATCCTGTGGGAAGAGTTTAGGGTGAGTGGGGGCAGCCCCCACCTCCCACTTTGCAGAGAAGTAAAAGAGCGCCCAGAAGGGAGAAAGGTCCTGCCTAAGGTCAATCATATTTTAGCGGAATGAATGGAAATTCTTTTAGACAGGGTTTGTGTAGACGGTTCTCTAGTGAAAGCACTATATGGATTTTCACTTTTACAAAGGACGTATGTGTACAAAACAAACTGGGAAGTAGGTGATATTTGTTTGCAATAGTCCAAAGGCCTTTTTTCCTTCAGTTCCTGAGTTGTGTCCGACTCTTTGCAACCCCATGAATCACAGCACACCAGGCCTCCCTGTCCATCACCAATTCCCGGAGTTCACTCAAACTCATGTCCATCGAGTCGGTGATGCCATCCAGCCATCTCATTCTCTGTCGTCCCCTTCTCCTCCCGCCCCCAATCCCTCCCAGCATCAGAGTCTTTTCCAGTGAGTCAACTCGTCGCATGAGATGGCCAAAGTATTGGAGTTTCAGCTTTAGCATCAGTCCTTCCAATGAACACCCAGGATTGATCTCCTCTAGAATGGACTGGTTGGATCTCCTTGTAGTCCAAGGGACTCTCAAGAGTCTTCTCCAACACCACAGTTCAAAAGTATCAATTCTTCGGCGATCAGCTTTCTTCACAGTCCAACTCTCACATCCATACATAATTTTGTTCAATTTTCGCCAGCTTCCCTTGCTGATTTTTTTGGTTTGTCTACTTGTTTTATCAATCACTTGTTGAAGTCTCCAACTATGACTGTGGATGTGTCTATTTCTCCTTTCAGTTCTGCCAGCTTTTGCTTCATGTGTTTTGAAAACTGCTGTAAGCTGTATTGACATTTAGGACTCTCATGTCTTCTTGGCGAATCAATTGTTCTATCATTATGTAAAGTTCCATTTTATCCTTAACAGTTTTCTTTTCTCCGACTCTACTCTGATTATTAACACAGCTACACAGTTGTTTTTTTTTATGAGAGTTTGCATAACTTTGCCACCCTTTACTTTTAATCCACCTTTATCATTGTATTCAAAGTGAATCTCTTGTAGACAGTATATATAGATGGGTCATGGGCTTTCCTTTAATCTACAATCTCAGTCTTTTAATGGGCGCGCTAAGAGTATTTCCATTTAATATAACTATTGCTGTGTTTAGATTTAAGTCTACAGTTTATTATTTGTTTTCTGTTTTATTATTCTCTTTCCATCCTTCTCTTTCCCTGTGTTCTTTGGGGTTATTTGAATGTTTTTCAGTATTCCATTTAAACTCTTCTATTGTGTTTTTGAATAAATCTCTTTGCATAGTTTTGTTGCTTGTTATTTTGTTCTTGTTTTTATTTTCCAGTGGTTTCTCTAGAGATTATAATAAGCATACTTAAGTTTTACTGTCTACTTAGGGTCAGTATTTTATCACTTCAAGTGGAACGTAGAAATGTTATCAATATATATTAATAGATTCCTTTGCCTTCTGCTATTCATATTGTAGTTGTCTTCTGCTATTTCATATTTTGAAACCCAATCAGATGTAATTATAATTTTTGCTCTCAATCATCCCATATTTTAAAGAACGAAATAAGTGTAGTCTACTACATTTCCCTATATACCTAACATTTCTATGGCTCTTCCTTCATTTTTACAAACTTCCATCTGAAATTTTACAAATACTGTCTGAGCTTTCTTTTAGAAGTCTTGGGTTTGTTTGGTTTTTGTCTTTTGTGGGGTTTTCGTTTGTGGTTTGAGGCGACAGGGCTGCTGGTTCAGAATTTTCAGTTTTCCCTCAGAGACTACCTATTGTTTTCCTTCATATACAATTCTGAATCAATAGTCCTTTTCTTTTGGCGTTTAAAAAATATCATGACATGCTTCCTTCCGATATCCATGGTTTTTGATGAAAAAATCAATGACATTTTTAAAATGTCATGCCACTTTCTTCTGCTTCCGTGGACTCTTATGAGACTTCCATGGTCAATTGAAACGTTGCCTTGCCTGCTTTTAATATTTTGTCTTTAGTTTTTAGCAGTTGGATTATGGATGTGTCACAGGATGGATTTCTCTATGGGTATTTTTCCCCCCATTTGGAGTTCTCTGAGTTTCTTTAATCTGTAGGCTGATGTCTTTCACACAATTCAGGGGATTTTCAGAAACTCTCTCTTCAAATATTTTTTGTGCACTTTACTTTCTCCTCTTTCTGGAACTCTAACAACATGAAGATTAGGTATTTTGGTATGGCCACATAACTTCCTAATTCTCTGCTGTTGTTTTTTTCCTTTTTTTTTTTTTCAGTCAGTTCAATTGCTCAGTCATGTCTGGCTCTTTGCAACCCCATGAACTGCAGCACTCAAGGCTTTCCTGTCCATTACCGTCTCACAGAACTTGCTCGCTCATGTCCATCCAGTCGGTGATGCCATCCAACCATCCCAACCTCTGTTGTTCTCTTTGCCTCCTGTCTTCAATCTTTCTTAGCATCAGAGTCTTTTCCAAGGAGTCAGCTCTTCATATCAAGTGGCCAAACTATTGGATTTTCAGCTTCAATTCAGTCCTTCCACAGGACTGATTTCCTTTAGGATGAACTGGCTGGATCCCCTTGCTCTCCAAGGGACTCTCAAGAGTCTTCTCCAACACCATAGTTCAAAAGCATCAATTCTTTGGTGCTCAGCTTTCTTTATAGTCCAACTCTCACATCCATACATGACTACTGGAAAAACCATAGCTCAAACCAGACAGACCTTTGTTGGCAAAGTAATGTCTCTGCTTTTTAATATGCTGTCTAGGTTGGTCCTAACTTTGCTTCCAAGGAGCAAGTGACTTTAATTTCATGGCTGCAGTCACCATCTGCAATGATTTTGGAGCCCAGAAAATAAAGTCCGTCACTGTTTCCGTTGTTTCCTCGTCTATTTGCCATGAAGTGATGTGACTGGATGCCATGGGCTTTGTTTTTTGAATGTTGAGTTTTAAGCCAGTTTTTTCACTGTCCTCTTTCACTTTCATCAAGAAGTTCTTCAGTTCCTCTTTGCTTTCTGCCATAAGGGTGGTGTCGTCTGCATATCTGAGGTTATTGGTATTTTCCCGGCAATCTTGATTCCAGCTTGTGCTTCATCCAGCCCAGCATTTCTCATGATGTACTCTGCATATAAGTTAAATCAGCAGGGTGACAATATACAGCCTTGACATACTCCTTTCCCTGTTTGGAACCAGTCTGCTGTTCCATGTTCAGTTCTAACTATTGCTTCTTGACCTGCATACAGCTTTCTCATGAGGCAGGTCAAGTGATCTGGGATTCCCATCTCTTGAAGAATTTTCCACAGTTTTTTGTGATCCACACAGTCAAAGGCTTTGGCATAATCAATAAAGCTGAAGTAGATGTTTTTCTGGAACTCTCTTGCTTTCTCCATGATCCAGCAGATGTTGGCTATTTGATCTCTGGTTCCTCTGCCTTTTCCAAATCCAGCTTGAACATCTGGAAATTCATGGTTCACATACTGTTGAAGCCTGGCTTGGAGAACGTTGAGCATTACTTTGCTAGTGTGTGAGATGAGTGCAAATGTGCAGTAGTTTGAACATTCTTTGGCGTTGCCTTTCCTTGGGGTTAGAATGAAAACTGACCTTTTCCAGTCCTGTGGCCACTGCTGAGTTTTCCAAATTTGTTGGCATATTGAGTGCATCACTTTAATAGCATCATCTTTTAGGATTTGAAATAACTCAGCTGGAATTCCATCATCTCCACTAGCTTTGTTCATAGTGATGCTTCCTAAGGCCCACTTGACTTTGCATTCCAGGATGTCTGGCTCTAGGTGACTGATCACACCATCATGATTATCTGGGTCATGAAGATCTTTTTTGTATAGTTCTGTGTATTCTTGCCACCCCTTCTTAATATCTTCTGCATCTGTTAGGTCCATACCATTTCTGTCCTTTATTGTGCTCATCTTTGCATGAAAAGTTTCCTTGGTATCTCTCATTTTCTTGAAGAGGTCTCTAGTCTTTCCCATTCTGTTGTTTTCCTCTATTTCTTTGCATTGATCTCTGAGGAAGGCTTTCTTATCACTCCTTGCTATTCGTTGGAACTTTGCATTCAGATGGGCATATTTTTCCTTTTCTCCTTTGTCTTTAGCTTCTCTTCTTTTCTCAGTTATTTGTAAGACCTCTTCAGACAACCATTTTGCCTTTTTGCGTTCCTTTTTCTTGGGGATGGTCTAGATCACTGCCTCCTATACAATGTCATGAACCTCTGTCCATAGTTCTTCAAGCACTCTATCAGATCTAATCCCTTGAATCTGTCACTTCCACTGTATAATCATAAGGGATTTGATTTAGGTCATACCTGAATGGTCTAGTGGTTTTCCCTACTTCCTTCAATTTAAGTCTGAATTTAGCAATAATGAGTTCATGATCTGAGCCACAGTCAGCTCCAGGTCCTGTTTTTGCTGATAGTATAGAGCTTCTCCATCTTTGGCTACAAAGAATACAATCAATCTGATTTCACTGTTGACTAGCTGGTGATGTCCATGTGTAGAGTTGTCTCTTGTGTTGTTGGAAGAAGGTGTTTGCTATGACCAGTGCATTCTCTTGGCAAAATTCTATTAGCTTCTGACCTGCTTCATTTTGTACTCCAAGGCCAAACTTGCTTGTTACTCCAGGTATCACGTGACTTCCTACTTTTGCATTCCAGTCCCCTATGATGAAAAAGACATTTTTTTTTGTGTTAGTTCTAGAAGGTCTTTCAGGTCATCATAGAACCACTCAACTTCAGCTTCTTCAGCATTAGTGGTTGAGGCATAGACTTGGATTATTGTGATATTGAATGGTTTGCCCTGGAAACGAACAGAGTTCATTCTGTCATTTTTGAGATTGTACCCAAGTACTCATTTCAGACTCTTTTGTTGACTATGAGGCCTACTCCATTTCTTCTAAGGGATTCTTGCCCACAGTAGTAGATATAATGGTCATATGTATTAAATTCAGTCTTTCCAGTCCATTTTAGTTCATTGATTCCTAAAATGTCGACGTTCACTCTTGCTATCTCCTATTTGACCACTTCCAATTTACCCTGATTCATGAACCTTAACATTCCAGGTTCCTATGCAGTATTGTTCTTTATAACATCGGACTTTACTTCCATCACCAGTCATATCCACAGCTGGGTGCTGTTTTCACTTTGGCTCTGTCTTTTAGAGGGGACACTTCAACTCACAACACTTGTTAGCATATGAAACCAATTCTTTTCCTCCTTTCTCCTTCTGCTATTTTATATAAGGCATGCTGGTGGTTGTTTGGGTCTTTTCCCTCTCTCTCTCTTTTTATTGGCCAAACTAGTTATACATCTGTTAGTTTTGTTGGCACTTGTTAACTTTGCAATTTAATCTTTAGATTATAACATATCCAGGTGGAATTGCAGCTGAACGAGAAGTGGAATAAATATCTCCAAGACACGGATGTGGTAGTGGACAGGATTTTGCACCTTCTCTTTTGGGGAAGAGGGTGGGGATTATCTTCATCTTCAGTTCAGTCCAGTCGCTCAGTCGTGTCCAACTCTTTGAGACCCCATGAACTGCAGCACGCCGGGCCTCCCTGTCCATCACCAACTCCCAGAGTCCACCCAAGCCCATGTCCGTTGAGTCAGTGATGTCATCCAACCATCTCATCCTCTGTCGTCCCCTTCTCCTCCTGCCCTCAATCTTTCCCAGCATCAGGGTCTTTTCAAATGAGTCAGCTCTCCACATCAGGTGGCCAAAGTATTGGAGTTTCAGCTTCAGCATTAGTCCTTCCAATGAACACCAAGGACTGATCTCCTTTAGGATGGACTGGTTGGATCTCCTTGCAGTCCAGGGGACTCTCAAGAGTCTACTCTAACACCACAATTCAAAAGCATCAATTCTTCGGTGCTCAGCTTTCTTTATAGTCCAACTCTCACATCCATACATGACCACTGGAAAAACCATAGCCTTGACTAGACGGACCTTTGTTGACAAAGTAATGTCTCCACTTTTTAATATGCTATCTAGGTTGGTCATAACTTTCCTTCCAAGGAGTAAGCATCTTTTAATTTCATTGCTGCAATCACCATCTGCAGTGATTTTAGTGTAATATTTTTTTCCCTCAATTGTTAAATTCTATTGTTATATCTTCATTTTACTGCTCTTTCCTTTGTCATTCCATTCTACTAGTGAGCTCATCTAATGAGGTTTTTTGCCTTGGTTATTATGTTTTTTAGATCTCAAATTTGTATTTGGTTCTTCTTTACAATTTTTACTTTTAGTGAAAAATCTATCATTCTATCCCTCCAGCCACTGCAACAGGATTTACTCTTACTTCTTGGAGCATATTTGTCCTAGCTGCTTTAGAGTCTTTATCAAATGATTCTGACAACGGTTTTGCCTCAGTGTTGACATTTGTTGGTTGCCTTTTTCCATGCAGGTGGAGATTTTACTGGTTCCTCACATGCTGAGTACTTCAGGGTTTCATCCTGGACATCTCTGATGGTTATGAGACGCTGGATATCATTTAAATCTACGGAGATTTTTGAAGTATTCATTTTACCAGTCAAACACGCTGGTTGGCTCCAGAGAACCTTCAGGAGTTTTGTCTCTTCCATATTCAAAGCCTTGCACTGCTATTGAGATCAGTCTTACATGTGCACCATCCAGTGGCCATCCTAGGACCTGGATAAGAATCCACCCCATGGGTCAGCTCACAACCTGTGAGATGCTGGTCAGGATCAAATTTATCGGTGAAGAGTTCATGGGACTAGAGGTACAAAAACACTTTTTTATGGGGTTGCTTCCTGGATCTTCTCCCTCTCTGCCATCTCCACCATATATGCTAGTTTCCTGAGGCACCCTTTATGGTCTTTTGAGGCTTTATTTGTCTACTCTATCACATACTTCTTACTATGTACCCATGTCCAGGGCCAAGAAGTGAGAGGACAGAGAGAGAAAAATAAGTAGCAGAGTTCCCCTTACCTTCTTGGGGCCACAGTTCTTCTCACCTGAGAGGAAGGACCCCCTCCTTTAAAGTTCAAAGTGCCTACTGGTCACTGGGACCTGAGGATCAAGAGAATAGAAAAAAAGAAAAGAGCATATTATAAAAACAAGATTTCTCCTACTCTGTCTATATACTGGGAGACCATTTTTCTTGTGCTGGAAATAAACGGCTTCTTGTGGAAGTATTTCTGTCTGTGCCACTGGGTTTCAGGACACCTTGAGTTCAAGTGAAAAAAAGAAAGAAAGAAAAGATAAACTTATGCTTTATCTTTTGATGGTTTAGTGGGACTGAGAATTCTGGTATTCTTCCTCAATCCACCTGCTTTTTTTCTTATTACTTTTTACTTTTCAGAACCCTCAAATAGCTGCTTCATGCAATCTGTTCAAGTTTTATAATTGCAGTCAGTGGGAGAGATTGGGTGGCATGTGCTTCTCCATCTTACTGGGAATCAGAACTCCAGAAGCTTTAAAAATACAAAATAAAACACATACCTAGGTCTCAAAGATTCTGAAAATAAAAATAAAACATATACCTATGTCCCAAAGATACTGATTTCATTAGTATGGGAGGAAATGTGAGCAAAGGTTTTGTTTTGTTTTGTTTTGAGATAGCCCTTGTGATCTGAACCTACAACAAAGTTGAGAACCTCTTTCATAAGCAAAAATACCTAAAGGCAGATTTTATTTTAAAATCCACAGCCACAGTTTACTACCATTTTCGACACTCTACTCTGCTGGATATGTGAAGGGTTATTTAACTTTATTGAACCTAGTTGAGTTTATACTCTGGATTATGTTGTACCTGATCTTGAATTCCTACTAGGACATTCATTAGTTGTGGGATTTTTAACAATTCATTTGACCTCCAAGTCTCAGCTTTGCACCTGGAAAATGGGGATAATATTACATACTACATCAAAGGATTGTTGAAAGTATTAACTGAGATAAAGAATGTAAAGCACAGAGAAGAGGGTCTGGAATGTGGCCAATATTCAATAAATGTCAACTATTAGCACCATTCACATATTACAGGCAAGAAATTTGAAACTCAGCCAGATAAATAACTTACTGAAACTTTTTTTTCTAGTGTCTTTTTAATTGAAAAGAAACTAATATTTACCTTAAAGGGAAATACTAGCATATTCATCAGATTTTTTTAAAAAATTTATTGACATACAGTTGCAAATGCTCAAGCTTTTCCACAGTGACAGAGAGTAAGTAAATCCCAGACCTGTCATCCCCCTTCTACCAGTTCAAGCCCAGGAACAATAATTTTTTGGAAAGTTCTTGAATGGGATGCATATAAATTTAGGATTGCGTTTAGAGGCATCAAGTAAATGATTGATGCTCATAATCCATGTGTATATATGAAATATACTATTGCTGGGAGAAATATCAACAACCTCAATATGCAGATGACACCATCCTTATGGCAGAAAGTGAAGAAGAACTAAAGAGCCTCTTGATGAAAGCGAAAGAAGAGTGAAAAAGTTGGCTTAAAGCTCAACATTCAGAAAACTAAGATCATGGCATCCGGTCCCATCACTTCATGGCAAATAGATGGGTAAACAGTGGAAACAGTGGTTGACTTTATTTTTCTGGGCTCCAAAATCACTGTGGATGGTGATTGCAGCCATGAAATTAAAAGACGCTTGCTCCTTACAAGGAAAGTTATGACCAACCTAGACTGCACATTAAAAAGCAGAGACATTCCTTTGCCAACAAAGGTTCGTCTAATCAAGGCTATGGTTTTTCCAGTAGTTATGTACAGATGTCAGAGTTGGACTATAAAGAAAGCTGAGCGCCGAAGAATTGATGCTTTTGAATTGTGGTGTTAGAGAAGACTCTTGAGAGTCCCTTGGACTGCAAGGAGATCCAACCAGTCCATCCTAAAGGAGATCAGTCCTGGATGTTCGTCGGAAGGACTGATGTTGAAGCTGAAGTTTGGCCACCTGATGTGGAGAGCTGACTCATTTGAAAAGACCCTGATCTGGGAAAGATTGAGGGCAGGAGGAGAAGGGGACGACAGAGGATGAGATGTTTGGATGGCATCCCCGACACAATGGGTTTGGGTGGACTCCAGGAGTTGGTAATGGACAGGGAGGCCTGGCGTGCTGCGGTTCATGGGGTTGCAAAGAATTGGACACGACTAAGTGACTGAACTAAACTTAACTGATGACACAATATTTGTGATTAATGTATAATGTTCTGTTACCCAACAAATTTTAAATAACCAGGAAGATCTCCCAAATTTTCTAAAGGTGTCTAGTGTTATTTTCATTTCTTTGCTTCTCTTTAATTTTAATTTTCTTTTCTAGTCCTTCCTTTATTATAATTTTTAAATAGAAAATAAAAATATGTTTTTCCTCAAGGCGGAGGAGGTCCTGGTGCATTACTAGGAGAAGTTTTATCCTTACAACATGATTCGCTATTTGAGAATCAGAATGGTGGCTCACTCTGACATTTTATCAGCCAGTTTATTAACAGGAATAGCTCTTTGGAGGTCTTCATTCCATCATGTAACATTATCCATGTCAGAAAGATGATCTCTAGAAAAAATTTAAAATACCTTTTAAAACCACACTGCTAGAATACTCACCAGCTGTAAATGTTTTCCTGGTCTGTATGTGTAGGTGGAGGGAGGCAGAGTGGTGATAATAAAGTGGGAGGGTTGAGGGGAGCCACTAACTGTACAGGGGAAATGACTCTGTTGATTCTCTGATGGTAAAGGTCAATGTTTTCCTAAATCCAAATCTGACATTCAAAACAAATCTAATTTTTGTCACATCTTCATGGAACAATGACGAGTCCTTTACTTCGTGATCTCTATTCCTCAACCTTCTAATAGCATCTTTCGCTTGTCAGCCAGCCCTGATAACTCACAGTGTTGAGTACTCAGCATTGGCAGTCAAAGGTCTCACGTGATCAACTGGTTTTTGCAGAAGCTGTATTCCATGAGAACAAATTGGTACATGGGCGTGTGAACAGTAAGGCCCAGTAACTCTATCTCTCACATGGAAACTACCATCAGCACAGATGGCAATACCTTGAATGGGGGATCTTAGAAATGATCCATGACATAGTTGTAGTATGCCAAAAGTTTTCTTGGGAAAGGCTGTGTGCCTCTGACACAGGATAGGAAATCTTGGTTCTGTACTGCCCCTACAATGTATACACTAATGGTAGATGGCTCTTAAGATGTAATACCTCTGCTAATGAAGCTACTCTGAGCAGAGATTAGGACTGGATACACAGGCTTTGAAAGTTGAGTTTTGAGCCTGCTTTTTCACTCTCCTCTTTCCCTTGGACTGCAAGGAGATCCAACCAGTCAATCCTAAAGGAAATCGGTCCTGAATCTTCATTAGAAGGACTGAAGCTGAAACTGAAGTTCCAATACTTTGGCCACCTGATGTGAACAACTGACTCATTGGAAAAGACCCTGATGCTGGGCAAGATTGAAGGCAGGAGGAGAAGGAGATGACAGAGGATGAGATGGTTGGATGGCATCACCGACTCGATGAATATGAGTTTGAGCAGCCTCCGGGAATTGGTGATGGACAGGGAGGCCTGGCATGCTACAGTCCATGGGATCACAAAGAGTCGGACATGACCGAGTGACTGAACTCAGGCTTAGATGAATATTAGATTGTTTTATAAAAAAATACAAGGGTGTCAAGTTGGCTTTTGATCTTCATTTGCTGACAGTATAACATGGCGGTCTAGGAGGAGTTGTGTTTGGAAAGAAAAGACAGATGCCCATAGCGGATCACAGTTACACACAGCGTGGATGTCTCACTCTATGGCGTTGTCCTGCCAGTTCTCTTTGTAGCAGACAATACGGAGGAGATGAAAACAGTTGGATTTGACTAGACTGAGTCTTGAACCTACTGTTTAGTAACTCAGAAATACAGTTGTGTCGACTCTTTGTGACCCTATGGACTACAGTCCCCCAGAATCCATGGGTTTCTCCAGGCAAGAATACTGGAGTGGGTTGCTATGCCTTTCTCTAGGGGATCTTCCCAACCCAGGCATTGAACCTGCATCTCTTATGTCTCCTGCATTGGCAGGCAGGTTCTTTACCACTAGAGCCACCTGAGTCTTGAGCCTACTGTTTACCAGCTATCAGTGGGATACATCTCTTCTCTGAGCCTCTGTTTCCTCATCTATACAGTAGGAGCAACACCAACAATGACCCACTAAGTTGTGATGATTAAGAGAGAGAAAGCAATTAAAAAAACATTGAAAACCATCATGCTTTAAATCAATACTGACAGTAACCATGGTAATATTAATGAACATTTTTAATGGTAAACACTGATTGACCATGGACAATGTGCCAAGGTTTGCCCTAAACACTTTTTATGGGTCTTCTTAATTGATCTTCACAGCAACTGAATTTAATCTTTCTTTCCCCCATTCACTTAATATCCACATTCATGCAATTCATTTTGCAAATAAAGAGTTCAAGCTCCATGAAGGAAGAAAATACATATCTCTTCAATTCACAGGATGCCTGGCATGAATGTTTGAATATGTTTAGGTCAATAAGGGGCAATTTTACCATGTCAGGGACTTTGAGCAATGTTCAGAGACACTGTTACTCATCACACCTGAGGAGCGATATGGCATTTAGTCCTTAGGGGCCAAGGATGCTGCTAAACACCCTACAATGCACAAGACATTCCCTAACAACAAAGAATTATCCAGCCAAAATGCCTGTAGTGCTGAGGTTGAGAAATCCTGATTTAGATAAATGGAAAAACAAAATCACTAAATGAATGCACGTGCTGAACAGTCTCCTAGGACATAACGTGTCATGCAAACTCTATCTAGACGTCAAAAGATTGCAAGCTCTTTATTTTTTTCTGATTCTGGCCTCACATCATTCCTTCATGCGCCCTAATTCTTCATTTTGTGTCTGATGAAGCTTCTCCCAGCAAAGGTAACTGCTTCATTCACTTTACTGATACAACAACTAAATAACAAACAGAAATCCAGACAATCTCTTCTCCAAGGAAGATAATCTCCTCTGCTACCTCTGACAAAGGGGGCTTTGCTAAAACAATCTCTCTGAATATATCTGGTCAGCTAAAATGAAAAGAGGAGCCAATCTGAGCAAGTTTAAAACATGATCTGTTCTTGGTTTCCATCTTTATTTTTCCTTTTATCCAACTTCTGATCTGCTTTTAATTTACTGTATCTTTCCAAATTATTCCTATTTTTGTGAGTGATCCTTAATTTCTGGCATAAGGCAGGCAATAAACAAATTAAACAGCAAAGAGAGGTATTCCAAAGTAACATTTTTCTCACACATTTTCTCCAGTAGTATTTCTTGGATAGGGTTAGAGTTTTCTGTTAAGTATCACTCATCTAGTGTGTAAGGAAGCTATGAGTAAAAAAAGTAGCCAACAACCAACCTACAAGATGTGAGGAGGGTGTAGGGAGAGACCAGGGTGAAAGATACAGAAAATATTTGATCTGCTTTACATTTTTGAGGGAAAAATACAACTTTGATTCTTAAATGCAAAAATATTCACAGGCTTCAAGTACATATTTTCCAAAGAAATGAGACAATGCATAAGAAACAGGCTGAGGGCAGCTTTCAGAATGGGAGAAAATAACAGCAAACAAAACAACTGACAAAGAGCTAATCTCCAAAATATACAAGCAGCTCATGCAGCTCAAAACCAGAAAAATGAACAACCCAATCAAGAAGTAGCCCAAGAACTAAACAGGCATTTCTCCAAAGAAGACATACAGATGGCTAATAAACACATGAAGAGATGCTCAGCATCACTCATTAGCAGAGAAATGCAAATCAAAACCACAACCAGTCAGAATGGCCACCATAGAAAAGTCTACGAACAATAAATGCTGGAGAGGGTGTGTAGAAAATGGAACCCTCTTATACTCTTGGTGGGAATGCAAACTAGTACAGCCACTATGGAGAACAGTGTGGAGATTCCTTAAAAAACTGGAAATAGAACTGCCATACGACCCAGCAATCCCACTGCTGGCATACACACTAAGAAAACCAGAATTGAAAGAGACACAGGTACCCCAACATTCACTGCAGCACCGTTTACAATAACTGGGACATGAAAACAACCTAGATGTCCATAAGCAGACGAATGGATAAGGAAGTTGTGGTACACATACACAATGGAATATTACTCAGCCATAAAAAAGAACGCATTTGAGTCAGTTCAAATGAGGTGGATGAAACTGGAGCTTATTATACAGGGTGAAGTAAGTCAGAAAGAGAAACACCAATATAGTATATTAACACATATATCCGAAATTTAGAAAGATAGTAACAACGATCCTATATGCAAGACAGCAAAATAGACACAGATGTAAAGAACAGACTTTTGGACTATGTGGGAGAAGGCAAGGGTGGGATGATTTGAGAGAACAGCATTGAAACATGTATATTACCATATGTAAAATAGATGACCAGCGCAAGTCCGATGCATCAATCAGGGCACTCGAAGCCGGTGCTCTGGGACAACCCAGAGGGATGGGGTGGAGCGGGAGGTGGGAGGGGGGTTCAGGATGGTGGGATACATGTACACCCATGGCTGATTCATATTGATGTATGGCAAAAACCACCGCAATATTGTAATTATCCTCCAATTAAAATAAATTACTTAAAAAAAAGAAGCTGAGGGAAAGAGGAAAAAGAAGGAAAATATAAAGAGAGAAAGAGTGTGTGTGTGTGTGCATGCGTGAACACAAAAGGAAGAGCAAGTCAGAGGGACAGATGAAGGCCAACCTATTCTGCAATTAAACGATTCTCTGCAACTTTCATCCCCTAGTCCTGTTCTTCCAAGCCCCACTCCCGTGGAAGGCAAAGCCTCTAGAGAATATTTGTCCATGCAAATTTTATGGTGGGACCTATGAAATGTCAAATGAGAATAATCCTTTTTACTTTTCCAATATTTTCTTAGTTTTTTATTGCCTGTAGAAAGCAGGAGGCTTTATTTCTTCCTTAATTATTTGCTAAGCAGTCCCCCTCTGTCCCACCCTCCCTCCCAAGCCACCAACAATCCTCTTTCCCTTTAGAGTGAACTAGGATGATGTGGGTCCTGTCCTCCTACCACTTACAGTCTCCAAAATAAATAAACAGAACACACACACAGAAGCCACCTAAGGAGAAGATAGAACAACTTGCTTTCTCAAGTATAAGCAAAAAAAAATTTCTTTTTTTCAATATCGCAAAAGCTTTTCTGCAACGTTCAGTTCTTCAGGGGGAAATGGTTGGCAATTTTACACACACACACTCTCTCTCTCACACACACACACACACTCCAATAATTAGCTTGTTGGTTGAGTTGACCAACATTTGAAATAATAGGTATTTTTTTTTAGTCATGAATGATGGATCTTGGAGGTAAGTTATATTATATAAAAATTCCTGGTAAATTAATTGCTCTGCTGTTTGACTGTTGAACATTAAATATTTGATCTCCCATAATTTCAACATTAAAGGCTTTTTCTAATTTGTTGTGTTTAAATCACCAAAGCAAAATGTCTTTGACTAACCAAAGACATGTTTAGTTCTTTCAAGATTCCAATAATAAACAACTCCTAAATTGACCCTAATAATGAGTATACACAAAACTGGCAAAACAATTTTTTGAAGAAATGTTACAGAAAGCAGGGGATTCTCTGAGGGAAAAGAATGAAATATGTATCTTATCATCGTGGAATAGGACATTCTGAAGTGCTTGGAAAGAATTATTCATTTTCCTATGAAGGGAAAAGTGGTTCTTTATTCTCTTTATTCCCATGTTCTGAACTCACCCTGATAGCCTAAGGGTGAATGAGCAATATCACAGGAAATCATGTAGAAACTTTACAAGCCACAATGACAATCTGATTTGCAGTGGTAGTTGCTATTTGTGCCCTTGTCTCTAAAAGTTTCACTGTGTCTTAGACTTGTGGATAGTCCAAGACTTTGTTAGAAAAACATCACCTAGGTTTTCAAAAGTGATTCCAGACTCTTCTCATTGCTAACTTCCCATTAGATGATCATTATAAGCCAGTGCTTCTGAGGGGGTTCTTCTTTCCAAAGGTATTGCCTATTTTGTGATTGCTAAGATATTGAAATGTCATCACTAGGAATTCATTCACACGTTCTATAGATAATAGATGCCTTCTGGACATATGAGAAGACAAATCACAATCCCTTTTCTCAAAGAGTTTGTGGATTTGTGCTTGAAATAAGGCAATACTGGATTTTGAAAGTCCATCAGGAGGCTACATGATTCCATGTACATGACCTTCTGGAAAAGGCAAAACAATGATGATAATAAAAAGATCAGTAGGTTCCAGAGACCGGTGGGGAGGCAGAGAGGAATAGGTGGAACATGGAGAATTTTTAAGGCAGCCAACTACTCCACATGATACAATAATGGTGGATTTGTTGTTGTTTAGTCGCTAAGTTGGTGTCCATCTCTTTTGTGACTCCACGGACTGTAGCCCACAGGGATAGAACCCACGTCTTCTGCATTGGCAGGTCACCAGAGAAGGCCACAATTGTGGATACATGTCATTACATATTTTTCAAAACCCATATAACACCAAGCATGAACCCTAACATGAACTATGGACTTAGGGTGGGTTTTATGTGCTAATGTAGGTTCATCAATTGTAATAACTATGTCACTCTGGTGTGAGATGTTACTAATGGTGGAGGCTATGCATGTGTGGGAGCAGGGAGGATATTAGAAATCTCTGTACCTTCCTCTCAGTTTTACTGTGGACCAAAAACTGTTCTAAAAATAGTCTATTAAAAATGTCCACTAGTAAAATGTGATCTGTCTTGGAAAGGGCAAAGTCTTCTACTGATCAGCTCTTCTGAGTTCTAAGAAATCATCAGTTACTTCAGTTCTTTTCTACCGCCAACAGCAAAGAACAGGATATTTCAAGGGAGCACGATGAAGGAAGATTTTGGTAGCTGGCACTTTTACAAAGATCTGGAGAATGGGGAAAGAAGGTCTAAATAGACTGTTGTGGGAAGGAATTGAGCAGGCAACACTTGTTAGAGGAGGTTGGGACATGGAGGTTGGTAGGGCAACTTGTGAACAGAGTCTACAGAAGGCAAGATAATTCAAAAGACAGTATGACTCAAAATGGATCAAAGATCTAAATATAGGAGCTAAAACTATGAAACTCTTAAAAGGAAACAGAGGGATAAATTTCCATGACCTTGGATTTGGCAATGTTTTCTTAGATAGACACCAAAAGCAAAAGCAACAAGAGAAAAAAATAGATATACTGGACTTTGTCAAAATGAAAACCTTTTGTGCACAAAAGGACACCATTGAAAGACTGAAAAGATAACCACAGAACGGGAGAAAATATTTGCAAATCATGTATCTGTTAAGGGTTTAGTGTTCAGAATATATAGAAAGAATTCTTACAAGACAACAAATAACTCAAAAAATGAGCAATGTAATTCAATAGAATTTCTCCAAAATAAGATATACAAAAGGCCAACAAACACATGAAAAGATGTTCACAGTCATTAGTTATTATGCAATGAAATGCAAAACTAAGTCACAAAAAAAAAATACCACTTTAGTCTCACTAAGATGGCTATAACCAAAAAAAGAGAGAGAGAGATATAAACAAATATAGATGATCTCAGTGTGTTTAATAAAGTAATAGAAATAACCTAAACCCCTGCCCCCAAACACTGGAATTTTGGGGTAATAGACTGACAGCTGTGTTGTTTGCACAATTATAATCGGCATTGTATATACAAAGGATACAGCTACCTTTTGTTTAATCTGAACTTTCTAAACATAAAAAAGGGGGGAATGGGGTATATATCAATTTTTGTCTAATCTGTTTGAAACATGAATTCTATTGGTTTAAAATGAGGGCTTTACTCCTTTTTCTGTAAGTCTCTTGTGATCCTTTGTAGAAACTTCTCCTTAAACCCCAGTTAAGTCCATTCTCTGGTACTAGCTATAAATTTGGTTTCACATTCTACTTAACAATTTAAATAAACTGAAATATTTCTAAAATGGAAACAACAATGTGATTCCATTTACTATTTTGCCTGGCTGTCGACTAAGAGTCTAGATGTCCCGGCACTGTGGATGCATTGAGAGATTGGCTCGTAGGTTGTAGAACTGTCTGGTTTCTTCTTGAACTGGGGAAGAGACAAGTCTCCTACAATCCTATTGTCAAAAGAGGAATAGGATCATGTACTATCCTGATCTTACATAAACCACAGATGGCTGTGATAGTATCTCTAGCTAGGGAAAATGTAAGAAGTATTTCCAGGATCTCACTATAGGAGGTGGAGGCAGGCTGCAATATTCTTTTGCCTGGTTCCTGAGACTTTCCACTCCACCACACTACAGTCCAAACTTCTCAGCCAGATGTTCAAAGCTCTTCACAATCTGATACCACCTGTTTAAACACCTATTTCAAAACTTCATAATTTCAGTTTCCTGCTATAGTCAGGCTGATCTTCTTTTCAGCTTGCAAACATGGCTTTTCTTTCCTAACTTCAAGCCTTAGGTTATTTCCCCTTCCTGACTCTTACCACCTACTTTTCCTGTCTCAGCATATAGTGATTCAATCCTTCACTATCTTCAGGATGCAATTCAGTCCCCATGTCATTCATGAAAAATTCTGGACCCTCTCCAACTCCTGCATAATTGATATTCATTAAAAATAAATAAAAATCCCATTGAGACTAATTATTTGTATAACTAATCTGGGTCCTTCACCATTGTTTGACACAGTAGTTGCTGCTAAGCTGCTAATTCACTTCAATCGTGTCCAACTCTGTGCAACGGCATAGATGGCAGCCCACCAGGCTCCCCCGTCCCTGGGATTCTCCAGGCAAGAACACTGGAGTGGGTTGCCATTTCCTTCTCCAATGCATGAAAATGAAAAGTGAAAGTGAAGTCGCTCAGTCATGTCCAACTTTTAGTGACCCCATGGACTGCAGCCTACCAGGCTCCTCCGTCCATGGGATTTTCCAGGCAAGAGTACTGGAGTGGGGTGCCATTGCCTTTTCCTGACACAATGGTTAGATTTAGTCAATTTCTATTTCACCCTCTTTCTATAACAAAGTTTCTGTAACCTCAGCACCATTGATAGTTGGAGCCAGATAATTCTTTGTCATGAAGGGCTGTCATGTGTACTGTAGAGTTTAATGACATCCCTAGCTTCTACCCACCAGATGCCAGTAGCATTCACCCTCCAGCTAAGATAACCAAAAAAGTCTCCAACATTACCAAATGTCTCCAGGGCAGTGGAGAGGGGAAGAAACTCACTCCCAGGGGAGAACCACTCCTAGGGTACCTCTCTGAACCTCGGAGGCAAGAAGGCTGAAAACCACATTTCTCAGACTGTTTCATCTAGAATTCAGGACAGGAGATAGGTTTTGACAAGCAGGTGAACTTGTGCTAGATTTGAAAGGCTATAGTGAGGTGGGGACCATATTCCTCTACCTTTGGCTGATTTCAAATGACAGAAAGGGTTGTGAGGATGCAAAATATTTCCTCAGCAATATTCCACATCCATTTTCCTAGGTGTTGAAAGGAAGCTGTGCGTGTATGTGTAGGAGGCATGGGGTGGGGTGAGGCGTGGCTGGGCTCAGTGTTCCACATCCTAGTATCCAGTTTTTCTCAGTATTAAGAGACAATTTCCATAATTGCCCAGTGCCGGACACTTCCAGATTCCAACTTCCTGATTCCTGAATAGCAGTTGTTAAGGCGAGGTTTTGAACTCAGCAGATTCACTGGTGCCTAGCTCCCTGGTGGTCAGTTCTTTAATGTTAAAGGAGTCGGCCCCGGGGCCATTGAAAGTGAACTCCTGAAATCTTAAACAATTTTTGTGCACCTAGTTCACTTCATCCATCCTTTTTTTTCTGAATAAAGTAACTAGTTTCTCTTTCCTGCACTGAACCCATAGAATGCCTTACCTATGATTATTTTACTCTTTCACTAACTTCTTTTCTTTCTAAGTAGTTAAGCTTTTTACAGGGAAGAATCACACTTCTTTTCCTCATCTGCCTGCCATAATCGCCATCCAGGGCTTTGCTCAGAGTGGGAAGGGGAAAGCAATTCAATTCATTCGCATCTGGCATTCACTGAAAACTTGCTCAATGAATACAATCTTGGAAGAAGGGATGGAAAAAAGAGACACACACACCCCAACCCAGTTCTCCCTCTTCCTCGGTGTGTTATAGAACCCAGACATGCACATCTGACCCAGGAGAGAAAAATTGCTTCTGGTGGGAAACTGTTGTGAGACTTTCTTACTAATGGGCTCAATCATACAGTCCGTTCCAGGCAAAGGGCCATGTAAAATATCCAGAACACACACTCTCCCTAGAATAATATCAATCAGGCATTTGGCTCTAAATATCTATTTGCTGATGACTCCCAGGTTTACTGCCCCAGGCCTGGCCATTTTCCTGGACCCCAAACTTGTGTACATAAACGCCAATTTGACATCTCCATTTGGATATCTGATGTTCACATTAAATGTAACATGTGCAAAATCAAACCCTTCTTCTCTTAGCCCGGGCTGCCTTTTTCACTGCCTTCTGCTTCTTCTCTTGTAAATGCCAACATCCACGCACCCACGTATGTCAAAAGCAACTAGAAATAAAGACTAATTTCTCCCTTTCCCTCAACCTCCACTGTCACACTATCAGTCATTCTGTGTTTTAACTCAAAAATATATCTAAAATCCATCCACTTCACTCCATCTCTGCTGCTCACTGACTCAATGGACATGAGTTTGAGCAAACTCTGGGAGATAGTGAAGGTCAGAGAAACCTGGCGGGCTGCAGTTCATGGGGTCACAGGGTCAGACACGACTGACTGCTGCTGCTGTCACCTTGGTTTAAGCCACCATTGCCTCTCATTTCCTTTCTCGGCTCAATGCTTTCTCTCTTACTGCTGTACTTTGAAACAAAAATTGGATCATGTCTCTATTCTGTTTAGATATGTTCTGTAGCTTCTCATCAGAATAAAAGCAACACCCTTTTATCCAGGGAACAAAGCTTTACATGATGTAGGCACTGCCCAGCTCTCCAAACCCATTCTGTCCCGTTCTCCCTTTCTGCTCCAGCCCCAGGTCTTTCTTGTGTTCCCTGATTTCCCAAGCCTTTTATGATGTCAGGGCCTTTGCACCTGCTTATCTTATCATATTGTATACAAAGGTCTGTACAGTCAAAGCAATGGTTTTTCCAGTAGTTGTGTACGGATGTAAGAGCAGGACAATAAAAAGGCTGAGCGCTGAAGAAATGATGCCTTCGAACTGTGGTGCTGGAGGAGACTCTTGAGAGTCCCTTGGACCAAACAAGGAGCTCAAACCAGTCAATCCCAAAGGAAATCAACCCTGAATATTCACTGGAAGGACAAATGCTGAAGCTGAAACTCCAATACTTTGGCCACCTGATACAAAGAACTGATTCATTGGAAAAGATCCTGATGCTGGGAAAGACTGAAGGCAGGAGGAGAAGGGGATGACAGAGGATGAGATGGTTGGATGGCATCACCGATACAATGGACATGAGTTTGAGTAAGCCCTGGGAGTTGGTGATGGATGGGGAAGCCTGGTGTGCTGCAGTCCATGGGGTCACAAAGAGTCGGACACGACTGAGCAGCTGAACAGCAACATCTTATCCCTACTCAGGCTCTTTGCAAGTCTAGTTCATTTCGGCTTTCAGATCTTGGCTCACATGTCATCGTTCAGATATGTTTTGCTTGATCAGCCCATCATAAGTAAACCCCAGCCTCTAAGTCATTCCTGTCCTATCACCCTGTTCATTTCCCTTGCGCTCTACACTGCCTTGCCTACTTCTCTGTTTTCTTGTGTATTCCCTGTGCCCTACCCAACCCTCCCCCCACCAATTAGACTAGAACTGTCATTAGTGCAGGACCATGTATTTGTCTCACCACGGCCTCTCAGCACCTGAAAAGGAGCTTGGCACATTACAGGCCCTCAGGAAATATTAATAGTTGTTGAAGGAATGAGTGGTTGCATATGTTCTTATCCAGGTTATTTCATGCTGGCAACATACATAATACATGAAAATTACCACCTGAATCATTTTAAGTGTTCTGTTTGGTGGCATTCAGTACAGTCACACAGTTGTGCAACCATCACCACCATCCATCTCCAGATCTCCTTTCATTCTGAAAAATGGAAATTCTGCTCCCCAGAAACAATAACTTCTATTCTTCCCTCCCTCCAGACCTTGGGGACTGCCATTCTACTTTCTTTCGCTATGAATTTGACTACTCTCAGTAACTTTTACAACTAGAATCATACAGTATTCGCCCTTTGGTGACTGGTTTAGCTTATTTAGCACAGCGTTTACAAAATTCATCCATGTTGCAACATGTGTCAGAATTTCCTTCTTTTTAAAGGTTGAATAATAGTCCAATGCATGTATAGACCACTTGTTTACCGATTCATCCTTCTATGTATACGTGGGATACTTCCACCTTTTGGCTATAACGAATAATGCTATGAACGTGTGTGTGCAGATCTCTCTCTGAAGCCCGGCTTTCAATTCTTTGGGGTATATACACATCCAGAAACATAATTTCTGATAATTCTACTGCTAATGTTTTGAGAAACTTCCATGCTGTTTTCCATAGCAGCTGCATCATTTTACATTCCCACTAACAGTGCACAAACTTTCCAATTTCTCTACATTCTTGTCAACGTTTGTTATTTTCCATTTTGTTTTATTTTCTTATAGTAGCCACCCAAATGGATGTGAGGTAATATCTCATTACAGTTTTGATTTACACTTCCCTAATGATCCAACTAGTACATTCTAAAGGAGATCAATCCTGGGTGTTCATTGGAAGGACTGATGCTAAAGCTGAAACTCCAATACTTTGGCCACCTCATGTGACGAGTTGACTCACTGGAAAAGACTCTGATGCTGGGAGGGATTGGGGGCAGGAGAAGAAGGGGACGACAGAGAATAAGATGGCTGGATGGCATCACCGACTCAATGGACATGAGTTTGAGTGAACTCTGGGAGTTGGTGATGGACAGGGAGGCCTGGTGTGCTGTGATTCATGGGGTCGCAAAGAGTTGGGCACGACTAAGTGACTGAACTGAACTGAACTGAATTGAATGATTAGCTATGTTGAATGCCTTCTCAAGCACTTTTTGACCACTTGTATATCTTCTTCAGAAAAATGTCTTTTGAAGTCTTTTGCACATTTTAAAATCAGGTTTGTTGTTATTGAGTTGCAGGGGTTCTTTATATATTCTGGATGCCAAACTGTTACACAATATATAATTTGCAAATATTTTCTCTCCTGTGGATTTCCTTTTCATTCAGGGGATTGTATCCTTTGATGAACAGAGATTTAAATTTTGGTGTAGTCCAGTTTATCTATTTTTTTTCTTTCTTTGCCTGAGCTTTCAGTGTCATATCCAAGAAATCATTGCTAAATCCAATGTCGTGAAGCTTTCTTCCTATATTATCTTCTAAGAACTTTATACCTTTAGCTCTTATGCTTAGATCTTTGATCAATTTTAAATTAATTTTGCCATATAATGTAAGATAAGGGTCCAACTTCATTCTTTAGCTTATGGATATCCAGTTTTCCCAGAACCATTTTTTGGAAAAGACTGTCCTCTGCCCAATGAATGATCTTGACATTTACAAAAAATATTTGTCCATGTATATGAGATTTATTCTGGGTTTTCTATTCCAGTTCATCGGTCTTGTTGCTGTTTGTTCAGTCATGTCCGACTCTTTGTGACCCCGTCTGCAGCACGCCAAGCTCCTCTGTCCTTCACTATCTCCTGGAGTTTGCTCAGATTCAAGTCCATTGAGTCGGTAATGCCATCTAACCACTTCATCCTCTGCCACCCCCTTCTCCTTTTGCCTTCAGTCTCTCCCAGCAACAGGGTCTTTTCCAAGGATTCAGTTCTTCGCATCAGGTAGCCAAAGTATTGGAGCTTCAGCTTCAGCATCAGTCCTTCCAATGAATATTCAGGACTGATTTCCTTTAGAATTGACTGCTTTGATGTCTTTGCTGTCCAAGGGACTCTTCATTGATCTATATATCTGTATTTATGCAAGTACAACACTGTTTTGATTACTGTGACTTTGTAGTAATTTTGGAATCACAAAGTGTGAGCTCTCCAACACTGCCCTGCTTCAAGATTGCTTTGGTTATTCAGGGTTCCTTGAGATTTCATTTGTATTTTAGATTGGATTTTTCTATTTCTGCAAAAAAAAAAAAAATTGGGATTTTGATAGGCATTGCATTGAAGCTGTAGGCCATTTTGGGTGGTACTGACTTTTTAATAGTATTAAGTCTGCTGTTGAATTCTGTTTCCTACTATCTTGTTAAGAATTTTTCATCAATATTCATCAGGGTCTGTAGCTGTCTTTTCTTGTAGTGTCTTTGTCTGGCTCTAGTATTAGGGAGATGTTGCCCTCCTAAAATGAGCTTGGGAGTGTTCCCTCCTCTTCAAGTTTTGGAAGAATTTGAGGAGGCTTGATGTCATTCTTCTTTAAATGTTTGGTAGAGTTTGCCAAAGAAGCCATCTGGTCTTGGGCTTTTCTCTATTGGGAAGCTTTTTATTACTGATTAAATTTCCTTACTAGTTATAGTTCTGTTCAGATGTTCTGTTTCTTCATGATTGAGTCTTGATAGGTTGGGTTTCTAGGAATTTGTCCCTTTCATTCAGGTTATTTAATTTCTTGGCCTACGATGGTCACAGTACTCTCTGACAATCCTTTTTACTTCTGTAAAATTGGTAGTCAAAACTCCTCTTTCATTTCTGATTTTAGTTATTTAATCCCTCACTCTTTTTTCTTAATCAATACAGCGAAAGATTTGCCAATTTTACTGATCTTTTCAAAGAACCAATTCTTGATTTTGTTCCCTTACCCACTTTTTCAGACTTTTTATTTAAAGAGAGGTGGGATGAAAAGAAAATAAACACTTTAAAGATAATTATAAACTTGACTGTGTAAGAAAGGAAAAATTGTTGAACTGAAAACAGTATTGTCACCACTTAGGTATAAAATTGGAAATGTTTTTTTTTTCATTCTTTATTCCAGACACAACCAAGCAAGGGAAAGAGGGGCTTTACCGTGATCTTTGTGCAAAGCAGATAATTTTTAAGCTTATATTTACATATGCACTTACTATGTACCGCGTGCTATTCTAAGCACTTTACATATATATGAACTTGTTTAACCTAGTGAAATAAGTGTTACTATTAGCCCCATTTTTCAGATGAATAGACTGAGAGAGAGTTTAAGTCATGCCTAGTAAATGTCAGAATTGTGATTTCCACATAGGCAGTCCAGCTTCAGAGTTGCTATACTACTAATAAGTGCATCCTTTTGATGGATGACATACACACAGATTGACCTTTCTTCTAAAGAGGTCTGAGTGCTATTTAGAAGTTACTGAGGAGATGGCCTTGAAATATGTTATTCCAGCCCAGAAAGCTTGTTCTTTGAGCTTTAGGGTCCAAGTCTGCTCTACTCCGAGCTTTCTTCCCAGTGTCGACATTCATTTGAATTGCTGTGATGGACACATTACTTGCTAAACTCTACAATCACTCTGACTCAACCAGTGTCAGGGTCACGGTCTGCAATGCCACATGACACCATGCTGGGCCCTTGGGGGTGTGTGATCCGCTTTCCCTTAGGTCTTCCCTCTTCTGCCCCTCCCACCTGCCATGGCACCTGTCCCATTTTCAGACCTACTGTGCTTCCCTCATATTGTTGCATTGGGCTCAGCAAGTCTCTCAGATAAAACCTGACTGCTGCCTTTACTTCAAGGCTGAACAACTCGATAAGGCCTGTTTTAAAAGGTCATTCTTGTTATTCATTGAAAACAACAGCAGCCAAAGCAAAACAGATTCGGGGCATCAGTGCCCTGGTCAGAACCTTCCTGGGAGTTGGTGGAGAGGAGAGCAGATGAAAGCCTACCTTGACACAACGCTGGCCCACGGACCTGACGCAATAATCTGTAAGGACACACACGTGTGCGCACTAGTCACAGATTTCTTCTCCCTCCTGCTGGAACACTGAGTCAGGAAAAACATTCAGAGCCTGAGGGATGTTGCTAGTGAAGCAGAGATTTCAGGTGAGAAGTAAATGTGCAGAGCGGAGGCAGTGACCTTTCTTATTTGCAGTGTTTTCATTCTGCAGCTTGCGCCGCAGGGACCCTGACATCAGAGGCTCTGATGGCCCGAGGCTGTGTTGGAGAGGAAATAAATGAGCCTGCCCTACTTCCAGAGGCGCTAGTACTCCGTGTGCGGCATAGAACCTGGGCAGGGCGAGATGTGTGTGGCCGAGCGACCTCTAGTGCCTGACACTGGGAGCTGCATCGCCTGCTCCCAAGGCGCAGGGAGTTTGAGGGGAATCCTGAGTTTAAAAAGCACAGGGTCTATTGTAAAGATTCTGTTTGTCCAGCACCGTCCAGGGTGTTAAGGAGGATTCAAAGGAATTACAAGCAGGCAAACTTAAGGAGCTTATCCTCCGGCCTGGGGAAATCAAAAGAGCATATGGTTTCTGTATTGACATGATGTCATGGGAGGAGTTTCTGAGAAGGGAGAGGACACCACGGATCAGAGTAATCCAGGAAGCTGAACCTGGAAGGACGAGTGGACTTTACATGAAAAGAGGGAGGGCATCCTGGAATGGGCGGAAAGCAAGCCAGCAGGAAGAGGAACCTTGAGGACACAGGGCAGAGACTGCCAATGAAAGGATCTGTTAGTCCGCAGTGTTAGGATGATTGACAGCAAAACCCAAGAACAGAAGATCCAGCCCCCCGAGTGTTCTCCGTAGAGGACCCACCTCACCACCCAGCTTGCCCGGCTCTTCCAGGCAGAAGGGAGCCCAGGAGTTGCTCTTTCTGCCCCCAACGATGGGCATGTGACAATAGGACCATGGGCTGCAAACTCAAATACAACCCAGGCCAAAGAGTCAATGCAAACGCCTGAAACAGGTGGGTGGAGGATTCTGGCACTTGGGAGATGTCCAATTTCGTTTTTAGCCAGTCTAGAGTCCTGAATTGCAGCGGGAAGGGGTGGAGGCTTCCTCCAATGGGCAGCGGGGACTCAGGCCTGGCTAGTTGTTATGGTCAGGAATGCAGGGCCCAGTGCCAAGTATCCAAGCCTGCACAGGAAGTACATTATCTTAAAACTTTAGGTGAGGTCTCTCCATGTTTAAACGTTGGGTCAACTTTTTATTTTATTAATTTAATTTTTATTTTATATTGGAGTATAATTGATTTACAATGTTGTGTCAGTGTCAGGTGTATAGCATACTGTGAATGTTCAGTTTCATATATGTGTGTGTATATATATATATATCTCCATTCTTTTTCAGATTCTTTTCCCATATAAGTTATCACAGAGTATTGAGTAGAAAGCATTGTACAGATCAAACAAACAGTTTGGCTTGCAGTCTGATCCTTTATGAATTGGGATTCAGATTGATCACATTTGTTCTAAAAAAATGTTTTAAGATGCTGAATTAATAGACAAGTTTTACTATAATTCTTATGACTTAGGGGAAATCTACTGACTTTGGGGACTGCTTAAATTTCTTTCTGTTTTTTCTCTCATGAGGGCCTTGAAAAGAGCTTGGGCTGAGTTCCCGAAGCCTTTTGCTCCTCTCTCTCTGCCCCTCACTTGCAAGTCTGGTTACCTTTCTGACCCACTGTTTTCTTTTTTTTTAATAGGTGTATAATTGACATGGGGCTTCCCAGGTGGTGCTAGTGTTAAAGAACCAGCCTGCCATTACAGAAGACATAGAGTTGGGTTCAGTCCCTGGGTCTGGAAGATCCCCTGGAGGAAGGTATGGCAAGCCACTCCAGTATTCTTGCCTGGAGAATCCCATGGACAGAAGAACCTGACAGGCTACAATTCATAAGGTCACAAAGAGTTGGACACTACTGAAGTGACTTAGCATGCACACACTCATATATAGTGCCCGGTCAAAAACCTTGACCCACAGAATCGTGGACACAGTAAAATGTTTTCCTTTCACACTATTAAATTTAGGGTTGGCTTGTTATGCAGAGAAAGTACCCAGAACATAATTGACATAGGTGTGCTGCTGCTGCTGCTGCTAAGTCACTTCAGTCGTGTCCGACTCTGTGTGACCCCATAGACAGAAGCCCACTAGGCTCCCCCATCCCTGGGATTCTCCAGGCAAGAACACTGGAGTGGGTTGCCATTTCCTTCTCCAATGTGTGAAAGTGAAGTCGCTCAGTCGTGTCTGACCCTTAGCGACCCCACGGACTGCAGCCTACCAGGCTCCTCCATCCATGGGATTTTCTAGGCAATAGTACTGGAGTGGCTTGCCATTGCCTTCTCCGGACATAGGTGTAACTGACATATAATATTATACATATTAGATTCAGGTGTACAACATAAGGATTTGGTATTTGTTTACATTGCAAAATCACCACAATTGGTCTAGTTAACATTCCTCACCACACATAGTTACAATTTTTTTCTTATGATGAGAACTTTTAGGATTTACTCTCCTAGCAACCTTTAAATATACAGTGCTGTATCATTAACTATAATTACCATGCTGGACATCGCCATGGCTGATTTATTTTGTAACTGGAAGTTTGTACACTTTGACCACTTTCACCCATTTTGCCCACCCCCACTTCTAGTCTATTATCTGTATCTGGGAACTTTAGTTTTGTTTTATCTTTTAGATTCTACATATAAATGAAATCACGCGATATTTGAACCTCTGTTTTCTCATTAGTAAGATTGGCAATCTAATTAGAGGTCCTTTTAGCTCAACAATCTATGATTCCTAAGGCACCATCTAGATCTAAAATTCTATGATTCTTGCTCCAGTCTGAAAGAGGATGTGTTTTCCAGCCAACTTCACCTTACAGAAGGTTCAGAGAGAGCTTCATTTTGTGTGCTGGATTTCTGTCATCCTTGAAGGGAGGCAGTGCAGAGTGGCAAAATCATTGTTAACCTTGGCCACATATTAGAATGAACTGGAGAGTTTTGCAACAAACCCAAAGCCAAGCCCCATTCAGAACCACCCAGGCAAACTGAAAGGACTCTGAGGATGGGTCCTGGGCATGGGGATGTTTTGATGGTTCCTCTGGTTATTTGAATGTGCAGCCAGGATTCAGAGCCACAGGTGTAGGCAAAAGTAGACTTTCTAACCCAGGATCTAGAATCTAACAAACCTGGGCAGTGGCAAGCCACATTTGCAGCCTGAGGCAAAAGAAAAAAAGTCTGACCTCTAAGTGAGCGAATGAAAGTCACTCAGTCATGTCCGACTGTTTGTGACCCCATGGACTATACAGTCCATGGAATTCTCCAGGCCAGAATACTGGAGTGGGTAGCCTTTCCCTCCTCCAGGGGATCTTCCCAACCCAGGGATTGAACCCAGGTCTCCCACAATGCAGACAGATTCTTTACTAGCTGAGCCACCAGGGAAGCCCCTGCTTATCAAAACATCCTCCTCTAGTTCAGACAAAATGAGAAACATTAATAAAATGTCTACAATCAGAAAGCAAGACTGCGTATAACGTCTGTGTTGTCCAGACTGTTCGTGAACTATGGTCAACTTTGGGCATCAAGGCAGTGGAGAGTGAAGGTCCTGCAGTGCTGGGAACAATGAACTGACTGAAAGCAACCGTCCCTGTTGCACAACAGTGCAGTGTCGCAACCAATAGTCTGTCTTTATTTCAAATTATGGTAATTTGTTCATCATGGATATTTTTGTATTCAGATTCTTTAAAATTATTGATTTACCTTGATTACTGTGCCCCCTCCCTCTTACAGTTTGCACTTGAGAGCATTTCACTCACTCATCATAATCCAAATTCTGAACCTGAGTTTCAATTCTGCTTCTGCTTGGGTTGGTTACTTAACCAATCTAACCTCACTTACTTGTGTGTAATAACTGTGGTGTTGGAGAAGACTCAACAGTCCCTTGGACTGCAAGGAGATCCGACCGGTCCATCCTAAAGGAAATCAGTCGTGAATGTTCATTGGAAGGAATATTCATTGGAATATTCATTGGAAGGTGATAGACAGGGAAGCCTTGGGTGCTGCAGTCAATGGGGTTACAAAGAGTCGACTGAGCAACTGAACTGACTGACTGACTGACTTGTGTGTAAGATGCCATTCATGCCAGCTCTCCTATAGCTCTGTGAAGTGTAAATGAGGTGATGCGGTGAAGTGCCCAGTGCAAAATGGGAAGCCTCTATACGCCCTAATGTGGGTTGGCTAATATCACACACGCAGATTGCACAATACCATGGTTACCATGGTTCTCATATGTGTATTCAAAGAAAGTTGTCTTCCCTGGGGTCTGTTGGTTCTAGGATATAGGATTGGGGTTGTCTTGACATTGCAAACTGTCTCCAACCAAAGAATTCTAAAGGTGTTCAAGCTCTTCCATAAAATCCTGCTGCTGCTGCTGCTGCTAAGTCGCTTCAGTCGTGTCCGACTCTGTGCGATCCCACAGACGGCAGCCCACCAGGCTCTCCCATCCCTGGGATTCTCCAGGCAAGAACGCTGGAGTGGGTTGCCATTTCCTTCTCCAATGCATGAAAGTGAAAGTGAAGTCGTTCAGTCGTGTCCAACTCCTAGCGACCCCATGGACTGCAGCCTACCAGGCTCCTCCATCCATGGGATTTTCTGGGCAAGAGTACTGGAGTGGGGTGCCATTGCCTTCTCCCCATAAAATCCTAGGGATCCACAAATAACCTGATATTATTTAAGCTGATCAATGATTACATAATTGCCTAATGGGCGTAATTATTTTCATCTATTTTATATCTTTGGATCTGTGCAAATTTTAATCAGTTTAAAGAAAAAGTCTGTAGATTTAAAATGTTTGAGAATTACTCTTGAAGATCCTGGTTCTCAAAGTTTAATGTCCATAAGTCATCTGTGCTCAGTCAAGTCCAACACTTTGCAACCCCATGGACTCCTCTGTCCATGGGATTTTCCTGGAAAGAATACTGGAGTGAGTTGCCATGTCCTCTCCAGGGGATCTTCCTGACCCAGAGATCGATCCTGCGTCTCCTGCATTGCAGGCAGGTTCTTTACTGCTGAGCCACCGGGGAAGACCTAAGTCATCTGGAAGTCTTGTTAAAATTCAGGTTCTGATTCAGCAAGTGTAACTGAGGTTCTGCATTTGTAACAAGCACCCAGGCATAAGTGGTTGCATCATTTGTGGGGCAAGGGAGGGAAGGAAATTTCAGGATTTCTTATTAAAAAATTAACAATTTCAAAATAATGACAACAAAGTATTAAACCACGAGCAGAGTCCTAAGCATGAGGTCTTTTGACTTTCTACAGGCCACATGCCCATGGAGCCATCCCTGCTTCCAGGAGAGGCCAGTGCTGCTGGTCTATGATTATACTTTAAGTAGTAAAGATCTAATCAGTGGTGTCCAGTAGAACTTTCTGTGATAATATAAATGTTCTATTCCTGTGCTATTTAATATAGCAGTCATTTAGCCACATGGGGCTGTTAAGCACTTGGAATGTGGCTAGTATGACTAAAACTAGTTTTATAAAATTTTAACTAAATTTAAATAGCTCCATGTGTCTGGTGGCTGCTACGTTGGACAGCACAATTTGGTTGTCAGCTTTCTTTGGCAGAAAACATGCTATTCTGGCATCTTATCTGTCTCCAGGCTGCTTATGGAACATCACCTTCAAGGGAAGTCAGACGAGATCTTTTTCTTTATGCTTTAATAAGTCTATTATTATCATTATTGGGTTGGAAAAAAATTTTTTTAAGTTTTTTCAAGTTTCTCCCTTACATCTTCCAGAAAAACTCTAACAAACTTTTTGACCAACCCAATATTAGTATTTAATCTGACAGATAATGAATACTATTCCAAATACTCTCGTGGAAAAAACCTGGTCTTTTGGTCTAGCAAAATTTTTTTTAACATTAAAAGCAATTTTCTACTTACCTTACTGTGGAAAAATATTGGCAATTCATATGTTAAAAGTTTCTTGTCTCCCTTCTAGGGAAATGATTGACATCCTTTCAGGGCTTGTCTGCATCTTTTAAGAGGAAAGTGACTGACACTCTTCAAGAAGAACACACTTTCCTGAAGTCTGGCAATGTGACTTGATTCTCATGATGTGAAGATAGTTTTCAGGTGTCTGAGCATCCCAATTGCAACATCTGCTGGATCATGGAGAAAGCAAGAGAGTTCCAGAAAAACATCTATTTCTGCTTCATTGACTATGCTAAAGCCTTTGACTGTGTGGATCACAATAAACTGTGGAACATTCTGAAAGAGATGGGAATCCCAGACCACCTGACCTGCCTCTTGAGAAACCTGTATGCAGGTCAGGAAGCAACAGTCAGAACTGTACATGGAACAACAGACTGGTTCCAAATAGGAAAAGGAGTACGTCAAGGTTGTATATTGTCTCCCTGCTTATTTAACTTATATGCAGAGTACATCATGAGGAACGCTGGGCTGGAAGAAGCACAAGCTGGAATCAAGATTGCCAGGAGAAATATCAATAACCTCAGATATGCAGATGACACCACCCTTATGGCAGAAAGTGAAGAGGAACTCAAAAGCCTCTTGATGAAAGTGAAAGAGGAGAGTGAAAAGGTTGGCTGGAAGCTCAACATTCAGAAAACTAAGATCATGGCATCTGGTCCCATCACTTCATGAGAAATAGATGGGGAAACAGTGGAAATAGTGTCAGACTTTATTTTGGGGGGGCTCCAAAATCACTGCAGATGCTGATTGCAGCCATGAAATTAAAAGACGCTTACTCCTTGGAAGGAAAGTTATGACCAACCTAGATAGCATATTAAAAAGCAGAGACATTACTTTGCCAACCAAGGTCCGTCTAGTCAAGGCTATGGTTTTTCCCGTGGTCATGTATGGATGTGAGAGTTGGACTGTGAAGAAAGCTGAGTGCGGAAGAATTGATGCTTTTGAACTGTGGTGCTGGAGAAGACTCTTGAGAGTCCCTTGGACTGCAAGGAGATCCAACCAGTCCATTCTAGAGGAGATCAATCCTGGGTGTTCATTGGAAGGACTGATGCTAAATTGAAACTGCAATACTTTGGCCACCTCATGCGACGAGTTGACTCACTGGAAAAGACTCTGATGCTGGGAGGGATTGGGGGTGGGAGGAGAAGGGGATGACAGAGAATGAGATGGCTGGATGGCATCACCGACTCTGTGGACATGAGTTTGAGTGAACTCCGGGAGTTGGTGATGGACAGGGAGGCCTGGCGTGCTGTGATTTATGGGGTCGCGGAGAGTCGGACACGACTGAGCGACTGAACTGAACTGAACTGAGCATCTCAGGGCGTTAACCCTCTGTGGTCGGACATCTCGTTTCCTGGACTGAGCATGCACGGGAAGAACGCGAGATCTCGCGGGAGTGCCCGCAGGCTCGCTCTTAGGAACCAGAGGCGCTACAGTTCTGAAGGTGGTTATTTATTTATTTATTTTTTGGTCTGTGTGAAATCTTCAAATTGCTAAATTGCTAATCTCCAGAGAGGTTTTCTGGTTTCCAAACTCTATTCAAGACTTCAAACTTTGTTTTTGAAACAGGATCAATTGGGCACTCAATGCGACGGGGAGACAGAGAGATTTAAGATCTGACTTCTTGGGACTGCCCTAGTGTTCCAGTGGCTAAAACTCCGAGCTCCCATTGCAGGCGGCCTGGGTTCCAGCCACATGCTGGAGCTTGCTACTGTTGCGGCTAAATCGCTTCAGTCGTGTCTGACTCTGTGCAACCCCAGAGACGGCAGCCCACCAGGGTTCCCCGTCCCTGGGATTCTCCAGGCAAAAGCTCTAGAGTGGGTTGCCATTGCCTTCTCCAATGCATGAAAGGGAAAGTGAAGTCGCTCAGTCGTGTCCGACTCTTCGCGACCGCATGGACTGCAGCCTGCCAGGCTCCTCGGTCCATGAGATTTTCCAGGCAAGAGTACTGGAGTGGGTTGCCATTGCCTTCTCCATGCTGTAGCTTAAGATCCAGTATCCCCCAGCAAAGATCACAGATCCTGAGTGCCGCAGCTAAGACGCAGCCCAGCCAAGTAAATAAATAAATACTTAAAGTAATAATAAAAATCTAACTTCTGGAGTCAAAGAAATGGAAGAAGATGCTACAAGAAGTTTGGGAGACCAGGAAGGAGGAATGTGAAAGGGGATCGCTCATTTAAGAATAAAAGCCAGAAACCAAAGTTCCATCCAACAGGAATTTATAAGTATCAGGAAAAAACAACCCTTGGTTTCTGTGACCGTTTTCCCTTTGGATCTGTAGTTAGTACATGGCTCTTGACATCAAAGCACAGGAGGGATTAAACATTCTCCAGGTGGGTCACTGCTTGGCAGCCCCAAGATACACTATTTAGAAACCTAAAACCTGGAAACAGACCCAGGAATCTATAAGAAGTCAGTAAATGATAGAGTGACAGTGGAGGAAAAGGTAGTGTTATCCAAAAGTGTTAAGTCAACTGGCCAAATATTTGGGGAAAATAAATATTACTCAATACTTATACTCTACAACAAAATAAATCCCAGATGGATTAAATATCTTTGTGCTAAAAATAAACAAACCCCCAAACTATAAAAGTGCTGGTGGAAGAGTGGAATTTGGGGTCAGGAGTGTGTATGCACTTAATTTGACCACAGTTTACACTCCCACTGGCCGTGCAAGGATTCCGTGTGAGCAGATGCACACAAATATGTGATATTATCTAGTTTCTGGGTCTTGTCATTCTAATAGCACAAGTTTGTTTAAAAATGCACATCTCAGATTATTAATAAATTTGAACATCTCTTCAAATACTTTTTAGTTTTTTGTACTTCCATTTTTATAATACCTGTTTACCTCCTTTGTCCAATTTCTACCGGGGTTTCTGTATTTTTCTTCTTCATTTGAAAAGGTTCCTTGTGTGTTGTAGATATTAATCCCTTGCTAATTTGCACATTGTGAATACCATTTTCCTCTTTGTCATTTAAAAAATACCAGTTTTATAAATGTTAGTGTTTGTTGAACAGAAGTCTTTCATTCTGATAAAATGAAATCCATCTCACACAATCCATAAGTGGATGCAGTGTTGTTTGTGATGGAAAGCTGGAGGCAGTTGGAATGTTCAGTGCTCGGACAGCAGATTGGTAAAATGTTAAGAGGCACACCAAGGAAGGCTGAGCAGAAATTAGAAGCGATGGACCAAGTGCACACAGAACATCTTAAAAATGCTGAGTTTAACAAGTAAGAAGCATAAGGAGATATATAACACAATATCGTTTATGTCAGTTAAAATGTGTGAATTTCATACAATACATATTTAGCAAAAACATATGCAAATGAAAAGGATACATATTCAATACCTTAGAATGGTTTTATGAAGCAGAGGAAATAGGAAGTGGGGATTACAGGAAAGAAATAAATAAGAGAGGAGCCTGCTGCTGCTGCTGCTGCTAAGTCACTTCAGTCGTGTCCGACTCTGTGTGACCCCATAGACAGAAGCCCACCAGGCTCCCCCGTCCCTGGGATTCCCCAGGCAAGAACACTGGAGTGGGTTGCCATTTCCTTCTCCAATGTGTGAAAGTAAAAAGTGAAAGTGAAGTCGCTCAGTTGTGTCCGACTCATAGCGACCCCATGGACTACAGCCTACCAAGCTCCTCCATCCATGGGATTTTCCAGGCAAGAGTACTGGAGTGGCTTGCCATTGCCTTCTCTGAGAGAGGAGCCTAAGAACTGATTATTATCAACCACTGATAATATCTTAGGAAATGCATCAATTGTACCTGAGTATCCCACACTCACTGGAAAAGACGCTGATGCTGGGAGTGATTGGGGGCGGGAGGAGACAGGGACGACAGAGAATGAGATGGCTGGATGGCATCACCGGCTCGATGGACATGAGTTTGAGTGAACTCCGGGAGTTGGTGATGGACCGGGAGGCCTGGCATGCTGTGATTCATGGGGTCACAAAGAGTTGGACACGACTGAGCGACTGAACTGAACTGATCCCACACTCAACCACAGAAGAAAAAAACACGGGTAAAAACTTTTTTCATGTGTAGGTAAAAAAAGGCTTCCTAAGCGTGATGCTGAAACTCCAATACTTTGGCCACCTCATGTGTAGAGTTGACTCACTGGAAAAGACTCTGATACTGGGAGGGATTGAGGGCGGGAGGAGAAGGGGATAACAGAGAATGAGATGGCTGGATGACATCACTGACTCGATGGACGTGAGTTTGAGTGAACTCCAGGAGTTGGTGATAGACAGGGAGGCCTGGTGTGCTGTGATACATGGGGTCGCAAAGAGTCAGACACAACTGAGCAATTGAACTGGACTGAACTAAAGCATGATGCAGAAGACAAAAACTATAATGGAGAAGGATTTTCAATCTAGTGAAAGAAAATATATTTGAATTATGGTAAATATACATATTCAGAAAACAAAGATCATGGCATCTGGTCCCATCACTTCAGGGGAAATAGATGGAAAAACAGTGGAAACAGTGTCAGACTTTATTTTTGGGGGGCTCCAAAATCACTGCAGATGCTGATTGCAGCCATGAAATTAAAAGATGCTTGCTCCTTGGAAGGAAAGTTATGACCAACCTAGATAGTATATTGAAGAGCAGAGACATTACTTTGCCAACCAAGGTCCGTCTAGTCAAGGCTATGGTTTTTCCCGTGGTCATGTATGGATGTGAGAGTTGGACTGTGAAGAAAGCTGATCGCCGAAGAATTGATGCTTTTGAACTGTGGTGCTGAAGAAGACTCTTGAGAGTCCCTTGGACTGCAAGGAGATCCAACCAGTCCATTCTGAAGGAGCTCGATCCTGGACGTTCATTGGAAGGACTGATGCTAAAGCTGAAACTGCAGTACTTTGGCCACCTCATGCGACGAGTTGACTCACTGGAAAAGACTCTGATGCTGGGAAGGATTGGGGGTGGGAGGAGAAGGGGATAACAGAGAATGAGATGGCTGGATGGCATCACCGACTCGATGGACATGAATTTGAGTGACCTCCAGGAGTTGGTGATGGACAGGGAGGCCTGGCGTGCTGTGATTCATGGGGTTACAAAGAGTCGGTCACTACTGAGCGACTGAACTGAACTGAAATATACATAACATAAAATTGATTATCTTAACTAGTTTTAAGTGTTCAGTTTGGTAAGTGTTAAGTACTTTCTCATTGCTCCACAACCAATCTCCAGAGCTCGTTTCATCTGACAAAAGTGAAACTCTGTAACCCATTAAACAACTCCCTGTTGCTCCCTTCTCTGCCCCTGGCAACTACCATTCTGCATTCTATCTCTATGAACTTGACCCCTCTAGGTACCTCGTATAAGTAGAATCATACAATATTTGTCCTTTTGTGACTGGCTAATTCCCTTTAGCATAGTATCCTCAAGGTTTATCCATGCTGTGGCAAGTGTTAGATTTCCCTTCCTTCTTAAGGCTGATTAATATTCCATTGTACTATGTGCTGTATTTTGTTTATCTGTTCATCTGCTGATGGGCATTTGGGTTAGTCCCACATTTTGGCTATTGTGAATAAGGCTGCCATGAATGTGAATATACAAATATCTCTTTAAGACCATGCTGTCAGTTCTTTGGGGTATATATCAAGTGGAATGACTGAATCACCTGCTCATTCTATTTTTAATATCTTGAAGAATTGCTATAATGTTTTCCATATCTCTTCATCATTTTACGTTCCCATCAACTGTACACAAGGATCACAAATTCTCCATATCCTTGCCAACAATTGTCATATCTTCTGGCTTTTTTTGGATAGTATCCATACCGATGGCTAAAGGACATAAAATATATTTTTAATGGTAAAATTTTTAAAACTTGGGAAAAGCTTGCAGGGTATATGGTTTATATTTCTCATAAATAGAAGGCTCTTAATAATCAGTAAGAAAAAGATGAAAAAGAAACGTAGGCTGTGGGTATAAAGAGCAACTTAGAAAAGACTACAAGTAGTTCATAAATATGCACGCATGCTCACCCTTTTCAGTAATGAGAGAAACATAAATAAAATAACATGATACCATTTAGAGCATGTCAGTTGACAAAGATGTAAAGAAACAGTAATACTCAGTGGTGGTGAGGATATGGGGGAGCAGGTGCTCTCATACAATGCTGGTTGAGGAGAACAGAAACTCTGATCATCTTCCAACATGCATTCTTCCCATTTTCCTTAGTCATAGAATCCATTACTTTTTAAACTGACTGTACTGTTGCTTGGAATAAAGACAAGATTTTTAAGCCTTCCTCACAGCTATGTTGCCAAAGTCTAGCTATGACTTAATTTTGGTCAATAAGATATAAGTGAAAGTACTGTGTAGGAACTCTGGGAAGCTTCCTTAAAAGAATGGAGAAGTGTGTCCATTTCTGCTGTTTTGCTTCTTCCCACTGCTTTAATGGAACAGAGCTGTGATGGCAGGCACTCAAGTAGCCATCTTGGAGCCCAAAGACACTTTGAGGATGCTAAGGAAGAGACCTTGAGCATAGATTTGTGTGTCTGAAATGTGGCCTTCGGGTTCCTAATAGTCACCGACTCCTAATATGGAGGGTCTACATTCAGCCACCTAACCATGGAAAATTCCCATTATGTGCAGGTCAGGAAGGGGAGTCACACATCTCTTTAGGGGAGCCCTGGCCTTCTGAAGATGGCCAAGTTTGCCAGAAACAAATATTCTCATAAAAATGTTTTATTAAAAGTTTATAAGATGTAACAAATACAATAAAAATGTACACAATTTAACTTTCCAGTGGTGTAATAGTGTAAGATCTTAGCAAATATACTTCGGAAGTTCTTAAAGCTGCAGTAAGACTTGAGGGATCCCTCATATGGCAGACAATGATGTTACACTTTAGCTACTTGCACATATGTACAGATGATATAATTTTCACCTCCTCTCGGAGCCTTTCTGCCTCTCTTAAGTGGTACTCTTTGTATGTAGATCTGCTAATGTGAACTCACTCCCTGCTCCATAAGCTGTGCTGTGTCCAGGAAGTTACAAACTGGAAACAGCTACATCAAAGCAAAGGCATGGGGACAGTTTTAAAAATGGGGAAACTGTATTTGTTTGGCCTGGAGAGGAAGAAATTCAGTACAGGATAGTGGTCTTTAAATATTGGAGGGGCTTTAAGAAGCAGAGATGACAAAAGGAAATGCTTTCTAGGAACGAAAGCTGTCCATCAAAGAACTGTGCTCCCTTGAGAGGTAGTGAGCTCCCCGTCCCTGGAAATGTTTGTCTGATCTGGATCAAGGTCCTGTGATACCCTGGGATTTTGTGAATGACTGAACATGATAGCTTTTTGAAAAGACAGGAGGAAAACATCAGTGGGAATTGTGTGTCTGAGGAGAAGGCTTTGTGGTACATGCCTGGCAGCATGTGCAGAGCAAGACTGAGGTATAAGTTTCATTTTCTTAATGTCCTTTTTTCCAGATGGTTAACTGGGACTGCCCTGCCCTCTGTCTCCCAGTCTGTCTCCACCATCTAAACATCCTTTCCCTTTGCCTACTCAACCCTAACAATTTTTGAAAACCTTTCTTCCTCCCCAGAACCTTCTCTTAAAACTTCCTCCTACAGCTGTCACTGAGGCTTGTAATGGAGGTGTGTTTCAAAGTTACTGACAGAGATCATGGGCTCTACCCCCATGCCCACTCAGCACAGAGCAGTAGGACCTCAAAGTTAAGGGAATGGCCCTGGGACTCAGACCACTGTTTGAATTCAGGTTTTCCCAACAACTACCTACTACTTAGCACACTCAGCTTTGATTTCCTTATCCTTTATTTGGGGAAAACGATGCAATTGAAATCTCGTGTTAATATCAGGAATTAACTAAAGGCATCATATGGACAACCTCTCCTGAGAGGTAGCTATTCTTCATTTTCTGCTCTTGACCACACACAGCATTGCAGTGAGGCCCTAAAGTGCTTCACTCCCCACCCCCTGCCCCTAGCATGCCTGGCGCTGTCTGAATGCTGCCTGTGATTGTGATAAGCAATAGGTGCTGTAGCAATGGGTACGTGCGTGCTAAGTCATTTCAGCCATGTCTGACTCTTGGCGACCCCATGAACTGTAGCCCGCCTGGTTCCCCTATCCCTGGGATTCTCCAAGCAAGAATAACTGGAGTGGGTTGCCATGCCCTTCTCCAGCGGATCTTTCCAACCTGGGGATTGAACCAGCATCTTTTACGTCTCCTATGTTGGAAGGCACGTTCTTTACCACTAGCACCACCTAGGAAGCCCCCTACAGCAATGGTGGCCCTAACTCCACATTTTTCTCTCCCCATGATCATGACAACCTTGAGAACAGCTGGTCTGTACACCAATTTGGCATATATTCACATTCAACTTGGACTCATACTGGGTTGCTTACAAGTCTACATGTGTCTTGTCTCTGGAAGATAAGAACTATTTGTGACACTGCAGGGCACCCCCTTCAGAGAGTGCTGAGCCTCCCAAGCCCATGGGGTTACTGTTACTGGAGAGTTCATGTTGGATTAAGTGGATCCCAGCTGGGCAGTTCCTCTGAGTCAGCCTGGGGAACGGAGCTTCTCCAGGTGCCAAGCAGATGCCTTGGAGAGAAATGACAGCTGTGGGTGGGACTCAGATACTGGAGAACTCTTGGGTCTTACAGCCTTGAGCTTGCCTTGGCAATAGCTCTTTTCCCTGTTTTCTTTTTGAAAGGGAACTATTTGACTGCTGGCACTAGGCAATTATCATTTGTGAACATTTTTTTTTCATGTGTCATGTCAGAGAAAGAGACGCACAAACCTTGCCTGTGAACAGTACATTGAGGAATTATAGGCATAAGCCAATCTAGTTTTAAAAATGATGTTGCCATCTAAATTCTATTAACCCTACAATGCAATCTCCCTTAGACCAAAATATTGCAATTTCCTTCTCTTTCCACTTTCTTTTTCTCCAGTTTAATTTGATTTTTGCTCTCTTTGGAGGATACACAGTAATCGGGTTAGGCCGTTGCCCATTCAGCGTTGCCCATAGAGTTCCTTGCCATTCTATACTTCTTCCTTAATCCACTTTCTGCCCAGTGAATATCCCAAGAAGAACCAGAGATAAATCATTTCGCCTTGGAAACTTATCAGGTTGAAAAAAAAAATAAACAATCTGCTGTTCTCCAAAACTCAGAAAATCATGTTAGCTTAAGGTACCAAGTCTGTTTATTTTCCTTTATCTAAGGGGTAGATTTCATTATGAAACCTGGGCCAGATTGAATGGCCCAAGAAGTCCCTCACATCTAGGGAGTGCCAGAAATAATAAATGAATGTTTTTGCGATTGAAATTGTCCAATCTGAATTTCAGAACGGATTATGTTTGATTTTTTGGAGGAGGTGAATCATATAGATTTTAAATAATAATTCTGCAACTTCAGCTCTTTTTGAGGGCATGCAGAATTGCTTGCCAACTCTTGAAAGCCCAGAGAGTAATTGATTTAACAAGACTGAAGCAATATTGCTTTTTATGCAGCTTAAGGTGTAAACAAATATTTCCTCTTAACACATTTCTAAAACTGGGTACAATTACATTTATCAGATTCAATGAAAACAGACACATCTTTTCAAAAATCCAGTCTACTCTCATTCCTTCTCTTTCTGTAACCAATAAAATGAAGAAGAAAATGCAGGAATTAGAATAGGGCAAGTCATGGAGACTAAGTGGCTTGTTTATTTCTTTCTCATAAATTTCAGTTACATGTTGACTTGTAAAGAAGGAAAAGGGCCCTCTACCTACAAGATCTAGTCAAAAGTGCCTTCTGTTCTTTACAAAAGGAAAATGAAGAAGTAATAACAATATGATAATATTTCTATCCTGGCAAAGTGGCCCCATGAATGGTTAATGCAGTTAAGGTCTGGAATCATTCAAAGGAGCATCTCTGGCAATTGGGAAGCTTTGGTGAAACCCCACATAAGAACTCAGACACCCTGAACCTGTTTACTAGCTCCAACATTCTGGTCGGCTTTGCTACCATCCTTGGTGTGGCTTTACACAGTGGCTCTCTAGTCCACATCTTCCCTGGTGGCTCAGATGGTAAAGAATCTGCTTGTGGTGCAGGAGACCCAGGCTCAATCCCTGGACTGGGAAGATCCCCTGAAGAAGGGAATGGCTGCCCACTCCAGTATTGCTTTCCTGGAAATCCCATGGACAGAGGAGCCTGGTGGGCTACAGTCCATTGAGTCACAAAGAGTCAGGCATGACTGACCAACTAATACTTTCACTTTCACTTTTCTAACCCATTGGGATGCTGCCACCCTGAGATATGATGGAATTGACATTGAGATGACCTTAAAAGACATCTTTCAGGTAACAGGACTGCTAAGTTACAGACATCCTTGGTTACAGCCCAAGCAATGTGGCTTGAAACATTCTTCAACCGGAAAGGCTGAGCATAAACCAGCAGGCATTTCCTATAGTCTTAAGGTAGAGTCCATGTTCCTCCAAAGAAGAATATAAGCCATTTAATCTACAGGGACAAGAAAGAACATATAAAGGCCCATCAGCAAAATCTTGATCTCTATGTCAAAATTAGATTCATCACTGATAAAGAGATGAATGGATCTATCTAGATATGTATAAACCAACACAACGATGTCTGTCTGTATATCTATCTATCTGCCTAACTATCTCTACCTCTTTTTGTTTAGCCGTCATGATATGAATCTGGTTCCAGGTAATACATTTTGTTAACACTTACTGTATTTTATTTATGCGACTTGTATATATGTGCTCAGTTGTATCTGACTCTTTATGGCCCCAAGAACTGTAGCCCACCAGGCTCCTCTGTCCATGGAATTTTCCAGGCTAGAATACTGGAGTGGGTTGCCATTTCCTACTCTGGGGGATCTTCCCGACCCAGGGATCAAACTCACATCTTTTGCTTTTCCTGCGTTGGCAGGCAGGTTCATTACCGTTGCACCACCCTGGCACAATAATGCCATGATGTTTACTCTCTCTTCTTTTTAAATGTGCAAAAGTAAAAATAGCTCCTCCTTAGACAATGCAGCAGGCAAAAGTCTGTTATCAAATCATTGTCAGTGCCTCAAAGCGAGCTGTAGAGAAAAACCCTCAAAAATGAAAATTGACTGGAAAAGAAGGCTTGTACACGTTGCGAAGCAGACATGAACACAATTACAATTTGTCTTAAACTTTGCAGGCAATTTACCTTTGGATTGATGTCAAACAGGGAAAATTTCAGCCTGAGGACACTTTTTAAAGGAACTGATCAGTACTGGAGAACAGAGGAAACAGAGAGAATCGGATGGGCGTGTTAATGGAACCAGCATCTCAGTCCTGCCTGCAGTGTTAATGGGACCAGGACTGTGGAATGAGTATCATTCAAGCAGATAATTCCTGTTCCTATTAACCCACCCTCACCCTGCCAATCTGTCATTTTTCTAAAGCTAGATATTTTTTTCTTCTTTCCTATTTTTAGTTGGCAATTATATCTGAACACTAAGGTGCCCCCATCATGTTTCTGTGAAACATCCTGGGAGGGAAGCCAAGGTCCACGACCACAAAGAATACTTGAGGATCTTCAGTGTAACGAGAGGCACGGCAGAAAACTGCCTTAGTCGAATCATCCTGCTGCACCCCTGAAACTCACACGGTATTGTGCGGCAATTATATCTTAATAAAACTGGAAGAAAAATAATTTTTAAAAAATACCTCAAAGCAACTTTATCAAGATTTGTGCATGCTAAGTCCCTTCAGCTGTGTCCAACTCTTTGTGACCCTAAGGATTGTAGCCTGCCAGGCTCCTCAGTCCATGGGATTCTCCAGGCAAGAATCCTGGAGTGAGTTGTCTTGCCCTCCTCCAGGGAATCTTCCCGACCCAGGGACTGAACCCCATCTCATATATCCTTCATTGGCAGGCAGGTTCTTTACCACTAGTGCCATATGGGAACCGCATTGTCGTGATGGACCATCTTTATTTATCATGTGTCTAATGCCTCAGTTCCGTTCAGTCGCTCAGTCGTGTCCGACTCTTTGTGACCCCATGGACTGCAGCACGCCAGGCCTCCCGGTCCATCACCAACTCCCAGAGTTGGTGTCTAGCTAGTCTAGCTTATCATCTAATCTAGTGTCTAGTTTATCATCATTGGCTACCTCTGTTTATTAAGTGGCCACCTGTTGACTTGTTCAAATGGAAATGATGGGTCATTAACAGTATCTGAAACCAATGTAATACATTCAAAGGGTCCCCATTGTCTGGGGAGGGCCTAGGTCCTGATGTCATCTGCTGTTTCAACTAACAAGCAGAAGGAAGAGCCTGGGACTAGGTGATTTAATGTGATACATGAGCACCTGTCGTGGCCCAGAGCAGAGCCTCTGTCTCTTTGGTACTAGAGGAAGTCGAAGCAGAGTGCTTGGGCAAACGCTGATGGCATCTCATCCTTACTTCCTTTTTTACAGGGTAGAATCACAGAGAATGGAAAGTGAATTTGGAAAAAGAAAATAAGGTCCAGGGGATTGGAGTGTGGAATTCTAGGTGGGGTTCTCATCAATCCTATCTCCCTTCTAGGGAACTGTTTGTGCAGTAGTGGGTTGATAGCTTTCTCCCTGGCTTTCAATTCATTCTAGTCCATTCTAATCCAATTTAATCTATCAGGAAGCAAGCACGCGCACACACACACACACAAACACACACACACACCCCTTCATCTCCACATGGGGAAGACAACAGGGAAGGATAACCAAGGTGACAGTGGAAGTCTTGAGTTAGGCGATGAGTGAACTAAGAGGATAGCCAAGGATACAGATGAGGCAACAAGGAGATGCTTTGGAACAATGGCCATGAGAGGCACCAGTTGTGCATGAAGCATGAATGACTCGGGAGGTGAAATCACATCAAAGATTTTTCATCAATCCCATCTATAGTCTCACCCTGTTCCCCAGGTTTTGCTTTTCTCCCTCCATGGGACTTTATGCCTATGTGCTGGGGGCAGAGAAGAACAGAAGCTGGGTTTGGAGGGGTAGAAGGAAAATACGAGAAGAAGAAAGAAACAAAGGTGAGAACTAAAGGATGACCAGCAACCCCCTTGATTTCCCACTTTCTGGGTATTGCCTCTATGTTTACTCTGCAGAGTTTGTGATGATGAGAAGCCAGTCCTGCAGATTCAGCAGCCGAGGCATGAAAATTGGAATTACTCACCTTTGGAGAAGGACACATTTGTGATGGGCTAAATGGAATGACTATGTTCATTCATCAGAGGCTGCGATGCAATGAATTTCCAATTGGTTAACTTCTAAATAACAAGACTTGCTGTAATGAAGGCTGAAGGGTACTTGAGTTTGGTTTTTATACTATAAAAGGCATCAGAATTTGTACTTCTTTCAAGCTCGGTAGGAAGCTCTTGATATTAAAAAAAAGAGCAAATTCTGATCAGTGGGTCTTCATCTGTGTGGGCAGATATCTGAGAAATCAATGGGCAAAAATGAAAAGACTATGGTGCAAAGAGAAAGAAAAGTTGTAGATATAAGCCTGGCCATGCCTGTCCAAGCACCTCTGAGGGGAGAGGGTGAAAGTTATGTTCCCATCTTAGCGAGGGGACTATCAGACTCTATGCCATTAAATATTCCAATCCAATCCTGATGCCACACTCACCAAGCCTCCTGTGGTGATTTTGCTTTCTAGAGAGCTTGCTTAAAGGGAGAAGACATTGCTCAGGCCAGTGCAATTTCTGACCTAACCAGAGTTACATTTTCTACCATCCATCAATACACTTGCATGTTATGGATCTATTCGAATATTTTAGGTGCAATTCTCTGGTTATCAAGCTGAGTCAAAAATGACATCTGGTAAGCTCACTGGGGGGATTCCCTGATGGTGCAGTGGTAGAGAATCTGCCTGCCAGTGCAGGAAATGTGGGTTTGATCCCTGGGTCGGGACAATTCCCCTGGAGAGGGAAATGGCAACCCACTCCAGTGTTACTGCCTGGAAAACTCTGGGGACAGAGGAGCCTGGTGGGCTACAGTAGTCCATGGGGTCGCAAGAGTCAGTCATGACCAAGCATGCACAAGTGCACACACACACCTAGGCTCACTTCCTTCAGAGCCATAGGTAATAGTCATTATCAAGATCAGCAGTTGTTTCCAAATATGCTGCTCTCCAAATCAAGGGAAGCTGACATCGACAAGGAAATCAAATTGTATAAGATTAGTCCATTTTAAAGGCACTATAAGTGAGTCATTTTGCACTGTTGACTCAATCAGTTTTTTAATGGCTTTGAATTTACATACCATACACTTTACTTTCCCTTACTACCTTCATCTAGCTCTTTAGCCTCCATTTTTGCTGATGGCACAAAACACATGAGCTTGTCATCTCTTCTAGCTTAAAGATGTCTCCTCGAGGTAATTATCCAGTCTCCAGGGATTTCGCCTCCTGTTTGGTTGGTGGAGATGTTCACTCTGAGTCTTTCCTGAATCTGCAGTGGTGTTGCCTCACTGACAACCTGCTGTTCCTTTGCGCACCAGGTTAGCTCCAAATTCATTGCCTCTGGAGCTTAGGCCCCTACGCTCTATGACCTCCTCATCTTGACCCCAGTATTCTTCCAGGCAACCAGATTGCTGAAAACACCTAGAGCTCCCAAGGAAGTTCTAAAACATGTCTGCCATCCCCTGGGGTTATTGGCTTTCTCTCCACCCCCACCATGTCAATTGTAGAGCCATGCCACTCGATTCAGTTTTTGTTCCAATTCACGGTCTGAGTGAGCTTTTAAAAACTCAGATTTTTTTTAATCATTCCATCCCCCAGAGTATTTGAAGGCTCAACATTGCTTTGGCAAAGATTCTTAACGAGGTCACTGGAGCTCCAAATGGACTGCTCCAGCCCTGTCCCTGCCCTCATCGAGTTCTATATTCTCTCTGATCCCTGAGCCTGCTCCAGCCCCACCAACCCTCTTTCTTTTTATACAAGCTATTGTGCACCTGCTGACCACAGGGACTTTGCACATGCTGCTTCCTCTACGTTGAATGATCTTTCTCCCCTCTTGCCTGGTTAACTCCTGTTTGTTCTTCAAAACTCAGTTCAGCCATTAAAAATGCAATGGATGAATAAGCTGTTAAGGTATTTAAAATACTCTTATCATGCCAAGGGATTAAAAACTATTGTTCAGGTTCTGCTAAGTCGCTTCAGTCGTGTCCGACTCTGTGTGACCCCATAGACGGCAGCCCACCAGGTTCCCCCGTCCCTGGGATTCTCCAGGCAAGAACACTGGAGTGGGTTGCCATTTCCTTCTCCAATGTGTGAAAGTGAAAATGAAGTCGCTCAGTCGTGTCCGACCCTTAGCGACCCCATGGACTGCAGCCTACCAGGCTCCTCCATCCATGGGATTTTCTAGGCAAGAGTACTGGAGTGGCTTGCCATTGCCTTCTCCACATGTACTCACTACTATATAAATAAAATAGATTATCAACAAGGACCTACTGTATAGCACAAGGAACTCTACTCACTATTCTGTAATAACCTAAATGGGAAAAGAATCTGAAAAAGAACAGGTATGTGTTTATGGATAACTGAACCACTTTGCCATACACCTGAAAACTAACACAACATTGTAAGTCAACTGTACTCTAATATAAAATTAAACTTAAAAAAAAAGAAAGCCGGAGGGAGTGGTAAGAGAGAAGGAAGAGAGAAGGAAGGTCACTAAGATGGAGATACAAGACATTCCAGTTGGCTGAGACCAGGGTTGCTGAAAACCCACCCCACAGCTCTGCCCTTCTTGTAACTTAATCTCCGCCCTTGCCGCTTCGTCTGTGAAATGCCACAGAGGCCATGAGGGGTCCAGAGCCCTGGAAGATTCTTGAATTAAAAGGCAAGATGGAAAGGCCAAAGCACTACCACTATTATTATAAGGAACGTGTCATAGACAGAAACAGACACCACAATGCATAATTTTTTAAAAATAAATACCACGCTGTCAAATTGGAGAGTGACTGGCTGTGAGATAATTTGGCAACTGCAGCAGAGGAAATGTTCAGGAGAGGTGAGTATTTTTCCACTCTTCCAGAAGGCTGGGAGCATAAACAGCAACAATTTTTTTTTTTTTTTTGCCTCAATCTTTCAGTCGTGTCCATCAAATGAAGCTTCCAAGTTGAATGCTGAATAAAATACCCTAAACACAGCACAGAGTAAGCCCAGACTGAACATCTTGAAACTGGTAAGCTGAGAGAGGAAGCATGCATATTCCACGTGAACGGTTTCGGCAGTGTCAGAGAATGAAGCACGTTAAAAAATAAATAAATCAGGCTGTGGTTCTCTTCACCGTGTTCCCTTTTAACAGTCAGTCCAAGGGGAATTCACGTTTTTAACCATAGGATGGACTGTCATAGCAGCTTAGGTGGTGTTAATAGCATCAGAGTGGGGAGCAGTTAGCCGGATACCCTATACTCTGTGACATACTAGGACTCCCTGAGAGCAGAGAAAACTTACAGAAGAGGCACGTCGTTTGCACAGGCCACAGCTTCATGCCAACCACAGGCAAGGGGTGAAGCAAGCACAGCCGTGTTTGTGTGGATTCAAGACCAAGGGCACAGCGAGAGAGTGGATACTGCCGCGACAGACTTGCCCACCAGCAAAGAGATTGGCTAATAATAGTTGTGTTTATACCAGAGAGAATTGAAGCCACAGCAGAAGGGGAAACTAAAGACATTAAATTTTAGTAGAGCTAATTTTGGAAGAAGGGAGAAAGTGCTGAGGGAAATGAAACAGGATAAAGCTGTTGAAGAGAAAGCCACGAAGGAAATAGAAAGTGTGCAGAGAGAAATGAATGCATGGCCAAAATCACTACAAGCTACCCAGTCATAAATATTCCAGCAGGGTGAGGGGGAAAAAAAGAAAGCCACGGTGGACTGAAATCAATGGTAAGAGAAATAGAAATGCTTGTATAAGAAGAATCTGTAGAAGGGTAAGAAATCAAGGATTGGCTAAAAGGTGATGATTGACTGAAAATAAATTCTGGAGAGTTCATTCTTTGGTTGTACAAACACCTCTGTTTAAGCCTATATGCATTTTTTTTCCAGTTCCCTTTCTGTCATCCTATGCACTGTGCTTAGCCGCTCAGTCGTGTTCAACTCTTTGCGACCCCATGGACTGTAGCCCCGCCAGGTTCCTCTGTCCATGGGGATTCTCCAGTCAAGAATGCTGGAGTGGGTTGCCATGCCTTCTTCCAGGAGATCTTCCCAACTGAGGGATTGAACCCAGGTCTCCTGAACTGCAGGTGGTTTCTTTACCATCTTAGCCACCAGGGAAGCCCAAGAGGACTGGAGTGGGTAGCCTATCCCCTTGCCAGGGGATCTTCCCAACTCAGGAATCAAACCAGGGTCTCCTGAATTGCAGGCGGATTCTTTATCAGCTGAGCTACCAGAGACGCTCTGGCATCCTATAAATACTCCTATTTGTACTTGTCTGTCTGGCATCTACTTCCATCCACATCCATCGTGATTCAGGTTGTGTTTATTCCCATATGTTCTTGATTAAAGTTAAGGAGGTGTTTTATCTGAATACAGGGTCTTGAGGGGGACCCACCTCGGGGAAAATACTAAAGATTTAGGCAATGGCTACACTGCCTGTTAAGAATGCTTCCCTCAACATCAGAAAAAGAGGCGAGTGAAAAACGTCCGAGGTACACACCAAATAAGTGAAGGTGTCAGCAATGGATGTTTAGATCAACATGATGCGATGGGGAACACAGTCGCTGAGGAAAGCACAGGCCAGCATCTCTGCCCCTCTGTCCCCTTAGGACGGTCCCTGAATTCAATGGGAAGAAGGCATACATCTCTCTGTGTGGCTTTGCATAGGGTGAGAAAGACACTGGAGGCCTACAGCTTTTAAGCCTTAAGTCTCTAATAAGTAGGTCAAGTGGAAGTCTGCAAATGAAAAATGAAAAATCAGAAAGGGGCAAAAATTGTACCTCATGGCTACATTATCAGCAAATAACTCCAGCTCAGCATGGTGAAAAGGGAAAAAAATAAGAAAAAGAATCATCTGATCTGTGGAAATCAAATACATTTATCAGCAAGCACGCATACTCTGAAATCTGAAATAGCATGAGTTTTAATATTTCATTTTAACATATTTTGAGAGTCTCAGTTTGTTGGATAGCTTTCATTTGGTACAAAAGTCCGGGAAAAATTCCAGGCACTAGGAATTTCTACTTACAGGTAGGCCCCTGTATGCTCATTCTAGAGACCGTGTTGGGAGCTGGCTATGGGTTGGGAATCCCAGCCTGCTCCATCTTTGTGTGAGCTACACTGAGAAGAGAGATGAATGCCTAGACTTTCCTCTTACACTTTTACAGTAGAGGTAGTAACATTTCCTTACTCAGAAATCTGGGGGCTAGGGCCAGCTTGATGACTGAGGGTTGCAGGCTGACTCCAGGCTGACTTCTTCTGGGGAAGAAGAGGCTATGCTTGGCTATAGCATTAATGTCCCAGCTTGTAGAATTGGGCTAGCCAAAATTCTCCTTCAGGGTTTTCCATAATATCTTACAGAAAAACTAGAGCGAACTTTTTGGCAAATCCAATATATGAACAACAGGAAATTAGAACAGGGCTGTACAAGGTTACATAATGTGCCCCCCAAATGCATTATCCATCATTCTGAAATCTCAGAGTGTGACTTTATTTGGAAATAAGGTTGTTACAAATGTGATTAGTTAAGCTGAGGTCATACTAGATTAGGACAGGCCCTAAGTCTAATGACAAGTGTCTGTATAAGACACAAATACAGACAGACAAACAGACACACACACACACAGAGGAAAGATGACCATATGAAGATAAATAGAAGCAGAGACTCAAGCGATGCAGCTACAAGCCAAGGAATGCTGAGACTTGCCAGCAACCACCAGAAGCTAGAAAGAGGCTAGAAAGAATTCTTCCCCAGCCTTCAGAGAGAGTCCAGCCCTGCTGACACCTAGATTTTGGATTTCTAGCCTCCAGAATATGATGTAAGAGAATAAATCTTTGTTTTAAATCATCCAATTTGTGGTGCTTTGTTATGACAGCCCTAGAAAACGAGTATATAGCCTCAAACGATCATAGGCAGAGAGTCTGACAATAAGTGACAAAAGGAGTGAGGAAACAGAAAAACTACAAAAAAAGACCTGAGGACAGTAAAAGCACAGCCTCTCAGGACCTTTTACCACAGAGTAAATAACCCAGTGGAGCCCACACACACAGCTGGTGATGGAGGGGAAAGGGAGAGGACATTTGAAAAATCAAGTCTCAGGACAATTTTGATGTGCATGAAAGTAACACTTAAATCCTCATTGGCCGGATGCTGCAGAGGGAACAGTGGGCAGGGGCAGAAAAGAAAGCGTCTTTTGTTTCCAAGGGGCAGTGTTTTTAGCTGCACTCTGCTGGAAGCTATTCCTTCCCACTCAGAAGCTCAGGGGAAAGATAAATCGCTCCTCTTAGCAGGTTGCAAGGAGAGATCAGAGGGTTTGCTGAAATCAATACAGAAGGAGATGCAGGGACTTAGAATAAACCATGGAAGTCAGGCTGGGCAGACATGTGGGGCAATTCCTTCTCGAGTATTAGCCTACATGACCAAGGCCAATTCCTTCTTCCATTTCACAATGTGTGGGTCTAAGCCTTCAAGACTTTCCCTAAAGCCCCAGACCTCCTCCTTCAGTTTTCTTCTTTCTTGGCTTGGTGCATCTTTACACTAAACTGCTCTGAGAAAGTTTAGGCCATCTACTACACATTCATTCAAGCTCCTGCCCCCTTTCCTACAAGGACCCATTGTAAGTCTTTCTCTCCTAGTCTGAAAGAACAGAAGTCTTCCTCATGTTCAAAGTCAGCTCCCCGACCTGGTTTCTGTATCTTCTCATCTCCTCAGGGACCGTGCTCCATCAGCTATCCCCTCTTTCACGTCCCTTCAGTATAAAATATATTCAATCCTCAGTTGAGGAAATCTCACTCTGGCTTCTGGGGTAGCTCCCATCAGCCTCAATAATGACCCTTTCCTTCTCCTCTTCTTGAGGCTTCTTGGAAGAACAGACTTCATTTTTGTACAATCAGGCTGTTGGCCTTGACATTACACTTTAACCTTCCTGGCCAAGGTGACTGCCAATTAAGATGGTACATCTACTCTTATCATACATGGTGACTCTGTGGTATTCAGCACTGCTCTCCTTGAAATTCTATTCTGTGACTTCAGGGACACTATGCTCTTCTTGTTTTAAATTCTCTTCCCTTGATTTCTCCTTTTCTTTGGGGATCATCCCATGGTCTTCCAATAGCCCCCCTTTTAAAATTCTGAGCCCTCTCCTTTTTACTCTGAGAGGAAAATGCTTGGGAAGCCTCTGCCCAAAGACTGTCATCTATACCCAGATCTTAACACATGCTGATGAATCCAAAATGTATATCTAAAAAAAAAACACAACAGAAAAAAGAAAAACCAAAGATATATGTATCTAAAACTATGTCATTTCTCATTACATTCATATTCCACAAGGTCTCCCAATTCAGTATGTTCAGAGTTCAGCTAATCATCTTTTCTCTATTACTCCTTTTCCCACCCCTAACCCCCAATCAAAAACCCTTGCTCTCCCGCTAAGCTTCTTTCACTCACTACTGATTATTCAACTAAGGTTTACTGAAGTACAAAGTGTCTAAGTGTCTGGTCCTGAGCTTACAGAGATAAATGAGATCTCCGAGAACGGTAGGAAAGAAAGAAAAACAAACATACATTATAGTTTAACAGCAGAAGCAAACCTAGATGATGTATAAGATAAAGAGGTAGCATGGAAGAGATGATTATCTGGATCAGAGTAGGAGAAAGATTAGGTCAGCCGTGCCCAGGAATGCTCCACAGACAGATGAAACAGTCTCTTTCTTATGTGAGCTACAGCTCTGTCTCCCTTAATCCTCACCACCACCAATCTCCACCCAAGCCTGACTCCTGGGAGTTTTCCTAGAGTCATCTTCTACACCTCTATAAATCCTACCAGATCTATGTCCAAAAATCTCTCAAAACTTGTCTCTTGGATGAATTCAATTTATTTCCTAATGGGCTTAGCTCCTATTTCACTTTCAACTCTACTTCCATGAGTGTAAGGAATTCACCCACTTTGGTTGCTTGACTATCATGCATCAATAGATCTATTTCTGTACAAAGTTGAGGCTTAATTTCATTGAATGCAAAAATGCTCCAGCGTGAGATTCCTAAAACTTAGATATGATCTCGCCACTTTACTCTTTACAAATCTTCAGGGCTCCTTGTCACAAAGTAAAACCGAAAACTGGCTTGGCAAACAAAGCCATCTTTACATTCTGGGCTCTGAAGAATTTATCAGCAGACATATCACTCAGTCAAGCTTCTGTGTTTTCTTTTCTGTGCCCTCTCTTAGAATTCATTTACCTTTCTGGTCCAGATGGACTTTTTTATCATTTAAAATGCAGGCATCTTCTTTTTATTTCTCCCATTCATCATTTCTATCCCAGCACAACTCTAACTTGTCCTAGACTGTCTATCTTCTTAGGCTCTCACAATATTTATCACTAATTATATTCACACACCTACTTACCCCCCAAAATTGTGAGCTCTGAGCTCCTTGAAGACAGAGCCTGGGAGTCAGGAAAAAAAAAAATCAATCTAATTAGCTTGTGATGGTGTCACTCTTGGGTCAAAGAGAAAACCACAAATATAAACAAATACAAGCTGATTGGAGATTCTTCTTCTACTGTACACACATTGCTATCTCCCAGGGTGAAATTATATTATGTTTATATAAGAAAGCAATCAAGTGTGTAATATATTTGAAAAGATTTCTATCAAAACGGTTGAGATTTTTTAAAATATTTGGGAGCTTACAGAGGATAAGCTTTAATTATCTAAAGACTCATTGGTATGGAACACCTCATTGCCTTCTAAAACTATATAAATGGATAGATACAAAGGTTACAAAACATACAGCAATACCTTCAGAGCAAACACAAGATGACAAACTCTGCTGATGTGATCCGCACCATTAAACCCCAAAGGAGAAGCTAGAAAAAACATGGATAAAAGCCACAAAGCTGAGGAGACTATAAAACATTCAGCAGGAGAAGGGAAGGGAGGGCCAGAGTTCTAGATGCCTGAAAGAGATCTTTCTTCTTCAGATGTAAAGAGTAACTACTGCTTATAAAGTGTTTTCAAAATCATGATATTTAGCACGCCTTTAACGCTCTTGATTTGCAAAACATGACTGTGAATATCAACTAATTGATCAACCTACAAAACAGTCTTTAGAATTCAGTGATTTGTTGCTGTTTTTCAGTTGCCCAGTGGTGTCAAACTCTTTGTGACCCCGTGGACTGCAGCACACCAAGCCTCTCTGTCCCTCACCATCTCCCGGACTTTGCCCAAGTTCATGTCCATTGCATTGGTGATACTGGATTCCAGTTAATTAATTAATACTGGATCCCAACTAACGAAGAGCAGACATGCCTGGAGAAAGTGAAAGTGAAGTCACTCAGTCGTGTCCTTCTCTTTGCAACCTTGTGGACAGTAGCCTACCAGGCTCCTCCGTCCATAGGATTTTCCAGGTGAGAGTACTGGAGTGGTTTGCCAGTATATCCTTCTCCAGGGTATCTTCCCAACCCAGGGATCGAACCTGGGTCTCCCACATTGTAGACAGACGCTTTACCGTCTGAGCCACCAGGGAAGTCACAGAAAATCCCGTGGTTGGGTTAGAATCCTCAGGAGGAATGAGATCAGCCAGTGCAGATGTAAACCGGTCAGCTCTTGGTCTTGGGCCAGTGTCTCCCAAGTTCCGGAACCTCCAAAAGATGAATTTAGTTGGAAAAGGACAGATTTTTTTTTTCTAGCTTTATTGAGGACAGAAGACTCTTGAGAGTCCCTTATACTGCAAGGAGATCCAACCAGTCCATTCTAAAGGAGATCAATCCTGGATGTTCATTGGAGGGACTGATGCTAAAGCTGAAACTGCAATTCTTTGGCCACCTCATGCGACGAGTTGACTCACTGGAAAAGACTCTGATGCTGGGAAAGGTTGGGGGCGGGAGGAGAAGGGGACGACGGAGAATGAGATGGCTGGATGGCATCACCGACTCTGTGGACATGAGTTTGAGTGTACTCCGGGAGTTGGTGATGGACAGGGAGGCCTGGCGTGCTGTGATTCATGGGGTCGCGGAGAGTCGGACACGACTGAGAGACTGAACTGAACTGAACTGAACTGAACATTGAGGACAGATATTTTTACTTTTAATAGTTGATTATTTTAACATGCCTTTGGAAAATTTATAAATATAGCATTTTACTCATGATTTTATAAGGCTCAAGATGGGTAAAAAATTGAAAAGGAAATCTCTTCAAAGAAAAACAGAGATCATACTGACATTGTGTGCCTATGGAAACGGCCACCAGGGTGAGAGGTGACTAACTGAAGTTTTGGCAAATGCTGAGTAAGAACAAGTCTGACTCTTATTATCTCAAATCTGTGCCTGTTTAATCTTGATGTCCAAACTAAATGATTCCAAATTTGTGAAGCTTTTATGTCTAATGTGGAGTTCAAGGAAAAAGGATAGAAAAGGGGAATGATTGGAGGAAAAGGATACAAGTAAGAAAGCCGTGGGCTTCCCAGGTGGCACAGTGGTAAAAAGAATCCATCTACCACTGCGGGAGACGCAGGAGACATGAGTTTGATCCCTGGGTAGGGAAGATCCCCTGGAGTAGCAAATGGCAACCCACACAAATATTCTTGCCTGGAAAATTCCATGGACAGAGGCTCCTGGCAGGCTACAGTCCACAGGGTCACAAAAAATCCAACATGACTGAGCACAGCAACAAGAAAAGCCTTATATGCAAGTTCTAAATATCAGATAAAGAAAACCAGCAGAAACAAATCCTTTGAATTCAGTGCATAAAACAGTCTTCATGAAAATGAAGCTCTATTTCACTTAGAATCTGGCTCTCTCAAGAGTCCTGGGGAGACAGGCATCTCACTTCCAGAGGGCCCCAGAGAAACAGCAATCACTCACCATTCTTCTTGCCAACATCTTGCACAAACAGCACGCAGCAGTGGCTTATCCTCACAGACAGTACAGAGCACTCAGAAACTGGTTCTCATGGCAGAGACAAGGCTCTTGGATGGGTTGACTCAAAAAACAGGATATTTTTCAAGTTCCTTCCCCCACTCCCCATTTTCATACTATCTCTTCTAATTACATACTTGCAGTTGATAGGAATTTAGTAGAAAAAAAAAAAAGCCCAAGAAATGTCAGAAGTGACAAAGCGACATATCAGATCAACTCTGCAAAGGTCACAGAAGCCAGGAACCAGTCAGCAGCTTTGCCAGAGTAAAGTCCTAGAACTTCCCATTTTAGCCGCTAAGGGATGCTCTGTGCTTTCCTACAGGAGGGCCCAATCTCTGTGCTAGACATCCCTCGGCCTCGTCTCTGACCACTCCAGCTCAGCCTAGTAGGACTCTCTCAGCCTAGTGGGAACCTCTTCGTTTCTCAAGACTCAGCCCAACTTCACTTCTTTCAGAAGATCCCTTGTTCCCGTGTCCTGAGTTAGATCCAGTGCTCTGGGCTCCTGCAGAGCCCTCTCCCTCCCTGCCTCCCTCCCTCCTTACCTCCCTTAGTAGATCCTTTAGCAAATGTTTACTGAGCACCTACTGCGTTCTGTTATTCTTAAGCACCAGAACGATAAAAGCAGCACCTGTTTTCATGGAGGGTACATGGGGATACAGCTTCCAGAAACCACTCCAATTTATCACTCTTTGGGATTTTTGTTCTTGTTTTATTTTATTGAAGTGTAGTAGTAGTAGTGAAAGTCACTCAATTGTGTCCAACTCTTGTGACCCCATGGACTGTAGCCTGCCAGGCTCCTCTGTCCATGGGATTCTCCAGGCAACAATACTGGAGTGGGCTGCCATTTCCTTCTCCAGGGGATCTTTCTGACCCAGGAATCGAATCCCAGTCTCCTGCATTGCAGGCAGGTTCTTTACCAACTGAGCTATGAGGGAAGCCCCTTATAGTTGATTTAAAATATTGTGTTCATTTCAGGTGTCCAGCAAAGCGATTCAGTTTTATATATATATATATATATACATACATACATACTTTTTTTTCAGATTCTTCTCCATGACAGGTTATTGCAAAATATTGAATATAGTTCCCTCTGCTTTACAGTAGGTTCCTTGTTGTTAATCTGTTATATATATAATAATGTGTATCTGTTCATCCCAAGCTCCTTATTTTTCCCTCCCCACCTCCTTCCCGCTTTGGCCGCCATAAGTTTGTTTTCTCTGTCTGTGAGAACAACATGCTTTTTGATAATGAAAGTTCAGTGATGAAAACACAAAGGGTCACATGTGGTGACCTAAGGAGGGAGGGTGGTTTACTGAGGTTGGAGAGACAGACGAGTGGTTGTTGAAGGGAGAATTTTAAGCTGAGACCTTGATGACACAAAAGAGCCATAAACGGAAAGATCTGGAAGGCCGTTGGGGACAGAGTAAGGAAAGGTTTTAAGCCCCTTAAGACCTCTTGGGAGTTTCAGGAATAGGAACAAAGCCAGCGGAGCTTGTGTGAACCAGTGAAGATGGGATCAAGATGAGGTTGGAGAGGGAGGTAGGGGCCAGGAACCACGGGCTTTCTAGACCGTGGAGAGGTATGTGATTCCATTAACCAGGAGGAGGTGGGAGGATCTTCTGAAAATCACCGCAGGAGTTAGAGACACGCTTGTTTGCCAAACATTCTAAATCCTCAGGTCTGGCGCAGGCTGGGCATCGCAGGCGGTGAACCGTTGACCAAGATCTCTGTCACATCAGACTTGTGTTCAGAGCCAGGCCCAGCATCTTCCCCTCGCTCACCTTGCCTTTCCCTGCACCTAACCAAACAGAAAGGCAAGCCACTCCAGTACTCTTGCCTGGAAAATCCCATGGATGGAGGAGCCTGGTGGGCTGCAGTCCGTGGGGTCGCTAAGGGTCGGACACGACTGAGCGACTTCACTTTCACTCTTCACTTTCACACATTGGAGAAGGAAATGGCAACCCACTCCAGTGTTCTTCCCTGGAGAATCCCAGGGACGGGGGAGCCTGGTGGGCTTCCGCCTATGGGGTCACACAGAGTCGGATACGACTGAAGTGACTCAGCAGCAGCAGCAACCAAACAGACCGCTCCTCCTACATCCTGTTCCAGCACTGGCAGTTCATGGCTCTCTAAGTCCTGCTTTATGCCACCTACACGGCCTCGAAGAAATTTAACCAGACTCAATCCTGATGATTTTGTCATCAAAATATCTTTTGATTTGGCCTCTCATTACCACTGTCAATGGCCGTAGTTCAGTTCAGTGCATCATCTCCCATCTGACAGTCACAACAGTCTCCTCACTTGCTCGTGGTCTCCGCATGCCAAGTATTAGTATCTTCTGTACTGTAGTCAGCCTTCTCTTCCTAAAGGAAAGAATGGGATCATGGTGAGCAAATTTCCATCCATGAGGGCATCTGCTTACATTTCCTTCCCAGATGTTATTGACTCTCTTGCCTGTTAAATATCACTAATAACTCCGTATGCTTACAGAATAAATTTCAAGTCTTTACCATGGCTTATCAGACCCTTTTGAATCTGCCTTCAATGTATGGTCCCTTACATCTTTTTCATTCTATTTCCGACAGTTACTTCTTGCTTCTAGAACATTCCCTGCCTTTTCACGCCTGACTTCTCACAAGCTCTTTCCTCCGCCTAGAATGCCCTTCTTCTCAAGCAAACTTCACTCGTTTTTCAAGTTCCAGCTCAAATGAATCCTCTAAAAGTGTAGGTGCAGCATTCTCCATGCCCCCACATACAGCATTTAGCTCTTTACATTTCAGGACTTCTGGTTTGGGTTATAAATATTTGAATCCCCATGAACCTCTCAAGAGCAGAGCCTGGGTCTTATTTATCACTTTATTTCTAGCACCTAGTGTAGTGTCTGGCACAGACTGCTTAAAAAGATACTTGTTGAGTGGATAAACCAGTGAATTACCTTCAACTCCCGCCCCCGTTTGCCATACATTTTGATATCCACCCCCTCTATGCAAGCAAACACAAAAAACAAACAAGATCCAAACCTTCAAGCCAGTTCTGTCTGATGGCCCCCATGGATGCTTCCTCAGCCACAGCTTTAAATAATGTAAGGTGATGCTAAATTGGAATTATCTTGGCACAGTTAACTGCATCTGAGATTTAACTGAGTTTAGGCCAAAAGATTTCATTTTTCAAGTGGTTTGCCAAAATGGCTAAAACAGAAACAAGAAGGCACTGCTTTAAATATAGTTTGCTTCCTCTTCTGTTCAGGGAGTTATTGGCCCACTTTGAAACTGGAGAAAGCTCTCCAGGGTACAAAAGCAATGATCACTTCTTTTAGTTTAACTACAGGTAGGACAGCCACTCAGAGACACTGAAGGGTTTGTCCTGGCACTTTCATTTGGGTTCACCCGGGAAAGTGCTCTGCTAAGAACTTGCTAATGAAAAAGCAATACTATGAACGGTTGGCTGTGCTTAGAAATTGAGGCAAGGGGATCAGCAAGATCTAGAAAGATGTGTATCTATCTCCCTTAAACAGAGGTTTGCCCACTGTAATCACCAAGTAGCAAAGGCAGCTTCAGGGCTGAACTGGAAGACCTCTGACACATAAGCATGGAGTAACACAACCAGAGCCTGGGGAAAAGAGGGCTGCTATCACACAAAGAAGACTCCTGTCGGTTTCCTTGGATTGTTCAACTGTGTCCCTCTTTGCCTTGCCAATAGGAAGGGGCTTCACTGAACTGTGCTCTCACTCTATACAATGCTTGTCGCCCAACTTTAGGGTGAAGCCAATCCCACACTGGTGCTTTCCCACCTCCTCACTATAAAATAGGGGAATTCCAGTCCAGTAGGGTAAGAGTCTTTGTGATCAGACGAACCAAAGTTTAGTGACAAAGGGATAAGGCACATCCCAGGGGAAGCTGCATGGGAGCACTGGACTTTCAGCAGTACCTAGGAGAAAACTAGGGGACTTTCCTGTAGCTCAGATGGTAAAGAATCTGCCTGCAATGCAGGAGACCCAGGTTCAATCTCTGGGTCAGGAAGATCCTCTGGAGAAGGGAATGGCAACTCACTCCAGTATTCTTGCCTGGAGCATCCCATGGACAGAAGAGCCTGGCGGGCTACAGTCCATGGGATCGCAAAGAGTCGGACACGACTGAGCAACTAACACTAACCCTGCTAGAAGAAATCACGAGAATTAGATGTTAGAGAGGAGGAGTGTGCTGCACTGGAGGGAATGTTGATGGACAGAAGGCAGAGACAGAGCAGGGGGGAGTTTGTCTGAGGACAGTTAGTAAACCTATTTGGCAGGAGAAGTAAGTCCCGTCTTATCTGTCATTTAAATCTTTAATATGCTAAAATTAATCGAGTTCTTCTATAGGTTGAGTACTATACTAGAATGCTGGGGAGTCAGGATAAAAAGACAGTTTATATCCTCAAATAACGCAGAGTCCAATGGAGAAATCAGCCTGGTAAACCAGTTCAGAGTGATTGTGATGGATGCTGTGGTAAGAGGTATCAACAAGTGCCTTGGAAGCTTGCAGAGAGGATGGCCTGATTGTCTGGAGGATCACAGAAACCTCCATGGAGGTTTTGGATGGGGACAAATGGAGGACATTTGGTTGGGGTGTGGTGGCTCAGACGGCAAAGAATCTGCCTGCAACGCAGGATACCTGGGTTCAATCCCTGAGTTGGAAAGATACCCTTGAGAAGGGAATGAATACCCACTCCAGTATTCTTGTGTGGAGAATTCCATGAACAAAGAGCTTGGCAGCCAAAGGAATCCATGGGGTCACAAAGAACTGGACATGATTGAGTGACTTTCACTTTCTCAAACACAGACAGGAGCTTGCTAGGTCTGCAGAAGAGAGCTCCAGCTAAGAGAATAAGTTTTCTCTAAACCTTTCCTCCATTATCGTTCACCATGAAACTTCCAGTTTCCTTAATGGTTCTCAACGATGCCAGACTCACTCTTGGCCCACTCTTTCGGTTTGTTACCTGTTGTGTGTGCCACACTCGGGATGCCCGTTCCTTTATGCCAAGGCCCAGCACCTCCCTGGAGCTTTCCACATGATCTCTCCAATTCTAGTTCATGGGAGAAATGACATGAATGCTGATACATCTGAGATTTCCAGCGATCAGGCAGGACAGCGCACAGCAGTGTAAGGACTGGCATACACTCATATGAAAGAACCGTTCATGGGGGTCCTTCCATGCCTGTTTCCAAAAACGTCTCAGGAAAATGTAATGCCGAGTTAGCAAGTGGCTGTCACTATTCCAGCTCACGGTGTTCTTTCTCTGCTCAGAAATTCTAAAACGCTCTTAGTTTGTACTGCCAACTTAGAATATATAAATGCTTCATTTTAAAAATAAATTCATCATTTTAATTATTTCTTGTGTGTCACTAACTAGACAATATTTGATTGTATGCTGCTGCTGCTGCTAAGTCACTTCAGTCGTGTCCGACTCTGTGCGACCCCATAGACGGCAGCCCATCAGGCTCCCCCGTCCCTGGGATTCTCCAGGCATAGTCAGCTGTTATCTACCTAACTTGACCATAAGGTCCTTCCTGACAAGAAGCAACTCTCAAGTTCTTCTATCAGGAGCAAGACCCTGCACCACAGGCCACCAGTAGCAGTCCCGGTTACAATGATTACTTGATGGCCCTGCTCAGAAAATCCCACTAACCAGCCCTGTACTGGAAACTTCCATCCACTCAACTGAAGGTATACAGAAAATATTCGATTAGTTGCTTTTCTCCAAAATTTCCCAGCCCTCTGGTCCCGAAGACAAAATGTCCCAGAGCCTTGCCTCATCTGTGACAACAGCTCTAAGGTATTGATTGGATCTGATACCATTTCTTTTATGCATATGATCCTTAAAGCTACATCTCTGGCCCTGACACGTCACGAGATCTTCAAGATTCCCATTGTCCTTTAACCTCAGTCACTAAACTCAACGTGTCCGGAATGTCCAGTATGTCTGCATCCTTACCCCTGTTCTTTCTCCTTCATTCTCTGTTTCGGTGAGTGGCATCCATTCTGTGGCTCAAACCAAGACCCCACAAGACATCTTTCACTTCTAACAAGAGTAACTGTAACATTTATCACTTAAAGTATCGTGTTCTTGAGAGTGAAAGGAGGTGCTAATAGTAACTATTGTGACACAACCAGGATCCGTGGTGACTCTCCTCCTTACTTCTCTCACCGCTTGATGACCCATCAATCAATCAAATCTTGTCAATTCCGTCTCCTAAAAATCTCTCAGACTCCACTGACCCCGTTTTTGTTGCCTTTATCTCTTGATCTCAGTTTTACAGTTTCCAGTCCATTTTCTACCTAATAGAGGGATTTTTCTGAAATATACATTTGAGCAATACTCTCCAATGGTCTTGGATTTTAAAGAAACAAGTTCAAGCTCAGTAACCTCTACTCTCATCGCCCTCGTCTCTTATTACCCTTGCGATTTACACTACAGCCAGAGTACGGTGCTTTAGGTTCCCAGCAGATGCCGTACTCTTTGACCATGCAGCCTTTCCACACACTGGGCCCGATGCCCCACACCCTTCTGTTTTCTCACATCTTTTACATGGTGAACTCTTCTTTACCCTTCAACACCCCTTCAATCTTAGCCCAAGGTTTACAACTAACCTCCACCCAGCAACTGGAATGCCTCAGCCAAAACATAAATCTAACCATGTCATTTATTTGATTGAACAGTTCAGTGATTTCTGATCTCCTGCAGCAGAAAATTCGACCTTCTTAGTAGATCTCTGCAAATATTGATTTTCACTGCTCTACCTTTGCTCTCACCATTCCTTGTGCCTGGAATGTCTCTCTATTTCAGGGGGAAGTGCTGGGTTTCAGTCTTGGTTCTAACACTTATTGGCAGGTGATTTGGGGAAAATGTTTAACCTATCTTTGTGTGTTAGCTTTATACACAGTACAATAAAGATAAACATAGTATTAATCTCAGAGAGTTTGGGGGGAGGGTGACACAAATGAGGATTTTAAACAATGTACATAATAAACTCTGAATATAAGCCATCATTATAGAGAAGACTCTTGAGAGTCCCTTGGACTGCAAGGAGATCCAACCAGTCCATTCTAAAGGAGATCAATCCTGGATGTTCATTGGAGGGACTGATGCTAAAGCTGAAACTGCAATACTTTGGCCACCTCATGTGATCAGTTGACTCACTGGAAAAGACTCTGATGCTGGGAAAGGTTGGGGGCGGGAGGAGAAGGGGACGACGGAGAATGAGATGGCTGGATGGCATCACCGACTCTATGGACATGAGTTTGAGTGTACTCCAGGAGTTGGTGGTGGACAGGGAGGCCTGGCGTGCTGTGATTCATGGGGTCGCGGAGAGTCAGACACGACTGAGCGACTGAACTGAACTGAACTGAACTGATTAGTATCCTTATCGCTACTGATGTTCTAGACATTATCTCCTTCCAGAAACTCCTGCTCAGTCTTCAGATTTCATTCATTCATTCAGTATATAGTTTTTAAACCCTACAAATCTTCCAGACATTCTCTAGATACTAAGAAATAAAACTGAATCAGGTAGTGCTTGCTTTCAAGAATATCGTAGTCTAAACCTCCTCCCTGATCCAGATGGTGGTAATTTCATCGTAATGTCTCAATATCATCTGTTCATATGGCACCTTCTCCATGAGGTTGTATGATCTTCAGAGACATAAACAGATATATTTACTCTTGATCTCCCAGGGCCTAGTACACTTACTGGCACACAGTAGGTTCTCAAGTAATATTTGTTGGAATATATACTGCATTTAATCACTCTAGTCTTACACAACTCTTGGCAAATACTATGCAAGTGAGTCTCAAATTCACAAAAACCACTTTATACCGGTTCTAAAAATTGTCCTTGTTTCTGTTATGCTAGAGAAAGTAAAAGTGCTACTGTACTCTTTCATGAGAAATCATGAGAAACGCTGGGCTGGAGGAAGCACAAGCTGGAATCAAGATTACCGCAAGAAATATCAATAACCTCAGATATGCAGATGACACCACGCTTATGGAAGAAAGTTCGAAGAAGAACTAAAGAGCCTCTTGATGAAAGTGAAAGAAGAGAGTGAAAAAGTTGGCTTAAAGCTCAACATTCAGAAAACTAAAATCATGGCATCCAGACCCATCACTTCATGGCAAATAGATGGGGAAACAGTGGCTGACTTTATTCTTTGGGACTCCAAAATCACTGCAGTTGGTGAAGGCAGTCATGAAGTTAAAAGACACTTACTCCTTGGAAGGAAAGTTATGACCAACCTACACAGCCTATTAAAAAGTTGTGCTGAAAACATGCTTCTCTGGAGCAGATTCTTAGATCTGTGAGGCTGTCTCCTGGGCTTTGGTTCTCAGTTTGACTTGAATAAAACTCTCCTTTACTCTTAAAAAATAAAATAAAAAGCAAAGACGTTATTTTGTTTACAAAGGTCCGTCTAGTCAAGGCAATGGTTTTTCCAGTGGTCATGTATGGATGTGAGAGTTGGACTATAAAGAAAGCTGAGCACCAAAGAACTGATGCTTTTGAACTGTGGTGCTGGAGAAGACTCTTGAGAGTCCCTTGGACTGCAAGGAGATCCAACCAGTCCATCCTAAAGGAGATCAGTACTGGGTGTTCATTGGAAGGACTGATGTTGAAGCTGAAACTCCAATACTTTGGCCACCTGATGTGAAGAACTGACTCATTTGAAAAGACCCTGATGCTGGGAAAGATTGAAGGTGGGGGGAGAAGGGGATGACAGAAGATGAGATGGTTGGATGGCATCACTGACTCAATGGACATGAATTTGGATGGACTCCGGGAGTCAGTGATGGACAGGGAGGCCTGGCGTGCTGTGGTTCATGGGGTCCCAAAGTGTCGGACACGACTGAGCAACTTAGCAGCAGCAGCAGCAGTGTGTATATATTCATCTCCAGATTTATTCCTCCTTCTCCCACATTTCCCCTTTGGCAACTGTAAGTTTGTTTTTTATATCTATAAGCCTGTTTCTGCTTTGTAAATAAATTCATTTGTATCTTTTTAAAATTAGCTTCCACATATGAGTGATATCGTATATTTGTAGTATTTCTTATAGAGTCATCAGCATTAGAAGTAGGAGAAAAGAAAAAGACAATATGGATGTATAATTTCTCCTTAACACATTTATTATGGGTATTTTTATCTCATTATAAGCACTTTTATCAGTGTTTATGAGCATCACCAACTCAATGGATATGAATCTGAGCAAACTCCAGGAAACAGTGGAGGACAGAGGAGCCTGGTGTGCTGCAGTTTATGGGAATCACAAATAGACACAACTGAGGACTGAACATGCCATATTTGGGGATAAGTTTTTTTGAAGAAAGAAAAATAACTTCTTTTACATTGCTTTGGGAAAGCAAACCTTAATAAATAGGTCAAAGTCTTGAGAATTTAGAAGAGCTAGGACTTCAAGGCCTAATGAGCAAATGGACAGAGATGATCATATGGTTTGAAGTTAGACAGTAAACCTCCCGATGCTCATTTGGCAAATTGTAATCATTATCAGTGCCAAGTACGCTAATAACACTAATAAATCCAATCCCCCAAACCAAACTTAATTGACCTGGAATAATTGGAAAGAATACCACAGTAATAAGGGAAAATGCTTATCATGGACTCTCTCTATGTTGCACACTCTCAGAAGCATCATGTCAAGACACACATCTTTTAAGGAAACCCCACAAGAACAAATCAGTCACCATAGTCCAAGGTGTTCTACCCTCTCCCAAGTCTGATCTGTATTGAATCAAAGAAGAAAACTCTCCAGGCTTAGACATGTCATTCCCTGAATAGTTATAGAGCTCCACCTGCTGAACAAGGAACAGAAAGCACACCCTAAAGCCAGGAAATCTCAAAGGTGATAAAACATTGGGATCAAACCTGTGATGACAAGAAAACCATCACATAGACCTCATTTTCAGAAGCCCTGAGCCTACCATATTTCAGCCAAACTCAGTTAGCTTCGTTAAACAGCAACAAGCAGAAGTTGTATTATTTACTTGGCATCATCTATCCCTGTGAGAATAGTCAGGAAGTTGGAGAAATAATATAGGGCAATTTTTAAGCTCACCTGTCTTCCTTCTGCTGTATGTGGGGACCTTTAGCTCCCAACCCTATACAGAACAAAGACAAATATATCCAGCTGTGAATAACTGATGACAGCGTTACAGAAGAGCTTGCTTGCTTTCTCTGCTCCAAAACCACTGCCACACTTTTCAAGCGTTTCCCTAGAGGATGGACCATCAGCACTTCCCAATGTATGATGCCCACCTGCTCTTCTGGAAGTAGCAACCTACGAGCTCAGAGGAAGCATCTGAAGTCATTTTCTTCTTTGGGGTGCTTATTAGTAGCATGTATCTTGAAATCTGAAGAGCCTGGCAGTTAAGACGTCTTCCATGAAGGACCTTAAGAAGACATTCTGCCAAAGAACAACTCTCAAGCCTTCTGGTCTCCCTTGTTGTCCAAAAGATTCTAATTCCTCATTAGCAATTAGTCATTGTTTTCTAGGATCCCAAAGGCTTTCTAGTTATCCCTAAAATGTAAATCCTTTCTTCTATGTTTTATCTGTGACTTTTGCTCCTTCACTTTGAATTCTCTTTTACTGTTTGCTGACTTATTCTGGAATCATCTAATGGAATCATCAGCTCAACAGTTGGATGCCTCCTGTCTTCTCCTGCTGCCCAGAAGCAGCTCTCTGCCTGGAGGCAGTCATCTACAAGGAGACACGTGGATAAGGACCACGGGAAGCCTCTGAGAGACCATGCGAATCAGGCCAGCCTTTCCAAGTGCTGGAATGAACCTGCAGGAGCCTTGCAGGCAAAGGTGTATTTTGGGAGGCACTGTATATTAACAGTTAAATCCCCTGTTTCACATGAGCATCTCACTCTTGCTTGCTCTCTCTCTCTCTCACACACACACACACATCCTGAGACAAAACAGATATAGTCTTTCACTTCTCATTACATCTGATTGTCTCTTTCTCTGTCTGTCTTTTTCACTCTTTCTATTTAAATCTCCGTGACACTGTCTCTCTGGGTCTATCTTTATCTACTTCTCCTGTGTTACTTTCCCCAACGCATCCGTTTAAATAAAATAAAGAAATCCTTTTGTCAAATGGCTGTCACTGATTGGTCACATGAGCCAATGTGACCTACCCCGTTCACAAGTTATTCTTGAACTACAGAGAGCTGAATGGATAAGGGTTTTCCAGGGAAGAAGAAATGGATGTTTCTATATCAAGATTTGGATGCTTTAAAATGGTTTAGCATGGGAATTCCCTGGTGGTCCAGTAATTAGGACTCTGATCTTTCACTGCCAAGGGCGAGGGTTCAAACCCTGGTCAGGGAAATAAGATCCCACAAGCCACTCCACGTGGCCAAAAAAAAAAAAAAAATGGAATGGTTTAACAGTCTGCCAAAATATATATAGAGAGAAGAGGAATACCTCTGGGAATACAGGGTGCCCTTCTTCTAACCATGCCCAAGCAATAATCAAGAATTCGATAACCTCTCAAGGAGTGCTATGGAGCTGAAGCCAAAGTCACACGATGCCGTCAGGACTCAGATTAAGACTCTTCTGATGATTTTAGAAAATTGATTGTATTCAACATTTACTATAGGCGTGTCTCACAGTAGCGTTCCACAAGTTTCTGATGAAAAGAACTAAAGGCAATTTCTTGTTTCCATCCCTCCCCTACATTGGTGTCCACCTCATCTGGTGGGCATTCCGAGTGGAATGTTAAACAGCCTTCCCGATTGGGAGGAGGAAAGTGGAGCATTAGTAAGAAAGAATGGGAAAGATAATCAGGACGAAAACAAAGGAGAAAAGCACTTTTCAAAAACTCGGAATAAATATATTCCAACTTGAGAAACGGGTGACAATAAATGAAAATTAATTAAGGTACTCATTTCTAAAGTAGATTTGAAGAGAGTGTTTTTCACATACGAAATTGGCATAGATTCTAAACTGAGACTACCCAGTGCTGTTAAAGATACAGTGGAAAAGGGACTGTTAGGCTTGTCATTAAAGGGTATGAAGGTGTTGGAAACCAGTCTGATGAAGCATCAAGACCCTTAACTTTTCTTTTCATGTCCCTGGACACAGTAATACAGAATTTTGGATAGAATTCTAAGCATATATTCTGAAATAGATTTAAAAATTAATGCACAGAGATGTTCATTACAGCATTATTCATCTTGGTTAAAGAAAGAAAAGTTGGAAACAATCTGAGGATCTACCATTAGGGACATAGTTAAGGAAAACTGGTTTGTTTGCAGGTAGCTTTAAATATCGGAGAAGGCAATGGCAAGCCACTCCAGTACTCTTGCCTGGAAAATCCCATGGATGGAGGAGCCTGGTGGGCTGCAGTCCGTGGGGTCGCTAGGGGTCGGACATGACTGGGCGACTTCGCTTTCACTTTTCACTTTCACACATTGGAGAAGGAGATGGCAACCCACTCCAGTGTTCTTGCCTGGAGAATCCCAGGGATGGGGGAGCCTGATGGGCTTCCGTTTATGGGGTCACACAGAGTCGGACACGACTGAAGTGACTTAGCAGCAGCAGCAGCAGCAGCTTTAAATATAGAGAAATGTTATAAAAAAAGATGCTAGGAGAAAACATATGATCTAAACTATGATGATAGGAGTAAGAAAAACTGAATGTGGACTTATAAGTAAATTTTCCCTTTTGAGTTTTTGAGGTCTTACAAAATCTCTCATAATATGCCGATACTTCTTCAATAATCATCCTTAGAAAACTGAACTCAAAAGCAGAAATGCAAACACTTGTATAAACCTTCTGACTGGACACACCAACCAACTCTGATGCATGACTCCATGAGAAAAGAAACTGTATAAATGTTTCCTTCCGAGGCTCTTAGACTCTCTGACAACTTTCTATGTTTATCCGTTATTGGATTAGAATTACCACAGCCCCGATTACCAAACCACATGCAGAATTTTCAGAAATCCTTTGGAGCAGCTGCCCAATCCTCCAGGGTTTTTCTGCAGTGGCAGACTTCAGAGGGTTTAGCTAAACAGGGTATTGCGTGAAAATATCGTGTTACCAGTTGACTTTTGCAAAAGTTCTTTGGTAAGATTTTAGTAACCGTGTTTTGGTGAATAAATGGAGCGAGGAGAATGAATCATGTCCTGAGACGCCTTTGTCTGGGAAAACCTATTTTTGGTTAGAAACCTCTCCCCTTAGGCCCTTAGGGGTGGGTCCAGGGAACCATCAGACTGTCAGCAGTACCGACATCTGTCTCAATGTAGTGGATTCTATTATATAGAATGAGGAAGTCAGAAAGAGAAGGACGAATACTGTATATTCTTGCCTATATACGAAATCTAGAAAGATAGTGCAATGATCCTACGCGCAGGGAAGCAAAGGAGACACAGACATAAAGAAGAGACTTTTGGACAAAGTGGGAGAAGGAGAAGGTGGGATGATTTGAGAGAAGAGCATTGAAGTATATACATTGCAATATGTAAAATAGACAGCCAGCGGGAGTTTGATGTGTGATGCAGGGAACCCAAAGCCGGTGCTCTGTGGCAACCTGAAGGGATGAGTTGGGGACGGAAGTGGGAGAGGGGTTCAGGAGGGAGGAGACATGTGTACGCCTGTGGCCGATTCCTGTTAATGTATGGCAGAGGCCATCACAGTGTTGTGAAGTAATTATCCTCCAACTAAAATAAATAAATAATTAACAACAATACACGTAGTAGGCTCTCACAGAAACTGTGGGTCTGATAGTTCAACCTTGCTCTTGATTTGTATAGTCGGGAGAGTTATAGTTGTCAGCTACAGGTACAGGGAATATTTTCATAACAATGACTTTTTATAGGTAATCTTTCTTTAACTGTTTAGTTTACGTTGGAGTACAGTTGATTAATACTGTTGTGTTCGTTTTAGGTGTATAGCAAAGTGATTCAGTGACACATATACATACATATACATGGTTTTTAAATTTTTTCATGAAATACAATTTGTTTGATTTCCTTCCTGTTAGTTTTAGTGGTTTTATGTCCTTTCTAAGAAATATTTACCTACCCCAAGTCACAAAGATACTCTTCTATGCTTTCTTCTAGGATCTTCATAGTTTTAGCTTTTAATTATAGGTCTGTGATATATCCTGAATTAAGTTTTATGAGGTATAAGTTCAGGTTCAAAGTTGATTTTCCTATGCATCTGTTCTACTGTTCTGAAACTATCCTTGTGGGCTCTGTGTAACCTGATCGGTGATTGGCCCATCAGCATCCTGAGGTTTCCCTGCCATAACTCTAATTGCACAATAATATCTCGAAATGTCTGTCTTTGTGTTTTCATTTCCCCAGCATCCTCGTGCTTGCGTGACTTTTCTGTTTATCAGAGGCATTTGCTTTGCCTGGAGGAAAAGTAGGATAGTTAAAGTAGGAATTTAAAAAGCAGGAAACAGTCAATGTTCAGTATTTCTTTTTAACCTCTAAACAGGCTTTTGAATATCTGAAGAGAAGTCCTGAGGGAATCAGAGAACAGAATTTAGACCACAAAAAATAGAAGTAGAAAGAGGATGAAAGAAAAATAGAGCATTTCTTCCCCACCAATACATATAAATAGAGGGTCCTTTGGGTTGAGGAGCAGGAGTGTGTGGGGAGGAGGATGGACATGACCTTGGAAGAGGTGGGGACTGGGAACGAGAGGTCTGACTGGGCAGGACAAATACAGACAAGCAGGGTCAGCATCGTAAAAATTGCTGACCATAGTGAACAGCACTGGGGATTTCTGCTGAAGCTGAACCAGTGCCTGTAGAGCATTTGTTGCCTTTCCGGAGCATCCTGCAGTCTACCCAGCTGGGGAAGTGTTAGCTCATCTTGTCCTTGGCAGCTTCCATTTTAATAGTTCAACTGTTTGTTGCTTTCCATCTGAAATGTATAGGTAGTCACTGCTCCCCTCCATTTATTAAGAGCTTCAGTTCAGTTCATTTCAGTCGCTCAGTCGTGTCCAACTCTTTGCGACATCCCCATAAATTCTTCTCCCAATTCTTCTTTGGGGTGTTTGGGCCCTGAACCCCAGAGATGAGATGGTAGACAGTTCCTACATTAAGACCTGAGCGTAGGGGGAACAACAGTGAAACCGTTTATGTCACACACTTACTATATAGTATTGTAATAATTCCTGCACTTTTCCTATCTTCCACTAGATTGTATGTTTAGGAGGGCAAAGATCTTGTCAATCTTGGTCAATATCAGACCCCGATGCCCAGTGCAGTGCCTGGTATGTTGTGAGTGCTCAGTTAGCCCTATTGAGTTAAATTAATGATTCAGTAAAGAATGAGTGATTTCTAAACACATTGACTTTCATGGGTTCTTTAGAGAGAATATCAAGATGATAATGCTTTTTATCCTAAACATGTAAGGTCTAACACTTTAAAAAAATTAAGAAACTAAACTATTAACAATTTTATTTTTAGACTTTCCTGTTTTGTTGTTAAGACTTCCCAACCCTGGAAGTCTGTTTACAGTGTCCCATATTCATTCTTTGGAGTCTTGTATATATTCAGTGTTTCAAATGGTGAAGTCATTGAAAGCACGACACCCAGAGAGTTAGAACAAGCATACACGCCATCATGAGGAAACTCCATTTCTTCTATTTGCAGGAAATAGTTTGACAAACATAAAATTATTAAACTTTTTCTTTTGTACTTGTGATAGAGAGAATAAGGGTCCTCCAAAAATGTTCATGTCTTAATCCTTGGAACCTCTTACCATATATAACCAAAGGGATTTGGCAAATGTGATTAATTTCAGGATTTTGAAATGAAGAGATCACCCTAGATTCTCCAAGAGGGCCCAATATAATCACAAGGGATCCCTTAAGACAGGCAAGAAGGTCAAAGTCAGAGGAGATGTCATGATGGAAACAAAGAGGGAGATTTGAAGTTACTCTGTTTCTGATTTTGAAGGTGGAAGAAGAAGCCATGGACCAAGGAATGTAGGCAGGTGCTAGAAGCTGGAAAAAAATTAAACAGATTCTCTCCTAAAGCTTTCAGAAGGAGCACAGTCCTGCTGACTCTTTGATTTTTAAAACTTCTGACCTCCAGAATTAGAAGATAATAAATTTGCATAGTTTTAAGCTACTAAGTTTTGGGTCAATTATTATATAACAATAGAAAACTAATACAGTTCTATAAAATTTACCAGTTGCATTAGGCATATTCAGAATGCTGGCTGAGAGGGGCTTGAGAAGAGCTTAATGAGGTGTTGCTCAACTGGGACAGGACAGGAATTCTCTAAACAGATCAGGTGATGCTAAGGAATTTAAATTATTCAGTTATGTATAAATTGTCTCATGAATATTTATAAGCATATGTCTGAACATTATAAACATATCCAGATTATATATATATATACACACACATCACACCCAAATACACACATATATACTATCTTGGGAGAGGTGTAAACAAAAGAGTGTGATATAAGAGTACCTAATCCATTTTTAATTACACATGCTTTACCCAGACTTTCCACATATAGTACTGTACTTGAAAAAATATTGTTGTAAAAGTTAGTTTGAGAAGTGGGAAATAGAGTTCTTGGGAAGTAAATGAATGAATAATTAGAATTGGTCAAATTAGATTAAATAATGATGTACCTGTGTTTCATGGTGGACCAGTGATTGATTTCATTGGGTTTTTCCTAAGACTGAAAAATACTGATCTTTGAGCAAAGCTGAAAAAATTCTGTTTGCTTTATATAGTCCTAGGGTCAAGTTTAAATGTATAAATAGAAGCCATGAGTTGTGCTGCCAACCTCTAAGTCTGAAATCCACCCCAGTTACAATGTTGTGAGAGATACCAATGAGACCCTCATAGTCAAAATATACTCTCCACTTCATTGTAATGCCTGAAATTCAGTTAGCAGCAATTTGTTCAATTAGATTACTAAGATCTTTCACCTTAATTTTCTCTTAAAATGCCAACATCCATATGGATAAGGAATCTCTCCAGGTCATTATCACCAGCTACCTTAGCAGGAATAATTCATGTAGATTCCTTTCTAGGGGAATGGGAGGTGAAAAGGTGGGGAAGACTAAAAAGGAAGAAAAGTGGACACCAGAATCTGCCTAAGGCTGGCCAGAGCCAAGTTTAAGAACTCTGCACTCCAACAGTTACCAAACTTAGCTGCACACAAAATTGCAAAATAATAATTGCTACCAGATTGCTCTGTCATCTATCCCTGCAACAGCCTTGTTTATTCGGTGGTAATATGATTCCAAATTTAAAGACGCACAAAGTGAGGTATAGAAGTGAGATGGAAGTGAACAAGTCAGGACTAAGCTTAAGTGCCAAGTCTATAGGACTCACGATGCTGCCCCCATTCCTCTCGTGAAGCCTCTCTTTGGTACCAGCCTCTTCCTGCGCTGGCCCCCTGACTTTCCATCTCAGATGCTCTGTGCTATTCTGTCACCCTGTCACCCAAGCCCTCTCGCACTAGAGCCCCCATTTCGATTGACTTCAGACTCCTATCCTATTTTTTCCCCTTGGCAGCAGAGCTGGGGTTCATTTAACTCAAGGAGGGTTGCAGAGGGCACAGAGACACGCCTGAGAGGTCTCCCATGGGCTTAGCAGGAAGTTCAAAGGGGCAGAAAGTTAGCAACCCACTGATTCAGCAATAAGCAGCAAACCATGACCACACCTGTATTCATCCAATGACCAGTGAAGGCCACTCTTCACAGGGTGCTACAGTAGCTGCCAGACAACTGAAGTCAGAGTTTGGGAAATCTGAGAGCACGGAGTGGAAACACAACCACATAAGCAAGCCTTCAGTGTAGGAAGAATAAAACACAAAAGAGAGTCTTGTGCTGGAGTCCCAAACAGTGGTCCAGGATTGAAGTTTAGTACAAGAAACAAAGCAAGAGTCTGATTGCTAGAATAGGACTCCAGGTGAAAGTCAGCTGAGCAGAAGTGTGCCTTGACTTTGACCCATCTGAGCCTCAGAGTTTCTGCTGGCTTCCTAGAGCTCAGCCTGCAGCTGATGTTGTACAGGCTGCGCCATTGTTTTTCAAGCTGTGAGTCATGACCCATCCATGGTCATGAAGTTGGTTTAGTGGGTAGCAAAGAGCACTCATGAAAATAAATAAAACAGGGAGAACACCATGTGAAGATAAAGGTATATTGGGTTGATGCTTCCATAAGCCAAGGGCTTCCCCTGTGGCTCAGCTGGTTGAAGAATCCACCTACAATGTGGGAGACCTGGGTTCCATCTCTGGGTTGGGAAGATGCCCTGGAGAAGGGAAAGGCTACCCACTCCAGAATTCTGACCTGAAGAATTCCATGGACTTTACAGTCCATGGGGTTGCAAAGAGTCGGACACGACTGAGCAATGCTCACTTTCACTTTCCATAAGCCAAAGAATGCCAAAGATAGCCAGCAAAACACCAAAAGCTGAGACAGAGGCATGGAACAGTCTCCCTGGAGCCCTCACAAGGAAGGAAGTTTAAGAACTCTGCACTCAAACAGTTGACAAACTTAGCTGCAAACAAAATTGCAAAATAATAATTGCTACCAGATTGCTCTGTCATCTATCCCTGCAACAGCCTTGTTTATTAGGTGGTAATATGATTCCAGATTTAAAGATGCACACAGTGAGGTGCCTACTGGCACCTGTTCGTGAACTTCTGGTCCCCAGAACTGTGAGACAATACAATTCTACTGTGGAAGGCACCCACGTTATGGTAATTTGCTACACAGCCCAAGCAAACTAAGACATGTTCTCCAAGATCTCACCCAAGTTGGCATTTGTGCTGGAGGAAAACGGAACTTTTTCTAATACCACATCTTTCCTTCTACATGAAGTCAAGAGCATACCTCCTGTTTCTCCTCCTCCTCCTCACTACTGCCCCCACCCATCAGCCCCTATCCTGGAGGCATTTGGAGGATGGAGTGAGCTTGTAGGGTGCTCAGGGTAGGTAAGTTGGGGTGGAGGGGAGGTACGGTTATTGCAAGTTCCTTTTTCCTACTTCATCTCCTAGCAGCCGTTCAAACAGAACAAAATAAGACAAAAGGCCACTGTTCAAACTTAGCTCTGCGTCAGAAGACCAGCTAGTTCTAAGACTAAGGCAGACCATCAGGGCTGATGTGGCTTGGCGTCTCAGAGGAGCAAAGAGACCTTGGGTAGAGCCTTCTCACTCCTTCACCTGTTTTCCTACAAATGCAGACCTTCTTTGGATAATGAGAGAAGGAAAAAGCAGGTCTATGGAAGGCGAGCCAAGGCAATCCATGCTGGGCTGCCCCAAATTAGACTGGAGCTCTCACCACCTAGCAAAGCAAGGCACCAGCCCCCTCTGTGAGCCTGGATCCACACGCACGTGTTGGGAGCGGGATATGCAGTGTAGATCTGCATTGTTCCAGCTTCCAACGTTGCACCCAGGCCTTAAGTGGAATCACTGTCTGTGGGAACTTTTGACAAGAGCTGGCAAGCTGAGCTTTTCTTTGAAATGTAGCCGGGGGCGTAGCACTTGCTCTCACACGAGAGGCAGGGCTCTGCAGTCTGTGTGAGCCGCAGGGCTTGCCCACCATCAGCAGGAGGGGAAATTGCCCTGGTAAATTACCAAGTGCGGGGGAAACAGGAGTCAGAATCTCCATAGCAGAATTTATTGTGAAGTTCCAAGATTTTGCGAGAAGAAACCGTTTTGACGTGTCGTGTCATGCATGCTGCAGGTTCTCTTAGGCAAGGAAAGCTTTAATTTTGAATCACGAGAAAAGCCGTGACACACGATTTGAAAATATCCGGCCGTGCTTTGCCTTCCCTTAAGGCAAATAAAAGTCTTGAAATAAAAATGTTTCCACGGATTTTCAGATCTTTGCATGGGTTGCTCCTTTCGTCACACATTCTCTTTGATATTACTCACCGGCAGCTTAAATGGAAGTTATTAGCATGAATGAACACTCTTTTCTTAATGGCTGGATGAAATCCGTTGTGAAGCCCAAACAGTCAGACAGAGAAAAGCAATTAATAGAATTTGCCTTCCTCTAAAAGAAACTTGGAGTGTTTGTGCAGTCATGTGCTGAGGGAAATGAATATGGTGGTTGGTTGTGGGGGAAGGGGGTGGATAGAACAAATCCTGCCCACAGGTCAAGTTGCAAATGCGCTCCAAGTGAAAGACCCAAGTCTGCGACCTCGAGGAATTGCATAAATGTATCACAAGACAAGATTTGGCTCAATGCCTAGAAGCCGATGAGGTCACAAAACTCAGTACTCAGAAAATATGCCGTGGACCAGACTCTCATTCTATTGCTTTCCACCATAGAAAGAGGATCTCTTCTTTTCTCCTGCCCCCCAACCGCCTGTTATTAGAAGTAAAAATGGGATTGCCAGGTGTTTAACTTATGTAATCTTACAAAGATGCGACATGTACTCTCTCATCCCACACTCGAATTTTAGTTGTGGCTCTTCTTGCTCTGTCTGGAGGCATCTCAGCAGTTAATGGGAATGATTCAAAAGATGCTACTCCAATTCTGGCTATTTTAAGATCCTTTAGCTTTTCTTAGCCGTGGATTTCTTCTGTCTAAATCTGCCCGACTGAATTGGAAGCTGCCCAGAATCATCTTCTTTGGAAATTACATTTGTGCATCTAGGGTATATTTGTCGTTCCGCCCACACTCAAGCCACTTTTTGAGAAGTGCAGAGCAAGTCATGTGACAGTCATCAGTGTATTTGCACCCTTTTTTGTTTAAAAACATAATCTGCATTACAAATTGCACCAATTCCTGTATGTAGTAAGTCATCATTCAATAAAAAGCCCAAATGTATGCCTGTCACATTCAACATAATAAACTGCAAGTAAATACATCTTTTCTTAGTCCAAATCAGTCAGTAAATGATGTCTTTATTTTCTCTGTTATGCACCAAGTTTGCAATCAGCTTGATTCTTGATTCTCTGAGGCCAAGACCGCACAGCTTCAGAGCAGGGGAAGAGCGTGTCTTGTCAGAAGCGTTTGGACATCTGAGGACAGGAACGTAGCCAAAGCAATCCATGTCTCCAATTCACTTTGCTTTACTTCCTTCTCTTGACTCCAGTATTATCACCATCACCATCTTAACCTCCAGATAGAAAAGATTTATTACACAATGTCTTCATCGGAAGTGGTGCTATTAATATAGACGAGACATTGTTTCCTGTGTGCTGTGGATGTGATTTATAAAGAAGTATGGTATAGAAGAAACACTTAGGCTTTTAAAAAATTTCTTCATTGGAATATAATTGCTTTACAGTGTTGTGTTCGTTTCTGCTGTACACCAATGCACTTGTGCTTTGAAGTAAGACAAAACTGGGTTAGGACTGCTGTCTTGTAACATACATTAGATCTTTGTCTTTGGAAATATTATTTAACCTCTGAGATCTTCTGTTTAGTGATCTGCAAGATGAGGGTAACGGATGCTTTCCAAGATAAATGTGATGACTTTAAAATGCATGTGTGTTGTGCTCGGAACACAGTACCTGCTCAATTAAACTTTAACTAGTAGCACAGATGCGGTCTTATGGGAAAAGGCAAGCTAGCCAGGCTATATTTACCGTGGACAACTTAATTTTTAAAACAAATTTTAAGTCTTTATTGAATTTGTTACAATATTGCTTCTGTTTTATGTTTTGACTTTTTAGCCATGAGGCATGGGGGATTTTAGATCCACACCAGCGATTGAACCCACAGTTACTCCACTGGTAGGCAAAGTCTTAACCACTGGACTGCCAGGGAAGTGTTAATAACAGTGATTATCATTCTAGCTACCACAATCTCCTTTAATTGTGTAACAAGGAATGCCGACTTATCATTTCCTTTTGATAAGTGAAACTGAGACTCAATACAAGTCAGATTTTTCTTCCTTAAATTTGGATTCCTTTTTCATGAAGATTATAACCACTCCATTGCCCTCTCTTTGTCCTTCAAACAATTCACGCCTATTTCTGCCTTCGGATCCTTATACTAGCTGATTTCTCTGCCTGGAAAACTCTACTTTCAGTATTTTACATATCTGACCACTTCTCTTTACTTAGGTTTTAACTCAAATACTCCCTCCTCAGAGAAGTCTTCCCTGACTACCCTATTTAATGCAAGCTCCTCATCCCAGCCACAGCCCCAAGTTCCCCTGGGAACTTTATATGTTTCACTGACCCAGGGTTCTTCTAGCAGTGCAGGAGTCACATGACATAATGGTTAAAACCGAGGGCTCAAGAATTAGGTGGTCTGAATTTAAATGTTACTTGTACCACTTACTGGCAGGGTGACCTTGGAAAGTGACTTAATCTTGCTTTCTGTACTTCCATTTCCTCCTCTATAAAATGTGGATGATAATAAAGTCAGTGGCAGCATAAAAGCGTGGGCGGGATTAAGTGAATTAACACATGGAGGGGATGTGAATCAGTGTCTGATAAAGACCATAAATGTCGATGAAGCTTTTAGGGTTTGGGACACACCTCGTCCTCTGACGCTATCTTATCCGCGTGTATTTGTCCATCATCGTCCTCACCACAGGGAAGGCGTGGAGCCTCCCATCTTTTTCACCATTCTGTCCCCAGAATCTAGAATGGCACTTAGTAGGGACTTGATAACTATGCTATGTTACTGAAGGAAAGAACATTAGCTGTGTGTATATTGGAGACCAGCAAGCAAAGGTGTGATGAGAAGGAGCTGAGGATAGAGTAGCTGCGTATCTGCATGAGATCGTTTCTGGGGACTTTCTGCTTCTGTTTCACCGTTTATCAAACATTTATTCTCTCAGCGCCTTCCAAAGGCCCTCTGTTCCTCTCTGATCTTGTCTCTGGGCACTCAAGGAAAGATTTCATCTAACCAGAATCTCCACAGGTGTGCTCAAGACCCACGGGTGTAACTTCATAAACCATTATGACTCAGGGAAAAAAGTCAAGTTGCACTCTTTAGAAATAATAGCAGATTTAATGGCTACTCAAGAAAGGTGAGCCATGATCCATAAAAGATCAGTATCCTTTTAAAAATAGAGCAGGATCCAGAAAGTGAGCAAAGGTGGGGAGGGAGAAAGCCTTGACAAAAGCTGCTTCACACACACATACACACTCTCACACCATTAAATACTCCCCCAGGCAACACACCAACTATGTTGGCCATTGTTTTAAGGCATTTTTAGTGTACAGAGCCAGAAAAAAATATATATGAGATAAAATGCCCGATGAGTTCACACTGATATTTTCTATTTAAATTCAAGATTACAGAGTTTTTTTTTCCTTGAACTTTTCTGTTACATTCGTATCTCCTTTCTCTCATAGTAAGAATCCTGGTTCCAGAGGATACTGGGAACAACAGACTTAGAATATAGCATAATTATTTGTTTAAACTACAAAGCATACACAGCAGTCTCAGAAAAGCAAGCTAATTCCACCATCACCCATGTAATTACAGAAAACATTTTACAAAGTTTTCACACATTCTCTCCATTTTTAACAATCATCCAATATTTCTATTGTCAGAGCATATATCCATTACTATATTCTCTTCCTTTGAGTCTCTTTTGGTCTTGGTTCTAAAAGTAACAATATGCTTAGTGTTCGCCAATTGTTCTTCTGTTGATATCTCTCTAGTTATTTTGGTTGTCAAAAGATCATTCTTTAGTAGATCTTCAGGAGGAGTTCATACAAACAATATTCCTTACATTCATGCATGTTTACCAGTTTGTCTTAGTTATATTTGAAAGTCAGTTTTGCTGGAAATAAAATCCTTAGCTCACATTTTTCTTTCTTTATATACACGTATGTCTAAGTGCTAAGGCATTACAGTTGTATCTGACTCTTCGCAACCCTATGGACTATAGTCTGCCAGGCTACTCTGTCCATGGGATTCTCCAGGCAAGAATACTGGAGTGGATTTCATGTCCTCCTCCAGGGGATCTTTCTGACTCAGGGATTGAACCGACTCTTATGTCTCCTGAATTTGCAGGTGGGTGCTTTACCACTGTTCTTGCCTGGAGAATCCCAGGGATGGGGGAGCCTGGTGGGCTTCTGTCTGTGGGGTCGCACAGAGTCGGACACGACTGAAGCGACTTAGCAGCAGCAGCAGCAACTTTACCACTAGTACCACCTGGGAAGCCCTATATGTACAGACACATACATATATGTTATCTATTTACTCTTGTTATTAAACAGTCTGAGGATAATCCAATTTTCCCCTTTATAAATTGTGTTATTAAACAGTCTGACGATAATCCAATTTTCCCCTTTATAAATTGCATGTTCTTTTTAGCTAGATGTCCAATCAATTTTTTCCCAGTAAGTGTATTGCCAAAAGCCTTGGTATTGGTCATTTTAGGTTGATGTTCTCATGGGTACAGTGTGGTTTTTCCATATATTGATTCAAAACATTGCTCTTTCACAAAAGTTATCTTCAGTTATAGGACTTTTAAATGAGATCGCATAAAGTGCTTAACACCTTACCATACATATATGAGAACTCAATTAATGTTAGCTATAACGTAAACAGGGCTTCCCTGGTGGCTCAGTGATAAAGAACCTGCCTGCCAATGCACGAGACCTAAGATATATGGGTTCAATCCCTGGGTGGGGAAGATTCCCTGGAGGAGGGCATGGCAACTCGCTCCAGTATTCTTGCCTGGAGAATCCCATAGACAGAGGAGCCTGGCGGGCTACAGTTCATAGGGTGGCAAAGAGTTGGACGCAACTGAGGTGATTTAACACACACGCACACACGTAATGTAAATAACAAAATTCAGAATGCCTCCTCCTCACCCTGAAAAAGATGAAGGGACATCTTTAGCTCCAGATATCTAAGAATTTGAATGCAGTGCTTGATGGTAAGAGGAATGATGGAGCTGAAGCAGCCATGTTCACCAGGGGCTATCATGAGCTGACATCCCCACACAGGCACATGGTAGCTGGCAGGACTATAAAGATGTGCTGTGATTTTTGAGCTTTGGAGCCAGAAACCCCTTGAAAATTAACCACAGTCCTTGGAAACCTGGAGCACTGTAGAGTCTTCACGTGTGCAATGTATTGTCTCGTTACTCCTGATAGGCCTGGTCTTATTTTTATACAGTTGGAAGTTGGGATCAATTATGTCTGTATGAAGTGCTGAACATTTTGTCTGCCCCATTAAATCTCTCTCACTAGACCAACCCAAGGTTTGAAATCTGCCCCCATGAACTTGCTGAGGATAGCTCAGGTAGCAAACAGACAGCTGGTCTCTGAATCTTTCTCATTCTGATGACAAACTCCTCTGCATTCTGGTCTACTTGGTTTCACATCGTTTAAGGCACACATCGGAACTGTGGCATCTTGATGGGGTGTGTTCTCCCGGCCTGCCTTGAAGAAAAACCATACATTCGTTCCAAGCATTTTGCCCTCAGGTGCCCAGTGCCAATCTTAATAGTCGGTCCTAATGATGCTTGACTTCCCAACTACACGTGCTCTATTGACTCGAGCTATATTAAACCTGTTGGAATCAGCTCCACAAATGCCAGCAAGCTTTGGCCTGTGTTACCTCTTTTGCCCTTAGTCTTCTCCTGCTGCTTTGCTCCGACACAAAGAGCCCTCTTGAATGCTTTTCCCTGCCAGGCTAGCCAGGCTGCAAAGTTGCTGCCCACATTCCACAGTCAGGCTGCATTGTCGGGCATTGTGTTCCAGTGTTTACTTAGAACGATGGTGGAGACCTTTTTCTGTACAAGGTCACTGATTGTGATAGAAAGTTTTTCAGAGGCTCCATAAGCAAAAAGCAGATAAATATCAAATAAAAGGCTCAGCCACTTTGTGTATTTAAAATTGTCAACAAGAAAACAAATGATAAGCAAATAATAATAAATATTATTGTTTCATATCTTGGCTCTTTTAAAAGGAGAGATTGGGAGACAACTGGAAGGAGGAGAGAAAATAGCATTGAAAGTTTTTAAAAAATAAATGCTGATGGATGGACTTAAAAATTTAAAGACAGCAATTGCATATACATACATATGTACACATATATAGGTTTTATTCATACACACATATGTGTATACATATATATTTAATACTGTGATAGTTGATTTTTTTCTATTTATGTGCTGCTTGTAAGAAAAACAATCAAAATATTAGGATCTAGAAAGGTTGAAATTAAAGGATAGAAAAAGGTACTCTGTACAAATATCAACTGTATTGTTTTCTATGGTGTGTAACAAATCACCACAAACTATACTGCTTAAAGAATTTCAGTGGAATTCCCTGGTGGTCCAGTGGTTAGGGCTGCATGCTTCCACTGCAAGGGGCAAGGGTTCAATCCCTGGTTGGGGAACTAAGATCCCACATACCTTGCAGTGCAGCCAAAAACTTTTTAAAAATAGGTGGTTCAGTGAGCAAAGAATCCACTTGCCAATGCAGGAGACATATTCTAATGCACATATATGGAATCTAGAAAAATGGTTCTGAAGAATTTATTTACAGGGCAGCAATGGAGAAACAGGCATAAAGAATAGACTTATGGACATGGGGAGAAGGGAGGAGAGGGTGAGATGTATGGAAAGAGTAACATGGAAACTTACATTACCACATGTGAAATAGACAGCCAATGGGAATTTGCTGTTTGGCTCAGGAAACTCAAACACGGGCTCTGTATCAACCTAGAGGGGTGGGATAGGGCGGGAGATGGGAGGGAGTTTCAAAAGGGAGGGGATAGATGTATACGTATGGCTGATCCATGTTGAGATTTGACAAAAAAACAATAAAATTCTGTAAAGCAATTATCCTTCAATAAAAAAATAAATTTAAAAAATTAACTAATTAAAAAAAGTTTCAATCCTGGAGTTGGGAAGATCCCCTGGAGAAGGAAATGGCAACCATTCCAGTGTTCTTGTCTGGAGGATCCATGGACAGAGAAGCCTAGTGGGCTACAGTCCATGGGGTCGCAAAGGGTTGGGCACAGCTTAGAGACTGAACGACGAACAGGAACATGTGTATTCACACGTATTACACATTTATAACAGATACACACTCCTGGATAGATAGGGAAGTCCAGGAGGGTTGCCTACTCTTCTGGCCCCCCTTGTTCTGTTTCTCCCTCTCTAGCTCCTCGGGCTGCTCTTCCCTGAGGACCTGCTGCCTCCTGTGGCCCGGTTCCTGAGCCAGTTGTGAAAAGGAAGACCAGACAGCCACCACCTCCCTGATCATCGCTGAAGGACCTTAGAATTGCATCTCAGGACCCGGACACGGCTTCCAGTTGCCCAGCCTCATCTGCAGTGAGTCTCTGTGACTCCCGAGGAAACCTGGAAGCTTGCGGGAGGGGAGGTCACAAGTTCTGGGCTCCCCTCCCACCCAGTTACTGCCATTATTTTATCACAGCCAAAGCTTATTCCTCCAGGTGGGGTGGGTTCCCTCCTACAAGAGTCACTTTAGGAAGGAATAGAGAACACAGAGCAAGCCTTATATTGGAGCGAGAAAAATTGTCCTCCTCTCTCTGAGGCCTGGAGGAGGTTTGGCCCCACCTCTGAGCTACAGAGCGGTTTGGAGCTCTTCTTGTGGGGACCCAGCAAGGCACCTGGAGGATGGCTCAGAGCGTGTGCTGTGTCGGTAAATTTCTCTCTGAATTATGCTTCCTACCCGCTATTTCTGAATTTCCAGTAAACTCTTATGAAGATGCAAGCTGATGCCTTCCCAGTGACAGAGATTAAGAGAAAGCACCTGTCCCAGGTGGGTGACAGGATAAACCCGGAAAAGCAATGCTTTTTCTTTTGCCGCCAAAATGGCCGGACAGCATCAACAGGAGCAATAGAGAGCTGAGCCCAGAAGGACGAGCAGCGGGGAATGACAAGAGGAGGATTCTGGGGAACGGATCCGACAGACCTGCACCAGCTCCCAGAAATTGCTGGCAACCACCTTGGGACGAATGATTTAGGTGACACAATACGTGATGTCAATGCCATTGGGTTGCCGTCATCACATCCACAGCTGTTTTCTGTGTACAGAAAGCTTTCCATAAATGATCCCACTTAATCACCTCCAACAGACCTAGAAGGTTAGTACCTCTACTACTGTTTTACCCCTGAGGAATCCTTGACTGACGCTCAGAGACAACTGAGCTCAGCTGAAGTAAACAGCCATTAAATGGCACTTGAGGCTTTGAACTGGGCTTTGGAAGTCTAAGCCCCGTGTACTTCCCACTGCTCACCCTGCTCCCTCTTCACCTAGCAGATGAGAAAATTACGTGAGAGCAGTGCCAGTATTGTATGCTGTAAAGAAAAAGTTGCCAAGGGCATAGGCTAGGCTCAAGCATGTTCCTCATCCTGTGGATTTTAAAGAAGTTGCCAGTGGTCACTTGTAAGATGTCACTGTGTTTGGGTAACCATGGATAGGGGAGAATACAGGCTCTTGTTATTTGTCTTGTGCAGAGGATTAAATTGAAGTTGCAGAATCAATTTAGCTCCAAGTCCAAAGGTTCCCCAATCTGGTCCAAAATTATTTCCTCTCTTTATGCCACATGTGGACACCTGGCCTCAGCCTAACCTGAGTGACTACTATCTCAAGCTGTTTTGTCCCTTGGCTTATTTGTCTTCTGAATTATCATCACGACTCTTCCACAATCCCCCTCAAAGTAAATATCAAGTCCTGAAAGAAATGAATACCCCCACGGAGACATCTTTCAACAACAGGGAACATATTACGGTCACGTTTCAGTACCAGGAAGCTGCTAATTCAGACATAAGATGTTTAAACAGCTGTCAAAGATGGACCTTGAAGCACTTTTCTTTGAGAAGAAAACATAACACAAAACATAGGTTTTGAAGTGTATTCGCATAAGACTCCATAGATACCATTATTTTCTCATACCTGAATCCTTTCATTTCACATTCATTTCTGAACCATTCATGTCACCATTGATTTGCAAGAATTTCAGAAGATTCTGACAGATATACCACTTTACAACACTTATACTTACTGTAGGGATAAGAGTATTTAAATACTGTATTAAGATTGTGATGATGTTTTACAAGTGTCAAGCAGCTTTAGAATGAGAAGAAAAGCATTCCAATCACCTGGACTGCAGCCCTATTTCCTCTGCATCTGAAGTAGACTATCATCTGGTCATTTATCTTTGAGTGGTGGAATATTTTTGAGGTTTCAACTCATACAGTATTTGTGCAGGAAAGGTTGGAGGCGGGAGGAGAAGGGGACGACGGAGAATGAGATGGCTGGATGGCATCACCGACTGTGGACATGAGTTTGAGTGAACTCCGGGAGTTGGTGATGGACAGGGAGGCCTGGCGTGCTGTGATTCATAGGGTCGCGGAGAGTCGGACACGACTGAGCGACTGAACTGAACTGAACTGAACTGAATCTCTAAGATGCCTTGCCCTCTCATACTGTGATCCTATCACATTTAAATGGAAAACAAATCAAGAGAAACTAAAATTATCCAGGTTCCCATTATTAGGACACCTATTAGTGCCTTGTCTGGATGTTCTATGGAGTGATGCCAATATCCTCTCTGTTTAGGAAGTCCATGTTTAGCACGGGCCATTTGGATGTTGACTAACACACAAAAATGACCTTTATGCCATAGGAACAAACTTAAAATAGTTTATTAAACTGGTGCATAGGAATTTTCCACCTGAAACCATATTCCCAGGGAGAAAGTCTCCCTGGTTACAGTTTTTACTGGTTGCTTTGTTTATATCTGCCCTGTCCCAGAAAGAATTTTAGACAGCTAGTCACCGCTGTCAGTCTAACATGGTGCCCCATGTATTATTAATAAAAATCCTTCCAGTGCCCACTCTGATGACTTGAGGATGAGGATACAGCAAACACTTTGGAGTTTTTTAGTGCACCATTAAGATATCACTGAAACATCACTCTGACCCTAGCTGTCACTTTTAATACTTTAACTCATGATATAGATTTTTATATACAGATGCTATTGTTTTCGTTTAAACTGCTAGGAATTTTTTATGTTCACAAGTAAAACAAAACAAAATGATAAATCCTGACCTTAATCTCAAAACGGGAAAGTACTGACGGAAGCATTCTAGGTAATTCTGTCTTCTGGGCAGATTCATTCACTCTAGGAGATTGAGAAATAAGGAAGATTATTTACCCAATTAATGAAGACCAGGAAGTGGTGACTTAAGCTGCATGCACTTCCGCAAAAGCACTAACATCTTCCATCGATCAAATACATATTCCATAGCAGGCACTAGAATAGGCAAGGATTTTACAAATGTTTGCCCTTTACCATGATCCTACTATTATCAACAACCACAGAAGAAAAAAATGGAGGTGAGGGAAGGTGTGGATGTTGCTCAAAGTGAAGCCCAATATTCGGGCTTCAAAGTGACATCAGAGGACTTCCCTGGTGGTCCAGTGGTTGAAACTTCGCCTTTCAGTGCATTAATCCCCAGACAGGGAGCTAAGATTCCACATGCCTCACGGCCCCAAAAAATCCAAAAAATAAAACAGAAGCAATACTGTAACAAATTCAATAAAAACTTTTAAAAAAAATGGTCTACATTAAAAAAAAAAAAGAAATCTTAAGAAAAGCTCCATCAGTCTGGCTCCTGGCCTCACCTTTTAGCATGGTGATTCTGCCTCTCACAGGATGCTATGATAACACACATTTGGCATCATGAAGTCCTTGTGTGCTTTCGAGATGGCCGAAAGAAGTTTGGTAGATTTCATGTACACCCACATCATAGCTAATATTGGCCTTCCTTTGAGATAAGCCTGGAGTAACTGGAAGCCTCTGAACAACCCTGGCTCTAATTTGCATTAGCAAATATTTTGAGCCTCTTAAACAGAGACTAGATCACAGACACTCTCGTGTAGGACCTAGTTGGCAAACATTTCCCTTGCCCTTGTCATTCATTAGCAGAATTTGCAGGATTAGATCGGAAGAGACCGACGCTTGGAGAATTTGGTAGAAAAGAGGTATCAGGATCAACGAGAACAGTGCTGTCTACCACAGACCACTCTTTTTGCAAGATGAGTGGGCAGAGAGAAACAGAGAAGGGGACCATGGGTAGGTAGTCACTTTATGGTGGTTTTTGAGGGAAATGATGGGCCTGGCATGGTAGCAGGCAAAGCAGACTTAGGCTTGGCTAGATTGAATAATGGCAATGCACTCTGGAACATAAGGACTGTCCCTAGTCATCTGATATCTGGCCCTGGGATGATTAGGGCAGGATGAGAGGGGTCCAGAATCTAGTCCCCATCCTTAGGAAATTTCCCATATCCTTGATGAAACATAACTAATATGCATGAAACAGAGAACAATGAAAATAGTAACTAGTTGAGCAAGACACATTTTGTAGGCTTTAGAAAAAGGAGAAATTAATGTGGACTACCCTCTTCGTGAAGCTGTAACAGGAAACCTTGCACCTAAAAGGGTTTAAATAAGCATAGGCCAGTATATCCATCAGTTCCTATTTTATCTTTCAGTGCCTTAGTTTTCACATTTGAAAAAGTGGAGGCAACACTTGTCCTTTCTCATAGCTGGAAGGGATAATTACCAAGATCCTTGGAGTGAGGGTGCCAGGATGCAGAGATATCTGAAGGAAGGATATCATCTTGTTAACCAAACAGAAAAGGCAAGAAAATAAGAGATGGGCCTCAAAACCTGGACAAATTGCGGGACTTCCCTGGTGGCCCAGTAGTTAAGACTCTGCACTCCCAATGTAGGGGTAGTGGGCTTGATCCCTGGTTGGGAAAATAAGACCCCACATGCTGTGCAGTATGGCCAAGAAAATTTTAAAACTAAATTAACTTTTTAAAAAACTGAACCAATTACATCCTTTGACACAACCTGGACTGTGCCCAGTGGCACAATATTGAATGCTTCCTGTATGGTGTTTCTCTAACTTTGTGTTGGCCAGAATTTAGCATGTCAATCTTTTTTCACACATTTCTTATTATTTGGCAAACTTTGGAATCTTCAGCAAGAGCAAGCAGTTATCTAGTGCCAGGGACTATTTCAAGAGCTTGAGGGATGTATCAATAAGCCTCTTGAAACAGTTCTGTGTGGTAAGTACTATTAGCACTCTGTTTCACTAATAAGGAAACTTAAGTATGGAGAAATAGCTTGCCCAAGGTGTGACATCTGATGAATGAAAGCAGTGATAGTCTAACTGGAGCCCATGCACTTAACCTTCAAGCTGTAAAGAAATCTCTCAGCACACCATTGTGAGGTACTGCCAAGCAAAGGAAGAGCCAGTATAAATTTCCTATTTTTATGGACAGAAGTGTTGTAAGAGATATCGTACAAGAGGTGTCCACAGATTGCAGTTTCACTGGTAGAGTAAGGGGCCACTTTTTACTATTGAGGTGCCCTATGAGTGATTCTGCATACAGCCAAGTATGGAGGCCATGGTGGGAGAGAACTGGGCAACTAAGAAACAAAAGACAATGGCAAGAGGAGGGATGTAGAAGTAGGACAGCTGGAATGGATGCAAAGTGGGGTAACAGACTGGAAACGACTGAAAATCAGGACAGTAGTTTAGGCATCCAGGTCTCATGCTGTTCTTGACATAAAATAAAGGAATTATCTGACTATCCTAGGCCTTTTCTCTATGTTGAAATGTTAATGCAATGAGCCACAAGGAGTGTGGTTTCAAAACTAGTGGCCAGCAGCACAAACTGGGAAATTGCTTATTTAAACCTCTACGACAGTGAGATTTAACCAGGATGGTTTTGTGATTTGGGGCATGTTTACAAAGGCATAGTCTGGGTAATTTTCCTCTGGACACTGTTTATCCAATTTTCAGATACTAATATTGTAAACACAGGGGCGGACACTCTGGCAGATGCTGGGGAAACAGACGGAGAAGTTCAGCTCCTGCTCTCAAGGATCTCACGGTCCAGTCACACCCATATTTCATCAATGAAAATGCAACAAGCGTGACAAGAAAGGGTACACAGTGCCACAAAGGCACAAAGGGAAAAAAATTCGACTGTTCTAGAAAGTTCCATGGAAGAAGTGTCATGACTGACTATCACAAGATTTGGAGTCTTCCAGATGGTGGGAAAGGATAAGGAAGGACATTCTTGGTGGAAGGGATAAACGGACAAAAGACGCAGGTATCAGAGGGCATGATGAATTCATGCACTTATAAGCTGATATTTGTTTTCCCAACTTAAACAGCACACATTCATTGTCTCACAGTTAGGATGCCATGGTCAGGAGTCTGAGCGTGAAGTAACTGGCTTATCTCCTTCATAGTTTCTCCCTGGCCTGCCTTCAAGGTGTTGGCCCGTGGTGGGGTCTGATTTTAAGGCTTGACTAGGGGAGGATGCACTTCCAACCCCATGCGGTTATTGGCAGAATTCAGTTCCTTGAGGCTGTTGGTTGAGCAGCCTCAGTTCCTTGCTGACTGTTTGGCCAAAGGCTGCCTTGAGGTCCCAAGGTCACGTGAACTTCCCTGACCAGCCACTTACTTCATCAAAGCCAGCCATGGAGAGTCTGCCAGCAACTGGGAAGGGACCATATTAGATCATTTAATCCAGAAAGGTCACCCTCTGTCTTGATGGATTTCATTGATTAGAGGCAAGTTACTCGACCAACTCACACTCAAGGAGAAAAGATTACAGAAAAGCAAATGTATTGGAAGGTGGGGATTTGGGAGGGTGAAGAGCATCAAGTCTCCTTGCCATAGAGGCAGTGCCAAGTCTAGAAGGGGACTGGTAACTTTCTATCCATACGGCCTGCATCGTGAAATACTGTCCCAGTTCAAAAACACGATGAAAAATTCTGGCTGGATCTGTAACAACCTCCTCATTTGCTTTCCCCCGCTGTCTTCGCAGTCTCTGCTGAAGAACTGGTGCACCTGTCTTGTGCCCCTGAAACCAAGCTCCTCTTGGGGTGAAAACGGCCCTGGCTTTCAGTCTCCTATCTCCTGAGTTTCTCCCTGATCAGATTACTGCTGTGTTATCAGGCTCCATTATCATATTATGCTTTTCAGCGTATAGATAGAATTTGGGATTTTCCTAAATGCTTGAAATAATTTTAACCCCTTTAAACCCTCATTAAATGCTGTTTCAGTGAATGTTACTCATTACCAGTGAGATGTACTCACCTCTGGCTCTTTCCAAAGGGCATAGCTTTAGGGGGATAACAGATCTTGACAAGTTATTAAAGAAGGGTTAAGTCCACAGATTTCATTATCATTTCTGGCACAGAGTTTGAGGTAATGTTTTCTTTTTATTTTGTTGCGTGGGTTTTAACACATGAGCCCCCACCTGCCACCGTCACCTGAGGACCTTACTATGTGAGACTTTCAGTGACAAGGCTTGTGAGTTGCCTGAAAGAGATCAGAGAGTATCTTAGAAACAAAGTAGAATTTGTCTCTCTCTCTCTGATCACGATAACCAGAAATGGAAAAGAACACCGAACCAAAAATAGTAGCACCATTTACTCTGACAGAATAGGAAACTAGCAGCTCCTGCTTGTGAGTTTTAGGACTTCAAGCAAGCAACACCTCTGTGACTCCTCCTCATCTGTCAAACAGCAAGGATGACAGAGATGCAAATGTATTTCCCTAAACAGAGTCCAGATTTAGTCCAATGCTGAGCCCAGTGTGTACAGCTCTGAATTTCACCAAAAGAGAAGCCCAAAATAACTGAGTAGTCCACCCTCCCAACAGCAAGCAGGGGTTGCCACGGGTTTCAATAAAATTCTATTTATAGACAGCATTCTGGAGCCACAGTCACAATTGTCTGTTAAATAGAAGAAATACAGGATTATTGTACGCATCATTCAGAACACAGTTTAACAGAACCTTCTAACACAGAAATGAACAATCTTTAAGAACAATCTTTAGATGTGCCTGGGAAGGTAGAGAAATCACATGCTTTGGGGTCCAGAGTTATGGTTCCTAACCTCCCCTTGGCCTTTGGGGGAATCCCACACTCGCTGTGGCCTACATCATTAGTTCTCAGATTTTTTCACATGGGTACTCCTATCTGCAAAAGGAAGCAAGCAAGACATTTATTCAGGTATTTGAGGGAGAGCCTGGAGCAACTTCTAGTCATCATAATATCCCATTTAAAATACCCTCTGTCCCTGGGATTTCCCAGGCAAGAATACTGGAGTGGGTGGCCATTCCCTTTTCTAGGGGATCTTCCTGACCCAGGAATTGAATCTGGGTCTCCTGCACTGCAAGCAGATTCTTTACCAGCTGAGCCACCAAGGAAGCACAGAGAACCAACTGGTGAGTGCCAGCAGGGGTAAACTGGGGGAACAATGGAGTGGGACAATGGGATTAGCAGCTGTAAACTATTCCATATAGAGTGGCTAAACATCAAGGTCCTACTGTATAGCACACTACAGCTATATTTAGTACCTATGATAAACCATAATGAAAAAGAATACTTCATAAGGACATATATATGTATAACTGAGTTACTTTGATGTATACCAGAAAGTAACACGATATTGTAAATCAACTATACATCAATTAAATTTTTCTTAAATGTAGCTGTTTTATCTTGAGATATAGTTGATTTACAATATTGTGCTAGTTTCAGGTATACAGCAAGGTGTTTCAGTTATATGTACATATACACGATTTTTAAAATTTTTTAAGCACTCTGATTCACTATAAAAATCTATCGGAACTTTGTGTTCTAATCCATTTTATATGTGTCCTTGCTTTTTAAATAAAAATGTTTCAGATTAATTATTGTCATGTAAACTCACCTTCCAAAAGTTGTGCCATGTTTATCCTGTGGCCGTGAGTGGGCACTGTGCTTTGCTATGTATCTCGGGGAAGTGGGGAGGGATACCTATTCCCTGGTTTTGAAAGTTTCTGTTAAAGCAATTATACAAATGAAAGAATTGATATCACCATAAACTCATGATTCCCAGCCTCAGGTGGACACCTGACATGACCCAACTCTACAGTGACTAATTTGTAATGTCCCCACTCTCAAAGCTTTGATTCCCTCTCCCTAAACATTCTCCTAGCCAATGATCCTTTCTCAGGGATCTCTTCTCCCCTAACTTCCTACCAAATGGCTCAGACGGTAAAGCGTCTGTCTGCAATGTGGGACACCCGGGTTCAACCCCTGGGCTGGGAAGATCCTCTGGAGAAGGAAATGGCAACCCATTCCAGTACCCTTGCCTGGAAAATCCCACGGACAGAGGAGCCTGGTATGCTACAGTCCACGGAGTCGCAAAGAGTCGGACACGACTGAGTGACTTCACTTTGACTTTCACTTCTCCCCTAAAGAGAATGATGAGCCCATTGGATAGGCCCTTTCTCATGTCCTCTCTGCCCAATCGGCTCACTTCACTCCGTCTGCCTCCGCCCTTTTCCTGTCCTTTCTGTTATTACACACGAAGTGTCCACCCCTACCCCATCAGAGGTATGTGATCCCTACTTGCTCATGCCTTCGCGGGGACCAGGGTCTGGATTTCCTCCCTGACCATCTGCACCCTTGACCCCCCCTTCGTGAATGGACATGGCAGTGTCACGCGGTGGTGGTGGCTCAGTCGTGTCCAACTCTTGCCACCCCACAGACTGTAGTCCACCAGGCTCCTCTGTCCACGGGATTTCCCAGGCAAGAATACTGGAGTGGGTTGCTACTTCCTTCCCCAGGGATCTTCCTGACCCACGGATCAAACCCTGGTCTCCGGCATTGCAAGTGAATTCTTTACCTCTGAGCCACCAGGGAAGCCCACTAGTGTCAAAAGTGCTTTAACTAAAAAAAAAAAAAAATCAAAACACATATATACACTGCTGCTGCTGCTGCTAAGTCGCTTCAGTCGTGTCCGACTCTGTGCGACCCCATAGATGGCAGCCCACCAGGCTCCGCCATCCCTGGGATTCTCCAGGCAAGAACACTGGAGTGGGTTGCCATTTCCTTCTCCAATGCATGAAAGTGAAAGTGAAGTCGCTCAGTCATGTCTGACTCGTAGCGACCCCATGGACTGCAGCCCACCAGACTCCTCTGTCCATGGGATTTTCTAGGCAAGAGTACTGGAGTGGCTTACCATTGCCTTCTCCGATATATACACTACCATATACAAAACAGATAGCTGGTAGGAAACTGCTGTGCAGCACAGGGAGCTCAGCTCAGTGCTCTGTGATGACCTGGATGGGTGGGATGTGAAGGGCACTATATATTCCCAAGAGGGAGGGAATATATGTATTTATATGTATAGCTGATTCACTTTGCTGCACAGCAGAAACTAACACAACATTATAAAGCAATTATACTCCAAAAAAAAATTTTTTTTAAAAACAGTCAAAACAAACAAACCTCACTTGATTTCGTCTCCCATGACAGCTGACTATCCTCTCCTATTTCTGTTCAGAACCAATGTTGTTCTGAACTGTCCCTCACAGCTTCCATTTCTTCACCTCTCCTTCATTTAAAAATTATTTTCACATTTTTAAAATTAAAATTAGACACATACACAGCTTTTAAAATTCGACTATTACATACAGAATATATTGAAAATAGTCTTCTGCCCTACTCTCTATGCCCAAGCCTACTGACCAATGACAAATACATTCAATTCTGCAGATTTTTCTTTGGATAGTCACATTTCTTTTTTTTTAGATAGTCACATTTCTAAATGATATTCTTGAACTTAGTATAACTGGACACATGATGTAACATTCTACACATCAAATTTTTTTGCTCAATGTTATGTGAGTGAGAAAGACCCAGATAATTCGGTCGCTTTCATTACATGTCGTGTTGTGTTACATTCTGTTCAATAAATATAGCAATTCTTTTGAGAGTGGTCATCTGAGATGTCTATAAATGACATTACTATGAGCATTCTTATACATATCTCTGGGCATATGAGTAACTCTTTTTCTGCATTTCTAGATGTGGGATAGGACCAATGAAACTTGGATTTTTACATTCTTTATGAAACAGAAGCTCTTAATATTAACTTGACAATAAAATAGTCTATTTTATAAGTTAATCTTTTATGATTTGCCCTTTTTTGGTATTGCTCAAAAAGGTTTCTTATGCTAAAATAGGGAAAATATTCTTTCACGTTTTCCTCTAGAAGTTTTAATTTCACCTTTCACATTTAAGTCCCTAAGCCACCTTTGATTGATGTTTGAGCATCATGTGCCCTTCTTCTCTTCAAACCTGTAATCTGGATTCCATTTCTACCATGTAACTGAACCAAAGGCTTCCATATTGCTTTCCATATGGATTATGCTAAACTCCAATTCTCCTCTCAGGCTTCATCTTGCTTCGTAATCATTCAGAAACATTTGACACAGTGGATGACTCCCCTTCTTCTTGAAAGATCCTCTTTTCTTGGCTTCCACAATGCTACATTCTCCTAGCTTTTCCTAAACACATCTGGCAGCTCTTTCAGAGTCACTTTTGCATGAGTCCATTTCCTGCCTGACTTCCGAATATCGGGGCCCTCCTGGGATCACTTATCAGCCCTTTTCTCTTTCAACTCTGTTTTCCTAGGCAATCTCATTTACTCTCGGGGTTTGTGTAGATGATCCCCTAAAACTGAATCTCTAGGCTACATCTTCCTTCTGCCCGCCAACCTTCTATCCCCTTTGGACAGATTCCTGACCTCCCAAATTATCATGTCTAAAATTGAACACCTCCTCCAATTCAGTTAATGTCGCCCATCCACCCGGTCCTGTGCCCAGTATCTGGGGAGGGTCATTGTCAATACTTCCTTCTCCCTTAACTCTAGCATGCAAGACAACGATAGATCTAGTCTCTCTCAAACTACATGGGGAATCTGTTTAATTCTCTCCATCTTCACCACTAGACAATCACTGTTTATCACCTGATGATTATAACAACCTCCTAATCATTCTCCCTGCTGTAACTCTTGTGCTCATTCCATTTTTTTTCTCCAAATAGAAACCAGACTGATCTTATGAAAATATAATTGGATTCATGACAATCCTCTCTGCAAAACCCTTCAACATTTATTATTGCACTTAGGATGAAATCCCAAACCCTCGACACGGCCTAGAGGGCACTTGGCACTAAAAGGCACCAGCTTCTCTCTACGTAATCCAGTATATCTTGCTGTCAGCCTGGAATACTCTCCAGGTGTTCGTTTGTTTGTCTCTTCCCTTAAGCCTCAGGTTAAGTGTCGAAACCTCACTCCAATCCCATTACATGATCGCACACGAACTTGTGCTTTCCTTTAGATCATTAGGGCTTCCCTAGTGGCTCAGTCCTGCCAATGCAGGAAACAACAGTTTGATCCCTAATCCGGGGAGATCCCACAGTAGAAGAACAACTAAGCCCATGAGCAACCATTGAGCCCAGTGCTCTAGAGCCTGGGAGCTGCAACTGCCAAATGCCCTGAGCCCACGCGCCCTAGAGCCCGTGCTTTGCAACAAGAGAAGCCACTGCAATAAGAAGCCTGCACACTGCAACTAGAGAGGAGCCCCCACTCACCCAACTAGAGAAAAGCCCGCACAGCAACAAAGACCCAGCACAACCAAAAGCAAACAAATAAGTGTATCATTAAATACGGTTTGTGATTAGATGCTTATCTGATCATTAACTCATTATCAGCATCCCTACCAGACCCTGAGTTCCTGGGGGCAGGGGTCATGTCTTATTGTCGTTATTCTTATTGCTCTTCCCTTCAGTACACCTCGGTGCCTTGCCCGTGTTAAGAACTCACTATGCCCACGTCAAACACAGGGCACACAAAGACGAGCGATGCCCAGTTCTTCACTGAGAAGGCGGCATAGTCTTGTAGGGTTCCTAGCAGGTGCAATTCAAAATCACCAGGCTCTGACCCTGTTTCTAGGAGGAGGATGCTGGAAGTGCCACTTTTCCTGTCGCTGGGCCTCACTGTCCTTATCTGGAAGCTTCCCTGCTCCTGTCTATACATACCTCCACCCCATGATTCCATCATCATCCTTTGTAAGGCTATGATTTCTTTCTATGGGGGAAGGTAGCCTGGGGAAATAAAAGTTTCCCCCACAGAGCCTGCCCAACTGTACTGCCCAGCTGTGTAGGCTATTATTACTTTAAAGCAGTAATTAGTGTATTTGTTCTTAAATTTCATCATTGACCACAAGTAGCACAAAATCCATTCACCTGAGATTATCCTTGTAGATGATTTGGATACAATAAAAGCAAGCCGATTTCTATTTCAGCATTGCTGTGGTTTTATTGCCCCCTGGTGGAGATATTAATTACTTAGCCCTGCCCCTTTGAAGATGCTGCTGTTTTAACAGAGGTCCACAGGTTTTCCCCTGGAGATCATGGGATTCACTCCTCTCCGAGTGAAACTAGAGACAAAAGGCATAAGATAATTTTCTTGATGAAAACTTCTATGTTGACTCCATCTGCATTTTTTTTCTTTAAGGGCAATTTCTTCATTTACTTTCCTTTCACCCAGGAGATGCTTCTGTCCCCTCGGAGACACTGTCCAAGGAGTCAACCACCAGATTGATTATCTATTTTTGGTCTCAAAGAACAATTGGTTGATGACCCCCATTTTAGAGAGTAATATTCAATCCAATGGAAGCTAGTTTTCCAGGGGATCTAAATGCTCAGGCTGTAAATTTTTTCAAATGTATAAAAATAATAGAAGTACTACCAACACACACACGAAGTTATGTATAATAACTGCATCTTAGGGACATGTCCCCTGTACACATGGTTTCGTGTTTCCAGATGCATTTTCACTCTCTGAATCAGAAACTTACCCATGAGACACAATTCATCTACTCACAGCTGTACCTCCTTGTTTTATGAAGTAGGGGAAAGGTAGATATGGGGAATGACATTTCTAACTGACAGAAAATACTTTAGCAAGGTTTATATATATTTGACTTCCCTTGTGGCTCAGACAGTAAAGAATCTGCCTACAATACGGGAGACCCAGTTTCGATCTCTGGGTTGGGAAGCTCCCCTGGAGAAGGCAACGGCTACCCACTCCAATCTTCTTGCCTGGAGAACCCCATGGACAGAGGAGCCTGGTGAGCTACAGTCCATGGGGTCGCAAAGAGTCGGACACGACTGAGCGACTAACACTTTCACTTTATACATACAGATGGTGTTACCTACTGAAGATTTTGGCCAATCCAATATATATCTATATAGATAGATAGATATTACTCTCTCCAACAGATAGAATATTTCCCAAAAGCTAGAGATGGCTACCTTTATCATTAATGAAAAATTCAATGCGAAATGGCGAACTGTTCAAAAAGAAGAACCAGCAGTGGAAAGGCAGTTTCTCCTGTTATTTGCATTCCCATTTTTTCTCTGTAGCACCGGATTTAGCATCAGACAGCTCTGGGTCTGAATCCTGACTCCTTCCTAACGAATTTTGTTCCTTGAGGCAAGTTACTTAAGATTTCGAAACCTCAGAATCTTCTTATCATCTACAAGGTATAATAATATCCACCTCATAGACTTGTTGTGAAGCTTGAATGTGATATTATATGTAAAATGCTGTGCAAAATGCCAGGCACATATTAGGCATTCAAGCAACGGTAGCTGATATCATTACTGTAATTATTCTTAAGGTTATTCAGAAGGTTATGAATGATCTTGAGGGGGGAAAAAATAACACAAAGCCAATCAAAGCTAATTGTTTGCATTCAGGAGCAGTATTTAATCTCTTTCAAGAAAAGACTCTCTTTTAGAAGAGATTATGAATCTCTTTTAGGAGAGATTATGAATAGCAAATAATTAATAAGTAACGTTCATTTTCTGCACTCATTTCTTCCTGTCTCCCTGGGGCAGGCAGAGCTCTAAACTGGCTCCTAAGACCCCAGGGCCCTAGTGTGTACCCCCTGAATAACCCCCTCTCCTTGAATATGGGTGTACTCTGTGAATATGACAGGGCATCACACTCGTGGTTGCAGATATATTTAAGGTTCCACATGGGTGGCCCTGGCCAAATCAGGTGAGCTCCCTTTTTTTAAGTGATTGATTTTTTTTATTTTTTACTGAAGTATAGCTGAATTTAAATGTTGTGTTAATTACTGAGCACAGCAAAGTGACTCAGTTATACATATATATGTATGTGTATATATATATGTATATATATGTATACATTGTTTATCATACTCTTTTCCATTATGGTTTATTATAGGATATTGAATATAGTTCCCTGTGCTATACAGTAGGACCTTGTTGTTTATAAGTCATGCTGTCTATGGTACTTTTTAATAGGATCCTGAGTGGATTAAGACTGTCATTAATCCCATTCAGAGTATTTTTTTTTAAATCTCAGACGTTAAAAATTTCATTTCCAAAATTTCACTATCTTTCCTGTCTCTAATCTTTGCTTTTTGCTCAGTCACAAAGTTGTGTCGGACTCTTTGCAACCCCATGAACTGCAGCATGCCAGGTTTCCCTGTCCTTCACTATGTCCCAGAGTCTGCTCAAACTCATGTTCTCTCTAATCTTCACCTCCTTAAACTTTCCTCTAGCCCTTTGAACATATAGAATATAGCAATAATAAGTTTTAATGCCCTTGTCTGCTAATTCCAACATCTGTGTGAGTTTGGGGTCCGTTTTAGTTATTTTCCACCTAATTGTGGATCGTATCTTCTTGTTTCTTTGCACGCCTGGTCCATTTTTTAAATTAGATTTCTAACATCATCAGTTTTATCTTGATGGGTCCAGAAGAGTTCCGTGGTTCTATAAATGTTCCTAAACTCCTGGGTACAGTTCCATTACTTGGATGCAGTTTCAAATATTACTTTTATGGTTTGTTAGGTGGGACTGTAATGATGCTTTGTTGCTGCTGTTGTTGTTTAGTCCCTGAGTCATATCTGGCTCTTGTAAATCCATAGACTATAGCCTGCCAGGCTTCTCTGTCCATGGGATTCTCCAGGCAAGAATACTGGAGTGGGTAGCCATCCCCTTCTCCAGGAGATTTTCCTGCCTCAGGGATAGAACCCTCATCTCCTGCATTGGCAGGTGGGTTCTTAACCCCAGAGAAGCCCATTATGATGCTTAGTGAAGGGCTCGTTTTCCCCACTACCAAGGACAAGTACTTAGTACCCTCTGAGTACTCTAACCTATGTCTTCTGAGGTTTTCTAGTCCAACTAGTGAGAACAGGCATCGTGAGAGCTCTGGGTGCCATTCCCTCTACTGCCTTTGGGTGGTTCTTTCCCCAGTCTTGAGTAGTTTTCTCACCTGCCTGTATTGATGAGTCCTGTGCTGAGTACTCAAGGGGACCCTGTGCAGTCCCCAGAGTTCTCTCTGTCTCCTCTTAGGTACTTTGCTCTGCAAACTCTAGCCACCTTTTCCCTTCCTGAACTCCCAGCATCTTCTTCTCAATTCAAGGATTCCATTGGCTGTTTGGGATTCTCCTTCCCTGTACCATCAGCTGGAATCCTTATCAAAGCAATTAGATAAGGTTCTCACTCTATCTGCTTTCCATCTCTCAGGGACCATTGTCCTTTATTGCCTGATGTCCACTGTCTTAAAAGTTACCGTGGGCTTCCGTGGTGACTCAGTGGTTCAATCCCTGTCAATGCTGGAGGCACAGGTTCAATCCCTGGTCTGGGAAGATCCCACATGCTGCGGGGCAACTAAGCCAGTGTGCCACAATTACTGAGCCGGCACTCGAGAGCCCGGCCGCCATAACTACTGAGCCCAGGCTCTGCAACAAGAGAAGCCACGGCAATGAGAAGCCCGTGAGCCGCAACTAGAGAGTAACCCCCTCTCGCCACAACTAGAGAAGAACCTGCGTGGCAGTGGAGACCCAGCACAGCCAAAAATAAATAAAATCATTTTAAAAAAGTCATTGTTTCACATGTTTTGCTTCTAATTGTTTCTAGTGGGAGGGTCATCTGGTCCTTATTATTTGATCTTGTCTGCAAGCCAACCTGAATCATGTTATCTCAGGGGAAAGGGAAGAAGATTGGAGGCATCCCTTTACCAAACTTCTTGAAGTTGTCAAGATACATAATAATCATACAATTGAGAGAATTTTTGTTTTTTAAAAATATATGGCAGATTCAGGAAAGAGGGGGAGAAGGCAATGGCAACCCACTCCAGTACTCTTGCCTGGAAAATCCCATGGACAGAGGAGCCTTGTAGGCTGCAGTCCATGGGGTCGCTAAGAATCGGACACGACTAAAGCAACTTAGCAGCAGCAGCAGGAAAGAGGACAGGGGAGATGTCTCTCTTTTTTTTTCCCCTTCCTGTGGCAACGTTGAAACATTCTTTGCCTTTTCCCTAATAGAATGGGAAATAAAAGAATTTTTAAATTGTTGGGAAGCTGAATTCAACTGAAGCTAAATGTAGAAGAAGATAACAAGCTGAATATTTCCCTCTAGCAGTTTGGAGGGATAGCATATCTGCTCTGAACAACTGAGAGCACAATTTACTACATTGTGTGGTGTCCTTGGAAAGTAAGATTCTCCCTGCTAGGTGAACATGACTGCTAACATCACTGCGAATATCTATCACTGTCACCCTTTCGGCACTTAGCTGGTAAATAGCAATCTAATTAATAGTCAGTTGGGATTCACTCTGGAGGAGGAATAAGAACGAACTCAGCAGGAAAGTTGTAGGCTTGCCCACTGTTACTGCTTTTAAACCTTCAGAAGGTGCACTGAAAGAGACTGATGGAGCCACTAGTGATAAACCCTGTCAGGAGAGCCCGGGTTCCCCCTTACAGTGCTTCTGGGGTTCACCACTGTCTGGGTACCATCTTGGGGTCCCCATCACTACTAACACCACCTGTTCGAAAAGTAAAAACACATTTGGAGAAAAATGGAGGATTGGTGTCATGAAATATACTATGATCCTCTGCTGAGGGCCAGAAAAACTGCTAAGGGAAGAAGAGTTTCATGTAGGATTCATGCAAGCGACATGGACGTAGGATAATTGGGTGTAACCATATCCTGGCCCCATAGGTTGACAAATAAGCCCCTTTCTGATCCTCAGGCACCTTATGTGGCACGTATAATAATACACAACCTCTCCAAGATCAAGAACAAGATGATACTACTTCTCCTGGGGTACCATTCCAGTCCTCACTGACCTGGACTCTGTATCCTCCCAGTTCCCAGGCAGCCACCCTGGACTCCATGCTCTCCCTTGCACGGTCTAAGCATGCTCTGAAGCAGAGCATCCTTACTCACTGTTCTGTCTGCTGAGAACCTGCCACCTCCCTCCAGCCACAAGGGTCATTTCCTCTCCACCTCCCTTAAAGCCCCAATCTAAAATTATGCACCCTCCAGTTATTCTCTATCCTCTTCTGAGCTTTATTTTCCTGCACAGCACTTTTACCACCTCCCAGAGTATCCGTCTATTCTATCGTTTATCCCATTGCTGATCTTGACTTTAAGCTCCCCGAAGGCAGGGACTTTATTTTGGTCTCTCCTGTATCCACAGCACCTGGGACCATGCCTAGTGAAAAGTAGGAGCTCAATATACATTTGTTGAGTGAAAAAATAAGCAAGCATGTAGAACAAATGGAAAGCTTCGTGTGCGTGTCTGTGTGCGTGTGTGGATGATAAGAAAACTGGCTTGCCTAGGTGAAAGTAACAAGTGATGCTTGGCCATAAATTAAAATTTAATTCACCAGGCAAACTGGAGATGTAGAGATATTAGGAGCCTACTGGTATGGGGTCAGCTGGGGTGCCTGAGGAGTAATCCAGGAAGGTGATGAAGGATTCATGAGAAAAATGAACAGATTGGGTCTGAGACATTTCCCCAAGAAAGAAAAGCATCTGATAGGAGAGGGGCTGCAGTTCATCCCATGGCTAGCTGACGTACACTCCATGGAGAATGGAACAGCTCAGGCTTTTTTTTGACCCACACAGTTACTTAATCTTAGCATCAGAGAGTCTGGTGGCTGGTACCCAACCATGCACAAAAACTGACCATCAGCTGCACTCAGGACCATTCACAAAACTGAGCTGGAGTTTTGCATTAGCTCTTGAACTGGCATTTTTAAAAAAAACACAAAGCTTTATTTTACTTGGCTGTGCTGGGTCTTAGTTGCAGCACTCAGGATCTTCAATCTTTATATCTTTATTTTGGCACGTGGGATCTAGTTCCCTGACCAAGGATGGAACCCAGGCCTCCTGCATTGGGAGCACTGAATCTTAGCCACTGGACCACGAGGAAAGACCTGAGCTGCCCTGCTAAACAGGGATCTTTTTGTTTCTAAGAATGATTAACATTTTTTTCATTCTAGGTCCACAGTCTCTGCCTGATCCTTGGACTCTTAATGACTGTCCCTAAAAGAATGTCACCCACTGACCCATTACTGAAATGCAGGGTTAAAGCAGACATTATCATAGACCAACTATGGGCTCAGCAGAGCACCTGACACTTAGGAAGTGCCCAATCCCTGTTTAGGGAATTAAATAAAAGAGCCATTTCTGCAAGCAACAACACTGGTGCCACCTGGTGTGTGGACGCAGCCCATACAGGCAAAGAACTGAGTTCCTCTTTCTCAAAAGGCTTCCC